>NC_000069.6:52868725-53491225 GCF_000001635.26 Mus musculus | reverse complement strand
TTTTTTAATTATGAAGAGCTTCCAAGTCCAGAATGCCTAAGTTCAGAGGCAAAATTAAACTGGGCTCTCTTCATCTCCCTTAATAACTGCTCATAGCCCACCTCTGTGTCTGTCCCAATATTAGTGCAAAGTTGGGTCAAACCTTTCGGATTGAGTCCATTTAACAGACTGATACACCTCACCTCTGCTCCTCTGCAAACTGCCTGCCTGATGCTCCCACCAACATGCTTAGGAAATGTGTCGATTTAGAAATTTCTTCTTTCACTGTAACTCTTAAAAAAAAACCCATTCCATAAAACCCGTTCCACCGTGGAATGTATTATTTAGGACGGCCCACTCAGATTTGGCTCAAAAAAATAAACTGCCAAGGACCAGCCTTGGCTTGGAGAGGGGTTCTGAGGGAGGGGGGTCTGGGAGGAGCGAAACAAACGACTCGAAGTCAAATCATGGGTGGAAGCTGGCAGCCTCTGTTCTGCAGGAGACAGCTTTCCAATGAGTTCTCCCTTCCTATTCTAAAACATTCTCTGGATAGCTCATCTCCTGCAGTCATAAGCCCAGTCTTTTATTTACATATCAATCCAGTCATTTACTCCAGGTTCCCTTTTGCTTATCCTATGAATCAGCATCTCAGGACCCCAGACCCTTAATTCTTAGGAGACAGCAAGCACACATTTTCTTTTAACTTTGCAAAAGAATTTAGAGACCAGACACCAAGCTAGCTGGATGGGACCCCACCCTGAAATTATCATTTCTACCACATTGGGGGGGCGGCCTAACCTGGCTCGGTCCCAGGCTGACCCTGAGCTCACGAATCTCTCTACCTTTGTAAGCATAAAGAAAAAACCTTAGCAGGGTGGGGTCTCCTGTGATCACTGCTCCCTAAATCTCTGTGTCTCCTTCCTTAGCATCTTTCTGACAAGCTGGCTCACGGTGCGGCTGCTTTTGTTCCTTTAGATTCATGAAGCCCCTCATATAATTCATATTGCATCCTTATTTTTTGAGAAATTATATATCTTTGAACCCATTTTTTAGAGTTCTTTTATGCAGCCTTAAGGGCTGTCCTGAAGGTCCCAGCGTTTACCATTTTGCTTAGACATTAGCCACACCTTTGCCTCCTGCCTCAGGCTGCCTCTGACTTCCACGGAGTCAGTGATAAGAGGGAGGATGTTCCTTGAAGGAGGAATGTAAAAATATGTAATTATTATTTAAAAAAAGCCTTATGCCCACAGCCACCATGGACACTGGTGGAGTCCCATGTCTGCTGACCCTGTCCCAGTGGCAGGAACCGTGTCATTCTGTCCCTACCAAGGCCATGCCAGACCTAGCAATAAACCATCTCTTACTCCTTTTGAGATGAGAGTTGAATTTTTCATTAACAATGCTGTGAACTTGACTCTTAAAAAAATACTAAAAGAAAGCGAAGAGCATAGTGCTTGCGTGCCTGCAATCCCGGCACTTAGGAGGCGGAGGCAGGAAGCTCAGTGGTAGCCTGAGCTACAAGGAGTTTTCAAATGATGCCTAATGCTTGCAGCCTCTCAGTACTGACATGCCTACTTGCGGAGAAAAGACTGTTTCCCAATTTGGGTAAACTTCTATTTTCTTTTCTGAATTAGCAATACCAGGTTCTTTCTCAGCTTCCAACTTGAAATAGGGTTTTGGCAACAGAAGGTTACAGAGCACAGATTAAATCCCATGCACGAACACACTCAGCAAACACACCCACGGCCCCAAGTCCCTAAGCTCCCCAAGACCCAGCTTTTACCCTTGTAAACTGATAGCGGGGACTTCCCTCATAATTATCAGGTCTGAGATGGTAACAAAAACCGTATAATTTCCAACTCATCTGAGTCATTAAAACTAAGCATAGTACTTGGTACTTACGGACTAAGTCTTACTTTTTTCAACTTCTCTCCATTTATCTGAAATTATGTAGCTTAAGCAGACTTTTCTCTAAATCATAGTGTCGCACTTGAAGAGGAGGGAAGTCAGCCTCCATCATATCTGGGCTATGTAAGGTGAGGCCAGAAGTGCAAAGATAAACACATGCCTCTTTGGTCACAACTGGAATTCTGGGGACAAGTTACAGACCGCCATTCAAAAATCAAATATAACCAGTGGAAATATCGAATGTGAAACAATAGAATTGAAGCCTCCCTTCTCCCTCTCTCAACCTCTCTCTCTGTGACAGGGTCTTGTGACATAGCCCAGGCCAGCCTTGTACTCATAGCAATTCTCCAGACTCAGCCTTCAGAGTACTGTATTACAGGCATACCCAGTTCAAGTGCGTTTGTTTCACTGGGTACACAGTGATGATGTCCCAGCTCTCTAGTGCACCAGTCCTTCTCTGATTAATGTGTGGCTAGGTAGCATTCAGAGAGGAGGAAGGAACCTACCCACTAAATTGTTCTTCTCCAGTTTCTCCGGTGAATCCATCTCATTCTTGAGGTGCCTTTCAAATCTTGCAGGTGCTCCTGGGTCGGGATTCGAGCCTGGCAGCAGGCATCAGCTCAGTGGTGTGTGGAGAGGAAGGCAAAGCAAGAGAGGTTCCCTCTCCTTGGCGTACACCCTGAGGAGTAGTAACCCTGGTGCAAGAAGCCTAGAAACGTAAACAAAGCACCTTCCCTGACATCACACTGTCTTTGTTCAAAGGGAAAAAGGCAAAAGAAGAGAGCCTTCTGCCAGGGGCTGCTTCCTATATGCTATATGGTTCCTGTATCAGTTACTTTCTAAACAACACTGCTACCCCCCTGTGTAACTCATTATCTGATATATATGTCCTCAGGTGTTATACTACAATAATGCAACCTAATGCATCCAACACGTCGCAGTAAGAAAACTTTCAAATGCCATTCTAATCTTGTCATACCCTAAGGTAACTCAACTACTAATTGACAGTCGAGACTAATGTCATAGGTGTCCCACGCAAAGTTTGAAAGTACGGGGGTCAGTCCTTCCCTTATCTGACCCTCCCCTCCCACCATGTATCAATTCCTCTAAGCTTTTAGTTGCTTGTCTTCAGACAGCATCTCATTCTAAAGCTGGCTTTAGACTCCCAGGAATGCTCCTGCCTCAGTACCTCCTGGACTCCTGCCCTCAGTGTTAAGATTTCAGGCACGAGGCACTGATTTCTACCTTCAAAGCTTTGTGCAACCTCTCACCTCAGGACCTTTGCACAGATAAGTGTAAACACAATGCTAGACTCTTGTCTGCCTTTTCTCCTAGACCAGCCAGGTTTAGCCTCCTGTCTCTTTGCTTTAACTAAACGGCTGCTGTGCACAGCCATGCCCATTCCTTCCTGTATCATCTTTCCAAACTTTTGTACCATCCCACTACAGTGGCTGTGAGTGGCTGGGACAGAGCTTACATGAACTGTAGAACTTTCAATATCATATGCTCCTTTAAAGAAACGGCATGCTGGGTGGTGGACTATACTCTACCACACCAGGAGGCTCTGGAGCACCACAGGCCAGAGTTGATGGCTACCTGGTGTCTGTCCAGTGAATAAGTAAGTAACGGGATGATGACAGACAGGCTCTTTGTGAGACGCAGAGCTTCAGCTTCCTGGCTGTGCTGCTCAGTCCGTATTTATTTATCTATTTACTTGTTTATTTATTTTTGCCTATCAGACACAGCTAGGGTCATCTGGGAACAGGGAACACCAGAAAGAGAAAAATGCCTGTCACATTGCCCTGTGGAGGGCAGAGGGCGGGGGTCTAGCCCACTGTGGTGGGTGCTACTCCAGGGCAGGCAGGCGGGCCTGGTTGTATTTGAGAGAAGGCTGAGCAAGCCTCTGAAAGCAAGCCAGAAAGCAGTGCTCCTCTGCGCACCTTATCTCAGTTCCTACCCTCAGTTCTGCCCTGACTTCCTGTGACCTGTGAGCTGTATGCTGAAATTAACCCTTTCCTGCCGAGTTGCTTACAGTCATGGTGTTTATCAAAGTGATGGGAAGCTAAGGAAGGACATGGCCCAGGATACCCCTTTGTCCCCGATTCCTAGACCCAAGTGCCACAGGAAATTTATCCTGACACCGGAAATCCCTCTCCTACGTGGATAGTCTAAGTATTTGCTTCCATCTGTGTAGAAGTACAGAACGGGACAAGCCAACAGCCCTTTGTCCATGTGCGCTCTCTACCTCTTCTTCCCCCACCTATCCAGTTGGTTTCATTCTAGTAGAAACATCTTTAAATGTTTCCCACACCTTGGTTAGTTTCACCAAGTACATGTCTCCTCTGCAAACCCAGCCACAGCTCTTACACAAATAAATGTGGGATTCTAGAATTTCAAGGAAGGCAGCTGGGTCCAGAAAACCAGATTCCAGCAGAAACATAAGCAAGCCCACACTGGTCGGTGCCTGCCTAACCTACGCCTTCCCTCATTCCACCGCTCTGTGAGGAAGCCAAGGCAGGCACACAGGGCCTGAGAACGCAGCCTGGAGCCCACACTGCCAGCACCGGAAGGAACTCTTGCTCGCTCATGTATCAGCCACGTGACCTAGCATTTGACCTCCATCTGTGGAACGGACATAATAGAATTTACCAACAAGTGACCCAAGTGAGACTCATTCAGATGCCGAGTTTAAGTGGAGTCTTGTTGAAGATGATAAGCGATGGCTACCATCCAGTAGGGTGGGAGCTGAGCCCCATTATTTGTGATTCACTTATCTTCTCTCTAAATGGAGACTATTGGATTCATTCAATCTCTCCCTTTCCTTTTGTTTTCAAGTGAGCCCAAGAATGACAAGAACACTGATCGGGTCTCTTCTCTCCATCATCTATCGTGACCCTTGTTTTCTACACATTTGAAAACATAGGAGCTGAGCATGACGGTGTAAGCAGGTAATGACAGCATTCAGACGGCAGAGGCAAATGTGGGGTCAGCTTGCTCTACCACAAAAGTTCCAGATCTGCTTGGGATACATATTGAAAAATCCCATGAAAAACAAGACAAACAAACAAAAAACAGGAAAGAACGAAAAACCCTAAAGCCCGGGTCACGTGTTCCCTGGGTTCCCTGGCTCTGTGCTGCCGGTGTGGAGATTCCCTGTTCGTCCCCTCTTTGCTCTATTGTCTGGACATCCCCCTTCGTGACAAACATTTAATGCAAATAGCAATAAGAAAGCTCCCTGTGTGTATCCTTTCCCATGCCCAAGCCATATTCAGTTTGTACTGAGAATGGGGCCAACCCTTCCTTTTGCCCCTCGGTGGTCACGCAGCAGAGGCGCTAGCTTGGCTTATTTCCTAAGACGTTTCTCCCATAAATGCCATTTACATCGTAACTGCCACTCAAGGAAGTGCAAGATTCAAAACAAAAACAGTAATTGTTCCCAGGGGCTGCTAGAAAGAGCCTCGGGGGAACTCGCTGTGCGTCCCCTTGGAAGATGACTAAACAGCTGTTTTTCTTCTTCCTGCAAAAGGTTGCAAATATCTCCACCTAGAAAGCAATGGTGGCTGAAGTCATGAACACCGAGTTCCTATAGAGGGGTCTGCAGAACAGGACAGGAGCCCATTTTTCTGTGCATAGAGAAACCCCAGATAGGCCTGGAGCAATGAACGAACTACAGATAGCATTTTCTCCCGTCATCATGGAGGAGCGCAGGGAACGATGGGAGATTTTGCTGTTATTCTATCTGTTCTTGCTCAGACCCTGGTTTCAGTCTGAGGTTTATAGCAGGAACATCCAACATTTATGTTTTCTTTTATCCACGTGACCACATTTGCAAGAACTAAGCCTCTAACTAGAGACTGTCCCTTCCAGCTGCAAGTCTTTCAGCCTCCTGATTCAGGGACATTCTCTGACATTTCCTGCTCAGAGGGACAATGTGCTATGCACTTGCTGTTGCCTGAGGGATTGTTCTCCATTCTTGGAGGATCTATGACTGTTTCCACTGTACACATTATTTATACTTAGGTACACTCACATGTTTAAGTAAATTTGGATCCTAATTGTGTGAGAATACCTATAGAGAAAACTTCTACACTGAAGTGCTAGCCTAGATCTCTAGTTGAAAGTGAGACTTTCAACTCTCAGCTAATTAAACATCTCTACCTGGGTAGACCTGATTCAGTATCTGATAGCTGCTAAACAGGGAACTTTTGTGATGCAAATTGTGTTGACACATGTGAAATAACATGTGCACAGATTCTATAGGTATATGTTAATGAAATAAGCATGTATACGGGGTTCTATTCCACAACTGGAGCCTCTCCTGCCACTGATACCCCGGAGCCTCATGAGCCTGTCTCCCTGTCACAGCCCTACCTCCCCATGACCAGAAGCAGGAGTTTTGTTTTCTTGCTTTTTTAGTTGAGTTTGACCTACATAAAAATCCCCACGTCACCTTCTTTGATTACTTGTACCATGTTTCAAGGTTAATTCATACTCTGATATGAAAACAATGTTTTTGAGGGCTGGAGCGATGGCTCAGCAGTTAAGAGCACTTGGTCAGTATTGCAGAGGATCTGGGTTCGGGTCCCAGCACCAACACAGCAGCTCACAACTGTCTGTAACTCGTCCCAAGGGACGTGACGCCCTCCTCTGGCCCCTAAGTACACTACATGTAAGTGGTACACAGATTCATATATTCAGGCAGGCAAGCCCTCATATACATATAGACAAAGGGATTTTTTTTAAAGAAAGCAATGTTAATATCCAGCATTCCCTTCATAGTGTACAGGCTACATTCCATTTACTTGATGTAAGTTTAAATTGTTGTTATTACATGATACCATCATGGATGTTTTTGTGTGGGTGTCACTTTGTTCTAAAACCAAGTTGTAAACATCCAGAAATAGAACTGATAGATTTTGGGCTGGAGAGACGGCTCAGCGGTTAAGAGCACTGACTGCTCTTCCAGAAGGCCCGAGTTCAAATCCCAGCAACCACATGGTGGCTCACAACCATCTGTAATGAGATCTGATGCCCTCTTCTGGAGTGTCTGAAGACAGCTACAGTGTACTTACATATAATAAATAAATACATCTTTAAAAAAAAAAATAAAAGCCAGGCATGGTGGTACACGGCTTTAATCCCAGCACTCAGGAGGCAGAAGCAGGTGAATTTCTGAGTTCGAGGCCAGCCTGGTCTACAGAGTGAGTTCCAGGACAGCCAGGGCTACACAGAGAAAAACCAAAAAAAAAAAAAAAAAAGAACTGATAGATTTTGTTTTAAGTCACAAGCTTGTTATCAAATTCCAAACTGGTGTGTGTGAGAGAGAGAGAGGGAGAGAGGGAGAGAGGGAGAGCCGGAGAGCGGGAGAGCGAGGGGGAGGGGGGAGAGAGAGAGAGGAGATTGTGAGCTATGCTGTTGGTGTTAGGAACTGAAACCACATCATTTGCAAAACCAGGAAGTACACATAACTGAGGAGCCGGACTTCCAGCCCCTCAAATCCTTTCTTAACAATTATGAGTTATAAACACCAAGGACTTTTAGCTTTATGTAGAGAATCTCTTGTGCATTCCCTGTCAATCAAAAAAAGCTGTTGGCCTATTAGTTAGGCAGGAAATAGGAAGTGGGAGTTCTGGCAGGGAGAGAGGATTCTGGGATAGACTCAGGTGTGGGAGGAGATTCGGCCCAAATGCTGATGGCGCTGGCTGCACGAAGCTGAGAAGAGGTAACTAGCCAGGAGGCAGCACTTAGAATAAATGGCTTACTTAAGTTACCAGCTAGTCAGGGAATGAGTCAAAGCTTCTGGCCCAGGCATTTGTTCATAGTAACTCAGGAACTGGGGCACAGGGGGAAAAGCCTGAAGTTACGGCTCTTACCATAATTTAAAAAAGCATCTCTAAAAGTACTTCAATTTAAAAATTTTGAGTATCGTAATACCCTATCTGAAGATGAGGGCTTGGGTGCACTTTACTCTTTCCAGATTACTTGCTACGATTCAAAGTTTAATCTTTTTTTTTTTTTTTTTTTTTGGTTTTTCGAGACAGGCTTTCTCTGTGTAACCCTGGCTGTCCTGGAACCCACTCTGTAGACCAAGGTTTAATCTTTTAACCAGCCAGTGATATACCCTGTCACCTTAACAAACAAGACTCCTTCAACGAGTTAGAGTAAAACCTTCACTAAAATTCTGACACCAACTGTATTTTATATGAACACAAGATTGAGGATTAAGACTAAGCCCACTTCCCTGAGCATGTCTCTCTTCTTAGCTTTGTTCAAACTACTCCCTATATTTCACTCAACTACACTATCAGCAGGCAACTTCCTCAAGCTTTTGGCCTTTTCTAGAATGTTGTCTTAGTTAGGGTTTTACTGCTGTGAACAGACACCATGACCAAGGCAACTTTTACAAATGTTTACAACATTTAATTGGGGCTGGCTTACAGATTCAGAGGTTCAGTCCATTATCTTCAAGGTGAGAGCCTGGCAGCACCCAGGCGGGCATGGCGCAGGAGGAGCTAAGAGCTCTACATCTTCATCTGAAGGCAAACAGAAGGCTGGCTCCAGGGAGCTAGGAGGAGGGTCTTAAAATGCACTCCTGGACATTGACACACTCCTTCCGACAAGGCCACACCTCCTAATAGTGCCACTCCCCAGGCCAAGCATATTCAATTGATCACAAATGATGTTAGCCATATTTTATGACTTTAACAACTTTTAATAGTCTTCCTGGACCCTCAAAGCTAGGTAGTAAGGGTTATCTCCCTGCAAGCTGCTCCAGGGATTCTCTCAGCAGCGGTAACTAAACTAGATTTCTCTCACCTATTCTTTGCCTCAGCTTGGCTTCCTCACCAGCTGAGCAGATGAACTATTCAGAGGCTTATGAAACAGAAGATAAGAGCAGCCCCCACCAGTGATGATTCCAAATATGTTATCTAAACTTTTATGTAAACCTTTGCATACCCAATGCACACAGCATCTCAGGGACATACTGAAAAGATGAACTGGACACACACTTTCTGATCAAGGCTCACAGGGGATAGAAGTATTAACTCACAGTAGATTCATACTATATGGAGATCACTCGGTCAGTATCCATTTTCTGAATGTCAAGCACATGTTAATACTGCAATCGGGCTGGAGAGATGGCTCAGTGGTTAGGAGTACCGACTGCTCTTCCGAAGGTCCTGAGTTCAAATCCCAGCAACCACATGGCGGCTCACAACCATTGGTAATGATATCTGCTGCCCTCTTCTGGAGTGCCTGATTACAGCTTCAGTGTACTTACATGTAATAAGTACATAAATCTTTAAAAACAAAAAACCAGATATGAATGTGGACTTAAAAAGAGCAAATGGTCACTTCCAGCAATTGGTCTGTGCTTGAATGAAGAGGATCTGCCTACCCCAAGTGCTGCGCATCGTCTGGTTTTCTTTTTCCTAAGATCTCACTTAAAGGACTGGGCAGTCAGTACTTTCAATGGAGTTTCACCTAAATTCAGACAAAAATACTCAACATATTAGCCCTAGAAATTAGAAAAACTAAACAGTTATCTCCCTAGCATTTAATAAAACACTTCTATAGTTTGTGATATCCGTAAAGTTTATTTTTTAAAAATGTTAAAAACTAATCATACAGGATTATTCAATATACTTAAAAAGTTTGTTCCCCGCATTGAAGGAAAATACATTTGCAACATCTTCCAGACATCATCTTTATAAAAGTAGAATTTCTAGATGTTGAGATGCACTACAGTAGTCCTCTGGTTCACATTCTCCCCTCTCCCCCTCCCCCAGTGTGGAGCTACTGTTCAGGATGATGGTGGGTCACCTCCCACCAGCACGGGTCCTAGCGCACACTGCACACACAGACAGCACACGTCTTCTCTCTTGCTGCCGCACATTCACTTCAGATGAGTGTGTGAGTGGAAAGACATCCCATGACTGTAAACATTCACCAAGAGCTCCCAGGGTACAATGAGGAACAGCGGTAGCCTGGGACTCACCTGTCGGCATACTGCCGAGATTATGAAAAATGTTTTGCTAAATTATCCTAAGCCTCCTTTACTTATAGATCTGTAAGTAGTTCTGGGTATACATTTTTAGTTGAAAACACCTGAAAGTCATTCTAAAGACTATAGTAAGCACCATTTTTACTTTCCTGAAATATATTCAGTTAAATTCAGCAGTACATATGACTATTGGTAATAAATTAAAAGTAACAGTTGCCTCAAGCCCCGAGTTGTGGATACATATAGAATACTGTGTTCCAATTGATGCTAACATGCATCTGAAGAATAGCAACCCCCGCAGGGGTTAATAGTAACACATGCAGCCAGAGGTCCAACTATCACTTCTGTCTGTGGAGGCAATACAAGCAGACTTAAGGCTGTGTTCGGCTATAAAGACTTCAGTCTCCTCTTCAATAGTCTATGTGGATCATTCACATAATTCAAAGCTTACAGGAAGGGAGGTACTAACCCCCAAGTACGTTTAAAATACTATTCTCGATACAATTTATTGTCATCTTATTTACATGGGTCAGATTAAGGGTTCCGATATAACCACTTTCAAAACACAACCTGTGTCTCTGTCCCTGTGTCCCTAAGGAACTCTTTCAAACTATTGGCCAATGTCATCTGTCAGATTGTTCACTGCAGTTCTTGGGTAAATCTCATGTTGCTCCCAAGAAGAATAAACCCCTTTAAAATTCATTGCCACCCGCTTTGGGATAGGCCTGTTTGCAGAGAAAATGGTGTTCCTGGCGTGGAGGGATAGCTAGGAAAGCCGTCTGCCTGGGCCGGGTAGCTCTCCAGTGCCGATGCTGAGTGGACCTGCGGGAGAGGCACAAGCGGTTAGCAGAGCCTCAGCTCACTGGGCGTGGCGTCGACTGGCTTCACCCACCCACAACCAGACAGAAGACGGACTAGAGGGCAAAAATACTATTTTAAAAAATAAATCAGGAGGTGGATTTTTCTTGTTTTGCAGAGATAATTTAATTTGCCTTACTGTATTCATTATAACTTAAGTATAAGACAAATTAAACTGTAATCGTCTCAACTAGTTTCCATTTTATTAAGTCTCCAAATTGAGGGTTGGTTTGCTTGTTTTGTTCTGTTTTCCAAGACAGGATTTTTTTGTTTTTTGAGACAGGGTTTCTCTTTGTAGCCCTGGCTGTCCTGGAACTCACTCTGTAGACCAGGCTGGCCTCGAACTCAGAAATCCCCACCTGCCTCTGCCTCCCAAGTGTTGGGACTTAAGGCGTGCGCCACCACTGCCCGGCTCATACAGGGTTTTTCTGTGTAGCCCTGGCTGTCCTGGAACTCACTCAGCAGAGCTGGCTGTCCTGGAACTCAGAGATCCCCCTGCCTCTCTGCCTCCTATGCTGGGATTAAAGGTATATGCCACTCGTCTGGCTGATTTTTTTTTTTTTTTTTTTTGATCTAGAAATGGGAAAACCAATTCATACATTTGACTCCTACTCTTTGTTACTCTTCTGAAAGGAGATATAGAATCTGTAAATTTGGGGAGAACGAATGAAACCAATCTTCTGGATTCTGGTAAGCCTCCTGCTTGCCGGCGTTGGGCCGTCAAGATGGCGGCTGGTGGCTTTACTTCCTCCAGCCCGTGCATACCTGCTGTAACAAAGCCGACTGTGCAGCTGCACTGTGCTGTAACTCTTGCAGGGACGACTGTGGAGGAGCCTGGGAAAACCCAGGGATACCTGGGAGGGACAGAAGGCCTGGAAAAACAGAGCTACCCGCAGCTTGGAGTCCTGATGACAAACTGAAAACAATCGATAGAAAGACAGGTCAAACTGTGGACGCTGGGAGGCAGGTGGCCCCTTCTTCCATATTTGATAAGAGGCAGCTTAAAGATGGGAAAGCGAACAAATGAGCTCCTCTGTAGGTCGGAAGTGCAGGAATGAGTCACTGTGTAAAACTTAACTCAGAGAGCAGTAACTCTGAAAGTACCATCTCACATGTAACACTTCTGGCTACCTCAGAAGCAAGCCAAGTAGTCACTCTATGTTACCTGGTTGAGGAGTCATGAAACATTCTGGGTACTGGGCTTCTAACCCCCGACCCCTCTTCACCTAATACCTCAATATAAATCAAGACCGAGCCACATAAGCTTGGTGAGAAGTGACTCGAACCTGTCTGCAGCCCAGTCACATACCCGGCTTGTGCCACCAGGGCGGAGTTGAAGTTGGAACTGAAGGCTGAGGCAAATCCCGGGAGGACAGGTGCAGGCGATGGAGCCGAGGCAGCCACTGGCAACGGGGTAACTGCCACGGTAGAGGGCGCCTGCAGCCCTGGGAACGAGGGCAGCGTGGGGGCACCGCTTGGGGCACTGGAGACAGGGAAGCCGGGGTAGGACGGGTTAGAGGTGGGTAGCGGGCCCTGGGTGACAGCAAAGAGCGAGGGTACAGCGGTGGACAGGTTGAGTGGGAAGGCCGCAGGCGAGGCATTGGAGGTGGGTAGCACTGAGCGCACTGTTGCAGAGCTAGGGTGTACAGCTGCAGATGTGGTGGTGGTCGACGACCCCGCGAGGGATACAGCAGGATTGAGGGAGGGACTGCCCGGTAGAGGGAAACTATTAGTCAATGAAGTGAAAGGGGGAAGGGCAGTGAAGACAGGCGCGATGGGCGTGGAGGATGCGTGCGGCGGAAGGGACATAGAACCAGCTAACGGGGTGCTCAGGCTGGAGAGCCCAGACAGTGCAGGGTTAAGGCAAGTAGACACACTGATGGGCACTGAGGTCGTGGGGTACCCACGGCCCAGGGCACCTGACAGGCCCAAGGTACCACGAACAGGAGTCCCGGGGTGAGCTGGGCCTTTGAAGGCCGAGGGTGGGGGACTTGTGGGCTCACTTTTTATCATAACGGGCATAGTTGCTGCAGCAGGGGCAGATGAGATGCCACCTGCATGGGGACCGTGCAAAAGTGAGCCTGAGGAGCCACAGCTGACTGGCACTGCCGTGGAGGGGGTAGCTAACGGAGACTGTGCAGGCAGCGTTGGGGCTACAGACGTGGCACTAGCCACAGGAGACTGCAGGCCTGGAAACATGGCCAGCCCTGGGGTGGAAGACCTCTGTGCAGCAGGAACAGCCGCAGGGGGATAGCACTTGTTAGTGGCCGAGGCAGGAGAATCTGAGTTTCGATTGGGAAGAGAGGATAGTGAAGCCAGTCCACTTGTGACTGCAGATGGCAAGGCGGAGGAATTGATTAAGTGTGTGTCATTTGATGTAAGAAAGCCTTTTAAGGCAGACAGAAGGGGGCTATTTACACCATGTGGACCCGCAGCACTGGCAATTACAGAAGGAGTCGGGGTGGCTATGCTGTGGGATGCTGGTGGGAAGGGCAAAGGCAGACCTGCGAAGACCGACGAGAGGGGAGCTGTGATTGGGTTACTGGCTGACCCAGCAGTAGAGCTGGCTGAGGAGTGGCCGGAGAATGGGGCACACGTGGAAGCAAATGTCTCACTGGAAGCCAGAGTGACCCTTGATATCGAGCTGGCCTGAGTGGGTAGGGTGGGGGTGGCAGATAGACCGGGCAGTGGCACTAGGCCAGAAAAAACGGAAGGGACAGGAGTGGGTGTGGTGCTGTGGGTGGAAGTAACAGGCGTTGCGGGCACGGAGGGAGTCCGGATCACAGTCGGGTTTGGCGTGTTTGGCTGAGGCGTTGGGAACACCGCCAGGGCAGTGTTGGTCGCACTCATTCCAGCCCCGGTGGCAGCTGCTGACACGGATGGATGGTTTACTGCCTTGGCTGGAGACACAGCAGGTACTGGAGTCGCAGCAGGTGTCGAAGGATTAGAAGAACCATGAGGAGAGAAGAGCTGACTCGCAGGGGTGGAAAATGCTGAGGGAGAGAAGAGGCGGGCGTTTGCCAGGGTCGAGATGCCCAATTTATATGAAAAGAAGCATAGCCACCGTTTTGGAGGGGAGGGGGTCATATTTCACAAATACCAAAGGAAAACCCAGCAAGCATCAAGTTGCAAGTCACATCTGAGGGGCCAGATGCTTGACGAACCCTTTCTCTAGGGTGAACACACACACAGCCTCTCAGCCCAGAACCATCTCGCTGACCTGCACAGCCTACAGTGGTCTTGGGAATACTGAAAAGCCTTACACAGCCAATCCTGGGGACTCGTCCAGTGTCTATTCACCCTCCTCGCTCAGGCCTCTGTTTTAGTAAAGTGAGTGCCGGTCCACACAGGTTCACCTTAGAGTGCAGATCCCAAGCCACCCAAGAACTTGTGCTTGCCTCACCATCTAGTTCTGATAATCTCTATGGATAATGAAAAGGAGGATTTGGGGTGATCTGGGTTCTCCTACTAGCATGAGTTCAATGGCTGTGTCCTACTGCTCTGTGGCAGCTGATGGGAACGAAGACTTTTACAGCTACCGTGATAAGCATTGTCTGAGACTGTATTTAGACCAATTCTGTTTCAGAGGTAACAGACAGCTTCTCCCTCTGTAGTGATAACCACTGAACAGCATTTTTCAGGGAGTAAGACAGACATTTAAGGATGTGTGTGGAAACCAGACCCTTGGCAAGAGGACACTCATATGGCCACTCCATCTGCCTCACATTAATCCGGAGACCTACGCTCCCATTTTATATATGGGTACACTGAGGCTTGGTGTGGACAAGCCAGTGGCTTAATAAAGATCATACAGTTATGCAGCTTCATTATAGAAAGCTTGTATAAAGCCCTGGCCTCAGACACCAGCACAGCATAAAAAAATAAACAAACGAAACAACAACAAAAAACAAAAACCCCAAAAACCTACAACAAATAATACCACATGGCTATCACATGATAGGGCCCATGGCTTACCACTACAGAGGTAGTCTTTATAACTGTTCTGTAATTTTTAAAAAATTAATTTATATTTAAAAATTAAAATAAATATATATATATATATATATATATATATATATATATATATATATATATATATATATACTATTTTCACAAAGTTGAATGACTTGTTTACAGAGCTAGGAAGCTCCAAAGGCCCAGAAAGAAATCCTGACATCCACCATCTGCCCACTTTGCCCTCTCTCCTGTACCCAGAAGCTGGCCACACCACCAGGCACCTTCACAGGGAGGGGAGATTTCTCACCCATGCTCCCAACCTTGGCACACTAATCAGATGTAAGCGCTGCTCTCTCCCTCTGAGAGAGAACTCCTTTTCCTCCCACACCAGAAAGCATCGCTTCGTACTGTTCATTTCTGACTGGGCAATATAGTTCGGTGCTGCCATCTGGAGGCCGCCCAGCCATGTTGGGCTCAGTGCTTTTGCCCTCCAGTGTTCCTTTATCTTTTCCCTCCTTAGGCTTACTAGACTTATTATCAAAAAGCGTTATCTTTGTGTGCATATGAAAATCTCCTCTCCCACATCACAATGCTAAGTGAGCACATGTTATGTGACTTCTAGATTTCACTGAGCTTTGCAAACGATCAGGATACAAAGTCATAAAAATGAATTTAAATCCAGACAATACGTGCACTTCTGGAACATAAACTCTATCATTATCAAGTCGCTCTTAGTGAATTTCCCCCGAGTTGCCGGTGAGCGGCAGGCAGCAGCCATGACAGACAGCAGTTGTTTCCGGGTCTGTCTGGTACTTACTTTGACTCTGTGTAGGTTTTGACTGACTGGAAAGGTCTTCATTGTCTGTATAAAAAGGAGCGATTTCAAGCTTTAATCAGATTATTCTCCCAACATAATCACAGAGAGATGTCAAAAAGAAAAGCTAAAATCAATGTAAGTAGACATCATTGAAAACCCTGACGGGAAAATCAGGTACACAGGAAGGAATCCCGTCCACATGACTAGAGTAGGTTGTACAGACACACTTACAGAAACATAGATGAACATCACACGACTTATTTTAAACCACCTACAACTGCAGGCCTTTACCTGTTCCTGCTGGATTTGGAGTGTACGGAGGTGGAGGAGGGACGCCTGGAGCGATCACATTGGCTAATGGTACCAGACCCGCATTGTTGTAAGCACCTGAAATGAGCACATGATAGAAGGAGAGAGAGAACTTAGTACCACTGGCTAAGAGTTAGAATCCGCGCTAATGCGGGAATGTGGTTTATTTTAAGCTGCCGTGTAATAGAGAGGCAGCTCACACGGAGAGGAAAGACAGCTCTGGGTGTATGCCCCTCCTAGACACCCTCTGACAGGTGAGGCCGGGTAAACCTGCCCCACTTAAGCCTACTACACACACTGGACCTTTTCCAAATGCACTGATGATACCTCTGGACACCAGCTATCTAAAAAAAAGGGTACCTAAGGCCATTTACTGAGATGAATTATTAGTGAAAAGCCCCAATGATAAGTTAATTAAAACAATCTGCAATTAAGGTAAACATGGGAAACATACTAAAAATAAACTATACTTGTGGCAGCGTGCTAGACCAGGATATAGCAGCTAGCCATCAGCGAAATTAAGCTCTCAGAACTGAAGTGCTGTAGATTCCCCAAGCACAGAAAACAGCTGTCCTCTCAATGTAATGAACAGCAGAAAGGAGAAGTGCAGACGAGCGAATGCTTACTTGGTGCGATAGTTGCATGCGGCCGGCATGGAGGAATTGGGTAGGGGACAGGTTTGTGTGGATTGTATGTTGAAGGAGGCTGGACAAGGGAAGCACAGTGGTTAGACATCACTAAGAGCACATCTCCTGATAAACCAATACGATCCTAAGAGACTGAAGATGCCCCAGTTGTCACAGCTTCAGGCTATGTAGTCTTTGCTTTCATAAAGGTGGTTCTTACTCAGTTCCAAAGCTACAGCTCGCCAGACATGCTGTGTTTTAACTCTAGCATTCATTCATACCCCCAGTAAAGGCCAGACCTAAATGAACAGCAGGTGCCTTTCGGACCCAGCCTGGGCCAACCCCAGGAGCTCCCAAGAGACCTTCAGGTCTCTCCTTGACACCTAAAGACCTCAAGGACAAGGTCCTCCTATGATCACTAGGACCTGCAGGGTCTGGTCTCTCCAACACATAAAGACCTCAAGGGCAATGCTCTCTCGCCTGTGATCATTAGGAGCTTAGCACCGGGAGGATCATTAGCACCTGGCAATCTGACAATTTTTACACAATGGATTAGGAATGGAATGTTTTTGTTCTTTGAAACCTCTAGATTCACAAGAACTTTATTTTAGAGTTGATGACAGTTCCAGAGTCTTAAGTACCCAAAGCTCCACCACACACTGTATTTTACCCAGAGTGAAAGAGCGAGCACGAGTCATCGGGCAGAGGAACCCACTGGCGGGAAGGGACTGTTCCCTCCTGGCCTCATAAGCAGCCGCCTGATGCTCCTGTCTTGTGAATGGGCAGAGAATGCAAAGGCCTGTGTGGGGCCACAGGGCTTATGAACTTCTCCACTCAGGAGGTCCCATTCTGTTCAACTTACATTTCCAGTCATTACACTCATTCCCTTGAAAGGACAAGCCTCTGGCTCCGTGTCTGGTTCACTAACATCAAGACTAGCCGGCAGGTAAGCCACACTCTCTGATCCTTATCATTCAGATGAATGTGGCTGGCTTATTTTAACTTTCAAATAAAATGCTTACTCTCCAAAGAGCCTTGGACTCTTGAACTAAGTCCTTACACTCAAGTCCTAGGCCATTCTTTCCGACCTAGAACTTCCACCATATTTGAACTGCAACACAAAAAACTTACTTTACAAAGACAGAAAGCTACACATAGAGAACCTAACATCTGCTTCCTAGTTTTATTTCAGCACATACTGGTTTGGATGGCCCGAGAATCCGAGCTGCTATTCCTTTGCCTTCATTGGTAATTTCTTCACCATCCTTCTTCAGAGGAGTTCCCTATTTAAAAAGAGAGAGAGGGAGAGAAAGTGGGGAGGGGAAAGATTTTAGACACAACAGGCAACTGCACTGAATTATTCTGAAGGGACTCGCTAAGAATAAGTCTTGGATTCCAGGCCCAATCATGCCCCAGTTGGCTAGCTCACCTTCCTCTTACCCATCCTGTACCTTGATAGCAGAGGGGCTGACAGGAAAGGTTGATGTGTAGTCTAATACTTTCTACACACACACACACACACACACACACACACACACACACACCAACTTCCACACCAGTGTATATAAATCAGAGACTGAAAAAGAAACCCAGTGACTGAGAGCCCATTAGAGATTGCTCTACAGAACAGATCAGACGTCTCCAGTCTGTCACCTCAGGCAGTGTCCTCAGGTAGTACACACTGGTACAGAGGCCAGCTTCCAAGATGGCTCCACTGCCCACTGTTGCCCACCATCCATCTCAGAATAATTAGAGCTGATGTGTGTCACTACCATGATTTTAAAGAATTGCACTGATTCCCAAAAGCAAGTCCCAAGAGGCCTTGCTGCAGCTCCCCCTGTCTCCCCTTGGTTACATGTGCTGTGGAAACTAGCTCCCATGTCATGAGGGTGCTCAAGCCCTGTGGTAGGATGCCTGGCCACAAGCAACATTAACTTGCCAGGCACTGAAGTGAGCTACCTGGAAAGAAAAGAGTATTCGTGTGTGCCAGTCAAGTTTGCAAGTAAAGCCTGAGCCAAAACTACAGAGCTAAGCCACTCCCAGTTCCCGGAGTCAGGAAAACTGGAGCACAATGTGGTGGCCCAGGCCTTAACCCTAGCAACTGGGAGGTAGGCGTGGGTTGATCTCTTATGCCAGGCCAGCCAAAGTTGTGGAGTGAGACCCTGTCTCAAAATAAAAAACAAGTCCAATCAACCAACCAACCAACCAATCCAAAAACTATCGGAAATAATAAATGTCTACTATTTAATCCATGAAGCTCTGGAGTTTTAGCATAGTAATAGAAATGTAATGATTTTTGGATGTAATTTTTGAAAAGATTATTTTCCAAGAGCTTTGAGAACTGTCCACTGATATCCAAACAAGATTCTTTTCTTTTCAAGATTCTTAAAGGATTTCATCTTGCAGTTCCCAAATGGGTTCTCGGCTATGCAACTGTGGAGAATTGCTGAGACTGGCAAATAACACAGCAAAATCAACCTTTGTCTGGCATCTCTGAGGGTAATGCAGTCAGTTAATGGTTACACATAACTTCCAACTGTCTGTCAATTAAGCAGGAGACTCCCTCCCTTTGGAGAAGCCTCACCAGGTGGTATGTTCCCATTGCAGCCCATAAATGTACAGATCTGTGCTACCGTCACACGCAGTCATGGAAATTTCATTTACGCAGAAGCATGCTTACAGGGAAAATTCCATTGATGCGACTGGGTTTGCCTTTGGGATAGGGGTTTCCTGGGAAGGTTCCACACGAAGAAATCATGGCATGAGGGGCTTTGCAGCCCGCCTTGGAAGCCTGTAACAGAAAAAAGAAGCAGTTAACAAAAGTCAGCCTCGTCAGATAAGGCATCCAGATGACAGCAAGTCCAGCTAAGGCCATGAACTAAGGAGCAGAACACCGTTCACACATTCACCCACCAATCAATTACCAGGGACCTCTGTGAACCCCAGGGAGTGTCCCAAGAAGTGAGGGCTCTTTCTGTTCCTAAGCACATGGGCATAGAATGCTTGGTGCCATGGCAGAGCTAGCTCCACAGGGGAAAGATGCAAGCGCCCTGCTGGGTGAGCCACCACCACCGGCGTCTCACTCCCGAGTCATCTTTGCACCCACAAGCTACTTCTGCGGGGCTTTGCTTGGGCTCCCTGGCTGGCAAGAATGGCTGCTTCTAAGTTAGTCCCCAACACTGCCACGGCGAGGCAGGCGCTTCGCTGTTTACCAACCCCCAGCCTCCGCACAGCATCTGGGAGGGTTACCTGCTCCAGGACTCTCTTGCACCGTTTCTTCTCAGACATGTTGATTCTGAATAAATCTTCAATGGGACGAGAGTTCTGTGCGTCCACAATGTTTCTGTCAAGGAAACAGGACTTAGCTTCTGTGTGAGCATCCAGGCAGATATACACAGGTCAGAAATGTCTCTATGGCGTGTTGCATGTTTTCATAGATGGAGCAACACATACCAGACTGTAGAATACATTCTCTGTGAATAAGCAACTCGCCCACTCTTAAACCTTGCTAAAGCTTGGGTCCCCTCTCTTCTCTTCAAGCTCACGCTTACTATGGTTCTCCAGTGTCAAGTGAGGAGCATTCCCACGGCCTCACATCACTCCGGCACTGCGGAACTCAAGGCTCTGCGGTACAAGTATCCTGCTCAATAAACATCCCACATTTTTATCAGCTTGCCTTGTCAGTTACTCAGGATGGGAAGAAGGCAAAGCAAACGCTGAAGTGCAGGAGTGTGAGACAGCCGCTATCCTAAGTGGGAAGTGCTCAGTATCCCGTGAGCTAAAACCACACACATACGGAGTACTCAAGTACTCCCATCGTTCTGTGAGCCATGGCCACAGCCGTAGCAGTTGGAAGAATTGCCTATGTAATGACACCAGAAGCCTGAACCGTGTTTTCACAGAACATGGGCATTTTTGTTTGTTTCTTTTGTTTGCAGGCAGGTTCTTACTGCCTTACTCAGGGTCCCCTGCCTCCAGCCCCCCAATTTCTGACACGGAAACTGTGTGCTACCACACCCAGCATTTTTTAAACAAGATAATTAATTAATTAATTAATTAATTAAATGTATGCAAATACACAGTCGCTGTCTTCAGAACAGGGCATGGGATCCCACTACAGAGGAGGGTTGTGAGCTACCATGTGGTTGCGGGGAATTGAACTCAGGACCTCTGGAAGAGCAGTCAGTGCTCTTAACCACTGAGCCATCCCTCCAGCCCCAGCAGTTTTTATAGATTATTTCACTAGGGTTCTGCTTCCTTACATAATTGACATGTTAAGGTCATAGACTATCTCGCAAGCATTCTGCTGCCCCACGGAACTGACACGTTAACAGAGATCAGTGACTTCAGAGCCAGTTTAACTTCCAGGTTTGAAGCAAGCAGTAAGAGAAATACTCACGAGGCCAAGAGCTCCAGAGCGGCCAGCTTGTCCTTACTAAAGGTGAAACAGCTCAAGATGCTCACCACTTCTGCTGGGTGGACGGCCACCATTTTCTATCATAAAGAGAAACCATGTTTCAACGCGAGACTGCCTTGGCAGATCTTACCCACCTTGGGGAACTATAACTAAATTCTATAGTATAAATATGTTAAGACACAGCCTACATCTTAGCTGAGCGTAACACTAGCAAAAGGTAAGCCCCAGCATCTCTAGAGAAATTCTGAAAATTCTGAGTCATACGTGGACTCCTTTTAGTGGAATGGCTTCAGAAACACATCCAGGTTCTACACGCATGTTTTAGATCTGTGCTTCTCCTGTGCTCACCTGAACAAGTGTAAAATCCTCTGAATGGCCATCGACCAAGGTGGCATGTACACAAGGGTGACCCCGCACCAGGCAAGGCACAGGAGTCAGAGCCAGGGAAGAGACAGAGCTGCAGCTCCCCCAAGGCGTGGCTTCCTTTAGGCTACAGTGATGCACTATGGGAGATGCTGCCAAATCTGAATCGTTAAGGGTCAAAGTCCTGGACTGTGCTTTGCAATGAGTCTATTCCCTCAATTTGCCAGGAAGAACCAACCCCCTAAGAGGATTTAACAGTGGCACAGGCTCACATCCTGGAAGGTTTTAACTTTTTAACATAGTTATTTGGTGTATCAAAGTGTAAGGGAATTAAGGTTAGCTCTTTCTGATACAAACCACAATTCCGCCTAGATTGTGTGAAATGGGGGGAATGAGACATTGTTACTTTGCATGCCGGGAGAAGGGGAGTCACTCACATGCTGGAGTGCTTTCATGGCCTTCAGCTGTGGCTCGGCCCAGGAGAAGTACC
Organism: Mus musculus; assembly: GCF_000001635.26. Taxonomy (NCBI): domain Eukaryota; kingdom Metazoa; phylum Chordata; class Mammalia; order Rodentia; family Muridae; genus Mus; species Mus musculus. The sequence goes on along the minus strand of NC_000069.6, from coordinate 53,469,496 downwards.
TTAGCAGATCAACCACCTGCAAGAAAAGACTGACTTCAGCTCTGATGGCAGCGTCTGCACACATTTCTTTCAAATAGACTTCAACACTTGCCACTCCCGTCACCGTCCTCATGTGGGAGAAGAGCATATGGCACCAGAGGCTACCCGTGCAGCAAAGCATAGCACAAGGCCACACTCCAGTCCCATAGCAGCACAGGCCTCAAGCCAAGTGCTCAACAGTCACATGATACAACAGCTTCCACAAAGAACAGTGTGGATAAAGGATGTTCTACTGGATATCACTGGTCTAGGAAGAAAGAAAAACATACAGTGGTGGCAAGATGGCTCAGTGGGCAGAGGTGTGTCCCATCAAGACTGAAGACCTGAGTGGATGCCTGGGGCTCCCACAGGCGGTCCTCGGACCATCACTGGAATGTGGTGCCATTTCCTGTCAACTCCCTACAATAACTTGCTCTTTTGTTGCTTTCTTTTTCCTTCCTTCCTTCCTTTTCAAGGAGAGGAGACATACTATCTAGATTTAGCCTGAAAGTGCATGACTGGCAAGTAAGTAAGCTCTGCCTCAAAATAAAAATTACAAAAAAAAAAGGAAGAAGCCGCCTGGGATGTAGTTCAGTGGAAGGGCCCAGGCCCGTGCAGGACCCTGGGGTAGCAGACGACAAATAAAGAAAAGTCATAAAAAAGAAAGCCAGGAAATGGTGTACATAGAAAGCCCAGGAAACTGGAAAGTTAGATGGAGATTGGGTGTGAAGACACAAACTACCCACAAAATCTATACGCCAAGGGGGCGGCTGAGGTCACTCGCACAGTGTGCAGTGACTGGCTGAAGGCCCACACGGCTACCTGTGGGCTTGAATCCGCAGATTATACATAGCAGTCAGGCAGGGATCTAGCTCAGCACTGCACTGAGAGAATCAGAGGGCTAGGATCCCAGGGTCTCCTACCACCACCCACAAACGCCTTGAAACAGGAGAGAACACTGTGATGCAGTCAGGAGCGAACAGCGCAGAGATGCCCTCACCCTCGGCCGCTGTCTTGAACGAAAATCCAAAGGAATGGTACAGGAGCAGCCTGTGGTCTGTGTAACCATTCAATATTTATTCATGTCTCCTTTGATCATTCAGTGAATTTTAAAACTATCAAAAATTCCATACAAATTTATGAGTAAATTTACAAATTTATAAAATCAAAAAAATTTACTAAAGGTTAATGTTTTATGTGGCTGCGTGTTTTTGCTTGCATGTCTGTATGAGTTCAAAGGAAAGCATCAGACGCTGCCAAGGACCAGCCTCAGCTTGGAGAGGGCTTTGGAAGGAAGGATGTCTGGGAGCTTTGAACATTGCAAACGAATTCAGAGATCTGCTTGCCTCTGTTAAGCACAGAGGATAAACTAGCAATATAGAACACTGTCCTGAAATTACTATTTCTGCCACAGCTGGACCTAAATTAGTCTGTCCCAGGCCAACCTTGAACTCAGGAATCCGTCTGCCTGTGTAAGCATAAACAAAAAACCTTAGCTGGGTGGGAGCTCCTTCCTTAGTGTCTTCTTGACAAGTTGGCTCACAATGCACCTGCTTTTTGTTCCTTTAAATTAATGAAGCACTTCATTAATTCATATTGCATTCTTTCTTTTAAACCTATGTTCTTAGAGTTCTTTTCCACAGGCTTATGGGCTGTCCCGAAGGTCCCAGTATTTACCATCTGGTAAGACATTAGCCACACTTTAGCCTACCGGACTCATGGAGTCATTAATGTTGACAGGGAGAACTTGAAGGAAGAAAATAAGACCTGTACATTATTATACAAACAAGCCTTTTGCCCACAGCAGCCATTGACATTTGTGGAGTCCCTCGTCCTCCCTCCCAACACTGCACCCCCCCCCCCCCCCGCCTGCTGGCCATGTCCCATGGGCAGGGAACCAAGTTATTTTGCCACTACCAAGGTCATGTTGGACCCAGCAACTGGAGCTGTGGACGGTTGTGAGCTGTGACCTGTTAAGAGCCAACCCTGAGTCCTCTCCAAGAGCAGAAAGTGCTCTTAACCACTGAGCCATCTCTTAGGCCCGGGGTTTATAAACGTTTGATATTTCCCCAGAATAAGTGACAGTTTAAGTTGCTTTTAAAAAGGATACAGTGTCTTAAAATTACCTTAGAATAGGAATGTGGTGTCATTATGTGTAAAACACTAAGCTCTCATAAGTCTTTCTAAAGTTTTGTTTGCCAGAACTAAGAGCAAGTGAGGCAACTAAGTCAAAGCAACCCTGAACGGATCTAGTAAGCAAGCAGACATCAACGAGAGCAGCAGTATAAAGAGGCTTCAAAATTCAAAATACCTGTTCGCTGGAGAAGTACCCATGAACATACTCAATTGCTTTTAATTTATATTCCGTTAAAACAGCCTAGAAAAGGGGGAAAGAAAAATTAATATACACCAGCAGCGTGTTAATATGCATGTACTGAAACCACATACACTCGCACAGTCTCAGTCTGCTCTAGCTGGGAGCTGCAGCAACTAAGACTAAGGAAAAAGGAATTGTATCCTTTAGACTTGCTGGGTCTCCAGAAGGAGCAACATTGTACCAGAGTCAACATTAGTACAAATTACGTTTCAGATTTGTCAATGTCTAACTATTTTCACAACATCTTTAACTGATACAATTTGCCTCCCCCCCCCCTTTCTTCCAAGAGCGGGCTCACTATGAAGCCCAGGCTGGCCCTGAACTAGCAAACGTGGCCCGCAACGCCTTTAGAGCGTGCTTCCTCATTCATAAAGGGGAAATCCCAATCATAACCTTCAGCAAGCTGCAGTAAGATCCTAATCATTGGAAACCTGATAGAGAGCTGGCTGAGAAATGCCTTTGTTCCCCTGGGGAACCCATCAGCGGCGGACGAGAGCAGATGCCTCTACCCTAGCATTATGCAGAAGTCACAGCTGCCTCTCCACCAGCTACTGTGGACATCAGAAATGGAAAAACCAAGGCAGGCTTCCGTAGATTATAACCACTCATCACAAAATATTACCTGGCCGCCAGGCGGTGGTGGCGCACACCTTTAATCCCAGCACTTGGGAGGCGGAGGCGGAGGCGGAGGCAGGCGGATTTCTGAGTTCGAGGCCAGCCTGGTCTACAAAGTGAGTTCCAGGACAGCCAGGACTACACAGAGAAACCCTGTCTCGAAAACACAAAACAAACAAACAAACAAACAAACAACCTAGCCATTCTCTCAGAACCACAAAACAGCTATAATATTTGTATTTTCTCTATATATCATTCTGCTAGGAGCAAATGCAACGACCAGAAAAATCATCCAGGGATGCTCAACAGGTCAGCGTTTACATGGCATTCTGGGTAATGCACGCTGAGGAGTGTTCTTATCTTTATCATTAAAGAGGCAGTCAAAAGCAAGGTTCGGGACCAAATCCTGACTTGAGCTGATGATACCAATCCTATCTCAAATCTTCCCCTAACGCTGGAGAGGTCCAGCTGCGGCCCCACACAGGACATGGAACACATTTAAAAAAAACAAAAACAAAAACCACCACCACCACCAAAACCCCAGACTCCTGGGGGAGTATTAGATACCTAATGAGGGCTTGGCTTGGGGTTGTACACTGGGAGTCCACCACCTAACTCCAATTAAGAAGCTGGAGTCAAACAGAAAGTGCTTACTAATTAACAGCTCTTATTACTCCCATTTTGAGAAAACAAAACAATGCCTTTCCTATTTTTCCCCCAAGTGTCTTCTCACATGCTTCTACTTTGAGAAGTGAGAGCCAGTATTACCTGTGGGTGTACAGTAACAACAGAAGAGGAGGCCCATTGGCATGGACATTTACAAAATCTAAAGCAATTTCTAAAAATTATAGCACCACCCCTACTTAAAAACGCCCATATCTATTTTACTGCATTTTAGTAGACTAAGACACTGTCGCTGTCTTCTCCATCTGGCAAAGCCAACTGGCGACACATTTTGATTGCAGACTAGAACTGTGGCCTTGAAGGCTACCCCGTCTGAACAGACTTTTATCTCTGGAGCCTTTCCGATTCCCTCGTTGATATTTATTACCAGACATTTTTACAAGGCTGAGAAGGGAGAAGATAGACATATGCATGTCTGCATTCATGTCTACCTTAACTTAAAATTTATTTTCTCAGAATGGTTAAAAAACAGCTCAGAAACCAACTGTGGCAAATTCTAAGTACATGATAAAAAGACATTTTGTTTCAAATTTTAATTAGATGAGACTCAGCAAGTGCAGAAGTTTATTTGAAAAGAAAAAAATTCAGCACCACCAAATATGAAAGATTAAATATATGTTATCTGAAAAGGGGGGAAGGGAGGAAAAGGGGTCTTACAAAGAGCAAAACAAAACTCTAGATCCGCTGGTCGTGGTGGCGCCCGCCTTTATTCCCAGCACTCGGGAGGCAGAGGCAGGCGGATTTCTGAGTCCGAGGCCAACCTGGTCTACAAAGTGAGCTCCAGGACAGCCAGGGCTATACAGAGAAACCCTGTCTCAAAAAACAAACAAACAAACAAAAAAACAAAAACAAAAACCTCTAGATCTGGCGCCAATTTTTGCAGTGCCAGTCAGGGGCACCGTTTGAGATGCCGAACAGATGCAAGCTGTGAGATGCTGTGAGGTCACAGCACTGCCCTTTCTGTCAAACAGGCAACCTGCTATTTTTTATGTAAGAGATACTTTTAGCCTCAACCTTACATTCCAAATTTTTTTTTTTTTTTTTTTTTTTTTTTTTGCTGCCTGGTTCCTTCCAGGAAATAGGAAATATAAACAGTGTCAAAAAGATGGAAGGAGAGCAAAGGCAGGGGAAGAGATCTGGAAAAGAACTTTCTCGGCATCCCTTCCAGTGCCTAGTCACTCCTGTTACCGAACCATGTTAACATTGAATAAATGTCAGTCAACCAAAAGCTCAGTTATTACGGATTTACAGTTGGCTCCGGGGCTGTAGGTAGTACAAACGTAATTCCCGTACCACAATGACTTCCCAAGTTTAGCAGTGAGGTGGTTTATCTTCTATTTAAGCGGTGCAACGGACCAAGATGCAAGTTCTTACGTTACACAGGAAAGTTCAAGTTCCTCTGCTGACTACACACAACACCTCAAAGAAAGTAACTCACGACCATTATTATCTCAGACGAATTTCAGGGAACAAGGTCAATTACCTTTCGAATTTCATCCAGCACCGTCTCAAAGGACTTTTTGTCCATCTTGAGTACTATTCCGTCGTGACGTCTCACAGTTCTTGCAATTACAAAACGCTCATCCCAGGTTCGTCTCGTGGATAATACACCAGGAGGAGAAAGGAGGCGAGGAGGTAGAGTATTGCAAACTGCACCAAAACAAAACAAAAAATCCCAGAACGAAAACTTGGAAAAAGTTGGGTTTTTTTTTGTTGTTGTTTGTTTGTTTTTTTAAATAAAAATCAGACTTCAGTAGCTTCTTCACACAAAGCTTCAGCTGCTCAGAGCAGAGCGGGCTTGTGCGTTTGCAGAAATCAGGGCTCCGGAGGGTGCCGACAGCCGGGTGCTCCGGGGAAGGCCGCCGAGCCACGCTCCGCTCACCGCCGTGATCCGGGACACGTGGCCCCGCGGGCGCTCAGACCCGCCGATCCGCCCGATCCCGGGGTCCCGCAGCTCCGGCAACCGGCGGCCCCCGCAGGTCCTTTGTTACGGGCTTTCGTAGCTTCCGGGAGCGGGCGGGCGGCCGGGGCGCACTAGGAGCCGGACGAAGGGGGCCAGAGCCTTGCGAAGGGAGGCTCTCGAGCACCTCAGCGCTCATACGGCCAGGCGCCCAGCGGGTGCTCCCCTAAATGCCCCACCAGCTCCAGGGGACCTTTGATAGAGCGTGTCGCGCCCACAAGACGCAATGGTGCACCGCCACCTTAAGTCGCTTTTGCACAAATGATTAGTTTGGGGCGTCGGGGGGGGGGGGCGGGGTCCTAGTGTGGGAATATAGGCGTCCACGGCAGAAGCCTGAATGCTTGTGGAGCAGACGTGACTAAAGTCCTTTTCGGAGCGTGGTAGTCATTGTTTTAGTGTCACGATCCCCTAACTCTTCAGTTTCTCGGTGCTCTGTTTTGCTTCTTGAAAGTGAGTTTAAAGGAGCGAAGAGTAAGTAGGTCAGGAAGATCTGCGGACGCCGCCATCCTAGTGGCCAGGAGCACCTCGGCGTGGGGACCAGGGTCACTCGCTGGGCGCCTGACTCGGGGCGGAGCAAGGAGCAGGACACCCGGAATTAGTCTTCGGCGGTTCTCCGGTCGAGTTTCCCGGTGCTTTAGTCTGCCTCTGCCCTAGAGCCGGCTTCAGGCCTCGCTGACTTTCGCCTCCCAGACCCTCGCGATGGCGAGAGCCTGGGTCTGCCTGGCGGGCGCCGCCTTCTTCCTTTCCTGTCTGGTTTTGCATTCGCGCTTCTGTGGCTCGCTGGTAAATAGCAGGCAGAAGGCTGTGGGTGTGGGTGCCACCGAGGGGTACAGCCCCTGGGGTCCCAAACCTGCTCCCCTGGGGCTCAGCAGCTGACGACTCGTCCTCTCATTTAGTGTAAAAAGAATGCACGTGGGGCTGGGGAGGTGGCGCGGAGGTTGGGAGCTCGAGCAGCTTTTTCAGAGGACTCAGGTTCGATTCCCAGCACCAACTTGAAGGCTCACTCTCTCACTGTAACTCCAGTTCCAGGGAGCCTGATGCCCTCTTCTGGCCTTTGTGGGCACATGGTGCACATAAACTCACCCGAGCTCATGCACACAAGTCTAAATAAAAATAAGTAAACATCACACACACACACACACACACACACACACACACACACACACACTGGATTTTCCCCAGCTCTTACTACACTCTTAAGTCACACACACACACACACACACACACACACACACACTGGATTTTCCCCAGCTCTTACTACACTCTTAAGTCATCATTAGACTTTTCTTATGGTTGTTTTGATCTTTAGATATACAATCTTATTTCCGGCTACCTTCTGGTTGTCGAACTGAATCTGAGTATTTTGATTTTATTTGAGGTTTCAAGGACATTTTCTTTTCACGTTTCCTGGAGAATGGAGGACCCTCTTTTCCGGCTGGATTTGGGTTGGCCCAAGAATTCGGAATACTTCACTGGTGCAACATTTTGTGTTGCAGTTGATTCCCTCAACGGGTTAGTTTACGTAGCCCAAGTAAGTAGAATGCATTTTTTTTTTTTTTTAATATGTGAGCCTGTGAGGTCAAGAGAGACCAGAGTGTTAATGCGGTTATCAACTACCAGTGGTTTCCAGGATTGAACTCTGAGTGTCAGTCTTGCTTAGCAAACACTTTCATCTGCTCAGCCATCTCTTCAACTAGAGATTTTTTTTTAATTTTAATTATATACATTCAGTTTGATCACAACAGACAGGAATAATAAAAGAACAGTCAATCTGAGCATGACAAAAAGGAAAAAAAGAAGATGAACAGAAAGGAAAGAAGTGTTTCCCACCTAGATAGCCTGCTGCATTTATAGTATGCTAACTATGCAATTTAATTTTGAGTTGGCTTCAAGTGCACATTTTAGATTTGTATGCATTAGAAATTATTAAGTTTTGAAGTTAGTGCTTTTTTTTTACACACTTCTAAATTTCTTATTATACTTTCATTTTGATTTCTCTGACAAAAGTAAAGATTAGCGTTCCTATTGAGTGATTCTAAGCAGTTGTTTTTGTGTGCCTTCAGAGAGGGGATAACATCCCCAAGGTATTAGTGTTCTCAGAGGATGGCTATTTCCTACGAGCCTGGAATTATACAGTTGACACACCCCATGGTATGTTTGTCTCCGGCACACCATTTGAACAGTCCGTCTGGATCACGGACGTAGGAAGCGGTATGTGTAGTACTATCTATTAAATTGCCTTCCTAGATAGAGTCACATCTTTGCCCATGTTCTTGCTTATACACTTTAAGGCTAGCATTGCTGAATCTAATCATAATTTCCTTAATATTTCATAAAATCATGTCTTTCTACAAATTTGCACCACACTACTGTATAATCAAGAAATTCAATAACACTATAATCCCGATCTTTTAAACTTGTCAAGGGAACTTTATTTGGGTGGGGGTGGGATGGGGGGCAGACTGTCATTCTTCAGGGCTATCTATCTTGTCTTTTGAACCAAAGTCTCTCTCTCGCTGGCCTGGAACTAATGAGCAGGGGAGGTGAACTGGCCAGTGAGTCCTCGGCATCTTCCTTTCTCCACTCGCCCAATGCTGGTGTTACAGTGCACACACTCATACACAGCACGGTTTTATTTCTTTGTTTTTGTTTTTCCTGGTATTGGCTCTAGGTACAGAACCCGGTCCTCATTCTTGAGTGACAGGTATTTTCCTGGTAGTCTGAACTATCCTTCCAGTTCAGAGCCTTTCTTCTTTGACCCTTCGCTTGCTGATCTCAGAGTAAGTCTGTGCCTCTGTAAAGTCAGGTCAGATGCCAGTCTTTAGAGAATCAGGGGACTCTCAACTTCTCTCTATACCAGCTGGCTCTTGAAAGGGCAAATGAGGGTTCTGAAGCCACCATTTGCTGCCCTGAGATTAGCAGAAACTGCTATTATTAACGGTTTTGAAATTCCACTCACTTAAGCATGTCTGAAACTTTCCCACCAGCAGATATTTTTAGTATACACTGTTGAAAAACAAGGTAGGCTAAGTAGCTTTCTAGCTGCAGAAGTTGTAGGAGACAACTGTTTGCCTGACTGCTGGTGTGTCCTACTTGACACAAGAGACCGTTCCTGTTGTCTTGAGGACCTGGCAGGAATGGGAGAGTCAGGGCGGATTTGGCTAGTACCCTTCTTGATCTGGTTATGGCTTGGAGGGTATCCTGTTTCCCCGGTGCTTGGTAACTCACACATCACTCTCAGCATCAGGAAGGTTGGGTTTTTACGTTGTCACTCTTGTTAACAGAACGTAAAGAGTTTCTGGGCTTCAGGTAGTCAGGGGGCTATTCGTTTAGTTAAGCCTTTATCTCGGAAGGTAAGTGCTGGTTAAACATTTGAAGAGTGGCAACTGCAGAGTGTTAAGCTGCCCACTTAGATTCTAAGTAAAGACTCAGGACTTTTCGTCTTTCTTCCTCGTATCTCTTTTCCCTCCCTTCAGATACTTGCCAGAGCCTGCGCGTGATTCTCTGAACACTCACTTCCCTTTCCTCCACCAGGCTGCTTACAAGCTGCGTGGCTTCCTCGGTTCCTCTTCTCCAGCTTCCTTCCTCAGGAAGCTGTCAAGCTTTACAGTGTGGGTAGCCTGGAGGTTTTCCTTTACATCCCAGTAAAATTGCCCTTGAACTTAAAAATAAATCTAGGAGATGGATTAGATGGATCAGTGGTTAGAACACTTTGCTTCCAGAGGACCTGGGCGCCGTCCCAAGCACCATGTGGCAAGGCAGCTCACAGTGTCGTAAGTCCAGGTTCAGGGAAGCTGGTGCCTCTCTGGGAACTACACACACACACACACACACACACACACACACACACTTGCGGGCAAGCATTCATGTACAGAAATAAAATGAAAAAAAGGACTCTTGAAAGTATCTCCGAGTTTATACAATAATGTAATGAGATTTGACTATTTTCCTCTCTCTTCTGCCCCGAGAATTCGCTGTGAGAGCCTTTCATTTTAATTTATTCTGTTCATGTCGCCCTTTTAAAAAGCAGAAACAAACGTCACTGGTTCCCAGAAATAAGCGCAGCATAGATGACCTCATTCTTTTCATCGTGTCTTGTTTCCCACCCTCCGATCAGAGAAACTATTTTTAAGCTCTTCCCATTTTCAAATGAATTGATTTCCTCAAGTGAAGATCTGGCTACAAATCAATCACTTAACAAAATGATAAGTTCTCTGTCCCCTTTTAAAGTCTTTAGAAGCGTGGAGGTGTGCTCTCTCTAACCCTGCGTGTTCTCTGTGGGTAAGCCCTTCCGCATTAGCACCCAGATCCAGTGCAGTGTCGCACTCGGCTCTCCAGGGAGAGCTGGCGTGCAGGCTGCCTCGCTTGACTTCAGTCTCTGGGTACCTGTCAGTTAGTTTTGCCTCCTGTGCCTCTGCTAACTGCTTCCTAGTTTCCCTTATTTGCTCTTATTTGCATTATTCTTTAACTTGTAAGGTCATTTTAGCTCCAAGATTATTTTTCTTTTAAGAAATGAGTTCAATTTTTAATTTGCTTCTGCTGTGAGAAAATATAATTAAACAAATAGTGCTAGTTATAAAGAACTTTTTGTGGATGTACTAAAATTTAAATGACTGATTAAAATAAGAGCTTTGAATGTCGGTTGCTTGTTTTTTAGTTCCTTATTGATTTCTTTTACAAGCAGTGGGTTGTTTGTTTGTTTTGGGGTTGGGGTTTTGGGGGAGTAGGGGGTTTTTTGAGCCGGGGTTTCTCTGTGTAGCCTTCCTTGGCTGTCTTGGAATTCACTCTGTAGACCAGGCTGGCCTGGAAGATCTGCCTGCTTCTGCCTCCTAGTGCTGTGACTAAAGGCGTGTCCCACCACCACCTGGCCAAACAGTGTGTTTTTAAAAAAAGAAGTTAAATTATCCTCAGCTTTCTCTGTAAGGAGCCAGGGTTTTTCTTGTGTTTTTATTTTGGAGTGATTAGACTAAATTAGATTAATACATCTCCAGGTTTGCTCATACCGTATGAAAGGCTGCTAGTTGCCACCTGTCATACTTAAGTATGGGAATCTCTTGGCTCCCATTGCTGTTCAGCCTAGTGAGAGATTTGCCTTTAGCTTATGGAAGATGTGAACGCTGTGTAATCCTTGTGACACTTGCTTGTCTTTCTCTACAGGACCCTACGGCCATACTGTTAAAAAATATAATTCCCTGGGTGATCTTGTTCAAGTCTTGGGAACCCCAGGCAAGAAGGGCACTGGCTTGAACCCGCTGCAGTTTGACAACCCTGCAGAATTATATGTAGATGACACAGGGGAGATGTACATTGTGGATGGAGATGGGGGACTGAATAACAGACTGGTCAAACTATCCCAAGGTACGTGCCTTACCTGGGTATGTCATGATCAGAAAGATATTATTCTATAAGTTTAATTTGTCTGCTGTGTAGTATAATGTAACCGTATTACACGTGAAGTTGTGTGTAAAGATTAATACAAGGAAGTCTGTTGCTGAAAATATTATTTAGGGTTTGTACCCCTCCTTAGATCATTGAGTTCCCAAATAAAAGACACAAAACCTTTATATTTATAGCAAGCCTTAGAATTAGAGCTGGGTAGATGTCACCTCTATGCTATTTTGTCTACTTGTCTGTCAATAATCCCTAGGTGTCACTTGCTATATCCTGCCTAGGCCGCTCCTACTCGGACTGGCAGGCCCTCCTGCCTATGTGCTCAGATCCACCTACCCTTTCTCCTCTCTCCCCATTTCTCTCTGCCTCAGACCCCAAACCCCAGCCTACCTCTATCTGCTGAGCTACAGGTTGTAGGCATCTTTATTCAACCAAATAGTTTTAAATTAAGGAGCAAGGCTTGCATAAGAAAAGCTGGTATAGGTGAGAATTCCATCGGCTTTAGGTGACTCGACCTTGGGGAACAGAATTTAGCATTACAATATATAGCCAGGGACCAAACCTCCACCTAAATCACATTGGTGGGATTACCAACCGGAGGCCAGGAGATCCTCACAGGGACCGAGGTGGTGTGAAATTTAAAGAACTTCTGGAGATTTTCTGTCCTGTTTATTGTGGGGAAGTCAGGAAGCGAGAGATCCCTGGCAGGCCTCCTGCAGGCTAACAGTAAGGCTCTAACTAGGCCCTCTGTGGCCACCACAGCAGCAAGTCTGTTCCTAACAGAACAATTAAACTCATCTGTGACAAAGACTTTCAAGCTAGGATAGTAACCAGAAGGCAAACCGGAATTGGAGAGGCACAGCAGAGTTCCTGAAGAGGCCACCCTTGGCTGAGCTGTAGACAGGGCCAGCAGGGCCAGTGGTGTCCAGGTCCATGGGAGCCCTGAGCTGGAATGGAAACAGCATGGCTTTCTCAGCGGCCAGAAGGAAAGGTGGCGGCCATTGAAGCTGCTCTGAGGATCTCAGAGTTGTGCTCTGCTAGCAGTCTGAGGGGTTTTCAGGAAGTCAGAGATAGTCCAAATGCGTTTTAAAATAAGCAAAATGCTGGGAGTTATTTCTGGCAAGTCTGTCCTTCGGGGTGAACGTGGTCTCTAACACAGGAGGTAAAGCAGGCATCCAGAGATTCTGTAAAAGCAAGAAGCAGCAAAGTCAGGGACAGACACACTTGCTCCATGGCTACAAAGAAGGTGACTTTAGACAAGAGGAATTTATTGTCATGGTTTGGGAATCCAGAAGTCACAGAACCTGAAATACAAAGGGTAGGTGATATTCCCACTGAAGGCTCCGAGGGTGAGCCCTTCCTTTCCTCCCCCGAGCTCTCCTTCATGTGGTCTGAGGCCACGTTCCCAGGTACAGTGTGCTAGGCGTGGACTAGTCTTGTGAGAGATCAATCCACTAGGCTCTAGTGTGTCCCTCTAGTGACCAGAGGGAGGCCATAAACGTTTATCCACCGTAGCGGGTGCTATGGCACTCACTTGTCATTCCTGCCTTCCAGGAGCACTGCTAGGAGTCTGAGGCCAGCCTGAACGACACTGGACAAGGCCAGTCAGGACTACACAATATGATTCTCTGTCTCGGGAAGAGAAAAACAAATTGAGCAAAAATGAGCTTTTTTTTGGTACAAAGGGAACTAGTTTGAAGGAAACGGTGTAGGAACTCTGAGCAGTGCCCTTGAGGTCAGAGCAGCTCAGGTTGAGCTAATGAAGCGGTAGACTGAAGGAGCATGAGTTAGACAGACAGACAGACAGACAGACAAAGCCAGGGAATATTCAAGGCCTCAGTGTGTGATACATTTCTTTTGTAGTTTGCAAGACAAAATCAACATGGAAATGCATATGTTTCACTATTCATATCACTGTTCACGTGTATTTATAGATTTCATGATCCTCTGGCTGCGTGGAGAGAATGGGACAGGACCTGCCAAGTTCAACATACCTCACAGCGTTACACTTGACGCAGTTGGTCGGGTAAAGCCTGTGTCCCTGTGTTTGGAACTGTGTGGCTGTGGGTGGGTGGGTTGGTGGGCACGTCTTGGTGTATGTGTCCTCTTTTTGTTTCTGTTGCTGTGAGAAAAACAAAACAGAGACCAAAGGAATCCGAGGAAAAGGCAGGTAGGGAGAAAGAGCGGTCAAGGCAGGAGCTTCAGACATGTCTGCTGTCAACTCAGCAGCAGGGAGGAATGAGCACACACACGTGCTGGCTCGCTCACACTCACACGTTATCACACACGTGCTGGCTCGCTCACACTCACACGTTATCACACACGTGCTGGCTCGCTCACACTCACACGTTATCACACAGCTCAGCTCTCCACCTCCGCCTAGGAAAGGGTGCCACCCACAGTAAGCTCAGGGTTCCCGGGTCCAGTAAAGCAAACAGCACAGAACCCGGTCAGAAGTTCCCACAGGCAGCCTGCTGCACGCAGTGCTGCTTGAGTGCTCTCTCCCTGGGCGGTCCGAGGGTGCACATTGGCCATTAAAGGCAAGCACAGTAGGCAGGACTAAGCAATTTCTCCAGAGCTGGCTGTGCACACAGACTCCTAAAATGTTCGGGCCCTATACTGAGGAAGTTCTCCAAATATTTAGATATGAACAAGATAGATAATTCTATATAGCTTTTAAATGGCTGAGGGAACGGGTAATGAATCTAAAACCTGGAAAAGAAACTTTGTCTTCTAGTAGGAAAACCTTATTGTAAGTGTTTGAAAGCCTTCAGTTCAGGCCGGACGTGGTGGCGCACGCCTTTAATCCCAGCGCTAGGGAGGCAGAGGCAGGTGGATTTCTGAGTTCGAGGCCAGCCTGGTCTACAGAGTGAGTTCCAGGACAGCCAGGGCTATACAGAGAAACCCTGTCTTGAAAAACCAAAAAAAAAAAAAAAATGTACATACATACTACACACACATGTACACACACTGCACAACACAAACACATAAGACACACTACACATATCCACATATCGGGAGGGGAGCAGCACTGATGGGAGTGCAGGGACTGCAGAGGCTGATCCTGAAGGAAGGAGAAGAGCCCTCCCCCAGCTCCTGCTCTTCCATTTCCTCCTTCCAGCCCTGGCCCCTCCACTGCACCTCCTAGGCTTTTACTCACTGGATAAACAGAGGCGCTGCTTCTTAGGACCTTAGGGGTCACCTTCAGCAGTCTTAAGCAAGTCCCCATCAGCAGGCTTAAACTCGCTACCTGTTTCCTGTGGGAAGTGTACTTTGCATTCCAGTCGCTGCTGTTACGTCACAGATGCTCCTGTGTAGAGTGCAGGCTTTGAGGCACGCGCTGCTGAATGGAATTTGCTTTACCTCCACCACGAGCTCTGAGGGGTCATGCCTGTGTTAAATAAGTGAGCTTGTGGACATGCAGTGCTGGGCCAGGCTGCCCTCTGACATGCAGTGTCTTCCTTGATGCTAGCCCTATTTTTTGCTTTAAAAAAAAAAAATCCCATTTTGCAAAGCACGAGAGATATGGATATAATGAGATTCATGGTGAGGACAGATCTTAGGGGCCAGCAAGAGGAGCAGGCTGAGATTGCTGAGTTGTGAAACTGACAGCTCATTCTCATGTACTTTGTGATTTAGTTTGTCCGTTGTTGCTGCTGTGGGGGAGGACTGATGGCCTTACACATGCAGGAGAGCATCTTAGGACTGAGCTACGTCCCTGGCCCCGCGCCCTGATGTTCTGTAACAGTTTAGTGGCATTCCCCACATTGTATCTAACTCATTTCATCACTACCATGAGCCTTTCCGAAAAGTGAATTTACTCCACAGTTAAGGATGTATTGTTTCTCAGAGAGGCTTTCCTATGGTCAAAATACTGAAGAAGAAAGAAAGTAATCTGCAATACCATTCCATCTTGAGATGTGAGTGTTTCTTCCTTGGTCATCTGAGGCAGGAATCTCCCTGAGCAAACCCATCACAGCTTAGGACACTTGTGTGGGCACCAGCCTGTCTTGTGCCTGTGTCTGTAACAGCCAGTGGCTACCAGAATCCACACACACCGATTAGAATAAAGTCAGGGTCACACCAAGCTATACAAACCCAAGAACTCTGAAGGACCTGCGAGGGGTGTGGTCTGTGCTGTAATCTATGGATCCCTGTGAATGCTATTGAGGAAACTGTCTGAGCTCCCTGCTTTATGATAGGAGTGTCTAGGGAACTCGTCGTAATCTATAAAAACCGCATTTAAACCTATTATGCCCTCTGTGCTACTAACATGCCCACGTTTCCTCCTCATGGGTGACTCTCTGTACTTTGGACCCATCCCAGTGATAACAGATACAAGTTTAGAAATGACACTGAGAGAGCCAACACCTTAGCCTCTGAGAACAAGTATGTACCTGGCTCTGTCTTGGACCTGGCTTAGGAGCTGCTGCTTCAGTTGTCAGTGATGGTGATGAGACGTAAAGAGACGGGAGAGTCTGCACCCTGTCAGAGTCTCTGATCTTTTGCACTGTGTGGACGACTCAGGTTTTATCTGCTTCCACGTTCAATGTAGTCGATGGCTCTGTTCCTTTAGGCTGACTGATGCAGGTGTTGATTAGACTGTAGCATTTGCACTTCCTAGTGCTTTGCAGACAAGGTGTGTAACCCCTCTGAAAATGGAGCTTAGTGATGCCATCTTCCTTGGGGTCCTCCGAGCACTAACTGAGACCGTGTATGTGCAGCTGATAAGACTACTCGTGTTTCTTCTCGTGCTGTGGGTCTCTCCCCATTGACATTATTTTCTTGGTTTCTCAGGTGTGGGTTGCGGACCGAGGAAATAAGAGGCTCCAAGTATTTGATAAGGACACTGGAGAGTGGTTAGGAGCATGGGACAACTGTTTCACAGAGGAGGGGCCTTCTGCTGTGAGGTAATCGCTCCTGGTTGTGTTAAATGCTTGCTTTAGCTGGCTGTGAGACCCACTTCTTCTGAAGAGTGGCCAAAAGTTTAAAGTGTTTATTGTTGATTTTAAGCAAGGGAAAGTGGAAGGAAACAAGAGTCCAAAGAGGTTAGATATCTGAGAGTTCCGAATCCTTTGAGAGATTCCTAATCATAGGAGGATCTCAGCCGGAGTCCACACTGCTGAACCCGCCCAACTTCTAATTCTCCTTTCATTATGTTATGTTGTGTTTTGTTTTAAAGTAGGCATATCTTTAGCTTCATCTATTATCACAGAATTCTATACAATTTAAATTCATTAAAGAACCCCTCAGACAATGATGGCCACTGTTGTTGAGCATTGGCGAGTGTAAGCACCCCACACTTACCTGCCAGTAAGTACTGGGCCATGATCCCCTGATATGGCCAGGAGGAATGAAACCAGGCCATTAAAGGGTCCACAGCAACACTTAAGCTGTGGCAATTTTGTTGAGAGCAATCAGATCTTCTAGACCTTTATCAGAAGTAGAATGCAATGGCAGTCGCCAGGATCAATATAGTTGTAGTCAGGATACATAGATGTTTGCCAACTGTACAGGCTATACAAGGTTAATGTCTAAGGCCAACTGTCCGGTTAAGCTTCCAGGCTCCCTTGCCTTCCAAGGGAACTTACTGAGAAATACAAAGCGGCCTGAATCCTTCCCTGCCTGAGGGAGTGCTTCAGTCTCAGGAACCGGAAGGTGCATTGTGCCCCAGGAGCCATGAACTCTAACCTGAAAATCTGCAGCATGCCTCTCCAGGCTGCTAAGCCAGTCCACTCCAGGGTACAGCCAAGGGCACACAGTGAAGGCTTGGTCCTTATTATGAATTCTCTTTCCTCTTAGGTTCACCCCAGATGGGAAGTACTTGATTGTGGCCCAGCTGAACCTCAGTAGGCTGTCAGTGTTGCTTGCCCCACCCTCCGGAAGCATCGGAGACTGCTCTGTGGTCAGCACTATCCAGCTGGCAGATCAGGTTCTGCCACATCTTTTGGAAGTCGACAGAAAGACTGGCGCAGTGTATGTAGCAGAAATTGGGGCAAAACAAATACAAAAATACATCCCGTGGCACAGCCGCACCCCTGCCTTCGGCGCTTAGTGCTTCCGGCTGGGAGGAGCTTCGGGTAGCACTTCAGAGCCACAGGGTCATTTTCACCTCTTCTGCAAGAAAAGTGTGTTGCTGGGTCATGAAGAGTCATGTTTTCTCGTGGTTTTGGGACTTGGTTTTACAACTAAGTGTGTTTCTTTCTGGTGGCCCTGGGAGTTGAACTCATCACTTCCTAAGTGCTAGGCGGCTGCCCTAGCAGGGGCTACATCTTCACAGAAGCACCTTTTAAAGGAAGAAATGCAGTTCTAAAATGGGGCCATGACGGGAACTGTGGTTGTAACCAAGCTGCTTGCCTGCATCGATTAACTCTCTCTGGGTTCCTGGGTGACTTCATATGATGAGTGGAAACTACTAGTTGGTTTAGCCTATGTGTATTAGACTGTGGAAGAGATTGTGTTGGGGTGCGCTGCTGAGTTACTGATTCATGTGGGTACCAACCCAGTCCAGAGGATTCTGAAGTGGGGAGCAGTGTGGTCAGCCTTGTGGTCCAATAGAGAGATAAGTGGGCGTGATGACAGCAGGAGCGAGGACCATGAAGGACAGGAGGAGCTGTGTGTATGTGGGGGGATGGGAGGATTCATGGAGACGGCAGTCTGTGGCAGCCTGGGCCAAGAGATCCGTGACAAAGGGAAACAAAACCGTCCAGGTAGAGAAGGGCTGAGACGCACTTCCCGTGGATTCCGACGAGAAAACAACAAAGGGTTTGGTCTTTTTGGTACAAAGTATTTAATGTCACCCTTTACAAGCAAGACTACAACAAACAGCCAGCGTGTAAGCACTGTACTGAAAGGAAGATTTGCAGGCGGGTGTTTTAGAGCTGGTCTGGCACTAAGTCCCCTCCTCAGTGCTGCCCTTGCCACTGTGCAGTGTGAACTCATGTCATTACTAGCACTTACCTACCTCAGAGACATTTCAGGAGAATTAGAATCATTTACATGGAAGAGTGCCAAATGCTTGAGGTATGACGATGGAAATGGTCTGCCCTTGCAGCCCACTCTCGCACTATGTATGTCCTTCGTATGCGGCTGCTGCGTTCTTTCAGTTTGTTCTGCTCCATTCTAGGTTTTGATAGAACCCCATCCTATCAGGGTCTTTTGGTCGCCCACCCCTTTTGCTCCTATCAGTGTCCCTCCCTGTCCCAGAGTTTGACTTTGACTTGCACAGCACTTTACCCCACCTACTCCAGCTGAGGGGCTTGGATCTACCTGTCCAGGGGTGGTGGTCCGTGCAGTGTGGGCGGAAGGCCAGCCTCCAGCAGCAGAGTCCTGGATTCCAAGGCTGTTAACTGTGTCCCTACCTCTCACCAGACTGACTGAGAAAAGCCACCTTAGCTTACTCTTCAGTGACGAGGGAGCTTCGTTCTTCCCTCAGTCACTGATGCTGCGCTAGCTCACTGACGCTGCTTGGACTGGATGAGCAGCAGGCATAGGTGTCTTGATGGAGCCTGGGGTGCATTACAGTTCTGAGATGGCCTTCTCACTGCCTTCGTCATTATAACACATGCCAGGTTTGCCTGGCTCTGTTCAAGGCTCCTACAGAGCAAGTCCTCACGGGGCCCGTGCGCTTGTCACGCTGCCCAGTTGACTTGGACGAGAAGGGAAGGTGAAGCTTGTTTTGTTGGTAAACCAGACAGGAAATGCAGGTGCCCTTTGGAAGGAGAGGAGACTAGTTGAACTGCCTTTGTTCTTTCTACTGTATTTTATTTACCTGGTTAGTCTCGATCATTGTTATTGAGGGTTTATAGTAGATACTGTGTTTTGATCAGTTCCATCCTGCGTTCTCTCCCTTTCAGTTCCTCCCACCCTCCATCACCTTTTCCTCCCAGTGCCTCGTGCACGTGTTCATTCCATGACCTCGGTGCAGCCTGGATGTGCATGGTGTAGGACACTCCTCGAAGCAGGGTCACCTTTTAGGAAAGGTCCCCCACAGCTACCTCCAGTAGCTTCTTAGTTCGTGGTAGGCTTCATGAGCCCCTCCCTGCTCTGTGCTGGGATTTTGACTTCTGGTTTGTGGGTTCAGTCCAGCAGATGGTGTTCTGCTGCAGACACCTACCACCCCTGTCCTCTTCTGCAGTAGTCCCCGAGGCTTTCAAGGATGTCCTATTTAGAGCCTGTCAGTTCACATTCTCTTATTCTCCGAGGCCGAATCACTTGTGGATCTCTGTATTAATATCCATCTATTCCAAATGAAGCTTCCGTGATGAGAATTGAGAGAGGCAGTAACCCATGGGTATGAAGATAAGAACTTCACAGTGGGGCAGGTCATAGTATTAGATAGTCCCCTGGGGCTATGGCCTTGCCAGCCACAGGTGTTTAGCCAGTTAGCAGTGCCAAGCAAGCTTCCATCTTTTAGAACAGGCTTTAAATCCAGTCAGAAATTTGATGCATGATATTTGTGCAACTCTTGGTCCAGTGGACACACCTTTATGGGCCAGTCCTTACTGTAGCTCTCAGCCTCCACAGCTGGTTATGATTGCTGAACATTTTCTCCTTCAGTGATATAAATAGAACCTTCTAGAACTGTGAGAGCTAGCAAGTAGGGATGAAGCTTCCAGGCCAGTGCCAGCATGATTTCTTTACAGATTCTTACAAAACTTGCTGCAGATATTGTTCTTGTTTATCTTGTGTGGTCAGTGAGCTTACAATCAAAACATCTCACACCCCACACACACACTGGATCAGTGAGTTAAAGAAGTAAAAGTTGTATTTTCTATTGGAACATTAAAGTTGTGCAAAGAAAAATGTATGTAACCTGGCTCCTTGTTTTAAGTTTTGTTATTTTAATAATAGAAGAATTTCAGTGGCCATAAGATCTCAGTTTGGTGAGTCTGGGCATGGTGGTAGACATCTGTAACTCACAACTCTGGAGGCCACAGCAAGATCTCAAGTTGCATACCAGCCCAGTTTTACACTAAAGTTCACTGCATAAACCCAGGGCTAACGACATAGCTGGCACTAAGAATATTCTTTGTCTGTGGTCTCATAAAGCATAGGCTGCTGAGCTGTATGAGCTAGGACAGCCTGGGCTCACAGGGATGTGTGAGCTGTATGAGCTAGGACAGCCTGGGCTCACAGGGATTTGTGGGCCTGTCCTGCTCCTATGTGGGTGAGCATTCGAGCCCAGATCCTCATGCCCACCCAGCAAGTGCTCAGATCCAGGGAGCCATCTCAGCTTTATAACTTTCTATTGTTTTGGATTGTGTTCATTTGTGTATGTATCTCCTTGTGGGCGTGTGCACGTGGATGCATATGTCTGTGGAGGCTGACGGCATTGGAGTCCCCTGGAGCTGGAATGACAGTACAACTCAACTCAATCTTCTTCCGAGCCGTCTCAGCTCCAGGAGTCTGGATTTTGTGGTAGCAGTGGAACTCTTGAAACCTCTGCCTCCTAGGCTTATTCTTGACACAGAGGGGATCTAGTCTATATTAGAGGACCAAGGGCTGTGATTATCTTTCCTTCCACTCTGAGAATGAACAAGTCTTTAAAGTGGAGTGTTTGTCAATCAGAGAAAACATGGCTACAGTTTAATAATGAACAAATACCGCTTATATTACGGTCATGCACCAACTGCTCCATATACCATTGCTGGAAGGCTAAGGTGACAAAGAACCAACTTGTTGGGCTTCTTCTGGTTTTAAAAGTTTTTTGGGTTTGACTAGAGAGCTAATCAAACTGGGAACTCTTTAAAGGTTTAAATCAGAATTAAAAAACAAACAACAACAAACCCTGAGCTTACGTGGCTGGGTTGTTTTATTTTCAGCTGTGTACTTTCAGCAATAATCAAATAAAAATTTTGATGTAAAAATTTATTGGCTTTATTCATTTTACAAAACATAGTTACACGCATGAAGGTTTTTGGGCTAGTGTCCCTGAGAGCAGTCACCAGCAGTACTTCCTAAGATGTAGTTGGTAGGTATGTTACAGTCTTCACCCAAAAGAGGGCAGTAGAGTGCTGTGTTTTATCCTAGGTTTATCTTGAACTAGCTGGTGAATCACAATGCCAGGCTTCCTTGTGTTCTTGACTTTAAAACTGAAGTTACCCTGCTGAACACCCGTGTGCTTTCCTTTGTCTCTATGGTATAGTTACTATACTTTCCTTTGTCTCTATAGTATAATTACTATACTTTCCTTTGTCTGTATAGAATACTTATATTCCAAGGAAGCTGCTGTACACCTGGCACAGTTCCAGCAGTTGAACATTGTTCTGACTTCATTTGTTTTTCTACAAGTAAAAGGGAAAAAGTTTGAACAGTTTTCAGTAATCCAGACATAGGGAATTCATGGGCATGAATGTGGTGGATTAGTCTTGCTGATCGGGTCTTTGAGGCTTGTTACTTGGGCTGGTTGATTATTTTACAAACAAGAAAAGTGGATTATTTAAAAGGCCAAATTATTCCTCTGCCTGGCCCTTAGCCATCATATGAGTTTATGGCATAAAGTAATTACTTCATAACACATGGCTCTTTCTTTTAATTAATTAGTTAATTAATTTAATGTACGTGAATACGCTGTCACTGTTTTCATGCACACCAGAAGAGGGCATCAAATCTCATTACAGATGGTTATGAACCACTATGTGGTGGCTGTGAATTGAACTCACGACTCTAGAAGAGTAAACAGTGCTCTTAACCCCTGAGCCATCTCTCCAGCCCCCAGCTCTTTCTTTTATACGTAGAGTTGGATGGAAGTTGAAAAGTGTCTTAATGTGTCTAAGTTAAACAGTGTCTGATTCAGCGCCGCCTCCATATCACTCTTCATCAGGTTTCTCTCCATGACTTGCTCAGTCTGCTTTCTTACAGAACTCAGGACCACGGGGCCACAATGGACTGGATCCTCCCCAGTCCATCACCAATTAAGAAATTGCTCTACATACAGGTTTATCTACAGTCCAATCTTAGGAAGGCATTTTCTCAACAGAGGTTCCCTCCTATCAAATGACTATAGCTGTGTCAAGTTGCCACAAATAGTAGCTCACCAGATTGATCCCTTGTCAAGTTGACACACAAACACATTACTGTTAAGACATCACGTTTTCTTTCTTGTTTACTCGCAATATCACACATTAATAAGTATCACAAATAAAAACCACAGCACACACTTGAAAGTCCCACCGTCTTTACAAATTTGAACACTTTAAAAGTTCAGACTCTAAAATGGAAAAATTCAAAGTTTCTTTTAAAAGTCTCTGTAAGACTCTAAAAGTTTCTCTTTAAAAGTGTAAAATCTCAACCATGGGCCCCTGTAAGATCAGAGTAAGCTAAATAGTTTCTTATTCCAGGGAGGAGTGACCATGGTGGCGCAGTCACAATCTGAACAAAGCAAATGCAGACACCAACAGTGTAAAATCCCAGTGTCTCCGTCTGGGCCTCACTCCCCATCTCCTGGGCTCCTCCCAAGGGCCAGGTCACCTCTCCAGCTCTACCCTCTGCCACACCCTGTTTCCCAAGCTCTGGCTCGCTCTGCTCTGCTGGTGCTGCTGTTCTTTGTGGACATCCCCTGGTACTGGAATCTCCAAAATGCTGGAGTCTTCTGCTGGAGCCTCTCCTCTGCT
This sequence comes from Mus musculus, assembly GCF_000001635.26. NCBI lineage: Eukaryota > Metazoa > Chordata > Mammalia > Rodentia > Muridae > Mus > Mus musculus. The sequence goes on along the minus strand of NC_000069.6, from coordinate 53,446,836 downwards.
CTCTTCAGGGACTCCAGCCCTACCATATTGTGTGAAGTCTCAATTCTCCATGACCCCTTCATGCCTTCAAAACCAGTACCACTGGGAAGACTCACTCTAGTTTGGCACAGGGTACCTTTGTAACACAGCTTTCGGGCAATCACCCCGAGGATATGATTCAATGCTGCTGCTGCCCCCCCCTTCCCTCCCACTTCTACTACCTTCCCTTCCCTCTCCCCTCCCCCTTTCCCTCCCTCTCCCATCCGCCCCCCTCTTTAAATAGAAGGAAGTATTTAATTGGGTTTACCATTTAGGAGAGTCCATGATGGCAGAGTGAAGGCATGGGTTCAGGAGCATCTGAGAGCTCGTATCTCTGACTGCAGCAGAGGTAGACAGCTGAGAGTGGCCCAGGACTTTCGAAAACCTTAAGGCCTGTCCCCAGAGACACTCCTTTAACACAGCCAAACCTCCTGATCTTTCTCAAACGGCTCCATCAGCCGGGGACCAAGTATTCAAATATATGAGCCTGTGCATGCCATTCTCTATGCACAAACTCTGCATTATTCACTCATTTTCATCATGATGAGTGTCTAGGTTCTTTCTATACCTTAGGTGTTGCTGAAAAGGGAACAATAAGCATGAGTATAACTGTCTCTAAACCATACTAGTTTTAAATTCTTTTGGGTATATACCCAGAAGTGAGATTTCTCAGTCATATGGTAAATATAATTTTAGTTTTCTGGGGAACTTCCATCCATACCATTTCACAATAGGTGTAATAACAAAACTTCCACCATCTGTGTGTGACCTGAGATTTCATTTTCTCCACGTTTTATCTCTTATCCTTTCCTTTTTCCCACAGAATAACACAGCATAATAATTTATAGATAATTCTTTTTTGTAAGAAGGAATACATTCATAAATGGTAAACTATTTTGCAGCAAATACATAAAGCCATAACAAAGTCACTTATTATCAAAGATTATGTACCACACACAATTGTATGTGTGACTGGCACGTGGCTGACTTGTATTCACCCAACCTCACTGCAGACAGAGAAGCCGTGCACTGGACTGCAGCATCACTGGGGAGAGGAGGTTGTCACCATGGTTACGGTTCTATGCTGTTGTGTGTGCAGTCCATGTTTGGCCGCAGTGTCATTATGTTCATGCGTGGTTTAGAAGTGCAGTGCTCTAGAGTGCAGTAGATAGTTTAATACCTAAATGCTTGGTCATGACTTCCCCTTCACTTGTAGCCATAATGAAGGTGCTGCTGTGTGAAGGTAACTCCTGCATTCTGAAAGGCAGATGTCATCAAGAACACTACAACAATGGCTGAAGGAACACTAGCATTTAAATGTTCTGGAGCCATCTCTGGGCCAGCCCCATGTCTCCAGGTCTGCTTCCAACCTTTCTCCCATTTGTGGCATCTCTGCTACCCCCTCCTTTGTTATTGAAAGTGGCTTTTTTTCACGTCACACAGTGTATCTTGCTTATGGATGGTTTTCTCTCTGTTCCTCCACGGCCCTCCTCAGCTCTGCATCCACCCAGCACCTTCCTGTCTCTCACTAGAAATCAAACAGGCTTCCAAGGACAATAATGAAATAAAATAAGAGCAAACAAAAACTAAGCTATCAGAAGAGGACAAAACAAATCACCAGAAGGAGGTAGTCCCAGGAGAAGGGACAGGAAACAGATGAGATGCAGAGACTCGCTCATTTGCATACTCAGGAATCCCATAAAACACTAAACTGGAAGCCATATTATATACACAAAGGATACTCTTCCTGCCTTCTCTTCTGCAGGGTTCCCTGATGCTGAGGGGAAAGAAATGGTGGAGACATTCCATTTAGGGCTGAGTGTTCTCAGGTCTCTCATTCTCTGCATAATGTCTGGCTGTCTCTATTTGCTCCTATCTGCTGTAGGAGGAAGTTTCTCTGATGATGGCTGAACAAGGCACTGATCTGTGAGTATAGCAGAATGTCATTAGGAGTCATTTTCTTGCTATTAAAAGAAACAAAAACAAACATTAGTTGTCTTAGGGTTTTATTGCTGTGAGGAGACATGACCACAGCAACTCTTATAAAGGGAAACGTTTAATTGGGGCTGGCTTACAGTTCAGATGCTCAGTCCAGTTTTGTCATGGCAAGAAGCATGATGGCACGCAGGCAGACATGGTGCTGGAGAAGGGGCTGAGAGTTCGACATCCTGATCTGCAGGCAGAAGGAAGTGACTGAAACACACTTCCTCCAACAAGGCCACACCTCCTAATAGTGCCACTCCCTATGGACCTATGCGGGCCATTTCTATTCAAACCACCACAGTTATATTTACTTTCCCCCTCGGCCCTTGGACTATCTAGTCTCAAGTTCTTGGTAACCCAGGTACTGTTGAATATGGGTTCCATCTTGTGGAGTGGTCCTTAAGTCAAATCAAATAGTGGTTGGTCACTTTGTGCCACCATTGCATTAGCATATCCTGCGGTCAGGACTGATCAAAGGGTTTGTGGCTGGGTTAGTGTTTATGATTTTCCTTTGGTCACATTCAGAGTACCTTCCTGTACTGAAGACAGCAGAATGTAGGGGCAAAGGCTCCCTGTAGTCAACAGCTTGATTTCTCCATGTTCACTGAGTTGTGTGGGTGCTGTCTTCAGCAATGGGGTCCTGCTCTCAGTTTCTGGAGTACAGTCTATATATAATCTTGGTGAAAGCCTGGGTTATTTGACAGTTCCCTTGAGACCCCTTCAGTCAAAAACTCAATTAGATGTAGGCCATTCCTGACATTGGAAGCTTCATTTGATAATAAGACATCCAGTTTATGTCTTCCTGTTATTTGGGGATTTCATTTAGATCCCATTTATAATGTATATATTTTAGGAAGTTTCTACTATATGACCCCTCAAATGGCCCTTAGTTTTAGCTGTCTCTCCACATATCCCTTCTGTCATCTCCCTTTCTACTTCCCACTTGATCCTCCTATTCTAGCCCCACCCTTCCATCCATCCGTAACTATCTAGAATATTTCCCTTTCCTAAAGAGAGCTATCTGTCCCCATCCCTTACTCTCTACCCAACCTCTGAGATTCTACGGTTGTAGACTTAACAGCTAATATCCAGATAGAAACAAATGCATACCATATTTGTTTTTCTGAGTCTGGGATACATCACTCAGGAAGGCTTTCTTTTTCTAGTTATATTCATTTGCCTGCAAATTTTACGATTTCATTGTTTTAATCGCTGAGTAATATGCCACTGTGTAAGTGTATCACATTTTCTCTATCCATTCTTCAGTTGAGGGACATCTGGGTTGTTTCCAGTTTCTGGCTGTTGTTTCATGGCAATGACCATGGCTGAGCACGGGTCTCTGCAGTAGAATGAAGCATCCTTAGGGTCTATGCCCAAGAGTGATATAACTGGATCTTGGTTAGCTCCATACCCAGCTTCCTGAGGATGTCCACACTGATTTCCATGGTGGCTGTGCAAATTTGTATCCCCACAGCTGTGGACAAGTGTTCCCGTGTTCCACATTCTTATCAGATGCTGATTCTCCCTCTCCCTCTCCCTCTCCCTCTCCCTCTCCCTCTCCCTCTCCCTCTCCCTCTCCCTCTCCCTCTCCCTCCCCCTCCCCCTCCCCCTCCCCCTCCCCCTCTCTTTCTGATCATAGTATCTTTTATTTTAGGCCAAAGATAAAAATTTACGTCCGGTCTTTGCTACAATCACATGGCCCTCCCAGTTCCCAAGCAGGCAGCCAGCAGAGACAGGAAACTGAATAAAAACCCTACACGTGTATAAAATGTGCTCCGAAGTGTGGTTTTTAGTTTCTCTATACAAACTGATAAGGGCATTTTAAAAACTTGCCTGATTTTGTGTGTGTGTGTGTGTGTGAGTGTGTGTGACTTAAAAAAAATTTTTTAATAGTTAAGAGACTCTATTCTAACAGCTATAATTACAGTGCTTGTCGAAATGAAAACTGAAGACAAATATACAAAACAGTTGATTACTAATTGTGTACTGAAAGCGGTAAGAGGTTCCACGACACCAAATAAACCAGTTCTGAGATTTCCCCAAGATAAATTTAACAGCTCCATCTTCTTCAGTGTTTACCAAAATACAAAAGAAAAAAGTAGAGATTGTCTTTCGATGGCAAATCGGACTCTTGCAGGCCGAGGGAGGAAGCTATTCCATGGAGATGGGGGTGCTCCAGGATGTGGGTCTGTAATGGACCAACCCTCCCACCCTGCACGAACTCCTGCTGGTGAGACCCAGGCCTCCTGCCAGCATGTCTTTTTCTACAGTCCAGTTGTTATCCTCCCTCCCTGTCTTCCCTCTGGCTGGTCCTCATCCCATACCTCCTTCCCCCACCCCCATCTCATAAGAGGATGCCCCTCCCATCAGACCTCCTCACTCCCTGGTGGCGCAAGTCTCTTGAGGGTTGGTCACCTCTTCTCTCACTGAGTCCGGGCCTGGCAGTCCTCTGCTGTACATGTGTTGGGGGCCTCTTATCAGCTGCTGTATGCTGCCTGGTTGGTGTCTCGGTGTTTAAGGGATCTCCCGGGTCCAGGTTAGTTGAGGTGTGCTGCTGGTCTTCCTCTGGGGTCGCCCTCCTCCTCAGCTTCTTCCAGCTTTTCTCTAATTCAACCACATGGGTCCCCAGCTTCTGTCCATCGATTGGATGTAAGTATCTGCATCTGACTTTTTGGGCAGCCATTCTTGGCTCCTGTCTGTAAGCACACCATAGCAGCAGTATTAGTGTCAGGCCCTGGAGCCTCACCTGGAGCTGGATGTCAATTTGGGCCTGTCACTGGCATCACAGCTGATTCTTGACCATCATCAAATGTCCCAGCAAAGCAAATGTTTCACTTCAGGGATGCTGGTCTCCTGTCATGGTTGTCAGGAAGCATGCTTGAGTCCTCAGTTCCAGATTCCCAGGCCCACAGATTCGTATTCAAAACAGCCACCTCTTAGCTGGTCATCACACCTGCCAACAATGGGATAACATTGTATCTCTTAACCTTGCGTGGTTGATAAAGAAACTAGTATGTGATAGGTGGGCTGAGTCTTAAAAGGACAGATTAATTTGCATGTGTCACACCAGGTTGATCTCACAAACATGCTTCTCAACTGTTACCTGCGTTTCTACTTTATTCCCAGGACAGGAAATGTCAGGGGTCTCTCCAGAGTGGTTAGTAACTGGAGTTAGTTACTATCGTTTGTGCTATAAAAGAAAATTGCTATGTGTTACTTATGTATAGATGATCACAGCCACTTTGTAGCATTTTTCTTCACAGTATATGCCAAGGAATAGTTAAATGTTAAATAGTTTAACCAATGATATATAATATAATCTACCAATATAATAAACAGTTTTGAAAGAAAGGAATATAACACATTTTGATCTGCATTCATTTTCATCAAAAACGCTCTTTACAGGGGGTCCCACTCTGGTGGGGCAGGTTGAGGCCATGGAAGGCAGGGCCTATGAAGGGTCCATGAACCTCGTTTGGATGCCTTTCTCTAGAGACAATAGGACAGGGAATCTTTCCTTCTTTGGGGACACAGAACGGAAAAACTCAAAAACTGACACAGACCTGAAGTCTCATGCAAACATTCAAAAGTTCACGGAAGGGCTGACATACTGGTGCTAGCCCATTAGCCCAGCATGTGGGAGGCTGAGGCAGGAGGTTCAGGAGCTGGAGGCTAGCCTGGCATGCTGTGAATGAGGTAGGATGGCCTGGGGATTGGGAAGCTGGAATTTAGATTCAAGTTAAGCCGGATCCTGACTGTGAATTGGTTGGCTTCAGTTCTACTCATGTGAAGTGGCAATGCCAGTGTTTTCTCTACGGTGTGATTGTGAATACCAAGAGGATCCTGGCTGTAAGGCATCAAGCCACATTTCTGACATGGTAAGAACAACCAACTTCCAACAGTCTCTTCAAGAAACTCACCGTAAGCCAAGCGGTGGTGGTGCACGCCTTTAATCCCAGCACTTGGAAGGCAGAGGCAGGCGGATTTCTGAGTTCATGGCCAGCCTGGTCTACAAAGTGAGTTCCAGGATAGCCAAGACTATACAGAGAAACCCTGTCTCGAAAACTGCCCCCCCCCCCAAAAAAAAAGAAAAAGAAAAAGAAAAAGAAAACTCACCATAGAGCTGCCAGTTGAGCAGTGTGGGAAGACACTAGCAATAAAGGGTCTGAAACCTGATTCTGGTTTTAATGGAAATGACAGTATTTAGTCAGCTCTGGACGTTTGCTTTAAATGTAGGCAGTTGTATTTGAGCTGTTCTGTGAATCTCCTGTAATTTAATTAATATTATCTACTTTCACAAGTATATGTATACAGTGTGCTGATATTAGGGGCATTTGAGCTGTTTGTTTTTCGGAGAAAGCATCTTGCTTATCCTTGAAACAAAGAGGGCAGTCAAGTTCTGTTCATTTGCAACTTGCTGTGTTCCTCAGATCTCCAAAGAAATGTGGGTTTCCTTGCTATAAAATATTTATAACTTATTAAGATAGAGTGAGTCATGTCAGAAATTGTATAGGGAGATAAAAGAATATTTATTCATAACCCAGATTAATGTTATAGCAGCGAGCAGCTGTGGCAAAGGAGGAAGCCCAGATATATAATCATTACCCAATGAAAGCAAACAGATCCAGTCACTGGAAAGCCAAAGTGTCGGTTTGTTTTGGATAGATTCTTGCAGGTGTAGCAAAAATGTACATCATCGGGGCTGGAGAGATGGCTCAGTGGTTAAGAGCACTGACTGCTCTTCTGAAGGTCCAGAGTTCAAATCCCAGCAACCACATGGTGGCTCACAACCATCTGTAATAAGTTCTGACGGCCTCTTCTGGTATGTCTGAAGACAGCTACAGTGTACTTCCATATAATAAATAAATAAATAAATAAATAAATAAATAAATCTTAAAAAAAAAAAAACCAAGGTACATCTTCAATGCTTCAGTCTGCCAGGAGAGATTGTGTTTTGCGAGGAAGAATCAACAATGGATGCAAAGGGGGATCTTTAAACATGGTGGAAAAACGAGAACCAGTGTTCACATTGGGGTGTGTCGTGGTTAATATCCATTACAGGATTTAGGGTGACCCAGGAGACAGCCTCTGGGCAGGGCTGTGGCTGGGTTTCTAAACTGGAGTAACTCAGATGGAAAGGGCCACCTTAAATGTGGACAATGCCATCCCCTAGGCTGAGGTCCTGGAGTGCTCTCAGCTCACCAACCAGATGCATGGTCCTTGGCACTACCCAATAAAAGCAAGTATACTAATGTCCTGTATCTCTGTCCTCCAATATGGCAGCCACTAGCTCGTGTGTTTGGTGAACACTTGCTATCCAGCCTGTATGATGGAGAAACTGGACTTTCTGCCCTGCTTTTAATTCAGTCATCATACCTGACTGCTGGCTACTGTGTTAGATGACGAAGCAAATGGCTCTTGGCCTGTCATGATTTGTTTATCCTCGGTTTCTTTGTTCGTTTTCACATCTATCTCTACCTTTTCAGCTACACTGAGGCTCTAGTACAAGAACAGCTAACAACACTGCCCAAGCAGGAATTAAAGGGAGGTGGACAATGGTATTTGCAGTGTGCCGTTCACAGGATACTTTTGTTCTTTTTAACCTGGACACTAGCCTGATATGTGCTGGTCAAACTAGAGACCACGTAGTCTCTCCCAGAGGAACTTGTTTAAGCCACCGAATGTCCTAGGGACCTTGTTTGAATTGTGCCCAGCTTATGCCCACGTGCCCATCTCTCTGGGAGTCCAACTTGTGATGTGTCTGGTGTCCAGGACATACCCTACCTGGTGCAATTCCTGCTCTTCAGAGGGAAGGCACAAATTCAGGCCATCACCACAGCAGGGATGTTTCAGAGATTGTACTTAGAAGCCCGTGCTGGCAGTGAGTAATTCCGAGGACGGGCCTGCATGCTGATACTAGGATGCAAAGGCATCATGAAACTCTAAGAGCTTGCCGGAGCCATTTCCCGACAGTTTCTTGAGATCATGACTTTTCCACCGAGAGCCTCCTGCTTGGATGCTTGAAATGGCTTCTGTTTGGATTTTAGCTTACTGCCCAAGTGAATACAGGCACAACAGATAGCAACAGACAGAGAAACCAAGATTATTATCAAAAGTTATCTGGCCCGTGAGCCCTACGCTGAGGAGACTGAGGCCAGACGGTCACAAATTCAGTCAGCCTATGCTACAGCATGAGACTCTGTCCCTGAAGAACAAAGCAGATTATTTTGTCATTTGAAAGTAGTGACTTTCATGATCACTACCCAGAAAGTGTAGGAGAAGTTGGTGGCTCTATCTATTCTGCTCTTACCGGTTCTGACAAGGTGTACTACGCAGAGAATGACATGACTGAGGTGTAAGGACTAGCCCATCTTGGGCTGGTGTCCTGGGTTCTGTAAGAAAGCAGGCTGAGCAAGCCACGAAGGACAAGCCAGTAAGCAGCACCTCTCCATGGCCTCTGCATGGATTTCTGCCTTCAGATACCCTGCCTTGTTTGAGTTCTGGCCCTGACTCCCTTCAATGATGGTCTATGTTAAGTTAAATAAACCCTTTCCTTCCCAAATTGCTTTTGGTCATGGTGTTTCATCACAGCAATAGAAACCCTAACTAAGACAGAAATTGGTACTGGAATAGTGGAATATTGCTGTGATAGATCTGACCGTGGTCTTTTGGAGAGAATTGTGGAAGGAAGGACTTTGGATTTTGGGTTAGAAAAGCCATTGAGTGTTGAGAGCTCAGTGGTCTGTTCTGTGGGAGCTTGGAAGAAAAGATGCTTGACAATAGAGATGATGGAGGCCTGGCTTGCGAAGTTTCAGAGGGACGCAGACTACCAGATCCTGCATGTGAAGAAACTGTGGCTGTCTGCTCAGCTGGAGCTAAAGAACTGGTTAATTAACAAGAGACCAGACCCACTAAATAAAATGTTTGCTTTGCTGGGCTAATGGATGCTGGTCAGAATCAGCTGTGAATAAGAAGGGACCAGAATTACTGAGGTGAAATCGTCTGCAAAGTGTTTCCTCCAAATCAGCCCACAGAAGCTGAGTTTCAGAGGCGTCGAGGTTGTACCTGGTGCTGTCTGGTGCTTGATGGTAAGAGTCTTCCCAATGGTCCTGGTTCTGAAGGCTTGAAAGGGTCATGGAGAAGAGCTGAGACTTCACACGGTGTGGCAGGGCTGGAGTCCCCGAAGAGAGTGCAGGAGAGGGTACTGGTGAAAGTGCAGCCCAATTGCAGCAAGGAACCAGAGTGTGCTGGAGATGACAGTAGCTTGGGACAGCCACCAAGAACAGCCGAAGCTGTGGAGTGGACCAGTCAGGGCCTCAAAGACAAGCTGAGTGTGCTGCAGAGAACAGAGCCAGAGAAGAGTCTCAAGTCCTTTGGAGGAGTCAAAAGATGGGGAGTGAATCCCAGACACTGGACATTGACTTATTTACACAGTTGGAGTTTGGTTTTGCTTTGCTTTGATTGTAATTGTCCTCTGGTTCTTCCCTCTTGAGATAAGAAGTTTAACATTTTTAACGTGTAGGAACCCACAGTTGAGAGACTTTGGATTTTTGTCTCTCTCTCTTTCTATTTTCCTTTTCTTCCTTTCCTCTCTCTCTCTCTCTCTCTCTCTCTCTCTCTCTTTCTTTCTTTCAGAGTAAACTTTTAAATTGTTTGATATATGACTGTGGAACTTTTTTAAGTTTGAAATTCTGTAAATGTTATACTGCCATGAGTAGGAGGGCCATCTTGGTGAGGTGTAGGAGTGTGTGTGTGTAGAAACACTCCTGTGCATATGATGTGGATATTAATGTGTAAAATTAGGGATGAAAAAGAAAGGAAAGTTGTGGCTTGACACTGATGTGTTTGTGTGTCTAGTTGAAAGGGGGTCAGTTGGGTTTGTTGGCTAGTTTCACGTCACCTTGGCAAAGTTATCTATATTAGTTTGGGAGGAGGAAACCTCAGCTGTAAAAGTACCTTTAATCTGAAGCTCAGTCATTGAAGGGGGAGAAGAAGAGGAAGTGCCTTTCGTAAGACCAGGCTGCAGGCAAGCCTGTAGGGCATTTTCTTAATTAGTGATTAAGGGGAGGGCTAGGTCCATTGTGAGTGGTGCTGACCACCACTGTGGCTGGTAGTCTTGGGTTCTTTAAGGATGCAGGTTGAGTAAGCCATAAGCAAGCAGTACCCCTCCACGGCCTCTGCATCAGTTTCTGCCTCCACCTTCCTGCCTTGCTTGAGATTCTATCCTGGCTTCGCTTAGCGATGAACTATGATGTGGAAGTGGGAGTCAAATAAATTCTTTCCTCCCCGAGTTGCTTTTGGTCACGGTGTTTCATCCCAGCAATAGTGACTCTAACTAGCACAGTCAGAGTAAATGAGCTACAAAGATGTACACTGTACAGTGTGGCTGAGTGAAGTGGCCTCTGGGTGGGTTATTTGGCACCTATTTTACAAAGTATCTACCCTGTTAGGTCTTTTCTGCATGGTTTCTTTTGGAATCCTTGCTACTGAGAGTCATTAATGCAGCCGGTTGCTGCCTGAATCTGTTATTCACAGGGGATTTTAAAACCCTGTGATCAGACATAGGGAAGAGAAAGTTTATTCATTTGAGACAGATAGACAGACAGAAAGACAGACAGGCACACACATACAGAGAGAGAGAGAGAGGGAAGAGGGGGAGGAAGAGGGAGAGGGGGATGGGAGAGAGAGAGAGAGAGAGAGAGAGAGAGAGAGAGAGAGAGAGAGAGAGAGATATTGATTCAATTGCCGGTGCAAAGTGCTGAGGGATTTTTTTATACTCTCTTTTTAATTGTAAAATATTAAACTTACATATTTTGTTATCTTTAACTGCACAATTCACTGATGTTAACTGTATGGATGTTGCTTTGTTACAGAGCTGCAGAATCTTCTTGCAGAAGCAAAACTACTCAGTAAAAAAGGCCCCACTCTATCCCTCCAGCCCCTGGCAACTGGCATTCTCTTAGCAATCACCATATTCTCTCTCTCTCTCTCTCTCTCTCTCTCTCTCTCTCTCTCTCCCCTCCCCCTCTCCCTCCTCTCTCTCTCAGTCTTTCTCCTACCCCACCCATTTGCAGCTAGCATTGCACTTAGCTTGATGTCCCCAAGCTTCACCTGTGTCACGTTTGCTGGGTTTTTCTCTCTCCCCTCCCCCTCTCCCTCCTCTCTCTCTCAGTCTTTCTCCTACCCCACCCATTTGCAGCTAGCATTGCACTTAGCTTGATGTCCCCAAGCTTCACCTGTGTCACGTTTGCTGGGTTTTCCATACATTTAAAGGCTGAGTGTGTGTATACATTCTTAGCTTTTGTAGTTGAGGATAGAATGGACACAGGATACAAGTACCTATCGGGGGGTGGTTCTACTCTAGGCTTCTGATGACACTCCGCATTGCTTTTCCTGGCAGCTGTACCACCCCCCCCCCCCCCCCACACACACACCAAGCACTGCACAGAGGTTCTCCTCGTCCTCGTGCATTTGAGCTTTTTGGTTTCCTTCATGGTGGCCCCCCTCACTGCTGTAACCTTTGAGTGTTAATTAGAACTATCGAGCTAGTACTAACTGTACTTTTACATGGTGACCTGCTCTGAGAAGTAATGGCTGCCTTTGGCAGACATGGCTACTGTTAGGCCCTTCTCTAAGCACCGGGCATTAGCTCCGGTAGCCTTTACCAGTGTATTTGGGCTAAATAGGAATATCCAGACGAGAGGCTTGTCCCAGTGTATAGCTGTGGAACCACAGGGGTGGGATCTCACCCCAAGGGGCCGAGCCCATCTGCCCCTCTCTCTCAGAAAGATACACATCCATGCATGTGCACAGTTTATGAATGTGCTGAGGGACAGTGAAGCCTGTGGTACCTGGTGGATGGTGAAGGACTAGTACTCACAGTCAGAGCCAGCAGTGTAAAATGTGTGGTTGGGGGCTAGAGAGATGATTCGGGAGTTGAGAGCACTGGACGCTCTTCCTGAGAATCTTAGTTCAGTTCCCAGCACCCACATGGTGGCTCACAACTGTCTGTCACTTCAGGTCCAGGGGATTTAGCGCCCTCTTCTGGATTCCTTGGGCACTACATGCATGTGGTGTGTGGACAGGCAAGCAGTCTAACTACCCATACACACAAAGCAAAAATAAGTAAATCTTTTAAAATAATGTATGTTTTTTTGTACACATCATTGTGTGGTCCTTAAAATTGCTGTTTATGAAGCCAGCATGGAAGATGATTAAGATAAAACAAGAAGTAGGAGACAGGGCTGTGGTGTTCACTGTGGTCATGATTAAAGATACATAGCATGTTCAGTGTTTTGTCTCAACTACAAACTCTTCTAAGCATTGTTTTTCTACCGTGGCCTTTTTGGTTTCTCCAGGCTTCAGTGGCTCAGGCTCTGGTCTCCTTCCTGCTTTCTGCCAGTGGTCATCCACCCTACTGTCCCAAGAAACCAGTTGTCATCACAATGCTAATAAACTCATGAACATCTGTGGTCCAGTTGCTCTTTTGTGCTTTGGATGTGGACAATTACCTCCTTGCCATGTCTACATGGCCATCTACCAGTTAACATGTCCAGGAGAGATATGTGGTTCCTTTCTCATCTCAAAGAGAATGGGAACCTTGCTTATTCCTCTAGCTGGTCAGTCCTCTGTCTCCCTGGAACATCCTTTACCAGGCTTTTGCTCAGATTCTGCTCAAACACAACCTCTTCAAGGAAACAGGTTCATTTGATGCTGTGGTTTGAATTGCGACTATCTTCTGAAAGCCCAAGTGTTACCTGGCTAGTGGTACGCTTGGTCATTGGTAGGCATTTAAAAGGGTGAGGTTCAGCGTGAAGTTAGGGCACCAGGAGCATGTCCTTGAAGAGGTTATTATAGCATGATGTGCCACTTCTTGTTCCCCTCCCTGACCTAGCTGTTTCTTCCTGGCTCCTTAAGGTGAACAGCTCTGATGTCGTGTACAGTTACTATGATGCCCTGTGTCATGGAAGGCCCAAAGCCGTGGGGCTGTGGGCTGAAACCTGTGTAAGAGGTGTGTAGTGAGCTTGCATTGTGTGACAGGCCAGAAACTTAGTCAGACACATTCATGCCTTTCCACAGTGCCAGAGTTCACTGAATAACAATGAATCTACAGGGCGTAGAGGGCTCAATGGCAGTGTTTTGTCATATAATCCTGCCTACCCTGATAGCCTGGTGGAGGTGACTGAACACACGTGATTTTATCCCCACCTTAATTGCTAATATTAACTCGTATCACCCAGAACATAGCAAATGTGCCTACAAGCCTATGTATATTACATACAGCTTACAGAATGAACACGAGTGAAGGGTGCTGCGGCCGAGTTCAGAGGTTTCAGACGTGAGCTGAGAGAGTCCGTATTGATAAGACAAGGCACCAGGCCACTGTCTGGAGGCAGCTCTGGCTAGAGCTGCTGAAGTCAAAGCTGCTGGATGAAAGGCTGAAGCCTCCTTAACAGAATCCAGTGAGGACCAGGAAACAGTGGGTCAGGTGCAGTGAACAGTCAGCCCGAGGGGACTGAGCCAAGCTGACACTCAGTCATTTCCTGGGTCTAGGTGAGGGATTTTCACCCTTTCCTTGTTCTGGTAAGTCCAATAAGTTTTGAGGCCTCATTTCTCTGATGTGATTTTAATGCACCCATGTGCTCCGCAGTCCCCTCCAATAAACTTGCAGATGGTTCCCTTTTTATTCCTGCGCTAATCATAGCCTGCTCTCAGGACACATACATTGAGCACAGGAAGTTGGAAATAAGAGTAAATGCTGGATGGTTCTAGAAAGGGAAAAACTCCCCTTCCGGTCCACTTGAGCACCGGGGTGCCTTGCCAGCACAGTCTCCCAACACCTGTAAGGGCCCACACAGGATTCCCCACCATATCCTAAGACCTCTGGTGAGTGGAACACAGCGTCTGCCCCAATCCAATCACGTAGAACCTGAGACTGCATTAACTAGGGAAGCAGACGATCCGGGCCTGACCTGGGGCACAAGTCCCTTCTGGTCCACTCGAGCACCGGGGGCCTTGCCAGCAGAGTCTCCTGACACCCGCAAGGGCCCACACAGGATTCCCCACGGGATCCTAAGACCTCTGGTGAGTGGAACACAACTTCTGCCAGGAGGCAGGTTCGAACACCAGATATCTGGGCACCTTCCCTGCAAGAAGAGAGCTTGCCTGCAGAGAATACTCTGACCACTGAAACTAAGGAGAGAGCTAGCCTCCCAGGTCTGCTTATAGAGGCTAACAGAGTCACCTGAGGAACAAGCTCTAACCAGAGACAACTATAGCAGCTAGCTTCAGAGATTACCAGATGGCGAAAGGCAAACATAAGAATCCTATTAACAGAAATCAAGACCACTCAGCATCATCAGAACGCAGCACTTCCACCCCACCTAGTCCTGGGCACCCCAACAGAACCGAAAATCTAGACCCAGATTTAAAAAAATTTCTCATGATGATGGTAGAGGACATCAAGAAGGACTTTCATAAGTCACTTAAAGAAATACAGGAGAGCACTGCTAAAGAGTTACAGGTCCTTAAAGAAAAACAGGAAAACACAACCAAACAGTTAAAAGTCCTTAAAGAAAAACAGGAAAACACATCCAAACAGGTGATGGAAATGAACAAAACAATACTAGAACTAAAAAGGAAAGTAGACACAAAAAAGAAAACCCAAAGCGAGGCAACGCTGGAGATAGAAAACCTAGGAAAGAGATCTGGAACCATAGATGCGAGCATCAGCAACAGAATACAAGAAATGGAAGAGAGAATCTCAGGTACAGAAGATTCCATAGAGAACATCGGCACAACAATCAAAGAAAATACAAAATGCAAAAGGATCCTAACTCAAAACATCCAGGTAATCCAGGGCACAACGAGAAGACCAAACCTACGGATAATAGGAGTTGATGAGAATGAAGATTTTCAACTTAAAGGGCCAGCAAATATCTTCAACAAAATAATAGAAGAAAACTTCCCAAACATAAAGAAAGAGATGCCCATGATCATACAAGAAGCCTACAGAACTCCAAATAGACTGGACCAGAAAAGAAATTCCTCCAGACACATAATAATCAGAACAACAAATGCACTAAATAAAGATAGAATATTAAAAGCAGTAAGGGAGAAAGGTCAAGTAACATATAAAGGCAGGCCTATAAGAATTACACCAGACTTTTCACCAGAGACTATGAAAGCCAGAAGAGCCTGGACAGATGTTATACAGACACTAAGAGATCACAAATGCCAGCCCAGGCTACTATACCCGGCCAAACTCTCAATTACCATAGATGGAGAAACCAAAGTATTCCACGACAAAACCAAATTCATACATTATCTTTCCAAGAATCCAGCCCTTCAAAGGATAATAACAGAAAAAAAAAAAACCAATACAAGGACAGAAATCACACCCTAGAAAAAGCAAGAAAGTAATCCCTCAACGAACCAAAAAGAAGACTGCCACAAGAATGCCAACTCTAACAACAAAAATAAAAGGAAGCAACAATTACTTTTCCTTAATATCTCTTAATATCAATGGACTCAATTCCCCAATAAAAAGACATAGACTAACAGAATGGCTACACAAAGAGGACCCAACATTCTGCTGCTTACAGGAAACCCATCTCAGGGAAAAAGACAGACATTACCTCTGAGTGAAAGGCTGGAAAACAATTTTCCAAGCAAATGGTCTGAAGAAACAAGCTGGAGTAGCCATTCTGATATCGAATAAAATAGACTTCCAACCTAAAGTTATCAAAAAAGACAAGGAGGAACACTTTATACTCATCAAAGTTAAAATCCTCCAAGAGGAACTCCCAATTCTGAATATCTATGCCCCAAATGCAAGGGCAGCCACATTCATTAAAGACACCTTAGTAAAGCTCAAAGCACACATTGCACCTCACACAATAATAGTGGGAGACTTCAACACACCACTTTCATCAATAGACAGATCGTGGAAACAGAAACTAAACAGGGACACAGTGAAACTAACGGAAGTGATGAAACAAATGGACTTAACAGATATCTACAGAACATTTTATCCTAAAACAAAAGGATATACCTTCTTCTCAGCACCTCACGGGACCTTCTCCAAAATTGACCACATAATTGGTCATAAAACAGGCCTCAACAGATACAAAAATATTGAAATTGTCCCATGTATCCTATCAGACCACCATGGACTAAGGCTGATCTTCAATAACAACATAAATAATGGAAAGCCAACTTTCATGTGGAAAGTGAATAACACTCTTCTCAATGATACCTTGGTCAAGGATGGAATAAAGAAAGAAATTAAAGACTTTTTAGAGTTTAATGAAAATGAAGCCACAACATACCCAAATGTATGGGACACAATGAAAGCATTTCTAAAAGGGAAACTCATAGCTCTGAGTGACTCCAAGAAGAAACTGGAGAGAGCACACACTAGCAGCTTGACAACACATCTAAAAGCTCTAGAAAAAAAGGAAGAAAATTCACCCAAGAGGAGTTGAAGGCAGGAAATAATCAAACTCAGGGGTGAAATCAACCAAGTGGAAACAAGAAGAACTATTCAAAGAATTAACCAAACGAGGAGTTGGTTCTTTGAGAAAATCAACAAGATAGATAAACCCTTAGCTAGACTCACTAGAGGGCACAGGGACAAAATCCTAATTAACAAAACCAGAAAAGAAAAGGGAGACATAACAACAGATCCTGAAGAAATCCAAAACACCATCAGATCCTTCTACAAAAGGCTATACTCAACAAAACTGGAAAACCTGGACGAAATGGACAAATTTCTGGACAGATACCAGGTACCAAAGTTAAATCAGGATCAAGTTAACGATCTAAACAGTCCCATATCCCCTAAAGAAATAGAAGCAGTTATTAATAGTCTCCCAGCCAAAAAAAAAAAAGCTCAGGACCAGACGGGTTTAGTGCAGAGTTCTATCAGACCTTCAAAGAAGATCTAATTCCAGTTCTGCACAAACTATTTCACAAAATAGAAGTAGAAGGTACTCTATCCAACTCATTTTATGAAGCCACAATTACTCTGATACCTAAACCACAGAAAGATCCAACAAAGATAGAGAACTTCAGACCAATTTCTCTTATGAATATCGATGCAAAAATACTCAAAAAAATTCTCGCTAACCGAATCCAAGAACACATTAAAGCAATCATCCATCCTGACCAAGTAGGTTTTATTCCAAGGATGCAGGGATGGTTTAATATACGAAAATCCATCAATGTAATCCATTATATAAACAAACTCAAAGACAAAAACCACATGATCATCTCGTTAGATGCAGAAAAAGCATTTGACAAGTCCAACACCCATTCATGATAAAAGTCTTGGAAAGATCAGGAATTCAATACCTAAGCCATACCTAAGCATGATAAAAGCAATCTACAGCAAACCAGTAGCCAACATAAAAGTAAATGGAGAGAAGCTGGAAGCAATCCTACTAAAATCAGGGACTAGACAAGGCTGCCCACTTTCTCCCTACCTCTTCAACATAGTACTTGAAGTCCTAGCCAGAGCAATTCGACAACAAAAGGAGATCAAGGGGATACAAATTGGAAAAGAGAAAGTCAAAATATCACGTTTTGCAGATGATATGATAGTATATATAAGTGACCCTAAAAATTCCACCAGAGAACTCCTAAACCTGATAAACAGCTTCGGTGAAGTAGCTGAATATAAAATTAACTCAAACAAGTCAATGGTCTTTCTCTACACAAAGAATAAACAGGCTGAGAAAGAAATTAAGGAAACAACACCCTTCTCAATAGTCACAAATAATATAAAATATCTTGGCGTGACTCTAACTAAGGAAGTGAAAGATCTGTATGATAAAAACTTCAAGTCCCTGAAGAAAGAAATTAAAGAAGATCTCAGAAGATGAAAAGATCTCCCATGCTCATGGATTGGCAGGATCAACATTGTAAAAATGGCTATCTTGCCAAAAGCAATCTACAGATTCAATGCAATCCCCATCAAAATTCCAACTCAATTCTTCAACGAATTAGAAAGAGCATTCTGCAGATTCATCTGGAATAACAAAAAACCTAGGATAGCAAAAAGTCTTCTCAAGGATAAAAGAACCTCTGGTGGAATCACCATGCCTGACCTAAAGCTTTACTACAGAGCAATTGTGATAAAAACTGCATGGTACTGGTATACTGACAGACAAGTAGATCAATGGAATAGAATTGAAGACCCAGAAATGAAGCCACACACCTATGGTCACTTGATCTTCAACAAGGGAGCTAAAACCATCCAGTGGAAGAAAGACAGCATTTTCAACAATTGGTGCTGGCACAACTGGTTGTTATCATATAGAAGAATGCGAATCGATCCATACCTATCTCCTTGTACTAAGGTCAAATTAAGTGGATCAAGGAACTTCACATAAAACCAGAGACACTGAAACTTATACAGGAGAAAGTGGGGAAAAGCCTTGAAGATATGGGCACAGGGGAAAAATTCCTGAACAGAACAGCAATGGCTTGTGCTGTAAGATCGAGAATTGACAAATGGGACCTAATGAAACTCCAAAGTTTCTGCAAGGCAAAAGACACCGTCAATAAGACAAAAAGACCACCAACAGATTGGGAAAGGATCTTTACCTATCCTAAATCAGATAGGGGACTAATATCCAACATATATAAAGAACTCAAGAAGGTGGACTTCAGAAAACCAAATAACCCCATTAAAAAATGGGGCTCAGAACTGAACAAAGAATTCTCACCTGAGGAATACCGAATGACAGAGAAGCACCTGAAAAAATGTTCAACATCCTTAATCATCAGGGAAATGCAACTCAAAACAACCCTGAGATTCCACCTCATACCAGTCAGAATGGCTAAGATCAAAAATTCAGGTGACAGCAGATGCTGGCGAGGATGTGGATAAAGAGGAACACTCCTCCATTGTTGGTGGGATTGCAGGCTTGTTCAACCACTCTGGAAATCAGTCTGGTGGTTCCTCAGAAAATTGGACATAGTACTACCGGAGGATCCAGCAATACCTCTCCTGGGCATATATCCAGAAGATGTCCCAACGGGTAAGAAGGACACATGCTCCACTATGTTCATAGTAGCCTTAATTATAATAGCCAGAAGCTGGAAAGAACCCAGATGCCCCTCAACAGAGGAATGGATACAGAAAATGTGGTACATCTACACAATGGAGTACTACTCAGCTATTAAAAAAGAATGAATTTATGAAATTCCTAGCCAAATGGATGGACCTGGAGGGCATCATCCTGAGTGAGGTAACACATTCACAAAGGAACTCACACAATATGTACTCACTGATAAGTGGATATTAGCCCAAAACCTAGGTTACCCAAGATATAAGATACAATTTGCTAAACACATGAAACTCAAGAAGAATGAAGACTGAAGTGTGGACACTATGCCCCTCCTTAGAATTGGGAACAAAACACCCATGGAAGGAGTTACAGAGACAAAGTTTGGAGCTGAGATGAAAGGATGGACCATGTAGAGACTGCCATATCCAGGGATCCACCCCATAATCAGCATCCAAACGCTGACACCATTGCATACACTAGCAAGATTTTATCGAAAGGACCCAGATGTAGCTGTCTCTTGTGAGACTATGCCGGGGCCTAGCAAACACAGAAGTGGATGCTCACAGTCAGCTATTGGATGGATCACAGGGCTCCCAATGGAGGAGCTAGAGAAAGTAGCCAAGGAGCTAAAGGGATCTGCAACCCTATAGGTGGAACAACATTATGAACTAACCAGTACCCCGGAGCTCTTGACTCTAGCTGCATATGTATCAAAAGATGGCCTAGTCGGCCATCACTGGAAAGAGAGGCCCATTGGACACGCAAACTGTATATGCCCCAGTACAGGGGAACGCCAGGGCCAAAAAAATGGGAATGGGTGGGTAGGGAAGTGGCGGGAGGGTATGGGGGACTTTTGGGATAGCATTGGAAATGTAATTGAGGAAAATATGTAATAAAAATATTTAAAAAAAGGTAAGTCAGAATAAAAATCTAAGAAAGTGAAAGACTCATACAATAAAAACTTTAAGACATCAAAAGATGGAATGGTTAAAAAGAAAAAAAGAAAGGGAAAAACTCTAATAATAACAACAACAATAATAATATCAGTGTTTTTCTGTAGCCCTAATTACTGGTAGGTATTAATTGAACAATAAACCTTTGATATAATAAAAACCAGCTTCATTTTAGTGGTAGTCATAAATTCACATCTTGCTATGTGCATGTACATATATGTCAAATTTTGCCAAACTACATTTGAAATGCATGTTTTATTAAAAATTAAATGTTAACATTTTTGTTAAAAAAGACAAATAACACTGGAGAATGGTAGCAACAGAGCACAGGATTGGAAGAAGAAGCACAAACCAAACCGAGGTAGACTTGTAGGTAGACAAATGGTAAGAGGATGCTTGCTCCCTAGCATTGCCTTACAGGTGCCAGCAAAGAGGGCTTCCGTAGAGCAGAGTCAATGAGCTCAATGCCACCGGAAGTCAGCAGGAAGAGTCACCCTGTCAGGTCTCCTTTCTCTTACTCTCTCTAATCATGGTTTGCAGGTCAGAGAGAAGAGAAATCGGAGATCTAAGGAAGGAAGGTTCTAGAATGCATATGGCTGGGAAGAAATGCCTCATGTAGGGGAGAGCGGTGCAGATGGTGGCTGAGAAGTTTAAACAGATTACTTACTTGGTAGAGACGGAGCACAAGTGCTAACCCAGCACACATGAAAGGTGGTTACTGTAATAGAATAAGTTGAAATAAGACAAATTAATTCCTATCGTCAGTTGATACATTATGCAATATCAGTGTAACTAATTAAATAGTAATGGCAGACAGCTAAGACTGGGTATAGAAAACACTTTTATCAGGCATAGGTTTTGAAAAAGTCCCTCTTCATTCTGTGAGGATAATCTCCACAGACATCAGCCTATTCATTAGTAAATTTGGGACTCAAGTATTTAGGATCCTACTTGACTTATGGCTCCTAAAGACGAAGGTTTTTAAAAGACTGTTTTATGTGCCTTCTACCATTTTGTGGTGAACCTTACACTCTGTGCTGCAGGTTGTACTCATGGCTGTAGCTCCAAGAAGGAGGTAAGTTTTCTGCAGACAAAAATATGGACTAGAATGTCTTTAGCCTCTCAGGCCTTTAATAGGCTGATGGTGGATAATTCTACATGGGAAGAGGGGGACAAAGTGGTCTCTCAGTTCCTCAGTAAAGCAGGTAGAGTTCATATTTGAACTTGATCCTAAATTTGAAACAATACACAGAAAGGCTCTTGCCTTCTCTATTCACACATCTCAGACATATAAAGCAACAGCTTACAGTCAACAGCAAAAATGAATGTTGCTTTCTTTAATTAAACAAATAGACTCGATGCTGTCTTCATTATGAGTATCTTTTAGGTAGATTTTGATATTTAAAGATAATGTTTATGGGGCTGGAGAGATGAGTGGGTGGTTAGGAGATTTACTGATTGCTTTTGTAGAGGATTCAGGCTTTGTTTTTCAGTATCCACATGGCAATTCACAACCAGTTAACTCCAGTTCTATGCGATCAACATCTTCCTCCTGCTTCCTTGAAAAGTAAACTTATTTTGGGTGGGAGAGATGGCTCAACAGTTAAGAGCATTTAGTGCCCTTGCAGAGGACCTTGGGTATTTGCATGCAGTTGGTGCACATAAATGCATGCATACACACATAAAAAGAAAAATCTTAAAAATTAATAGTGATACATATCATTTATCTTAATTAGCACATTCTTAACACCCTGTTAAATCGCACACGGCTCTATCTTCATCCAAATGTTAGCTTTGGGTAGAAGGCCGAGGAAGCATTTTCACACTGAGAAATAGCCCTGGAGCAGGAAGTTGCACTAAGAAATACTGTGGCAGGCTCCCTCTGATACATCATTTCATTCACGCTGACAGCCTCGCTCTGAGGCAGTTATTATCATTATTGTTAATATAAGGAAACTGAGTGCCAACACTTTTTGCATGGGTCGCCAGTGACCAGGCTGGGCTCCAGCAACGGTCTCTCTTCTCCAGAGCCTGTCTGTTGTTCCCTACCAGCCCAAACGTGCCTCGTAGCTCATGTACAGGGTTAGCTTCATCTCAGGCCATAGGCTCTGATGTATAAGAAGAGGAATCACAATGGAAAATTTGACCAACTACCTCTCAAAGCTGCCAGAAAATTTAAGCCACAGCTGTTCTTTAACTGGTGTTCTTGGCCACGTTACTTCCTATGCCAGTCATGTGTGGTGTCCGCCAAGGAGATCAGACAGTAGACATGCAACATGTGCTACTGGGCTTGACTGGTGTACTCACAGCGGCACACATGGACGGGTACATCAGTCAGCAAGTGGATTCAGCCGTGCCTTACACCTGTGCTGCAAATCCAGCCAGCTATTCATGGGGAGTCAATCCTGTGTTCCGTGGAAGGAAGGCAGGTTCTGTGTTTTAAATGCAATCAATCGCTGAATGGGATGATTCTAATCATTCAATTTCTCATGTTTGTTTTCAAAAAATAGAAATAAACTTATTAAAGATGCATTTTCTTATTATTTAATGTGTCTGTGAGAGTTTATGCATGATTACATGCGTGTGGACCACCTTCATGCCTTGTACCCATGGAGGTCAGAAGGGGACAATGTTTCTATCCCCAGCATCTGGGGATGTTTACCGATGGTTGTGAGCTGCCATGTGGGTACTGGGAACTGAACCCAGGTTCTCTGCGAGCGTACTAAGTGCTCTTAACTGTTGAGCCATCTCTCCATCCCCAAAGAAGTTTGTTTTCCAAACAAAGAAGGCAGCATAACATTTTGCCTTCTTTGGAGTTACTATGACCCACGGAAAAAGAACATTCATTGCAATTTCTGTGTTCACATCAGGAGTCCAGGCCCTGTCAATACTCTCTCCTGTTGTCCACTGTAATTAAGGGATACGTGTCATGGTCTAATGAATGATTAAGTAGATCAGTAAATGACTGCACATAAACCTGGACCCACAGGTTATCTGATTATTCCCTTCTGCTCTAGACACTCTTAGCATCTGTTACTTTGGGCTCCTCGCCATACAGAGAGAATGTCTAAAGATTCACTACCTAATCTTGCTCGTTCATACTCTCCCGGATGGCCATATCTTATCTAAATGTTGCTTTGGCATCCAGAAACTTGCATCCTGTGAACTTATGGTCTAAACTTAGCCATTATCATTCCAATACAATGAATCTGAGGGCTCTTTTATTTGTAGCACAATTGCATTATATTTATTTCATCTTTTGTATGCTTAACACCAAGCATGGTGTGTGGGATATAATAAATGGCTCAATAAGATACTTGATTCTTGATGAAAGTCTCTAGACGGTTTGTTTGGTTTCATCTCTGTAAAAACCAAATATTGTAATCCTAGCTTCTCCGGAGCATCATCAAACGTACATACCCTTTAGAAAGTCACTCATTGTTCTAGCTTCATTTCTGTTGTGGTGATAAAACACCTGGGCCAAAAGCAACACACAGGGTGTGTGTGTGTGTGGGGGGGAGTTATTTGGCTTACAATTCAAGATTACAGTCCATCATCAAGGAAAGTCCAGGTAGAAACTCGGGCAGGTACTTGAGGTGCAAAGCCTGCTTGCTGTTCCACACAGTGTTACGTCTGGCTAAGGAATGTACCTGACAACCGCAGCAGTGGGAGTCAGAACCATAGACGATGGTGTTTGTTGGTTGCAAGCAAGTTTATTCTGGGCTAGCTTTCTGATACAGCTCAGGACCATCCCCTCAGGGAATGGTACCTTCCACAATGGGCTGGGCCCTGCTGCATCAATTAACATTCAATATAATCCCCTACAGATATACTAAGTAGGTTAGTAGTGTGATCTAGGCAATTCTGCAGTTGAGACTCTCTTCCTAGATAATTCTAGGTTGTCTCAAGGTGACAATTAAAGCTAAATAGGCACCCCGAGCCCTGTGGTGTCTTTTTGTAATGTTTCAAGGTGCTGAAAATGAGGGCATGATTGGCTGACATTCCTGGGAGGCTTTCTGTGTTCTGAAGGACAATGAAGGAGGAGTGGGGTCAGAGAGAAAGCAGAGGTGGCTGGGGTGGGGTAGGGTGGGGTGGGGCTGGGGAAAGCCTGGGAGGGGTGGAGGAAGAGGAAACTGTAGTCAGCACGAGAGATGTGAGAGATGAATAAAAAAAAAGAAAAAAAAAAGAAAAAAAGAAGAAATGAGAACAAGCATAGGTGTTTTATAGTATAAGGATACAATAAGATAATTGTGGTCTTAAGTGCAAGTATTTCACTCCAACTGCACACAGCAGTAAGGAGTTGACCCCACACACAGTGCAATAAAGAAAACAGCAATTTGATTATTTTAATCTGCACCTTGGGCATTTCTTGCCTGGCATACGTCGGCAGCCACTGTTCCTAAACGTGACACTGCTGTCATCTCTGACCTGGGTGTACCAGAAGGGAACTTCTGCCCAGTCCACTGGTCAAGCAGAGATAAAGGCTTAACGGTCTGCCCAGTTCTCCAGCTTTCTTGTCTTTCAAGTGAAAAAACAAAACACACACACACACACACACACACACACACACACACACACAAAACAAAAAACAAAAAAAACCGCAATACAGAAAACCTGAGTTTACATTGAAGTTTCATTTAACTTCAGCAGAGACTAATTAGGGTGCTGGACACTTGGATTTTATAAGGAGGAAGATAACCACCTTTCCTTAGTTAACATGGCTAGTCAAAGGTGCCACTGTTCCTGCCGCTTTGCAAGTTGTGATGGCCAACATACAAAACGTGGACCACATGAAGACAGAAATGTTGTGTTACAGGAAATCAAGATTTAACCTCAGAGAAAGCAACACAAGAAGAAAAGGCGGCATTTGGACTTAGCCGGATCTTGAGTGAGGCTGCAACGGCATTCGCTGCGACGCTGGGCGAAGCTTTCCCCTCTGCACCCCTTCCGGTAAAAGGCGGGGTCTGTTGTGATGGACAAGAACGCAGAGTCCTTTGCCTTGACTTTAGAGTTGTGATGCGCAAGCCCTCCCCAGAGCCACAGAGGGAAAGAAGACTACTCTCTTAGGTCTCTCCCAGATTGAAATATGCTGTTTCTACTTTAGAGATCAGAGACCTGGACTGGGGAAGGTAACTTTGGACTGGGTTTAGGAACGAGCACCAGGAAAAGAAATGGAAGACGGGGGAACCCGTGTTTGATTACCGGAAGCACTGCAGTTGGGCAAGCTGTGTTTCCTTTGATCTTCCGAGGACATCAATCTTTCTCTGTGGTTCTAATAGCTAAAAAGGTGCACCGATTCCATGAGTACAAGCTTTTAGGGCCTAGAAAGTGAGTTTATACCATGAGATGGAAAAAAAAAATCATGTCAGTGACCACAAATATCAACTAGTGACAAGAGAGATGGCTCAGCTGTTAAGTCTCACAAGCATGAGGATATAAGCTTGCATCCCTAGAACCCACAAAAAAACGGGCACAGACTGTGCTGTGATGCCCAGCATGAGGAAGGCGTGGGAAACAGAGACAGGCCAATCCCTGAAGCTCATTGGATAGCCAGCATAGCCAATGAGAGATCCTGTCTTGAAATAAAAAGGTGGAAAGCAATTGAAGAAAGATAACCTAAGTTGACCTTGAGTCTCCATAGGTACACACGCGTGCATGTTCACATGGACACACCAACAAGGTGCACACACACACACACACACACACACACACACAATTTTGTGGAAGCAAATTCATGTCTTCCACCAACAGAGACCCAGGGAATCTGACCCAGTGATGACCTGAATTCAGGTCATCGGGCTTAGCAGCAAGTCAGTCCCTTTACTGCAGGAGCCACCTCAACAGCCCCATAATCTCACTCACATCCTATTATAATTTTATTAGTTTCACACATGTCCTCTTGCTCTCTCCTGTGGAATTCCCATGTCTTCATCCCAAAGTCACCTTTACCTTCCTGATACTTCCCGTTTGCTTCTAGGAGATTTCTAGGAATTTGAGGCCAACCTGGGCTGCATGATATAAACTAGGCTAGACCAGGATCCAGAGGAAGGACCCATCCCTATAAGGGGGCGGAGCTAGTTGCCTCCTTAGTAAGAATCGAAAACGTGGGGGCGTTGCTTGTTTTCTTTTCTTTTTGTTTGTTTGTTTTTTTCCATTCACTTTATATATGAGTGGCTGATGTCTACAGATCTCTCATCTGGACACTTACATCTTTGTTCTTAAGACATCAGTAAGTGAAAAGGAATTTGGTCTGTGACCCACTATTCCGTTGAGTTGCCTCAGACAAGTCCATTTGTAGTTTTGGGCTTCACTTTCCTCGCATCTAAAGTAAAAGGCTGAGCCAGATTATCTCCGAAGATCCTTCCAGCTCCTAATGCTGTGCTCGGTGATCTTTTCCACATGTTGGACCGTGCAGTGCGAGCATGTGTGTCCACTAAGTTAACCTGCGTTAAACACTGTTGCAGAAAGCAGGTGCCCAGCTGCAGCTGCAGCCGGAGGTCAATGCCTTCCTGTGCTCTGACTCTTCGCCCCATTTTTCACTCCCCAATAACAAGGAAAGTGGCGGCATTTTGTAGAGCAGCGGTTCTCAACCTGTGGGTCGTGACCCCTTTGGGGATTGATTGACACTTTTAGAAGGGTCATCCAAGACCATCAGAAAACTCAGATATGTATATTACAATTCATAACACTAATAAAATTACAGTTATGAAGTAGTAACAAAAATAATTTTTTGATGGAGGTTACTACAACATGAGGAACTGTATTAAAGGGTCATGGTCTTAGGAAGGTTGAGAACCGCTGACCTAGAGCAATCAGACAAGTTGTTCATCTTTATCCACTTTTCTTCTTAGAATATAAGTCCACACTTGAGGGATATTGAAGCACCTGAAGGAATTGTCTCATATACTGGGTGATGCTGTTGGCTGGACTTTCAGCCTCTGAACTTGAAGAAGGGCTTGTTCTGTGCTCTTTGTAACTTTTGTGTTCCACTAAGGGCCACATTGTGATAAAGGAGGAAGAAGCCACTTCCAGAAAGTAGGAAGCCCTGCAGGCAGTAACAGTGCCTGCTTCCCTGATGGCTTCTGTGGGAGGTGACTGTGCCACCAGCAGTGGCTTGTCACTTACTGAATGCTTCGGGCAGGACACAGTGCCCACATAGTCTAGCAGCCAAAGGAAAAAAAAAAAGCAAAGGAAAGAAAGAGACTCCTGCCCAGTCAGTCCTTAGAACTGAATTAAAATAGTTACCTCAGGCAGAGATAGTGATATGTTGTGTTCTCCAGTTCCTGTTCTGTTTTTCATTTTTCCCCTTGGTGTACTTTGTAATCACAGTGAGGTTGTTGTAACTGTTTGATTTTATGGGTTAGTTTTATTTTATGGGTATGGGTGTTTGCCTGCATGAATATATGTGCACTGCATCTGTACCTGGTACCCCCAGAAACCAGAAGAAAGCATTAGATCTCCCGGGACAGGTTACAAATGGTGGTGAGTAGCCATGTGGGTGTAAGAATGGAATCTGGGTCCTCTGTGAGAGCAGCCAGTGCTCTTAACCACTGAGGCATGACTCCAGATCCTAAGCAGCTGTTTTATTTTATTATTGATTCTTTGTGAGTTTCATATCACGCACCCCAATCCTGCCTATCTCCATGCCCCTCCATATCTGCCCTTCCCACTTGCAACCTACCCCTTCCAAAACAAAAATAAAAACAGAACAAAACTCCCAAACAAACAAAATCTCTGGCCGTGGAAGCTGTGGTGTGTCGCAGTGTATCTGTCTGCCCCATGGTATAGACCCTTTTACCCAAAAAGTTTTACGCGCAACTGTTCATCACAATGAATCATCGGTCTGGTTGGAGGCCTCTGGCTTCTGCTACGCTATCAATGCTGGGTCCTCACAGGGACTCTTCTCAGATATCCTGTTGCTGCCCTCACACAGTTAATTCTTAAGGATAATTTTGTCTTAAGGAATTAGAAAACCGGCACTGAGTCCCGAGCCTTCCATCCGTATGCTGACATCTTCCGTCCCTATATACTGCTGTGTTTTAGGTTAACATCTAAATCTCAAGACATTTTTCAAAACAGTAATTGCAGCCTTACTACAACGTTATCATCCAGATAGCAATACAATAGGAGAAAACTTATTCCAATTTCATGAGTTTTTAGTTAAGTGCCTTTTTGTGCACTCTGGGACCCAATCTAGGACCTTAAACTTCATTAACCACCATGACTCCTTTGTCTCCAAAGTCTGCTTGGCTTGCTTCCTCACTGTTTCTTTCCTTGTGTCCTATGACTTTAACACTTCCTGGGCGTGTGGAAAAGTAATTTAATGGACTGTCTCTCTGGTTGTATTGTGTCTGATTGTGTGTGCATATGTGTGTTGTGGTATATGTGTGTTGTGGTATATATACGTGTGTGTGTGTATGTCTGTCTGTCTGTCTGTCTGTCCATCCATCTATCTCAAAAGTTATGTATGAGTGGGAAGAACTGTCAGAAGTAATATGTTCTTCAGGCCTCCTATCTGGGCAAGTGATGTCTCTGTAGATGTCAGAATTTGGTATCTGAGTGGAACTGGTTTCAGGAGCCATTGTAGATACCAAATTCTGGTTCCTTGTGTTACTTACATAAAATGTCAGTGGCAGAAGTTGATCTGCAAACATCCCTTCACACTCTTCAAGTCTCTCTCTCTCTCTCTCTCTCACGCACACACTTTTATGACAGTTGTCATCTGTACTATTGAGAGATGTGTGACAAGAAAAAGACATATGCAAGTGCTCAGTGTAGGAAGTTTGTGTTCTTCCCGTGTTTTAGGTGTGTGGTTGTTTGGTGCCAGGCTTGAAACTGCATGCAGAGAGCTGCCTCTGTCCCTATGTTAGTCACGCTCTGTTGGCTAAGATGAAGCCAGCCAGGATGCTGCGTTCCATGTGCCTCGTGTTTCCTTCGTAAGTACTGTATATTTACAGGACTCTGCTCCCATCGAAATGTCCTGCTGTGCCGGGGTACCCAAGGTCTTCTCTCCTCTGGCTATATAATACAAGTCTTTAGATTATTTAAATTAACCCAGATCTTCCTGCTTCCTCCAAATGTAGGCTCTGTTTTTACAAGCTTACCTCAAAGGTTTTCCACTTCATTTTAGCCCCATAGGAATTGCTTTGCACTGTTTTACAAGCTCAGTTAGCACGTGTGACAGAATGTTTGCTGTGTTTTATCCAGCACTTTCTGTTGTGTAATTGGAGGTCTTTATTATTTTTTTCTTTAGATGAACTATACAAATATCTTGTTGAAATGGCCTTGGTTTCCACCTTCCTTACACACACTAACACCCCCACATCTAAGGGGCCTTCCATGATTTGGGAACTTTTTTTTTCTGTGAAAAGACAGGAATAAAAATTAAATTCTTTTATCCTGTCTTTAGTCAATTGTTCAATGATCCTTTTATATATTATATATAAAGCAATAACAGAAACTTCCGGGCATATGTTGTCTACACTCATGGCTCATTAGTCACTGTTCAATGTCTCCATTTCTGATGTCGGCACAGCTGTGTCTGTGGGTCTCTGAGCTCCGCTGAAGATGAGGGAGATGAAGCTTATAAAAGAAATAACTGTTTTCAAGTGACAGTTACACAGCCACAGTTTACACGCCAGTGCTTGTTATTCCTTAGAATCTGATTCTAAAGGCTGGAGAGACAGCTCAGCTGTTAAGAGCAGTGGCTGCTCTTGCAGAGGATACAGACACAGTTCCCAGACCCACTTGGTGGTCCACAGTTATACCTAATGCCAGTCCCAGGGCATCATATGCCCTCTTCCAGCCTCTGTGGGTACTGCACAGATATGGTATGCATAAATACCTTGAGTTAAGGTACCTATACACATAAACATAAATAACTTTCTTTTTTGTTTTCTTGTTTTTGTTTTAAAGATTTATTTATTGTTATATATAAGTACACTGTAGCTGTCTTCAGACACACCGGAAGAGGGCATCAGATCTCATTACAGGTGGTTGTGAGCCACCGTGTGGTTGCTGGAATTTGAACTCAGGACCTTCAGAAGAGCAGTCAGTGCTCTTACCCGCTGAGCCACTTCTCCAGCCCAATAATTTTTGTCTACATGAAGTTGGTCTGTCACCCATCTACTGCTGGTTACATTGCCTGAGTCTGACTTATCTATTGACAGCCTTCCAGATCCTTTCCTCCCAGAGAGATTACTTTCCTTTTTGACTTTTGCTATCTGTCATCGTAATGCATCTTCTATGCTGCCTGTCTCCGAATGTGATGAGTTTTGATTTCCGAGTCTCATGGACCTCACAGTTCTCTACCAGGCAGGAGGGCCTCCACCTGACTCAAGTTGATGCTTGACTCATCTGAGCTTCCTGCTGAGACTAAAGCTTGAGGTGGAAAGCCAAGCAAGTGCCTTCTGTTTAGGTTGGGGTAAGGGTTGTGTGTGTGTGTGTGCCCGCGAGAGCTAAAGTGCATTTGTGGTCATTTGGAGATGACAGACTAAATCTCACTGCTCAGTAAGCAAGGAACAGATGGCACTGTCAGTTGTAGGCACAGGACAATCGCATGCCATATGAGCATTCCTAAACAGGGCTGCATAAGCAAACCCAAGCTGCCAGCAGTCCTTCTGATATTCAAATCCCAAGAGCCTCCCAAGAGCATATTGCACTGCATTCCACTGAACAATAAAGATTGCTTGTCACTCTGCTTCCCTTACACATTCCTTCCATTAGCCCGCTCCCCAGGGCGAGTTAGAGGAGTAACAAGCTTAGGGTTTATGAAGTCAAGTCCTTAGTCATTTGTTCTCTAAAGCAAAGCAATCCAGACACAAGGTGGTTGTAAAAATAAAAGAATAAATTCATTGCAAAAGGTGGGACTGGCAATTTCATTACATGCAATTCCTGCATGCAAACCAATACTGACTTGGAAGAGATAAGGCACACTTTTGGCCAAATACACATGGGGGCCTGAGCTGGGGAAAGTGAATGTCTAAATGCATGGTAGCCCTGCTCGCTGGGAGGGTAGAGAAAGCTGCACAGACAGAAGGTCTGGGTTGGATTTTGTGAAAGCCATCTTAAAGCTGCGAGACAAGAGGCTGTAGTTTACTAGTGATTTAACAAACCTTAAACACATGCCTTGAACAGTACTGTCTCTAATGATGACAGTCCTTTCACCCATGAAAAATTTAAAAACGAAAAATACATTAAGCAAGTTGGGAATCTAGGCATTTTCTTCTGGCTGAAGGAAGCCATAGGACTTTGACTTTGAAGATTAATATCCAACTAGAGCTTGCACAGTGCTGTTTGGGTGTAAACAGGCACTGTCACTTTGTAAAGTTAGTGCTAAATAGACTCCTGTGCTGTGTGCAGTGAGTCCACTCAAACCTCTTGACCAAAAGGCACATCTGCAATACATACAGCCGACCAATTCAGTCTTTAGGAAATGCGTGTTACAGTTATTTTATATCAGTGGCATGCCTATAGTGATCTTTTAAATCCAAAGGAGGTGCATAAATGCATTGACATAGTATTCATGAATATATATATCCTCCGATCTATACTGGACTGAGCCACCCCAACCCCAGTGATGAATTCCTAACCTTCATGTCAAGGGATTCAATGTAGGATCTTTGAGAGATACTTAGGTAAATGATGCTCAAAGGTGGATTGGCTCATGGATCTCATCAGAATCAGCTACTAATGTCTATATTGGGAACCTCTCTGAAAACATACATAATATTTCTCTACAAGTTATTGTTTTGTGTTGATTGTGCATTTGAAGTATTCAGCACATGCCAGTAACTGGGCCAAGATCAGTCTGTGACAAACGAAATCAGGAACCTGCAAGGGAACTGAAGAATCCCACCACTGGAAAGTCTATTCGCTCCCAAGCAGAACCTGCCCTGTCTATAGATTGAGAACACAATATTGTTATGTCACACTTTTAATTACTTCCTCCTAATTGGCTGCTAATAAGGTAACATTCCCCCCTCTTTATCAACTCACAGAAAAATGTAAAGTTCTTCATTTACTTTATCATGTGTAATTAAATCTGGAGGGAGGAATGATGGGGATTGAACCTAGGGTGTGCGAAGCACATGTGTTCTCCCACCAAGCCACACTCCCTGTTTCCACATATACTATGACAGAGTGAGTCACAGCTTTAAGAACCCTCAGGTAGCACAAGCCATGCAGCTCAGCTGGCAGAGCATTCATCAGGCAAGCTCTAAGCTATGGGTTCAATCCCAGAACGGCATAAATATGGGGAGGTGGCCCACGGAGAAAACTTCAGCACCCGGGAGGTAGAGGTGAAATGACCATCTTCTGCTGCACAGTGGCATCGCGAGCAGACATGTAAGATCGTGTTGCAACTAAAATAAAATCCAAAACCATTTAGAAAAATGCAATCATATATATATATATGTATATGTATACACACACACAGACAGACACACACACACAGACACACACACAGACACACACACACACAAACACACACACATATATATATCTTCCACTTTCAGTTTCTCTCTAGAGAGGATTCAGCTGGATCAACCAGCTGGTACTGGTAAACAACTGGAGCCATGCTATTTAATTTAGAGATTTAGTTTCTATATCTTTAAGCCCAGCACATGTCCGAGGAAGAACTCCTCACTGGGCAGCTGCATGGGCGGACAACATTTCCCTGGACAACAGCCAAGGGTGCAGGCTCCCAAGTTCAGACAACTTGAACTACCATCATGCTCTCATGTTAGTCTGGTGGAGACATTGACAAACGGGTTTTATGCTTCAAAGGAGTCAAACATTCAGATTTTTAAAAAGTTTTCTAAGTTTGTGTTGCTCTGGAAGATCCTCCTTCTGGGTGGCAGAAAATTCTAAGTTTGGAACCAAAAAGCCTCAAGTCAAGTTGGCATCTTCTGACAAGTTGGCACCTTCTGATTGGTCTGTCAGGTTTTTAATTGGCTAATTTGATTTGATGCTCAGAGATGATCCTCAAAAGGCTCATTTTACGTGGAGATCTGAACCATACCATTGAACTTTTATAATAAGCGTCTGGATTGTATGAAGGCAGAGACCAAGCAGCAGGGTGTCTCTGCAGGAGTGGGTTTTAAGGAGAAAAAGGGGAAGTTTGTACTAGGATAGGTTAGTAAGTCCTGATTGGACAGTTTAGCTAGTGTAGCCAAATAATGAATTTTGATTGGTGGATCTTGGTGTTTAGTCTTTTTTTTTTTTTTTTTTGTTTTTTTTTTTTTACTTTGTTTCATTATTTTTTTTTTATTTATTTTTTTTTCCATTTTTTATTAGGTATTTAACTCATTTACATTTCCAATGCTATACCAAAAGTCCCCCATATCCACCCACCCCCACTCCCCTGCCCACCCACTCCCCCTTTGGTGTTTAGTCTTAGGAATGAGTCAGTGGTCCAATCAGGGTATAGTCCATGGGGGGCCTGCTTTAGGAACGTAATCTAATGGTTTAGCAATGGAGAGGAAAAAGGAAAGGGCAAAACCTATCTGCAATGATTGGGCCTCTTAGAGAGCCCTTTCACAGCCTCATTTCTTACTGGGAAGGGGTGGTTATTCAATGGTTAATAAATCACCAAGCTGCTAATTGCCAGAGTGCTAAACTATTTACTTCATTGAACAGCAAGTATCCTAACTCTCCAAGTCAACTCTCTTCAGACTTCTGTGTGAAGTTTCTACTCGGCCCCTGGGAGGAAAACAGCCCTGGAACTGGGAGGTGGAGATGGAAGAGCTAGCTGGTTTATTCATGGATGATAAGTAGTTTTTACAAGGATGCCAGGCACCGGGGGAGGGGACCAGGAGTTCTTGTGAAGGGAAGCCTGAGTTTGAAAGATTTCCTGGACCAGGTTTGGAAACATTGCTCAAACATAAGAACTTGTTAAGTCCAAAAGTATTGTCCAGAGACCACCATTCACATATACAATTGGCAAAGGTGTTTTTATTTCTCAAAACAAGAAGAGTGCATGCAGGGTGAGCCACTTACAAAAATGGTGCCAACCTCAGACAAAGGCACATAGGCCTTTTTATAGGGCACTAGCAGGAATTTTAGCTAGGCTTAGGTAATCTAAAACTTCACTGGTGGGTGCCAAGGATGTTACATGGGTCAGTTTCTGATTGGCTTGTGTTCAGGAGGTCAATGGACTACGTTTCGGTGTCATGAACAATTAACCATATAATGGGATATCCAAACCATCTAAGGCTGCCCAGCATGCAGATAGGCCATCCTGAGAGAAGATATTTCCCCATCCTTGTAGTTATCTCAAGGCTGTTCTTTGGATGGGGTGGGGTGGAGTTTATAGTCTTTTTCCTGGAGCTGTTGACTTATGACCTACTTCCTGGGACGGATGGCTTGGGGATAGGTTATGCTTTAGTTGCTAGGACAGATGACTTTCCTTTTAAAGTCAGGCTCGGACCTCTCACTTGTCCCTTCATTCTGCTGGAAAAAGTGGAACAACGGAATGAAAAAATGGTGTGGCAGTCAAAACCAGCCACCACCCAGAACCAATCACAAGGCTGTTGTTAATTGCCTCTCAGGAACTGCATGATGGGAAATTACACACAAAGTTGATCACTCTACTCACTCAGGACCACACACTGTCCAATCAGGACTGCCCTCATTTGCTCGGAGGAAGTTGCATGCTTGAAAATTGTACACACTATGGCTCACCCAGAGCAGAGGAGACCCTGCAGCCTCTCACCACATGGTAGTTCTTCTCTCCTGTCATGCCCAGTGCTCTCTTCCGAGGGCATCAACTTGTCTTTTTCCCACTCTGGGCTCAAGGGTGAATTCTTCCACCCACTTAGCAATCCCCCAACCACTCTTTGGGCTGGATCTGTGGCACCGAGAGACCAAATGTTTTAAGTTCAGACTCCATTTTAGAGAACCTGGCCTAAGGTTGCACTCATGTTAACTAACAGGCTGGGACCTAATACCAGTTTCCAGGCTACCCCACAACAAGACCTGTGTCTAACATCAGTTTCCAGGTTTCTCCCCAACAAATCTATACTCTCAGGTCACACGCCTGCTCTTGGCACTCCACTTGCTAACAACCAACCATCGGGAAGAAAACAGAAGTTAAGTTTATGGTTTGGCTCCCAGCACCGGCCAACTATGTTAAAGCCTATAACGGCCCCCCAATCAGATGTGTACCAGGCTAGATACTCCCTTCTTGCTTCTATAAATACTTGCTTGAAATTGGCCCCAGACCCTTCCCCCCCACCCCAATTCTCCTGTGTCAGAGACCATGGTGTGGCCTAAGCTTGACCTTGAATAAAGAGACCCTAATGTGATTACATCAGATTCCGCTCCTTGGTGGTCTTCTGGGGGTTCACGAATGTTCCCTGGCACAACAGTATGGCCAGGGTGAGGGCTGATGATATTCCACTCTTCTGCCCATACTCCCTCAGGCCAACTAGCCTGGAAGCTCCACAGCTGCAGCCCTCCGAGGGACCAGTTATGCAGGAGGTCCCCTTGGCTGCCTTCCTGTGGACTGACTTCCTGAGGCTCTAATCAGACCTAGAACTTCCATTGCTGTTCTGCCCATTTCCCTGCCCCATATTTGGTCTTTTAACCAAGAGCTTTCTAATGTAAGTGTTTTTATTTACCCAGACCTCATGATTCATGCTTAGGATAACATTTTAATTTTTCTTTTCAGTGTTGAGAATTAAACTCACATTCTTACCCACTGTAGGCTATATTCCCAGCTCAAGGTAACTCTTTTAACTAGAAGCCACCATTCATGAGTGTTGTGGTTTGCTTTTGAGTCTTATGATATATGGCATGTTGTCCAGAAAACAAAAAACAAAACAATAAAAAAAAACCTACTGCCAATAATCAAAACACATGCACACTTAAAGGTAAAGAATGTATATATATCAAAAATTCAAACAAAATTCTTATTTTTTAAAAACTGCTGAACATTTTCTTGAAGGAGAGCTGGTGTAGGCTCACAGTGCTGGCTGGTGGTCATGATGATCATTTGTAAGAATTTCATAATAGCAGATCTTAATGTCATATTCTATTCCCATCTTCTGTACCATGAGTAATTTCTGCCTTTCAAACATATTAAAACTCATGTACTCAAGTAAAATGTACTAGAAATCACCCATACCTCTTCTGAGGTGCTTTGTAATTCAATTTCCTTAAATAAGGACATCATTCAGGAGATATTTGATTAGTTATCAAGAGACAACAAGAACTCCAAGCAACGTTGTGTTCAAGTCACCCTTACATAATTACCATGAGTGTAATTAAATCATGTATAATGACATTAAATATTTGACTGAAGTTTGTTTTAAGTTATTTTACTCCTTGAAAGACACTAATACAAAATCAATGTCTCAGGTAAATGAGATTTAGCTATGTTGGTGGGGTTGACCAGACAGCAGCTGCGGGTTTAATTAAACGTTTGCCTAACCACCTAAAAAGACAGTGATGTATCTTCAAAGCATCTGGCAAAGTCACCATCCTCCGGTCATTCTTTAATTAGCATGCTGGTGAATTTAATAGAGAACGGCTTTATCTCTGGAGCAGATGGCTCTGCTGAGTGACAGGGGCAATGATGATTCCTGTCATGTTTACTTCCTGTGTAGCCTTCTAGTCTGAAAGGTTCCTTCAACATGGGGCCTGATGGGACCAGGAGTCAGGTTTCCAGAAGGAACTGACTCCTGAATCTCTGTCAATTGAAAAGTATGACTTGAGCCCCCGACCACCCTTGTGCTCTCTGTTAGTTCTCAGGCTTTAGGATAAGGTTGACCGTCTAGTTAGGTTGTATAGCATGTAGTTTTACGCTACCATCTTTACTCTGGGACTGGCTGTGCTACCAGGCCCCGCCCAGCTTCCTTTGAATGCTAGAACAAAACACATACACACAGTGTGTTCCTTTACAACTTCCCTTCTTGGGACAATGGCTGGGCACTTATATCTCCTGCCTGGAAAAGCGTGCCCTTACCAATTTATTATCTGTGTCTCTCCACCTGCTCTAAACTTCAGTGGTTAGTCCTACCTAGCCCCTGTCAAACATCCCTGGCCATCCACCTGTAGTAGTGGCCACAGGCTCCAGCTCCTCCCAAGACCTCACATGGTTGCTGTATACTTCTCCAAAGCATGGCAGAAACTCTTCTCTCCTTCCTTGCATCTGCCTTTTCCTCCTGGCACCCAGAAGCCCCATCTGTACCTTCTGCCCAGCAATTGGCCTTAGGCTTTTTTTACTGGCAAATCAAGAACCAATCGGAGAACAGGACCCTAGCATCAGAACCATCCCCTTTAAGGCTGCAAGTTTTAAACCATTTCTGAGGTAGATAAAACTACTGTGGGAGTCAATACAGGGTTTGAAACCATGTTCATCATCACTTTTAAAGATTAGGAAACTTGGATCCCATCTCCTTCTTGGGTGGAATTTTGGCAAACAGGTCTTATACCCCCCACCCTGTCCCCCAGGAATAATGCTGAGACTTTTGCATGAGTTCTCCCCATGGGAACTGATGATGAAGGGGTCGTCCTACAGAACACTTGGATTCCACACAAGAAGCTACCACAGCACGTTTAATAGACAGAGCTGGAGTTAATAGACCTCTTCAAAGAGACATGGCTCAGGAATTTACTGAGTATTTAAAACCTTACTCAAACTCAAGAGAGTAGATGGTGCACATAGGTACATGTCTCTCAAGTGTGTACCTTGTCTGACCACCCATGCACTTCTACTGATGTGCTTGGTAATTCAATTTCCTTGAGTAAGGACATCGTTCAGGAGAACGTTGTGCAATGGCTGACTTACTGCCTGATGGTTCCTTCAACTTCCTTCCTGTTAAACACGTTTTCTCCTGCAGTTTTGGGAGAGTGGAATATCACTCAGATGTAAGAACTCTGTCAGGTAAATAAGTGTTTGTTGCATGTAACTTTAGCCTAAGCTCCAGGAATGGGCCATGCTCTCAGCTCCCACCCAGCTCCCCTTGAATCCATGGATAAAAGACACACACACACACAGTTGTTCAATTTCAACTTGCCTTCTTGGCACAATTGCTGGGCATTCTTTAACTCCCTTGGCTAGCATGCCCTTATGAATACTCTTAGCTCTGCACATCTCTACCTGCCATAACTTTAGTTGCTCAGTTATATCTAGTCCCTACTAGATACCCCTGACCGCCCACCTGTAGGAACAGCCTGTATGGCCACTCCTTATGAAATCTCACATGGCTGGTCAACTTCTCTCTATCAGAAGCATGGTGAACTCTCTCTCTCCCTTCCTTGCATCTCTCTGCTTGCCTTCAGGGACCCAGAAATTCCACCTATCCATTCTGCCCAGCAATTGGCCGATGGCTTCTTTACTGAAAGATCAAGAACCAATTGGGGACCAGGACCTTAGCATCAGTATCTTTCCTTTTCTTTGGAGTTAGAACCTTGGGGACACATTTAAACTGAATACACTTTGCCTTTTTGTAGCAGGTCACTAACCCATGTGACAGTAGTGACCGAAGGAGGAATTTGTGTACAGAAAGAAAAATGTACAGACTTTGAGTTTATTCATACAGAGAAAACATCAGAAAAATGGGAGAGGGATGACAACATAGGATGGGGTGGGGGAGGAGGAGGGGGGAGACAGGAAGCAAATGAGAAAAAGAAATACTACCTAGCTAGTAGAAAGATGTCAGGCCAAGAATTGCAGAGTCTTAACAAATTACCTCTTTCCCCTAGCTCCTTACAAGTCTTATAAAATTTCAAATGTCATCAGGACACATTATATGAAAGAAAAGCTTCCAGTCCATATTACCCTGCTAACCACAATCTGGTTAATAATAATTTTTTAAAAAGTAACAAAGTAAACAACATCTAACCCTAATCCTTATACTCTCTAAAGGAATGGATATTGACAATAGCAAGGAGATATTATATTAATCTTAGAAATAAAGTTAATAATTCTATTTTAATCTAGTCTATTATGAACTATAATATGGCAGTGGGTAGGGGTTCCTGGCAGGCCTGTGCCAAGGTGCCCCCCCCTGAGAAATCATTCCATGTGACAGACCTGGTATATGGGGGTTAATTTGAGGGAAGGGAGGAGAGTGAGGACCTGGAGAAGGGGTAGAGATAGGCAGATGGGAGCAAAGTCATGAGGGCAGAGAAGTGGGGACAAAGGACAGAAGAGAGAAAGAGAGGCCATCCGGAAACATGTGGGAACAGAGAGAGGGAAGAGAGGGGAAAGAGGGAGAGGGAGAGGGAGAGGGAGAGGGAGAGGGAGAGGGAGAGGGAGAGAGAGAGGGAGAGGGAGAGGGAGAGGGAGAGAGAGAGGGAGAGGGAGGAGGGAGGAGGGAGGAGGGAGGAGGGAGGAGGGAGGAGGGAGAGGGAGGAGGGAGAGGGAGGAGGGAGAGGGAGGAGGGAGAGGGAGAGAGCGCTGGGGTAGCAAGCAGTCCTTGTACATGTTGCCAGGACACCAGCATCTGGCAGCAATGAGTAAGCTCTTGCTAGGGCCCTGGGAGGAGTCTGACAGAATTGCCTGTAAACCAACATAGTCTTTGTTTCTGACCTTGAGCAAGGACTTGCAATCTGGCCTGCAAAGGACTCAGTGCTATATAGTACTGGATTCTTGCAAGGAGAAAAGAATGTATTATACTGGTAATGAGTGACCTACAAGGGGGCCAGGAACTATAAGTTCAGATCTGTCCCCAAGGTCTCTTAATTTATGTGTAGGTAACATAAATTAAGAGAATGGGGAGAGGTTGCTTGTTGTTTGGATGGCAAGAAAAGGAGTTATAGGCTTCTTTTGCACAGTTGTGAGTAGTCATCATGTTCCTGTCCAGGTTGAAAGCTTCTTTGGGGGGCTATTACCGTGTCCTTAGCCAGACAAGCTGGCTTCTCTTGTGTGCTCAGTCTTGAAAAGTCAGCTTTAAACCATCCTTGAGTACATTCTGGAGACTCTTTCTGAAAGATTACATGGACAATTAGCTTAAGGAATCTATGTTTGAGTGTCTAGGCCTTGGCTGATTTTCTTCATAAGGATTCAGACTACAGTAAGAGATTTCTCTGTGTGTGTTTGTTATAAAAATCTCTCTACAGATGTTTCTTGGATCGCTTTGGCACAAAAGTTAATAGTGCTGTCTATAGGACTGTGGAAAATAGGTGTTCTCATACATGACTGAGATGGAGACAAAAGGGTATGACCTGTGCATCAATCAAGGCTCTGCAGACAAAAAGAACCTGTGTGTGTGTGTGTCTCTGTGTGTGTCTGTGTGAGTGTGTCTGTTGTGGGTGTGTCTATGTGTGTGTATATATGTATGTGTGTGTTTGTGTGTATGTTTATGTGTATATGAGCATGTATGTGTGTCTGTATATGTGTATGCATGTGTGTGTTTATTTATATAAGTATGTACATATGTGTGTATGTATATGTATGTGTGTGTGTGTGTAAGTATGTGTATGTTGCTGGATTGGAATCTCCAGCTTGCTCCCTCTTCATCATTGTCCAGCAAATCCCATTCCTCCCTTTCTCTCCAAGTCCCCCACCCCCCAACTCTGAACAGAAAAGGCACCAAAAAGCCCAGTCTTGTATTCCTAACATTCCTGAGAGCTGTCCAACCACCTCACCTAAAGTCACCAGCCACCCCACCCTACCCCCACAAGCACAGAGTGTGACAGACAAGTCATTTTCCTTTGTCTACAGTCTGTAAAATACTTCCACCCCACTGTCTGCCTGCGACTTTTTCCAATCTCCTCTCCTGCAACTGGTAACTCGCTCAGGAACCCATTTCCAAATAAACTGCCTTTTTAAACTTTGATTTTGGCTGAATTGACTTATTTCTTTGGCAGAGAAAACTTGTCATGTGTGTGTACATGTGTGTATGGTTTGTGTGTTTGTGGTGTGTGTGTGTATGATGTATGTGTGTGGTATGTATGTGTGATGTGTGTGATATGTGTGCTATATGTGCATGTGTGTAGTGTATATGTGTGTGGTGTGTGTATGTACTTGTGGTGTGTGTGCTATGTGTATATGTGTTAGTGTATGTGTGAGTGGTATGTAAGTGACATGTGGTATACTGTGTGTGTGTGTTGTGGTGCATGGACAGCAGAGAATTCTTTGAAGGAATGGGCTGATGCTGTTATGGAGGATAACAAATTCTGACACTGCACGGTGGACCAGCTGCCTGTCGACCCAGGAATAGCTCATGTTGAAGTTCAAATCCAAAATCTGTCAGTCTGGAGAATTTCCTCTTGCTAGGGTCTTCAACCAGTTGGATGAGATGTGGTCACAGTAGGGTAGCCATCTGTTTTATTCAAAGTCTATTGGTCTGAATTTAACCCCAATAGTTACATCCTTAAGGGAACAAAAGAGAATAATGTTTGATCACCTATATAGGCAGCATGGCCCAGATGCAATGACACAGGAAGTTGTCCATCACAGCCATGGAGGAAAAATTCAATAGGATTCACTAATTCTATGCCTACATTTTACCTTTTGATGTAGCAAGTCTTATTTTCTACCCTGAGCTCTAGCAATGAAGCTGTCTAGATCTGGGTACCCTTTGACATCCCCCAAACCCTTCCTTTGCCTCCAACGGACATAAGATGTCAAGGGGAAAGTGCAAAGTTATCAGCCAAAGTTTCTTAGTGGGCACATGGTTTGTCTATGGTGTCAACTCTCTTTCCAGTGACAAGCCTCCCGAGCTTTTCTAGGTTGGTTACAGAAAGAGGATGGAAGAGAATCAGAGGTGGCTTTAAGGAGCTGAGTGGGAGGAGAGGAGACACTGAGGCACTGGGTAGCAAATGACTGTGAGAGCCTGAACTGAGGCAGTGCAGACAAGAGGAAAGGAGTGGTGGGTGGGTAGCATTTGCAGGTGTTCAGATATTTGAATGTAGTATTGATGTAGACAGTTGCCTAAAGAGACTATCTTGGTTTATATACTATACACTAATGCCAAGAAGGAACACACAGCAGTAAAGATGACAAATAGAAAAAAAACACATAACAAACCCAAACAAAAATTGAGCCCTAATTACACGAGAAAGAAGTTATAGACTCTCCTTTCCATGCTAGGGTAAAATATACAATGTGCTTGTCTTGCGATCTGGAGGATGTTGGGTGGAGTCCATCAGTGCCCTTTTGACATCCCTGTACTTGGGAGCTCACCTTTCCGAAGTGATGAGGGCAATGCGATCTCCATAACTGCACACAATGATTCTGCTTGATGTGGAAAATGAATACTATCTCATTTCCCATGGAAAGCTCTGACATTTGTTGAAAACACTGAGTAGTGTTGATGTACCGAGGAGAAGACGGCAAGCTCTATATTACTGCCTGCCAGCCCTGTGAAGAGTGATGTGCCCACCCCTGTAAGGATGTGCACAATCGCTTGTAGGTCCGCATGGATGCACAGATATGTGTTTTGCTTCCAAGATTCAAGGGAAATATAAAGAAAAATAGAAAAGATGAGGTCAGGGGTTGAATCTAATCGACACCATAATAAATCCTGAAAATGCTCAAATATTGTTGTGTTAGGTTTTACTCTTTCTTCCAGAAGTGGAGACTTTCTTGTGAGTCCTTTTGTTTTTGTTGTTGTTGTTGAGATATTGCTGCAGAAAGACTGTGTATCCCTGCCCTGTTTAGGTATAGTTGTACAACTTGTTCGCACCCAATAGGATATGAGTGGGATCAAGAGTTATATTTTTAAGAAAAACTTATGAGAGCTAGTGACTAGCTCTATATCTCTTTTCCCCCTGATAGACTCATAAATCAGGTGGAGGTTTGTTTGGTTTTGTTAGACAAGGTCCCTGAGTGACATGATGGATTCTCACTGGGTCTGTTGCTGTCCTGTGTCACAGAGATCCTGTAGCTTTGGATCTTCAGGACTGGCCTCTTCACAAGCTCCAGCAGCTCACCAGTGGAGTAGATGTTGGGATGGGTCAACTCAAAGCCCTGGTTCTGGGCCTGGGAAGTATCTGAACTGGTCAGCCCACCAGCTCTCCTGCAGGGTGAACCCTCCAGCACTGCTCTTGCTAGCTCACTCAGTGCTGCAGCCAGCAAGAGGCAGAGCCAACTTTCCAGCTCTCCTGCCATTGGGACTGGCTCACCCACAAACCCTGCAACCAAGGCCAGCTCTTCTTTGCTGTGCAAGGACCACTCCCCTGAGTGCCGTAGCTGAAGAGAGGCACGGCCAGTTCTCCTGCTATCATGACTATAGGGAGTCAGCTCTCCTTCCTGCCACAGGCATCAAGGGGCAAAGGTGAAGAAGGGCATCTCTCCCTTGCCCATGCCTTTGCAGGGCAGACAGGTTGTGGGGCCAGTTCTCCCACACTTATGTCCTGGGGCTATCTCATCCGTGAACACACTTCCCCATTTAGCTCTACAGTGCTTCCCAGGCAAGATGCAGGTCCCACTCTTCCGAGTGCTGCAGAAGGTGAGGGGTAGGGTCACTTTCCCTGCTCTCATGAACCTGTGGCCCGCTCTCCTGCCTGTTGCAGCTGGCAGGGACAAGGGGGATAACTTAAATTTTAAAACATAAAAACTTACTCTATAGCCCAGGCTGAAATTAAAGATTTTTCTTCCTTTCTTTCTTTCTTTCTTTCTTTCTTTCTTTCTTTCTTTCTTTCTTTCTTTCTTTCTTTTTACAGATTCATTTTTCATTTTATCCATTTTATGTATGTGAGTACACTGTAGATGTACAGATGGTTGTGAGCCTTCATGTAGTCTCTGGGAATTGAATTTTAGGATCTCTGCCGGCTCCGGTTGGCCCCGCTTTCTCTGGCCCAAAGATTTATTTATTATTATACATAAGTACACTGTAGCTGTCTTCAGACATACCAGAAGAAGGCGTCAGATCTCATCATGGGTGGTTGTGAGCCACCATGTGGCTGCTGGGACCTGAACCCAGGACCTTCTGAAGAACAGTCAGTGTTCTTACCTGCTGAGCCATTTTGCCAGCCCAAAGATATTTTTGTAGTTCAGTCTAGGCTCAAACTTACCATCTTTCTGTCTCCAGCTCTAAAATGCTTGGATTCCAGGGCATGCTCTTCAACACCTGGCTTCTTATGGCTCAATGTGTCTGTCCCAAAGCTTTCCCTCCTAGATCCATGTAAATTCTCTCCTCCCCCTCCCCCTCCCCCTTTCCCTCTCCCTCCCCCTCCCCTTCTTCACCACCTTCCTGCTTCCATTCTTCCCCACAGAACCTACCATTGTCTTAAATGCATACTTTATGTATTTATTCATTTTCTCCTCCTAAAATTTAATATCAAGAAGGACTGAGATTTTTCTTTTTAAGGCTTGATTGTGAATATGCCCTGAAAGTTCAGAACAATGTCTGGAATATTGCCAATCATAACAAATATCTGTGGAATACATGACATTTTTTTAAATGTATTTTTTATTTGTATTTTGATGTATGTTGAGAGAGAAAATAACTAGAAATAAAATTTATATTAACTGTATTTACCAAAATAGAGGTAAAGAATATAGCTCTGAACTTGTAGTCTGACTTTATTATTTAATTTAGAAATCTTGTAACGGCGGCCTGTCCTTTGGACTTTTGCAAACTCAGCATTTAAAATAATCCCACTGTGTCTTCCGGTTCCAGGCGCTGTGGGAGCCGCGGGTTACCGTGCAGACAAGGCCTAGTCCAAGAACCACACCACACACAACCAGTCCCGCAAATGGCACAGAAATGGCATCAAGAAACCCCGGTCGCAAAGATACGAATCTCTTAAGGGGGTTGACCCCAAGTTCCTGAGGAACATGCGGTTCACAACAAGAAAGGCCTGAAGAAGATGCAGGCCAGCAATGCAAAGGCAGTGAGTGCG
This sequence comes from Mus musculus, assembly GCF_000001635.26. Lineage (NCBI taxonomy): Eukaryota > Metazoa > Chordata > Mammalia > Rodentia > Muridae > Mus > Mus musculus. The sequence goes on along the minus strand of NC_000069.6, from coordinate 53,402,009 downwards.
CGCGCAGAGGCCATCAAGGCCCTGGTGAAGCCTCAGGCCATCAAGCCCAAGATGCCAAAAGGCCCCAAACTCAAGCAGCTGGCTTTCATCGCTCACCCTAAGCTTGGGAAGCGGATTCGAAGCTACATGGCCAAGGGTCAGAGGCTCTGCCAACCGAAGCCCAAGGTCCAAACCAAGGCAGGGGCCAAAGCTCCAGCTAAGGCCCAGGCTTCAGCTCCAGCCCAGGCTCCCAAAGGTGCCCATGTCCCCAAAGGTGCCCAGGCCCCTGTGAAGGCCCCATAGAAAAGGCTCCTGCCAGCGTGAAGACAGACGGACTGCTGTGACACACCTCCCCACACACTATTTGCAGATGACCAGTGTCCTATGCTGTTTTTACAAATAAACTCAGGCAAGATCTGTTTAAAAAAAAAAAATCCCATTGCATTAGTCTTGTAAACACTGTCCTGACTTTGTATCAATAGTAGCCATTAAAGAACACGTGAACAATGTTTACAATCACAAAATTTTTCTACTATTTCCATTTTTGTTTGTTTATATTTTATTTCTACTACTCTTTCAGAGATTTATCCTAAATTATAAAGTTTTTATGCTTGAAAGTGTAGAGTCACTGGTAATTATATCTTAATAAAATAGATAGATGTGTATATTCTAATCAGAAAAGCTTCTGTGACTTTAATGCTTAAGAGAATTTGTTCCTGGATTCAGCTGAAGCTATAATTATTACATTAAATTAGCCCAAGAATCATAAACATATATCTTGTTAGGGAATTATTAAACAACGAAAATGTATTAAATTCATATTTCTTAATAAGATGGAAACTCAAAACAATTATTTCATATAAATGCTCACATATGCTCATGTTTATTTATTAGCTAGAATGAGGCATTCGGTATTGGCTTTCTTCTCTAGTTAGTGTGTTTTGTACATAAAATGGCAAATAAAATCCATTCAGAAGTTAATAGAAAAGACTGAAAGGAAGTATCCTGGGGATGTGGTTCAAGCCTCTGAATTCCTGGACAGCAAAGCAATCCCATGCTGGCTGGCTATCAGAGTCCATCACTCAATGACCGGGCTCCATCTTTTCAGCTTAGCTGAGAACAACACATTGGAACCTGTGATTGTAGAAGTGCTTATAATTTACTGTCTCAGTACCTTTGCACTGTTGCTCTTTGTTGCCCAACATTTTATACCAGCCCTCTCCCAGAAGCACTAGGACACTGCATGTTAGTGAAGAGAGAGGCTAAGGCCTCCCCGAACCCATACGACTATGGGACAGCTCCATTCTCAGGCTAACTCGCTGTCCAGCTGCTCTCTAGGGCTTGAAACTCCTCAGACGTTTGGAAGGTAAGGACTCGAATTTTCACGGTGGACAGGTGCCTTCCAGGAAAGCAGTCTGCAGAAAGGGGCCCCTGAGACAGGTAGATCTGAGAACAGATTTCTGTACTTCTGTGGAAAGCCTTTTCATATGTCCCAGCCCTCCTGCTGCCCCAGCAAGGACTGGGACAGCCTTTGGAAGCTGTGGGAAATGTAAACAGAACGTTGAGCTATTCCTCTCCAAGAGTTAAATAAGACAAAGTTCCATTAAGACAAATTGTAAAGAAGCCACTTGGCAGAAATTCAGATTCCTCTAGGGCCAGCACTTCTTGAAATCAAAATATATGCTCAGGTTTTATTTCTCCCTAGAAACTGCAGTTTTGCATTAGTGATGTGCACAAGGATGGGAGCCTGTGTTCTGCCCAGAGTGAGGCACAGAACCCCCTCTGTGTTAGGAACCTCACAGTGTGCTTGCTTCTTGCTTAAGGGTGGACACATGCCCCTCTGCAGAAGTCACACTTTTCACCTTGCAGGAATATGTATATTATGCGGTCATTTTCTTGAGACCCCAAACCTATTTCTCACAAACACTTTTGTCTTCTGATGTATTTATCTGCTGGGCCTGCTTAATATTTCCACTGAACTGATGAAAGGCTACGATATCCCTAAACCACTAAGCATAAATCAAACAACCACATATCAGTGATAGTATTGATTACCAATACAAATCATTACTAACTCACTTTATGTCATAATATACTTGAGGTGAGAAAAATATGTCTGAAAGAAGAGTCTAGAATCTTGATTAGAGAATTTCAAATTCTAATTAAGTTCTCTCATAATATAGATTAATGTTAATTTGTACCCAGCCATAATGACAGCTATGGGCTGATTTTTTTTAAAGACTTATTTTTATTTATGTGTATGTGTGTATTCATGGGAATATGTCCTGTGAGTGCAGTGCCCTCAGAAGTCAAAAGTGGATGCCAGATGCCAGGGTTGCTAGGGCTGGAATTACAGATGGCTGTGAGCCACCTAATATAGAAGAGGAGGAAGTGTCCTTAAGCGCTGAGCCATCTTTCTAGCCCCATAAACTAAGATATTTTATATGATCACATGGACAATGTTAGAGCAACCAATAAAGGTCCACTGTATCATGCCTGCTCTATCAGGATGTCTGGCTTGGAATTTAAAACTATTTTGCTTTTTTAATATATTATTCTGGAGGTTGAGAGAGAGAGAGAGCGAGAGAGAGAGAGAGAGCTCTTCCAGAGCAAGACTGAAAAAGAAAAGAGGAAGACTGAATAAGAGCCACACAGCTGACTGTGTAGACAGGTGAAGTCTCCCTGGTTATGTTCGTCTTCATTTATAACATTTTGATTTGTATCACAGATTTTTGTACGTTTCTTTGTACATTTAGAAAATTTCCCAGTTAATGGATTCTGCTCTACATAGATATATGATGCCACAAACACCTCTGAACAGTTGTCTAAAAACAGGATCCGAAGCAGTTGAACTCTAGGTAACAGGAGAGAAAAAGAAGGGCTTGGTTGAACCATAGCCCTTTGGTTACCCCAATTCTCAGAGGCAGAGGGATGACCAAAACCAAAGCTATGGAAATTTAAGTGGGAATTGAAATGAACACACCTGTCCTTGATTCTACCTGCTACTTACCAGGATCCTTACAGCTGATGTGAGCAGGAGTGGGAGGCCAGGCTCCTTACAGCACTTGCTGACATGGGTAGGGGAGGCAGGGTCACAGTTTTTTCTGTGATGTTTGACCGCATAGAATAATAACTGTTTCAAACTCTCTTGCCAACCTGACCCTTGGGCCAGAGAGAGCTAGTGAGCGGGCTTTTGTTTCACACATGTTTTGTCTATGGCCATTGAGATTTCTAGGTTGCTGGTTGTGACTGACTTACCCCTGATAGATGGAAGAAATGGTTCCCTCAAGTCCAGTTTGACAAAACAGCTTTCTGGAGTTTCTTACAGGAGCCCAGGAGACTTTGTGACATTCCCAATGCAGCAGGGCCCACTTCTTCCCTGGAAAGCCCTGCCTCTGGTGGAGGAGAGCTGGCAGGTGGAATGTAGAGGAGAGCTGGGGGGGGGGGTGTGGAATGTAGAGGAGAGCTGGCGGGGGGGGGGGTGGGGGGTGGGAAGGAAGTCTCAGGTGATGATGTGGTTGAGAAGGAATTAAGCTCCCGCTTGGCAGCAAAGGCAGGGCTCATGGTGGGCCCTGAGTTGGTTCCACAGCATGGGACTGAAAGGGCAACACAAACCCCATTTGTCTCCATTTAAGGACCAGGCCTGATTAAAAAAAAAAAAAAAAAAAGGCCATAAGGCACCAGCTTCAGGAATAGACCCCAAGTCCCAGAAACTAGGTCAAATGCTCTAGGAACAGACCATAAATCCCTGAACAAGACCATAACCCCCGCCCCCCCAAAGAACAACCTGGGGATAACCACAAAAATGGGGATCACAGAATGGATCATCTGGGCTAGGCAGCCCTGTTTCATCATATGGTTAAACATGCATGGCATAGGAATGCAGACCACTGACCACCTGTGACCTCCTAGAATCAACCAATGAAATTTAGATTACATAATTCTTTCTAGAGAGTTCCTCCAGGTCCTTATATATAAAGAAGGCCTTTATGCCTTTGTCTAGCGTCACCATTTTGAAGAATGGTTGACCCCCACATCCTGGTTGTTTCTGCAGAATAAACACTCTTTGTTTTTGCATATTATTTGAGTCTGGGGAGGGGGGTCGTCTTCCTTAAGCAATTTTCGAACCCTTCCCTAAGTCGTTTAACCTTCTGATTGGGCTGAGGAGCAATGATGTTTGTGGATCATGAACCGGATCAGTTCTCAGTGTGCTCAAAAGTGATCTGAAGTGGAAATTTCTGGCTTCTTTGAAAAGTTAGTTGTGTCATGTGATGTTTTCCTGGAGGCTGTCTTGTATGTGAGAGGATGTCTTGCTGAAGCAGTCCCATGAGAGGGCATGTGCGGTTTTGCTGGAGTGGAATCTTGAGAGGGTGCATGATGTTTGGAAAGAGTTTAAATAGAACGCCACGAACAGTGAAAGGATGCTCTTGCATTGCAACAAAGCCATGCAATGCTCCGCTGGTCTTTACTTGTAGAGAGAAACTTACCAAAGAACTTCTCATGGGTATTCCTGCATGATTCTCACCACTTCTGCTGACTTGTGCTGTTTGGTGGAGCCTTGCAGTTTCTGCTGGATCGGGCTGCTGCTACTGGGTGTTTGCTATTGGTCTGGACTGCTGTATCCTGACAATGAAGAGTGGAATTGCCCTTTTAGAGAGAAATCTTAGCCTACAGTGACCGATCTCAATCCTAGTCTCCATCCAATTCCTGCCATAGATCACAAATGCCCATCTGGGAGGGCAGCACAGGGGCATTCTGCCCTTGGAACCCCTCTGTTCTCTGGGGCTCTTGCTTACTTTTCTAATTTAGTCGGCATCCATCTTTTTCACTCCCAGTCCTCAGTTCCTTATTATTCTTGACCATGAGACAATGAACTTGGAAGCCACTGGCTTGGGGTCTTTTTTTGTGGCTACTTGGTGTTTAGAATCTTAGCACCCTAAGGTAAGATCACTGAGAGCCTAGAAAAAAACTCTGTTGCATTAAAAGAACCCACTTCATGTAAATGCAGATACAATTACACCTGCAAGCCCTGGGTTGGGACTCACCTCACCCCCAACCACCAAGACCTAAGGGTTTCATTCTCTACCTAAAAAATACATATGTGTACATTTCAGCATCTCATTAGTCCAGGCATTTACTCAAAATCTACACCTAATACAGCTCCAGAGAAGCAACCCACAGATGCTCCAATCTTTTCTCACAGACACAGACATTTCTACTGGATCAGTTCCTTCCTATCTATCCACAGATGATTCCATAGGCCCTGGGCAGCAAGCAAACAGCCAACTCTCCTAAGACTTGACCAACATCCCCATACCCATTTTCTTAGGCTTCCCAGAGACATGTCACCTCAAAGTCAGCAGGAAGTAGCTAAAGATTACGACAACCCTATTCCTGCTCCACCATCACCTCTCTCTAATTTTTCTTTTCTTTAATTAAAACAAAAGGGAATGTTCGCATTTCTTCAAGGCTTTGCCCTACAGTTGCCTGGTGTGCCCGACTCACTATAAAAGGGGAAGCTTGCTCCCTTGTCACTCTCTTGCTTTTGCTCTCTTGCTCTCTTACCCTCTTTCTACTCTGTCCCTTCTCTCCCTGCCCCCCCCCAACACGTTCATGGCCAGTCTCTCTTCCTCTATTTCCCACCCCCCTCTCCTCTCTATGCCTTTCTCTGTCTCTACTACCCCTCAACTCCCTCCCCATGCCCTAAATAAACTCTATTCTATACTATACTCATCCTGTGACTGGTATCTCAGGGGGAAGGAATTCCTCAGCATGGGTCCAAAGAGGTACCTCCTTCCCCGGTACCACACAACACCTCCACCAAACACAGCCCTGGCTTCTTTTTCTTTTTAAAATACACAACAACATGTACATATGCACACACAATACATTTGAATGCTCATACACATACGTACATGCCCGTACACATATACACACTACCCCTTTATTTAGAGAAATGTTAGAAAATACATTTTTATTACCATAAAAGAAGTCATTGCTGATCATTCTGTAGCTCAGGTGCCAAGGTATTCTGTAGGTGGCCATAGCCCCGGCGTTTCAAGATGGCCTGTGATGATGTCACACGCAGACAAAAGCATGGCTGCAACAATGGGTTTCTCTAGAACCCACTGTGGGATGTCTGAGGCTAAGAGAAAGCCCATCATCTCTCGGATCGGCAAGCACCTGCTTCCTCTGCCTTCTCTCCACCTTTCAGGGCTATGTATACGCTTGTCTCAGGCCTTGTCCAGGGATTTCAGTTCTACATCGTGGAAGAAGAAGGTCTGAAAGTCTTGGGGTTTAGTGCACACACTCACAGTGCTTCCAGTGTCTCTGCTTCACTTAGTCATTCTGAGGATGACATCATTGTCTGCGGCTTTGAGGCTCTCTCCCCTATCTTTTATGTTATCTGTCATTTATCTTAAATACTTCAGAACAGACTTCATAGCTTGTACTCTTGACTCTAGAGCAGGAGAGATTGTTTATAAGAGAGGCACTAATCTATGAAATAGCACCATAATTTAAAAATAATGAAGACATCATTTTTCAGTCACAGTGCCTACTCAGGGGTCTAACCTAGTAGATTGGGCAAGGTTGCTATAAACACTTAACAGAATACAGACCATCCAACTGGGAGTATTTTTAGCTGTTGAAAATGCTTTCTTTTTTCTTAAATAAATGTTATCAGGGCTATAATATGAAAATTTCTTACAGTCAATGGTCAGATAAATTCCCCAGTCAATGTATGTATTGTTATTATTTCCAGAGCCTCAGAGAGCTTCCAGAAGCCAGTGTGTGTTTAAGGATAAACACAATCTTATATAGCCCTCATTCTGCTACAGGCTACGAGGCTCTTGGAATTAATCCCATCCTGATAGGTGTTCACATCAAATGAATGGCAGTTCTTTGGGAGTCTTCCTTCCTCATTTACTAATGGTCTGTCTGCCAGTGAACAGGAGAGGCTAGGCTTGCCTGCATATTCTTTAGGGCAGAAGCCATGTGGTTGCTGGTTGTTGTTTTTGTTGTTTCTTTGTTTTTGTCAGCTTGACACAAGCTAGAGTCATCTGGGAAGAGGGAGCATCATTTGAGGAATTACATCCATCAGATTGACCTGTGGGACATTTTCTTAACTAATGATCGATGTGGGAAGGCACAGTCCAGTTTGGACAGTGCCACTCCTGGGCAGGTGGTCCCGGGTTGTATAAGAAAGCAAACGGAATAAACCATGAGAAGCAAGCCAGTCAGCCGCATTCCACCATGGCCTCTTCAGTTGCTGCATCGATTTCCTACCTTTAGCTAGTTCCATGGCTTCCCTCAGTGGAGGACTACAAAGTGTGAACCGAAATAAACCCTTTCTTCCCCAAGTTGTTTTTGGTCATGGCATGTTTGGTCACGTTTCTACTGTTGAAGCAGAAAGGCAATGTGGGACAGTGGCTGAGGGGAATACAAAGTTCTGTTGCTTCTGAGCTGGGTGGTGAGGCAGAATATTTATGATGAAGAGCATGAGGCAGAACAGAGGTACTTCCTAATGGGGCAGGAGAGTGGGAAAGAGAATACAGTAGGCAGGAATCAGGAATCACCTTCAAATCCAACTCCCAGGGACTTCCTAAAGCTTCTACCCATAGACCATGAAGTCAGAGCACTAGGAGCCAATCATGTCCTGAGGTCCCATGGTAATGATTTGAACACTGCTGCATCAGTACACAAATCCTGGGAGGCTTTTTCAAATCAAACCATAACAACAGCTCTCCTCTGCCTCGTGGCAGCATGCTCTGTGCGGACTCGCGCTGAGACGTGGATATGGTTAAGATGTGTTCTGAGACAGTTTGTGTGTTGGAAGCCAGGTCCTCAGTGTGTTGATGTTGAGATGTAGAATTACGTGTAAGAGGATATCCTGGCTGGTGATGTCATCTCCCCCTCTTGCCCCATCACTGCTGTCTTAAATGTCTAAAGGTCCTCAGCTGAGCTCACCGATTGCTATCAGGTCACCAAACCTTTAGATCCAGGAGCTTAATAAATTGCTGACCTTTAAAATACCCCTGGGCATTGTATAACAGTAAAGGAAAACAGATCCTGTTTCCTCAAGTAGACTCTAAAAAGAGCAACAGGCAGTGACTGAAAACTACTGAGATCCGGTCCAAGTCCCCTTGCTCAGGTCTTGGCTACATTTTTCCCCAGTAGCTTACCTTCCTGTGAAATTTTATTAGGACTCAAAAGTCTTCTCTGCTCCCAAACACTCATCCAACTGATGGTCCACAGTATTTCCAGTAGAGAGCAGTTATCTAGGGCTAAGTGTGAAGTGGGTCCTACAGTGTTTGATGTGCAGCTGCATCCAGGAACCATTGAAGTCATTCATACGGGAATTTGTTTCCTGACATCCCACCAGGAAAATAAAAAGAACTGTCTATCTACCTGAAACGTTGGGAAAGGCCCAATGGACAAAAGAAAGATTTCTTTAACTTTCAGCCTGATAACCAAATGGGATAATTGGATGTCTCTACAGGAACATGGGTGATTTGTGCACACCTATGCCACTGAATGGTCCCGGCCTAGGGTTTTTTCCCCCCATGTATGTTAGCATAAGATGTGATCGGGCAGGAGAAAGTAGAGAATGGAATTTTCCAGGGAGGATTTTTCCGATGGTCTTGTGACCCCCATCTTCCTCCAATAAGGAAGGTCAAGGGTGCTATTACAATAGCCATAGACTTAGCTAGCTGCTGTATTGAAATTATTTCAGCACCAAGTTGAATAAATCGTGTTTCTCTGCTTTGTTTAATTGGCTTATTGAAGACTGATGGCCAAGCTTCCAGGGTATAGGCTCTGACCCTAACCACATGGGTAACAAAATCTGACTTCCACAGTGGAAGGGTAAAAGGTGATGGCTTATTCAGTGAACAGGGTATTTCAGCTTACAGAAACCAGATGGGGTTTATCTCTTACTGCTGATGGCAGAGTCCCTCTGTCTAGTGGGCCAGGATGAAGCCCCCATGCCTAGCAGATAATGCTTTCCCTTCCTATGGGCAGCATTCCCTGAGAAGGACAGAGAATGTCTCCTTTGTTCTTCCTACACCTGCCTGAGTTTGTCTCTCAGCTACACCTGCTGAGTTAGCAAATCAGTTTAATTCACTTTGGCTTAGAGGATTCAGATGACAGGGGAGTTCAGACAGCCATGTCATTCTCCCAGAGCTCTGGAAGTGACAGATCTTGAGAACTCTCTTGTCCTACTCCTCTCTGAAAGGCAACTTGATGACTATTTAACCCAAATGTGTGGAAAGAGCAGATTCCCAATAAGATCTGGCATGTTTAGAATACAAGTTTAGCAGTTTCCTTTAAGGAAGATGCTGACCAGCCAGTCTGCGTTATCAAGAATCCAAAGAGATTTAAAAATAAGCTCCTGAGGTCTACAGCGCAAGCGACTGCAAGAGATCAACTTTATTTTCAGAGCTGACACAGGAAAAGTATTTTTCAATGTGACATCTTCTGAGCTTGGGTTCCGAAGAAGCTATCTGTAGGCTAATATGCTAATCGACTAATAATTCCTGTCAAATGAGCTCACAGTCTGAGTGTAATTGCTAAAATGTGAGGGCTGAACCTCATGCTGTGAACACTGTAGGAACTAAATATAAATCAGCTTCATTTAAGAGGAAATGGTGTATGGGTCGTAATTGTGAAGCCTGGAGCAGCATGTTCTTTGGGTTTCTACATCTATTCTCTAAGAGGGCTGGCCCTTCCCCCAGTACATCTTGTTTCCCTCTCATTTCTTCCCACACGAGGGATGGCCATGCATCAAGTAAGAGTCTCACTTCCCCAGAACCCTTTCTGGACAAGGACCCAGGCAATAGGAAAGAAAAAGGCAAGGTTGTGTTTCTCAGGGTGAGGGTACTTGGGGATGATGCAGAAAAGTCCAATTCTCCAATCAGTCTAACAACTCAGGTCTGACCACAGTTCCAGTCCAGAGGTCCCCCAGTGCAGGAACTGCTGAAAACAGGTTTAATTTATTGTTCCCTAGTTGGGGGGCTATGAAAACGAACTTCAGAGCTACATAAGATTCATCCCTCTTTTCTTTTTTTAAAACTTTGAATTAGTAAAGTGCCAAGCCATGTAGTAGAGTTTAGAAACACAGCAAATGAAGTCACTACCCCAGCTAGCTGGGGATATCTGTCTCTGGATAAGCACAAACATATGCAAAACATACTGAGCATGGTGAGTTTCAGTTAACAGTCATTCAGGCAGCCATCTTTATCCACAACCATTGACACCAAAACAACTTACAGGTGACCAAAATTAACAGGTATAATTGGAGTGTGGATAAGGCCTTTATCCTGAAGAACTGCACATAGTTATGGAAATTAACCAGGAATATAGTTGTTTATATGGGGGAAATTGGGGCATGGGGTAAGGCCTTTATCCTGAAGAACTGCTTACAATTATGTAAGTTAAGTATGCATTTATTTTAGTTGATAAAATTCCACCACCCCCAAATCACTTCTATTTATTTTTGTGCACCAATTCATGTATTCTACAGATAAAAGGAGGGTTGATTGCAGAAGTCAAATAAGACTTTTTCTGTTGACTTACATGACGACCTTACACGTTGCCATTCACCATGCGTGTGACCTTGTTGCCTCAGTCTTTTGGGAGTTCCATTTGTAAACTATATCCTAGGGGCTTACTTTTTCTTAGGTAGTCCTGGCTTCAAATTCACTATACAGCAGCAAGAAACCTTGAACTTCTGTTCTTCACCCTCCTGCCTCTGTGGGAATGCCTGGATGAAGACCCCTTTAAAGTCTTGCAGTACCAAAGACACTTTTATTGTGGAATGCCACTTACCTGTTTCAGAAGAAACTACAGAGTCCGTGGAGAATAAACTTCAATGCAGCTGGAGTCCAGCTGTTGATTATCTAGCCTTTTGGTCAGTCCTCATTGATTTAGCCAGACATATGACCCTCTTGCTTCATCTATGTTGTTAGTGCTGGACATCTCAGAGGTCCCCTGAGCACATGTAAGACAGATGTGTGTTTTCTCTTTTTTTTTTCTCCTAAGTTATGGTTCATTTTTTCTTGCCTGTTGTATCCTGGTCATCTTGATTTGTACTTATTTTCCCTTTATGGGTAAATGGAGCCCAGTATAGAAGGAACCTTTATAGAGTTAAATGTGGGCCACCATATTTACAGCAATGAAGAGCAGGAACAAAGAAGGTAGAGACTGGGCAGGAGGCAGTAGGTGGCTCCTTAACATTGTGTGCTTATTCCCAGTGTTGATGCAAAACACAGATTTGTTCTCAAGGGGAATTAAAGGCCATTTATTTGGAGCCAAATATGAGTGACTATGGCCCGGCAACACAGCTTCAATTAGCCAGAATTGCAGGATAAAAGTCCCAAGTTGAGCCACCCCCCAAATAAATTAGGGGTTACAGCAAGTAGGCAAGTCGTGGAAGAGTGGAGAAAACTATGCTACGGATTTTAGATGTTATCTGATGACATTCCTCAAATTTGCCTTGTAATTGATGGACTCTAGTGGTCCAGTGACATGCTTTGAAGGTTCTACCAGAGAGTTCAAAGGATATTAAGTCATACACAGAGATGGGCCATGAATGGCAGTTGAAGGGACATTTGTCCTAAGATCTGCAATATTTCAACCCTCACACCCACAGCATTCTGACTAGTCAATGATCTGTAACGTGGGTGTGGCTTTTTCTGTAAAGTTCAGGTCACAGCAGGGAACTCTGGAGCACACTGCATTTCACACCCCTGTGTGCTCCGCAGTGGTCATTCCTTAACTCATTTCAGCCTGGTTTCCATCCTCATTACTCTACTTGATTATGCTTCAGCCAGACAGAGAATTCATGTCCCTGTTTCCTAGTCAGCGTCTGCTTCTTTTTAAATGGGGGCCCATTGCCACCTCTTGTTTTTTTCCCGTACTTTCCACATTTCTGCCATTGACCAGTGTTTTATATCCCACCCCTTTGTTTAATTGTTGTTTATTCTTTTTACACACACATATATATGTATATATATTTATATATATTTAATTCTAGTATACTCTCTCTTTGTGAGGTTCAGGTGCTTATGTCCGTGGAACCCCTGAGACATCTTGTTTTTGATTCCCACAGGCGCGTATCAAACTCAACATGTTCAAAATAGAAATCTCAGCTCTCTTTTCTCACCCAATCTGCTTCTATTTTCTTATGTCCCCAGTGTTGTAAATAATGCTACCATCTCCATGTTTGTTGAACAAGAAGTCTGAACTACATGTTTTATTTTATTTTAGTGTATGGGTGTTTGCATGTGTGTATGCCCACGTACCACAGGCATGCCCAGTGCCCAAGGAGGCCAGACGAGAGTGCCACTTTTAAAGATGTAGGCATTCTTCTATAGTTTTGCCTCAAAGGTCTAGAAAAAGTCCTAAACTCAGGAGAAATATTACATCAAAGACAGATGTGAAAGAAACTTTGTACCTCAAGTTACTTTCATTGTTTCAGAGAAGACCATTAAAATATGAAAAAAAAATGTATCTTGAAAGAAGGGCAGACCGAATTACAAGCACTGGGGTTGCCAGAACTCACAGTACTGACCTCTCTTTGTCTATGGTGGAAGAATCCCAGAGTCCAGCTACTGCTCAGGCCACAGCCCCTGCAGCAGCCCTCAACAACAGGCGTCTACTGAGCTGGTGAATCACCAGCTAACTAACAGTGTTCAGTTGCTAGGATTTCTCACCTGGGGAAGTGAGTTTCCATCACACAGAGTGCTGGTGGTCACAAGTCCTGCTCCCCATCCCTTCCCTGCATCCAGCCTGAGAGCCTGGCCCTAAGAAGGCCAGGGTGATTCCATGACAGACTTCAAAGTGGCAGTTAAAGAGACTAGGCCTAAGAACTGGGCAAGTGCGGCAAGCCCACACAAGTCAATTACTAAAAGAAAAAAGAAAACAAACAAACAAAAGACCCCCAGGCTCCAGCCTTCATGCCCTAGTAATGGTTCAAGGATGCCTAGAGATAGAGTAAGAAGATAAAGTGCATCTAGCCTGGACTGACTCTGCAACCGTTTCTATCACCCGCAGCCTGGTAATCGAATGTCCTAGCCACTTGGCCTGAAGCAAGGACAGTGGGTCAGTGGGTCAGCAAGTGTCCAGACCTCCCCAGTAAGTTTCCAGCCCCCACGACCTGGTAATAGGAAGCCCCTACATTTCCCGGAATCCCCTCATGTACTTTAAATCAAGCATGCAGCTCACTTGGTTGTCTCTCTATCTTGGTAACGGGAGACGCCAGCATGCTGGATTTCTGCGTTTACATTCTATTTGAGTCCGAGATTTCGTTCTTTGGTGAATCATGGAACCTTACAGCTGCAGTAAAACCTCCCCACCCTCACCAGGTACAAGAAGAGCCCCTGCCCCAGACATACACTTATGCCACACAGGCTCAGTTTTCTCTTTGGAGCTGGTCTCACTATCTCTAGTGTTAGAGATTGAAAGCACCTCAGAGCTCCTCCATACTGCTGTCTGTCTGTCTGTCTGTCTGTCTGTCTGTCTGTCTGTCTGTTTACAGCATTAATATCTCAACTAATAGACTCCTTATTCCCAACAATTCATTTTGGTGTCCCTCTTGAATCTTTCATTCAAGACCTCTCACATGGTGCCTCTTATGACACATATTCTGGCCAACCATGAGCAACTCTCTTGGGCACTATTCATGAGCTATTAGAGGTGAAATATTGACTGATTTCTCTTCCAACACACTATGAATCAGAGATTTTTACAGTCTTCAATTGCCATGTCTAATGTACTGTAGCTCAGTCTAATTCATAAAAGCGCAATTCAATTTAATTTGTAATTCTAAAACACCACTTAGAATTGTTGTTGATAAACCAATTAGCATATTGAGTTGCCCTCATGGTCCTAGCATATCTGAAGCCATTTATTATTGATCTAAAAATTAAAATGTCATTTTTAAAAAACATGATAAGCAAAGTACTCTCCAGAAATGGCTGAAATCACTGTATGACAGAAACACCTTAATTGGCATAAATACAGGTGGCAGAGAGACATGGGCCTCCAAAGCCTCCATGTCAGGATAGTTAGCCAAATCATGCCAGCACTGCCTGAATGACTTAGATCACTAGCCAACCAATTTTTTGAAAAAAAAAAAAAAAAAAAAGTAGATTTTAAGGCCGATTCATTATTTCTCCAGACTTTCTTCCTAAATTTGTAAGACAGTCTAGACATCCCTTGGATTCTATTTTCTTTTTGGTTAACATTGCAGAAATTCAGAGAAAGATTAGACTTCGGGTCTCTCCATGGCTGTAAAAGAAATCAGCATAGAACCAAAACAAGGTGAATAAAAGTGCCTTTGATCACTGGGGTGGCTAGTTATTTATTCCTTTAAAACCCAGGGCGAGAGTTTATAAGCAGATTGGGTTACTTTCCACTGGTGTCTCTTCTCACTCATTCTTCTTACCTGCTAGCAGTGATGGCTGAAAACAGGTGATGCCCTGGAGGAGTTCTGTCACCTTTGTTCCCATCTTTTCCTGTCTGGCCTGTTGATGTCTGAGTCTGTGTCTGACCTGTCAGTGGGGGGCTCAGCATATGCTACAGTGAGTTATGCCTGCCCATAAAAACAATACTGCAATGCACAAAACTACCAGCACTTAGTCATGAAACAAACACACCTGGCAAGAGAGTTCTATTCTAACTTGTTAATGACATGGCACAGACAGAGGACAATGCCATCATTCTAGGGGACAGCTTTACATAGCAGGCTTCTTACAGGACATTCAGGCCTCATCACTAATTAGGGAGGCATGTCTGCAGACATCATAAATCTATTGTCAATAGGGAAGTGTCCTTCCTGCATGCAGGCAAGTTTAGAATCTATTAATACAGAAGCCAGGCCTTCATTCACCACTGTTCAATAGTTTCTGAACATGGTGTACTGCCCAGCAGGTACCTTTATATTTTCTCATACCTCTGAGATGATAAAGTGGCTAATTAGGTATCATCTTGCCTATTATAGTCATAACATAGCTTTCTTATGCTTGTGACCTGGGCTACATTCAGAGAGTAATTCTCAAATGATTTGATCCATCACTTTATTAAATATTCCAATAACTTCAGAGATGTATGGGAGTACATTGGACATTTCCAGGCAAATTCCACCTCTTATGGTTAGTCATGATTGCTAACCTGGTAGGATCTATAATCCTGATGGAAACAAACCACCTTGCATGCTTGTGTGGGAACATTCTAGATTAGGTTAATTAAGGTAGGAAAAGCCAATCTAAGGGTGGGTAACACTGTTCTTCTGACTGAATAAAAAGGAGAAATTGAGCTGAGTGACAACACTTATGTCTTTGTGCTCACTGCCTGAGGGCACAATGTGACCATCGGCCTCAAGTTCCTGCTCCACATCTTCTCTGCCATGATGGACTGAGTCCTGAACTGCGAGCCACGTAAAGCCTTCCTCCCTAAGTTGCTTTTATCAGGTATTTTGTCACAGCAATAAGACACATAACTATTGCATCATCTTATGTACTGTCTGTTACCCAACCTAACATTCAATACAGATTCCTCTAGGCTTGGGGTTGGACCTTCGCTGCTGGGTGAAGACATTCAACTGTATCCACAGCTTCTATTTTTATGGTTGTCTGTCCAGTAGAGCATCTCCAGTGGATGTAGCTTTAAGCATCATTATGAGCTGAACTCAATCCTCCAGAAGTCAAATGTTGAAGCTTTCGTTCTCTGTACTCAGAACATGACTATCTTTGACAGAGAGCCATTAGAGTGATCCCTACTTTAGTATGGCCAGTATTCTAATAGGTCAAAATCAGTATAAATACATACACAGGGAAGACTGGGTTGAGAACATGAAAGAACCTAGTGGGGAAATCCCCACTCAAGTCCCGAGTTGGCGCACACCCAAGGAATCATGAGAGACCGTATTGATGCAAACACACAAGGTAGTTTAATGACGGAGCTCCGGGCCAACAAGTGTCTCACACGGGAGACAGAGGTTGTCGACCATGAGGCTTGAAAGATAGGGGTTTTTATAGGAAAAGGGTCTGGAGCTGGGGGGAATTGGCGCAGTTTTACATGATTGGACATTTTAAAGATCAGCAAACTGTACGTGCAGAGCAAGGTAACAGCAGAGCATCTGGTTAACATTTAACCCAGGTCAGAAGGGTGGGAGATAGGGAGGTGCCAGGCCAGTCCGGACATTCTTGTATGTCTTCTCTATCTTTATGGCTAGTTGGTTCCTGGGATGACTTTACAGCCTTTGTTCTTTGCTCTAGGCCCAAAAAGCCCTCCCAACTAGCAAGCTGCATGAGTCATGGACCTTGAATTTTAATTTTCTTTCAAACACAGGGAAAAAGTGGCCACCTATGGAGGTGGGAGGCCTCAGAAAGAAGCTTCAGCATGGTGACACCTTTCTCTGAGATTTAAAATCTCTTGAACTGAGAGAAAATACAAATTTGTTGTTATTGAAGCAATCCAATCTATTGTATTTAATGACAGCCTGGAAAAATTAATATAAGCCTTCTTAGAATCTCTTTAGGACCATGCTTTTAAAATAGAGTGTGCATAGCTGGTGATCCATATATGTGACCAGAAGAAGCGAGATGAGAATCTTTTCTTGCCTTAGCCATACGCAAAATACACTGAGCAGTTTTTTTTAAGATTTAGTTATTTATTATATGTAAGTACACTGTTGCTGTCTTCAGACACCCCAGAAGAAGGCATCAGATCTTGTTACAGATGGTTGTGAGCCACCATGTGGTTGCTAGGATTTGAATTCAGGGCCTCTGGAAGAGCAGTCAGTGCTCTTAGCCACTGAGCCATCTCTCCAGCCCCCACTGAGCAGTTTTAAGTGCACTGACTCCATATGGGATTATTAACAACTTAGTTCATTAAATAAGTAGATTTATTTAATTAAAAAAAAACATTTGTCTAACATGCACAAAATTCACATGCTGAGCAGATGTCATCTGACTTCATCTGATGGGAGCACAGTTTTTGTAATAAAGATCAAGGGGTTTGTACGTTAACATTACAGTGCCCTTTGGGTGGTACTTACTGCTAAACTGTGTTTTTTCTCTGTTCATGCTTTATGTTAGTGATCTTACCTTAGGGTGCTAAGACTCTAAAAACTTACTAGCCACAAAAAAAGACCCCAAGCCAGTGGCTTCCAAGTTCATTGTCTCATGGTCAAGAGTAATAAGGAACTGAGGACCAGGAGTGAAAAAGATGGATGCTAACCACGGGGAAGAGGAAAACCTTTACTGTCCTCCAAGAGGACCTGAGTTTAGATCCCAGCACTCAAGTCTTGTGGCTTAAAATCACCTGCAACTCCAGCTCCAGAGTACCTGACACCTTTGGTCTCTGAGGGCATCTGCACGAATGGGCACTGTGATGGTTTGTATATGCTCAGCCCAAGGAGTGGCACTATTAGAAAGTGTGGCCCTGTTGGAGTAGGTGTGTCACTGTGAGTGTGGGCTATAAAACCCTCATCCTAGCTGCCTGGAAGTCAGTATTCTGCTAGCAGCCTTCAGATGAAGATGTAGAACTCTCAGCTCCTCCAGTATCATGTCTGCCTGGATGCTGCCATGTTCCTGCCTTGATGATGATGATGATGAACTGAACCTCTGAACCTGTAAGCCAGCCCCAACTAAATGTTGTCCTTGGCTCATCAGTTAAGAGGACTGACTAATCTTCCATAGGCCCTGAGCAACCATGGTGGTCCACAACCATCTGTAATGGGATCTGATTTCCTTTTCTGGTGTGTCTGAAGATAACTACAGTGAATACATATACATAAAAATAAATAAATAAATCTTTAAAATAATGTTGTCTTTTATAAGAATTGCCTTGGTCATGGTGTCTGTTCACAGCAGTAAAACCCTAAGACAGGCACATGCCTGCCTCTATGAACAATTAAAACTAAAATAAATCTAAATGAATATTTAAAATGTGTTTCTTGTATAGCCTTTTTGATTAGTTTGTGTAGTAAGTATCATTAGTCCATTTTTATACTTGGTAGATTTTTTTCTTCTCTTCTGCGGGTTTTCTCTTTCTCTTCTCCTTCCTCTTTCTCTCCCCTCTTTATTTCTTCATTTTCCTCTCCTCTTGTTCCTCTGTCTCTCCACTCCTAACCTCTCCCTTTCTCTCTGTTTGCCTGGCCTTACAGTCCTCACCCTGCATTATATATTATACACTAATCCAGCAGAGAGTGACCCGTGGGCCTACCCTGATGATAGGGTATTCAAGCTGTTTAGCAGGGTTGAAACAACTGTTTTGTGCCTTAAATTAAGATGCATGCTTAAAATGTACAGAGAATGAGAGTCTTCAGAATGAATGGTGAGACACTAAGATACGCAGTGAAAACTGCCTTCCGACCCTGACATGTATTTGTGGTTGAGAATGGATTGGAGTCTGCTACACTTGGAGATGATTACTATCAAGACAGGGCCAGAATTATTTCCAAAGTGTGAGCCATCCCTGGAAGACACCATCATGTGTCTCCTGTATCCCCATTTCATGGTGTCTCCCACCAGCATACAGCTGAGTACTTTAAAGATGATAACTGGAATTGTTTGTCTAGTATCATTGTGAGATTAGGAAACATAAGCACATTAATGTTTTTTAGAACTTATTTATATCCATGTCCTTCTAAATGTTTTATAGTCAGTGTATAGAGGTAGGTAGCTGCTGTTACTGTGCAAATATAGGCATCGAAGCCTGGTGTCTTAGTTAGGGTTTTACTGCTGTGAACAGACACCATGGTCAAGGCAACTCTTATAAGGACAGCATTTATTTGGGGCTGGCTTACAGGTTCTGAGGTTCAGTCCATCATCATCATCAAGGTGGAAGCATAGTGGCATTCAGGCAGGCATAGTGCAGGAGGAGCTGAGAGTTCTACATCTTCATCTAAAGGCTTATAACAGAATACTGGCTTCCAGGCAGCTAGTATGAGGGTCTTAAAAGCCCACGCCCACAGTAACACACCTACTCCACACATTCTAATAGTGCCTTTCCCTGGGCAAAGCATATACAGACCATGACACTTGGCAAACCAAGGTAATCCCCAAAACACTCTTGCTCATTAGGCCCTGGCAATCTGGATGGAGGGCACTGCTTAACCACTCAGTTAGCCCCATCTTTCATCGGATACTAGATGCATGTTCTTATGGCACATGCTAGGTTGCTGGGCCACAAATTTTCCAGCATTCTGTTCATTGCACCTACATAAATTACAGTAACCCAGACACACTTTGGTCACATAAGTTTGTATTTATAAGTATATGGAGAAATTCTAGATACTAAATATTCTTATTGTAGATGCCCTGGTAAAAACTATTTCTGTGATATTATTATTATCTAGCTTCAGGTAAGTAAAATGTTAGACTCGCAATTTACTGGCTCACAGATGCTCAACCTCTCTGAACTTAGCCTCCTCATCTTAGACATGAGGATACCAGAGCAGATGTACTCCTAGATCAAGACTACTTTTAATACCTGTTGTTTATATTCAGGGTTGATCTCACTTCTATAGAAGTGGTGTGTGATGAGCATCATAGAAAACACGTGTGAAAATCCATTCATTCCTTCTCTAATCCAGCACAGGGCATTCCTAGAGGTAGCCACATCTGTCAATCGTCAAGTCCTTGGCCGTCTGTAACTCCCAGTGGTTTAATTACTAGCACCATTATTGAGACTGTGCCTAGGTTTTATTTATCTTTAGAGAAATGTTCCCTGGTTTCACTCCTCATTTGGCAGCAGCAAATACTCATTTAGACCATACATTATACTCATTTGGTCTTTCATGGCTGCTGTTTCCTACTGGCAAGCTGCTTATCCTACCACGAGAACGGCAGAATGCACAGCCCACAAGGTATCAGATGAGCGACACACAGTGACTGAGCCGTATGAACCAAATGAGGCGTGAGGTTCACTGTGATCCCAATCGCAGCCGGGAGGACTTACAATGGAGGAAGGAAGTAAGTCATTTAAATAAACCAGAAGAGATAAGAGTTCAAAAATCACTCAGCCCGCTAAAGCTGGTTCAACACCCCTGTTGGGCACCTCCATTGAGTTTAAGACTTTTCTCCAGGGAGCACTTTGTTAGATGAGGCACCCAGAGGGCAAGGCACAAAGAAAGGAAGTGACATCTGTGAGCATCATCTGTGTGCCAGGCATTGGGTAGAGCCTTATCATTACAATATAAGAATACGAACAAACATTCGTCCCATGTGCTTCGCTCTAACTGCTTTGCATATCTCCATTCATCCAACCCTCACATCAACCACAAGAAGTAAATACAATTTAAATCCCTGTTTTTTTATTGGTAAATATGTAAGAAAGAGTATTATTGTTTCTACTTATTAGATGAGGTCACAGTGAGCCAGGATAAGAATGGGGACACAGTCCCATAGCCAATGAATGAATACCTGTGACCCACACACCTCTCTCATCTTGTTGCAGACTCCCTTGCCTGGCCTAGAATCCTGATGCTTGTGAAAGCTGCATTAGGCGTACATCCAAACTTCCAGGTTGGTAGGGGACCACAATGGCCATCCTTCTCTTCCTTTTAACCTCCCCCAAGTTACAGATTTCAGCAAATGCTTAAACCTGGGCCAGGTTAAATGGTTAGCTGCGTTGAAACCTGGATCCTTGACTTCTTCTCCTAAATCACCTATATTATTTCTTTGACCGTTAGCAATAGAACCAAAATTAATGATTTTAAAGTCAAGGTGTAAATTATAAAAACAAGAGGTTCCAGGCACTGTAGACCTGGAGGAGGCTGGTCTACCTTGTCAGCAAAGGTGTGTTTTTTTCTTTCTTTTTCTTTTCTCTCCTTTCTTCTTATTTTGATCAACCACCCTACCCAGGGCTTCATATCTGCTAGGCAAATGCTGTGCATCACTGAGTTGTATCCCAAGACTTCTTTTTATTTTGAGATGGGATCTCAAAACAGTGTTCTGCAGGCTGGCCTTGACTGTATACCCGGTGGCCCAGGCAGGTCTTAAATTTTCAGTCCCCCTTAACACCGGTGCTGGGAACTGAGATTGGATCCTCACAGAGAGCTGTCCATGTTCTTAACCATTCAGTTATCTCTCCCACAGAGGGGCTAAGCCACCCTCTCTTCATCTAGTTGAAATGGAATACCTGTTTCCATATGAAAATGGCTCCCATCCGGGGTTCTAAGGACACATGGAAAGCAGTTCACTTTCAGTGTCAGCAGGTCTGCGCCCACCGACCAGCATCTGCTCCTGTATGGCTCTGTCTTTGCATGGCTGCTACAGTCAGTGACATGCCCAGACACTAGAAGACTGAAAGCAAAGCAAAACAAAACAAAACAAAACCAAAACCCCAGAAGGGCAGAGGGTGTCCCTTCTTGTTAAGTACCTAATCTGGAATGACAGATGACATCTCAGGACTGAACAGAATCTCATTTGTCTTTCACTACAGGGGAGCCTGCAAATGGAAGCCTCTAGCTCAGGGCTCCTCATCCTGTATTTTGTAACCCTTTTGGCAAACTTCTATCTCCAAAAATATTTACAGTACCACTCATAACAGTAGCAAAATTACCATTATGAAATAGCAAGGAAACTAATTTTATGGTTGGGCTCACCACAACATGAGAAACTATGTTAAAGTCTCACAGCATTAGGAAGGCTGAGAACTACTGCATTGCCTGGCCAATCACATAGCAACATGTTCCTTATTATACTGTAGTACCTGTTAAAACTATTTCTAAAGAAAACATTGTGTCAAGGGCAAATTGGGTTGTAGCATTTTTACTCCACCTTTTGAGGATTTAGACCTTTTTCTTTTCAGCTTCTTCTGTTTCTACCTGGCCTGGGCAATAGGGTGTTCCCAGTTGTGAATCTTTGACAAGATAGATGTCATGTGCATTTTTTTCTACAAGCTATTTTATGCACATGTGAGCCTTGCCTTTATGTATGTTTGTGCCCCATGGGCGAGCCTGGTGCTCATAAAGAACAGAATAGCACATTTGGATACCCTGGGGCTGAAGCCAAAGACAGCTGTGAGCCACCATGTGGGTGGTAGGGATTGAACCCAGTTTCTCTGGAAGAGCAGCTAGTGCTTTTAACTGCTGAGCAACCTCTCCAGCCTGCTGTCATCTGTCTTAAAGTTAAATGGCACCACTAAAAGTTCTGCTGTCTGCTTGGCCTTATGGTCAATGTTTAATCCCAATAGTTTGGTAGATTTTGGGGTGTTTAGCTGTTAAGTGCAGCTACTGACAAAGTGGCAAATCAGGCCAAATGCTGCATGAATCATTCAACGCACACAGGCACCAGCGTGCCAAATTGTGGTTTATGGGTTATATTTTGGGAGAACTTAATCTCTTACTCACAAATCCAGCATTTACATTAAATCACACTTAGGCTTTCTGTGATTTCTATCGTCCTAGAGAAGGATTTAACTGGCCTGTGTTGGATGCTGTCAGCTTCCTCTCCTAACCAGCATCATAGCTCACCTGAATTTAAGCTGAAACTGGAAATGTAGGGGGACAAGAAGAGCTAGGGTGGCTGACCTCATTTGCTGACCTTGTTTTCCAAGGAAACTTTCCAAGGTCAGCATGGTCATTGGATATAGAACATGGTTCCAGCTTCAGTCTGTAGACTCTTACATTACCAGTCAAACCCACTAATTATACAGGTACTAATGACACCTTTCAATGGGCAGGATCATTTATGGTATTTTAAGAATACCCTATCTTTTGCTGATTAGCTCTAGAGAGCTAGAGATAGCAACTCTCTCTGACATAAGACACCTGTGTGTCAAGAGAGGAGAGAAGGGATATGGAAAAATTCCAGGCTTTCCCACACAAGCTAGGTTTCTAGGGATCTATAGACATGTCAACAGTCTCCCTTCTGTTTTGGTTTGAATCTTACACATGTCCCATCCCCCCCCCCCCCATGCATACGTCTTGAAAGTCTGGTCCCCAACCTGTGGCTGTTTTTGGAAGTTCTAGAAATGTTGAGAGGTAAAGGCCTAGTTAAAGGGTCACTGAGGGAGTTCCTGGAGATTTGCTATACCTGGATCCCCCCTCTCTGCTCATTTATCCTTTGTGATATGAACATGAGCTGAATCCACAATGCCCCCTCCACAGCATCAAGCACTAAAACTACGAGACAGTATAAATCTAACTTCTTTAAATGGATTCTGAAGACTTCAGGTCTTAATGAAGTAAAAGTAAAGAATACATCTCACCCATGAAAATTCCGTTATATCCTACTTCCAAGAATATCAGATTCCTATCCCTAGAGCCTGTAAATGTTGTATACAGACTCAAGTTCTTGGAGATGTGATCAGCTACAGATCTTTAGATGAGATCGTTATCCTGAGTCCCTAGATAGGCTACATCCTCCCACACATGTTATAGGAGAAAGGCAAAGAGAGATTTAATCAACATACACAAACAATATACAATATAGGTGCAGAGGCAGAGACTGAAGTAGCGTAGCCACAGGCTGAGGAGTGCCTATATCGAGAAGAAGCAACGTTCTTCCCTAGCTTCCCTAGAGCTTTGGCTCTCCACCTTCCTAATGCTGCAAACCCTTAATCCAGGTCTCATGTGGTGACCTGACCCATGAAATTACCCCGTTGCTTCTTTATAACTCTAATTTTACTACTGTTATGAACCATACTGTAATACCTGGAATACATAAAGGAATCCTAAAGTAGTCACTACCCATAGGTTGAGAACCAATGCCCTAGAGACTATGGACCTGGTGACATGTGATGTTTTGACCCGCTTCACTGTGACAGCGGGCATTCCCAACATGCTAAGACATCAAATCTATAGCAATTTGTTTCCACAGCCACAGGGAACAAGTATAGATCTCCCTCCTTCGTAAGAGAAAATCCCTGGTACCAGCATCTTATCTACCCCAGTTCCTTGCAGGTAGGTATGGTCCTTTGCACCGTAGGGCTGAGCCAAGGGTTCAGATATAAGACTCTCAAGCTATAGAAACTGCTCTGTTCTTCGATGTGTTTGACAGACAGGTGAATTTCTCGTGTGTCTGAGGAAGGCCAGCACTGGGGAGGA
Source organism: Mus musculus (assembly GCF_000001635.26). Taxonomy (NCBI): domain Eukaryota; kingdom Metazoa; phylum Chordata; class Mammalia; order Rodentia; family Muridae; genus Mus; species Mus musculus. The sequence continues at coordinate 53,377,972 of NC_000069.6, read as the reverse complement.
AATTCCGGGATGCACATCACGTATCTTAGCTCTGCTGTCTGTTCTCCCAGCTATTCTGCAAGTGACTGAGGTCTTTTTAGCGGACTGACTTTCTGTGCACAGGACTGAGTTGCTTTTACAGTGTAGCGAAAACCCTGGCTGATCCACAGCCCCCTCGTTTAAGCGGACAGTTCATTAGATCGGGAGCAGAGGCGATGATCTCATCTTTGAAAAGGAGATGAGAAAACATACTCGATACACTGTGCCTTCCGCTTTGCCTTTGCTTCTGAGACGTCATGGCTGGGCGCCACCTTTGTGCCTGCCGTGTCATCTGTTTTAATATGTATGGCAAGTGCCTGTTCAATACATAGTTGATTTTATTAAGTAGCATTTTTCAATAGTAAAATTGACTAGCTCCAGTTTTGCTGACAGTCACTTTGCGTCATGAACTAAAGTGATTCAACTTACCTCAAAACTGCCTCAGTTTGCTGTGTATTTGTTGTACCCGTTAAATTGATCATAAAAGACTTTCCACAAAAAGGCCTTTCATTCCATCCATACTCTACTCTAGATGCCTGTTTTTATAAGGTCAAAATGGAAATAAAACTGTGCTGGAGTGCTTTAAAAATACCATTTCATGAGTAATATGTGTGAGACAGAATTTCTGAGTCTGTTTGCCAAGCTGCCATCAATCTGTCACCTCAAAATATTTTCCCCAGCCTTCCCCACATTTGGCAGCCTCACTGCCACTGACTGAATGTGGGTGAGGTTGTGATGACAGGGCTTTTGAGAAGCCTGAAGATGCACAGGGAGACAGAAACCCTGGAAGCGTAATTGTGAGGAAGATGGATCCCTTCAGGTGTTCAAACCGATGGCTATTGAGACTGCACTGTGGTCAGGGATGCAGTCAGCAAGGGAACTTGCAAGGGTGGGGGTTAGGGAAGACACTGAGCAGTTCTGGAAGGGAGGGAGGGAGCAGAGGAGGGAGAGAGAAGAGGGCAGAGGGAAAGGAGGAGGGAGGGAAGAAGGGAGAAAAGGAGGGAGTAAAGGAAGAAAGGAGGGAGGGAGAAAAGGAGGGAGGGAAGGACCTTATATGCTGTCCCACTTCATGTGCTGTTCGGAACCACCTCAGATGCTGTCCCATCTCAGATGCTGTCCTCCTCATATATTGTCCTCCTCCTCAGATGCTGTCCCACCTCAGATGCTGTCCCCTTCTCATATGCTGTCCTCACCTCAGATGCTGCCCCACCTCAGATGCTGTCCCACCTCAGATGCTGTCCTCCTCATATATTGTCCTCCTCCTCAGATGCTGTCCCCTTCTCATATGCTGTCCCCACCTCAGATACTGTCCCACCTCAGATGCTGTCCCACCTCAGATGCTGTCTCCACCTCAGATGCTGTCCCCACCTCAGATCTGTCCCACCTCAGATGCTGTCCCACCTCAGATGCTGTCCCCACCTCAGATCTGTCCCACCTCAGATGCTGTCCACCTCAGATTCTGTCTCTACCTCATATGTGGTCCTCACCTCATACACAGCCCACCATGCCTTCTCACCAGGAGCTAAATAAGTCCACCCCTCTTTAAGCTGTTCTGCCAGGTGTTTAGTCACAGAAACGAGGGAAATGACTATGTAGAGGATATACGGTTGCACAGCCTTCTCAAAGCACACTCATGAGAGGGTTGCTGTCTTATGGAGCTTGTGCTACCAATATTCTTGGCCTTGAAAAAACAGTTCAGCAACCGGGGGGATACCACAGAGATATTTCTCTCGTATTGTCTTCTTCAGCTGTCCCTCCAGGAGAGATTTCCTCCTAGATTTTGTCCCTTGGCAAGTTCAGGGGTTGCCATAATATAACTTGGTAGAATATACTGTAATTTTTCTCTGAGTTGCATATAGTTTAACTATTTCTATTTGGGAAAAGTAAACTCTATGTCTGTCCTTTGCTCCTCCCCCAGATTTCATCCTCCAGTGAGCATGCTCTCTGTCTGCAAAAGGATGAATTGAGGACACTTAAGCCGTCCCTTCCTATTTAGGATCCTTGGGTCATCTGCTGTCCCTTCTGTGATGTCTTCTGAGTCCAATAATCTATAAACTCAAAGCCATTTGCTTTCTCCCCCATCATAAGTAGGCAAACAACATGTTATATCAAAGCAAAGAAAGCTAGCCATAGACTCCAGTTGGGGAATGATAAATTCCCGGAAGCAGGGACTACAGGGACTTGTTTCCTTGCCTATGTAAATTCCATGAAATTTCCCTCTTACCTTAGAAGCTTGCATGTTCCCTGGCTTTGCTATTTGACTTTTCTCCTTGGCATCATTCTCCAGTCTACATCTGAAATGGGTAGTTAAAGAGCGTGCCCGCCTCCATGATTGCTGGTCCAGTCAAGGATTATACAAGCCTACCTTATAATCACTGTCTGCTGCCTCTCAGAATAGGCTCCTGCCCTGGTTTCTTCCAGTTGGCTTCCTGTACTTGCCTTTTCTCTGTGTTTCCTTTCACCTCTCATCTCCTTCCATCTTGGCTCGTAACCTGAACAACTCTTTGCAGAGTTCGTATCTGTACCTGCTGAACGTAGTCAGTAACCAGGAGATACACTCATATTTGCTAGGCCTTTACCCAACCACATGTACCTAGAGGGCACATGAGCTGCTTCTCATCACGTGGCAGGTTATAGTTTTGCCAGATATGGTGTTTACCACACCATAGGATCATGACATTTTCATGAAAACCTCATATTGTCTCCAATTTTCAACTGACTACCTACCAAGACACTGATCGACATGTAAGGTAAATATTCCAAACCATGGTTTCAGGTATTTGCTCCATGTCACAATAATCAAGAAAACAGAGATTTAAAAAAAAAACTAGGTGCAATTTCTTATTAGGAGAAATTTAAATCTTCGGGAAATTTTTTTGTAAGAAAATAGTGTGTGGTGTTGGTTAGTGAAGCTTTTAAAAGTTCTAAACAAAGGAATTCTTGACTACAAGGTAAGACCTAGTAAGTGTATAATAATACTGCTTGTGATGACAAACCAGAAATACCCAACTATTCACCCTAATAAAGACAATCACATTTCCTTGTATTTATTTCACAGAATACTGTTCACCAGTGGGATACAGTGTGCGACAGCAGCTATTACTGTCTATTGCTTTTAAAAATGCAATATTAAATAAAAGTAATTCCAGAAGAAACCTACAGGGCACCTGTGTATAAAACATTGGAAAACGGAAAAGTGTGTTTGAAGGATGACCATGGTGATGTAATTGCAAAGAGGAATAACACAACCATCAAAACGCAGAATAATGAATGAGCAGAGAGGGAAATCCGCTAAGGGAAGACACAAACTCGTCTCTGATCTTCGAAGGTGGTCAGAGATTGTGGATTGTTTGCTTCAGTTATTTCTAAATTCCCACATGAGTTAACTCACTCTTTGAATAGAAGTTTCAGCATTAGGTTTGTAACTTCTAGTTCCTTTCGTGTGTGTGTGTGTGTGTGTGTGTGTGTGTGTGTGTGTGTGCCGAGGTTGAACCTCGGACTTAAGCATACAAAAAAACCCTGCAGTACTAGTGAGATTCATCTCAGGCAGCAATTCTAGGTTTTAAAAGAATGTCAACTACACAACAGAAAGTTGGTGTTGTGGAGGACAAGTGACTGTGGCCATGTGGAACACTCTGTATTTTAGGATATTATCAGCTGTCCTGTTTGGCATCAGCTTCTTAGATGCCTTCCTACCACGATGAGCCTTCACAAAAGGGGTTGGAAAAAGGCAGGTGACTGTATGCATTAGAGAGGAGGCTGTGGGTATTTTTGTGGGCACTGATCTAATAGTTATAAGATATTCTGTTATTGTGGTTTGTGTGTGTGTGTCAGTGCCTGCCTGCCTGTTCATGAGTGTTTATTTGTATATGTAGGCTCACACATGTGTGTGCATGCGTGTATGTGCATGTGTACACATGTGAGTGTCTGCCTATGTGGGCACTGTGAACAAGCACATGTGCGCGCGTATGTGTGTGTGCATGTGTGTATGTGTTGTATATATGTACATGGATGTATTTGTGTATGTGTGTGTATGCACATGACATGTACATGTGTGCATGTGTACATCCACGTATGTACACACTATGTATCATTTTTAAAGTACAATTGAACTATTCCTTGTCTAGACTTTTCCCAGTGTCTCCTGCAGGTGAAATCTTCCAGGCACCCTCCCCACCCTCTTGTTCTTTCCTAAGCATTCTTCCTCTAACTAACCTCTCCTTTCTCCTGGGTCTCTGATTTTCTGAGCTCTAAATTGTCTCTACTTTAGCCAGTGCGTCCACGGGATGCAAAGGGCTTCCTTGTATTTCTTAATGTTTAGTTAAATTTTGCCATCTACCATGTGCGGTCTCGGTTGTGTTTCTCTTCCATGCAGTTACCACCCTCCGTGAGGAAGGACGGGCGATTGCTGCATAGCTGTCTCTTCATGCCTGTGGAGAACTTGACAGTCTTAGCCTGATGGAGGGTAGGGGTTGATAGAGCTACGAGGAAGGGGAAGGCTTCTCTTCTGGGCCACAGTCTGTTCTAGTACCTCATCCCAATGCACAGAGTTCCTTCCAAAAACTTCTAGTGAACGTGAAAACTCCTTGGCCAGCCTATAATGCAGCTTCGACCCCTTTTGTGAACCAGTGCCAGCTACTGTTACTTATTACACTAAGAGAGATTTAGCCTGAAGTTGCAGTAGAAAACACTTTTTGACTGACGCTAAATGCTCAGAAGCAGGACAGCTCTGGAGCCATTGTGGGGCTATTACAACAGAGCAATCTGGTACTCTCCCGGCTGGCTAACCTTGGACAAGTGACCCAGCGACCCACCATTAACTTTCTCCAACACAGAAATAACAACAACTGCCCACCCCTCCCCCTAGGGTTCTTTATGTAAAGTACCTGGCACATGGCCAGGTTTCAGTGTGAGCTATTATATGTCATGTGCCCATCGAAGCTGTCTAATTATAAAGTCTCCCTGTGAACTGTGAGGTGAGGGGGGACACAGAGTGTCAAGGGAGAGGAAAATTGAACCGCTCCATCAACGCTGGGTGGTTTTCTCCAAAGCATACATGCGTGTGAAATTTCTACAGTGGGACAAGGCAATAGACTGAAAAAAAATGTCACACAGCAGAATATCTTTGAACTAAGATCATTTCTTGGATCTGAGACCATCACTTAAAAACAACAACAAACAAACAAAAAAAAAAAAAAGAAAGAAAGAAAGAAGAAAAGAAAAGAGCATAATAACAAAACCACCACAACCAAATCTTTTCTTTTAAAAACATCCTTTCAAGGCTGGTGAGATGGCTCAGTGGGTAAGAGCACCCAACTGCTCTTCCAAAGGTCTGGAGTTCAAATCCCAGCAATCACATGGTGGCTCACAACCATCTATAACAAGATCTGACTCCCTCTTCTGGAGTGTCTGAAGACAGCTACAGTGTACTTACATATAATAAATAAATAAATCTTAAAAAAAAAATCCTCTTAGAAAGTGGTGTGAGCATGTTTGGTTTTAGAAACGGGTTTGTAAATCTGTCTTCACTTGCGGTTTTCCTCTGAGGGGTAATGTGGCAAATAAATGTGCATACTTAAAGATTTTTTTTTTTCTATTTCTCCCTTTTTTCTTCTTCTTGTTTTTACTGTCAAGAAGACAAAGCCAATACTTACTAAGTTCCAAACTGGATTTGGAACACAGATTTTGGGGAAAAAAATACCTTGGATCTGTCAGTTCTGGAAAGTTCAAAAGACCATTGGGAGACAAATCAAAGAGCGCTCCGGGGGGGCCATGCCAACTAGGCGGCTGCTCTGCCAACAGCTACTCTGCCAACAGCAGGGAGAAGGAGCTAGCAGCTCCATTAAACAAATAAAAGTGGAAGCTGACAGTAGGCTACGGAATGCAAAGCTGGTTTGGGTTGACTGGGGTGTGATGGGCAGTCGAGCGCCCCCTGGAGGTAGCAGGCTGGCAAAGCTGGTGTGGGTTAACTGGGGTGGGTGGGCAGTCGAGTGCCCCTTGGAGGTAACAGACTGTGTCTTTCAGACTTTTAGGAGCTTCAAACCTTAAAAACACAACTTTCAAGTCAGTGCTTGTAGTTGATAGCCCCATTTGTTACAGTGGCTTGAGAATTGTGAGATGATTACTTTAAGCCTGTTAAATTAACTCTCTAACTTCTTTGTCAGTCTAGGGCAATAATGAACTCTTTCAGGAAACGTATTTTTTAACTAAATAGACATTTAGGGCTCTACTTGGATAAAAAGACTGGCATAAATTACAAAAGGCAATGAGGAGAGATAGGGAGAAATGGTGGAGGAGAGAGGAGGAGGAAGTGGGGAAGGAAGGGGAGGAGGAAGTTGAAGAGGGGAAGAGAAAGAAGGAAAGAAAGGAGGGAGGGAGGAAGGGAAGAAGGGAGAGAGGGAGGATGCCTTCTGCTTGTAGAGGCTGTACTGGTGAGGAGACTAGAGGAAGTGATAGGATGCTCAAGTTTGCATCCCAGTTTCTAAACCTGAGACCAAGAGAAAGGTGGAAGGAGAGAGAGAAAATGGAGAATGAACATATTGTAGAGACGCTAAGAGGCCAGGTGGACACTTATAAAGGTTCTGCAGCCAGGACAAGACTGTTCACACACAATCTCTGGACCTCAGATCTCCAAGGTGATCAGAACACCGCGGCACATTCCTTGGCTGAAGGAGAGGGCAGAGGCATGTGTGTACTGGCAGCTTGGTGGTTTGTACCACTAGACTGCCAGAAAACCAGGCAGATGCTCTACTCAAAAACATTCTGTCGCCCAGGGTCTCCGACTCCCTCCTCCCATGCGGTCTTCCTCGTGTGGATGCGCAATCTCAGCCTACTCTGAGAAGATAACACCTGGAAAGGAGTTTTAACTTTGTTGATACACTTGAGATAGGACTATTGAGGTTTATTGTGGAAATAATTGGAAACAGATAACAAACTCCACCTCTCTCTGTCTCAGTCGCTCTTTCGTTCTGTCTCTGTCTCTCTGTCTTGCTCTCGGTCTCGCTCTTTCCCTGCACCCCCTTCCTGCAGATATGATGACATGCAAGTGGTTACTTTACAAACGAATTATTCATTTATTTTTCTGAGTCTGATGATAAGATTTACATAGTTTACAAGGTGAGCCTGACTTGTTGTCCCTCTCCTTGGGCATTCATGTAAAATGGTACAAGTCTATTTGCATGTCCTAAACAAACCATGCACAGGATTTATTTATTTATTTATTTATTTATTTATTTATTTATTTATTTTTCTGTCTTTTGAGACAAGATCTCCTGGAACTTATTATGTAGACCAGGCTGGCATTGAATTCACAGAGATCTGCTGGCCCTCTGGATCCTGACTGCTGGAATTAAAAGCGTGTGTCACCCTGCCTGCCTCCCACATGCAATTTTTAAATTTACTTACTTATTTTTATTTGTATGAATGCTTCCCTTCATGTATATGTACATACCACATGTGTCCCTGTTGCCCTTGGAGACTAAAACATGACATTAGATCCCTTGGAACTGGAATTACAGATGGCTTTGAGCTGCTGTGTGGGTGTGGGAACTGAACCTGGGTTCTCTGTAAGAGTAGAATGTGCTCTTAACCACTGAGCCACCTCTCCAGCCCCCACATAGGCCTTTACACATGCAGACAGACCTTCAGACAAATATGAATGTACACTTAGGCTGTTTTGGGTAGGGAGGCCTGGGCTAGAAGGAAGGAAGTAGAAATTTAAGCCTTCCTTCTCTCATGAATTAGTTGCATAATTTACCTATTTTGTTGTTGTTGTTGTAGGCATTTTTATTTTGTTGTTGTTTTGCTTTGTTTTGATGAGTTTCCTCATAATGAGGCAAGTGAGTTCTGAGGACGTTGCTTGTTTGCTTGCTTTGAGGAGGCTGTAAATAAAGCAAATGGCAAAGCACTTATGTCATTTCTAAATCATAAAGAAAATGGAATTATAACCAACCCTTGGGAATTTGGGGTTAGGCCCACATAGTGACTTTACACTTAAGTAATAGTTGGGGTCCTGCAACTAACATGGTTTCTTTGTATTCAGAGTTACGGTTCTCAAATGGCCGCCTCTCTCTCCTCATTGAACTGAAATTCCATTCTTCTCTACAACTCCTAAGGCAGCCCATGCACTGCTAGTAGTGTTCATCATTTATAGGATTCCTTTTGCAACCTAGAAAAAGCTGTCTCATTCTTGACTCTTCCCATTCTTACTTAAACCCGATCTTTTCCAACCAAGACGTAGTTTAGCGAAGAATAATCAGGAGTGCCAGAAACTCATAGAGGACCTGCTTTCCAAGTGCACATCCCAACACCAAGCAGGGGTGTGACCAAAAACCTCCCTTCACACACTTCAAAATGGCCAAACTGAGGACGTAGATGTGGGGAAGGGTGTGCTGGCTGAAGCACATGCATGCCGCAGCCGCAGCCGCAGCCGCAGCCGCAGCCGCAGCCGCAGCCGCAGCCGCAGCCGCAGCCGCAGACGCAGAGTGCACACCAACCATCAGCCTGCACTGTAGAAGACTGGCGACTACTGAACCTGAAAGATCCTGGCAGAATGTAAAAGGACACAGAAGCCCTGAAATTGGCAAGATAGATTTCAGTGTTAGCAGAACTAGCTTCACTGATTTAGAAAAATAGAGGTGCACAATGCTCTGGCCACTCCTTGAACCTGTGTGTCTGCCAATGTTCTGAACAGGTATGTGCCCATTGCTGCACCTTCATTAGACTCTTTCCTTGTACCCCTCCCATACCCATTTCTTGAGAATAGACATTGTTTAGATCTGGAAATCCCCTACTCCCCCCTTCTCCTTTCCCCCCCTGAGGGCCTATAAAAACTGGGAACTCTTTCCCCTCGAGGTCGACTCCTCTACCCCCTGTGTGGGATATGAGTCGTCCCCAGAGCTCTGGCTTTCGCCAAATAAAGCCTCATGTGGTTTGCAACAAGCTCGGTCTGTCGTGAGTTCTTGGGTGTCCGCTATTGTCCTGAGGCCTGAGCGAGGGGCTCCTCTTGGAGTCTTTCATTTGGGGGCTCGTCTGGGATTGGCGTGACCACCCAGGTCTCCGAAGACCCACTTGGAGGTGAAATTTTTTGTCCAAAAATAATTCTGTAAGCCAGCTAGGTTCTGTGCTGAAATTTGCAGCTGCGACGTTTCGTGAGAAACGGAGACCTTTGCCTCGGGATGAGGCACTGAGTGTGAACAGCAGACGTGCTGGAATCACCGGCTGCTGCTCGCTCTGGGGGACGCCCTGAGCGAGGGGAAGGACTCTAGGAGTCTGTCTGGGGCGGGGAGTGTACTCCCTCGACCACCTGTATTTCTGAAGCCCTGATCGAGGGGAAGGACTCTAGGAGTCCGTCTGGGGCGGGGAGTGTACTCCCTCGACCACCTGTATTTCTGAAGCCCTGAGTGAGGGGAAGGACTCTAGGAGTCCATCTGGCGCAGGGAGTGTACTCCCTCGACCATCTGTATTTCTGAAGCCCTGAGCGAGGGGAAGGACTCTAGGAGTCCGTCTGGGGCGGGGAGTGTATTCCCTCGACCATCTGTATTTCTGAAGCCCTGAGCGAGGGGAAGGACTCTAGGAGTCTGTCTGAGGCAGGGAGTGTACTCCCTCGACCGTCTGCATTTCTGAGTTGGTTTTGTCTGTTTGATGGAAGACAGGCATCTGTCAGTGTGCGTTTGTTTTTTGTGTCTGTTTTCAGGCATTTGTCAGTGTGTATTTGTTTTTTGTGTCTGTTTTCAGGTATTTGTCAGTGTGTGTATGTGTGTTTTCTGTGTTTGTTTTGTGTTTTCCGTGGTACTGGACGGACTGTAACGACCCCCCTAAGTTTGACTTTAGACCTCTGGACTGAAGTTAGATCAAGGGCCCATAATCTTTCAGTAGAAATTAAGAAGGGACCTTGGCAGACTTTCTGTGCCTCCGAGTGGCCGACTTTTAATGTAAAATGGTCACTGGAAGGGACTTTTGGTTTACTCTTATCTTTGAAGTTAAAGCCATTGTTTTTCAGAGTGGACCTGGGTCTCACCTGGATCAACAGCCTTACCTCATTCAGAATTCACCACCATAAATCAAACCATGGGTTCCCCCATGCCTCTCAGAGCCCTCCCCCGGCTGCTCCCATGCACTCGAGTGGGTCAGCACAGTGCCCTCGCTTTCTGCCCTAAGAAGCAGTCCCTGCACCCGGCTCTGAGATTGCTAAAGGCACAGTCTGAGGACCGAGGACCTACAGCTGGGACCTGGAGCCGACAATCCCAGAATCCCCCAGCAGATGAAGCTCCTGACACCACTTCTGCCTTTTCCTTTGTGAGCTGTGGGCAACTTGCCCACAGACAGGCAGTCTCTGCAGACCCTCCAATATTGGCCTTTTTCATCGGCTGATCTGTACAATTGAAACGCTGGGTTCCCTCTGGACCGGCCAGATTAGAACTACAACACAGTGCAAGGTAAGGAGAGGTTGACAGTTTACTGGCCGGGCTCTAGTCTAAAGGGAGCGATGAGACGCCCCACCAATTTGGCTAAGGTAAGAGAAGTGATGCAGGGCCTTACAGAGCCCCCATCTGTTTTTCTAGAAAGATTGATAGAAGCTTATAGATACTATACTCCTTTTAACCCGACCTCTGAGGGTTAACAAGCCGCAGTTGCTATGGCTTTTAAAGATTACATGCCATGGCTTTACAAGATTTAGTTAAGGAGGCAGAGAAGGTGTATCCCAAGGGAGAATAAGAGGGAAAGAAGACAGGAGAGGAATTTAAGCAGGATTTTGGCCTCAGTAGTAGGGGAACGTAAAGAAAGGAACAGGCCAGAGAATAGATAGACAGGGTACCTGGGCAACAAGGAACCCAGACCTGAAAGAAGAAGATCTGTCTAGAAGATTTTAGAGAAGGACCAATGTGCCTATTGCAAGGAAAAAGGACATTGGGCACAAGAATGCCCAAAGAAAAAGGGAAGGGCCCCTAAGGTCCTGACTCTGAAAGATGATAAATAGGGGAGACGGAGCTCAGGCCCCCTCCCCGAGCCTAGGGTAACCCTGATGGTGAAAGAGACTCCCATGGACTTTTTAATTGACACAGGGGCAGAACATTCTGTGTTGAAACATCCACTGAGAAAATTAAAAAATAAAAGAACCATAGTGATTGGAGCCACTGGTCAGAAACAATGCCCCTGGACCACTGAATGCACTGTAGATCTGGGGAAAGGCCAAGTGAGTCATTCCTTCTTGGTCATTCCTGAGTGTCCCACACCGCTTCTAGGAAGAGATCTTCTGACTAAATTAAAGGCCCAGATCAGATTTACCTAAGAAGGGCCGAGAGTAACTTGGGAATCTCCCACCTCCGTAGTCTTAGCCCTGCAGCTTGAGGAAGAATACTGATTGCATGAAGGCATAAAGCAAACAGAGGTGCCAGACCTAAAAGACTGGTTGACTGCTTTCCCTAGAGCATGGGCAGAGACTGGAGGCATGGGAATGGCTGTCAGAGTTCCCCCTGTGGTTGTGGGACTGAAGACGGATGCAACCCCTATAGGAGTGCGCCAATACCCAATGAGCCATGAAGCAAGAGATGGAATCAGGCCACATATTCAGAGACTATTACAATTAGGTATTTTGGTACCTTGCCAGTCACCCTGGAATACTCCTTTACTGCCAGTAAAGAAACCTGGCACGAGTGACTACCGACCAGTCCAAGACCTGAGAAAGGTCAATAAGATGGTCCAAGATATTTCACCCAACTGTTCCTAATCCCTATAACCTCCTCAGCTTACTCCCTCCGGAGCGAAAATGGTATACAGTAATTGATTTAAAAGATGCTTTCTTTTGCCTGAAGTTACATCCCTCCAGCCAGTCCATATTCGTCTTTGAGTGGAGAGATCCTGACACTGGACAAACAGGACAATTGACCTGGATGTGATTACCCCAGGAGTTCAAAAACTCCCCCACCATTTTTGATGAGGCTCTACATCGAGATTTAGCCTCCTTCCGAGCTGAAAACTCCCAGGTAACTCTGCTTCAATATGTTGCTCCTTGCTGCAACCACAGAAGAGAATGCTGGCAGGGGACCAAGAGATTGCTAGCAGAACTGGGTGAGTTGGGTTACCGGGCCTCTGCTAAAAAAGCCCAGCTATGTCAGATGGAAGTGGTCTACTTGAGATATACCCTCCGGGATGGAAAACGGTGGCTGACAGAGGCTAGAAAAAGGACTGTGACTCAAATACCAACTCCGGCTACTCCAAGACAGGTGAGAGAATTCTTGGGCACCGCTGGGTTCTGCAGACTTTGGATACCTGGGTTTGCAACACTGGCCGCCCCCCCCCCCCTTATCCCCTGACCAAGGAAAGTGGAGAATTTAGATGGACATCAGAACATCAGAAAGCCTTTGAAAATATTAAGGAGGCCCTGCTGGCTGTGCCAGCCTTGGCACTGCCAGATCTAACCAAGCCCTTTATCCTCTATGTTGATGAGAGGGCGGGGGTGGCCAGAGGAGTTCTTATTCAGGCTCTAGGGCCGTGGAAGAGGCCGGTGGCATATTTGTCTAAGAAGCTGGACCCAGTGGCCAGCGGATGGCCCACATGTTTAAAGGCCGTTGCTACAGTAGCCCTACTCGTTCAGGATGCTGACAAATTAACTCTGGGACAGCAAATAACTGTGGTAGCCCCCCACTCTCTTGAAAGCATTATCCGTCAGCCCCCAGACTGATGGATGACAAATGCCTGGATGACTCACTACCAGAGGCTGCTGCTGACTGAACAGGTCGTGTTTGCTCCTCCTGCTATTCTCAACCCTGCCTGCAAAGTGATCTACGTGATCAGCCGTGGCCAGGTGTTCCAAACTGGTACACAGACAGAAGCAGTTTCCTAGTGGAAGTTTTTGTAGATACCTTTTCAGGATGGGTGGAGGCCTACCCAACAAAAAAGAAACTGCCAATGTTGTGGTTAAGAAAATCCTAGAAGAAATTTTTCCTCGGTTTGGAATACCTAAGGTAATAGGGTCTGACAATGAACCCACCTTTGTTGCCCAGGTAAGTCAGGGACTGGCCATCCAACTGGGGATTGATTAGAAATTACATTGTGTTTATAGACCCCAGAGTTCAGGCTAGGTAGAAAGGAAAAAAAAAGAACTTGACTAAATTAATCTTAGAGACCAGCGGGAATGACTGGACAGCCCTCCTTCCCTTTGCTTTGTTCCGTGTTAGAAACACACCAGGAAAATTTAAGCTTACTCCATATGAAATCCTGTATTGGGGGGGGGCTCCCCCGCTCACTGAAGTAAAGAGAGTGTTAGATCCTTTAAATTTAACCCTGGTCCTTCATTGTTTACATGCATAAAAGCCCTAGAAGTGGTCAGAAACACCGCCTGAGAGCAGCTCAAAGAGGCCTACGAACCAGGAGACTTGATGATACCACACCAGTTCCAGGTGGGAGATGCAGTTCTCGTCTGACAACATCGAGCTGAGAATCTGAAACCTTGTTAAAAAGGCCCTTGCATCGTGCTACTGACCACCCACACTGCTGTCAAAGAAGAAGGCATCTCTGATTAGATTCATGCCTTTCACGTAAAGCGAGTTCCTGAAGAATAAACCCCCTTGGTTGACCACTCTCATTTCTACTCTGATAGACCCTCTAATAATTTTGCTCTTACTGCTGACGTGTGGCTCACTAATTCTTAATAATCTAATGACCTTTGTTAGAGAGAGGATTGGTGCTGTCCAGCTGTTAGTATTAAGACAACAATACCAGTCTCTGCAGAACCTTGAAAAAGAGGTTGCAGTTTAGTTCTAAGATTAGAACTAGTAACTAGAAGAAGTGGGGAATGAAAGATCCTGGCAGAATGTAAAAGGACACAGAAGCCCTGAAATTGGCAAGATAGACTTCAGTGTTAGCAGAACTAGCTTCACTGATTTAGAAAAATAGAGGTGCACAATGCTCTGGCCACTCCTTGAACCTGTGTGTCTGCCAATGTTCTGACCAGGTGTGTGCCCATTGCTGCACCTTCATTAGACTCTTTCCTTGTACCCCTCCCATACCCATTTCTTGAGAATAGACATTGTTTAGATCTGGAAATCCCCTACTCCCCCCCTTCTCCTTTCCCCCCTGAGGGCCTATAAAAACTGGGAACTCTTTCCCCTCGAGGTCGACTCCTCTACCCCTGTGTGGGATATGAGTCGTCCCCAGAGCTCTGGCTTTCGCCAAATAAAGCCTCATGTGGTTTGCAACAAGCTCGGTCTGTCGTGAGTTCTTGGGTGTCCGCTATTGTCCTGAGGCCTGAGTGAGGGGCTCCTCTCGGAGTCTTTCAAACCCTCTTCTTTCCAACCGCATGCCCCTACCCCGTGAGGCTGCTTTCCTTTGGGCCTTTCCATTCCACACAGCCTCTGGGGTCCCTATTCTTTCAAGTCTATCTTCTCCAGAGTGGCTGCTCCTGTGAACCCTTGATTCTTCCCACTTCATTTGTGTGAGACATCATTTTCCTCAGACTTTCAAAGTCACCCTCCCCCGAGGCTTCTTTGCATTGACTAACAAGGCCTTTGCATTGACAAGGCCTTTGCATTGACAAGGCCTGTACCAAGATACGAAAACCCTGGCTTCAGGAGAACTCTTACCTTGGATATGCATTCTCTTTCATGCCTGGGCATCCTGCCTTCTGTGATCCCACACTCTCTGGTCCCACTTTCCTCTTCTGCCTCTTTCCAGTTTGTGCTTCTTTGTAGGTGAAGGGTCCCTTTCCTGCTTCAGGAGGGTCGGCACTTATAGAACCCAGTCAGAGGTACAGGGCCACAGCTGCGCACTTTCTTCAAAAGAGGGTGACGCTGAGGCATGTCACCACTGAGGAGGAAAATATGGGAATCTTCTCTAGGCCCAGAGGATACAAAGTTTCAAAGCTCTTGAATGTATTGACCCATATGCACCACCCCAAATTTCTCTCCCTTCTTCCTTCTGCCTCAAGGCTCTGTGGCCCTGGAGGAGCCAATTTAATGCATGTAATAATTTAATAATTCCCTGGGCCATGAGCTTGCTCTTCGGTCTCTTCTGCCCTCTAGCTAGAGAGAAGAGTCTTTTTAAATGCAATCAGTTAGCCCCTCTGGCTTCCATAATTCACCATAAGTAGGTTGTTAATCACGCTGGTGCTTTTAAACATATCAGCAAATTTTGACATCCCATCCAGGCTTCCTTTCTAACAAATAGAACGCCATGGAATTGATGCTGCGTGACCTCCACGATGAAGTCGTAAAAGGTGGCACAGCTTACAGGAGATGTTCTTCCCTCTCCTGGGACTTTCTTCAGAAACCCAGCTACCGAGGAATGAGGCCCAGTGTAGGTGCAGGTGTTGACAGCTAACATCAATCAGCAGACTCTGGGGGGAGCTAGGCTGTCTGTGGGTCCAGCTTCTAATGTTTCAGCCCGTCCTCCATGTGATGCTCATGAAAAGATGAGTTATCTTCTTTGGACCCTGCCAAATTTCAGATTTATGAACATATAAATGTCATGATTGCTACCAAGCCGAGCAAGTTCGATAGAGAACAGTAGTCGTCAGGACCATTTCCCAGCTCTCCTCTCTTGCTTCAGACTCTCAGCAGCACTCAGGATTGCTACACACTTTTATAAACACGGTCACCCTTTCTCAGGACCTTCTAGGATGGACCACTAAAGGAGGAGGCTGAGATCCTGACAGGAGGAAGATACACACACACACACACACACACACACACACACCACACTCAGGCCTGCGTGCATGCACACATCTTCACTTTAGATTCAGCTTCTCGAGATTTCTTTTTTTTTTTTTTTTTTAATATTTTCACTGATTCTCTTTTAGTTCAGCAACCACCCATTAATTTATTTTCTATCCTATCCCAAATGTCCCAAATGTTTTCAGATTGCCTTAAAATATTTATCTTGGACTAGTTTCCAGTCTTGCTTGATTCATCTTATCTAGCCTCAAGGGAAATCTCCTTTGAAGCCAACAGTAACTGTTTTCTGAAAGACAGCGTGTGGCTATTTAGAAGATGAGAAGCTCGGGCAGATGATGCAGGTTGTCAAATTGTTCCATCTTTTATACTCACCCCAGTGAGCTCTTTCAGACATTTTAACCTGAGAGATTGCTCCTAGCTTTTCTTCCTTTCTGTCATTTGATGTGGGAAAGTGTTTGCCATATCTACCTCTTACGAATACCCCTATCTTTGAGTTGGCTGATAGCCCTGCTATCTGCAATAGAAACATTTGCTCTAAGACAACCTTTTAAGATACCATTCTCACTTTACAAAATAGCCTGTTATCTGTGTATGAAATGCCCTTTACTAATCCCCCTTTTAAAAAAAGTACGTACTTGTGTAGGCTTAGATTTCTTTAAAACCCACTTTTAATAAGGGTTCTCAAACACTTCGACCCCTCTTCTAGCCCACCGTCCAAATGTAGGGGGAAAAGATGGTAACTAGGACAAGGGGTTTGGATCTGATTAGAAGTATTCTTTGAGGGCAATCCCAATCTCCATTTGTCAAGACACCAGCAGTCCAGCTCAATAGTTTCAGGATACCAAACATGAATCAGCAGTGGAGGCATGAGTCAGCAGAAAGCAGGGCCTCTGCTGAATCAGCACCAGTCATACCAGTCAGTGGGAGTGATCAGGATCAGCTGGGATGCCAGGAGATGTTCTCTGCCATGTCTCTCTCTCTCTCTCTCTTTTTTTTTTTTTTTTTTTTTTTTTTTGGTTTTTCGAGACAGGGTTTTTCTGTATAGCCCTGGCTGTCCTGGATCTCACTTCGTACACCAGGCTGGCCTCAAACTCAGAAATCCACCTGCCTCTGCCTCCCAAGTGCTGGGAATAAAGGTGTGTGGCACCATGCCCGGCTCTGCCATGTCTTTCTTAACAAAGTGAAGAACAGCGAAGACAAAGACTCAAGATTCACAAAGTGTTGCAAGTACAACGTTACTGTCCACTGAGTCCTATTTATAAGCTCTCCAGTCATCACATGTCCAACCATGGCTCTTGCCTCAGCAAAGCACCATTCAAGCTTCCATCATCTGACATGTCCAGAAACTTCCACTCCATACATGGTTTGATTTTATGTGTGACTCTGCCTTCATGTCTGACTCTGAACCATGTGTGTCCAGTATTCTCAGAGACAAGAAGAGAATGCTGTATCACCAAGCTCTGGAGTTACAGACCTATGGGGAATGGGAACAGAATCCCAGATGCTTTGCAAAAGCAGCCACCACTCTTAACAATCAAGTAATCTCTCTATCCCCAAGGGGGCAAAATTCACTTTTTGTCATTTATATGTATGTATGTGGTATATGTGAGTATGTGTATCATGTGTGGTGTATCTTCCTTAGTTGCTCTCCCTATTATACATTGGAGGCATTTAAGGAAAAACTTATACATTTACCAGAACTGTTTGTTGCTAGGCCATTTAATAATGATCTGTCTCTATTACAGTCCCTTCAGGTTCAGGGAAGTGTTCTGAAGGCCTGGAGAGCTAAATTACCAAAGAATTCTAGATGTAATTAGTCAGTGTTTCTTTTTTCCCCCTTCCATCACATATATGGGACCCTTAGATATAACCCAGTCCCAGTACAGGAAGCTTCATTTGGTGACAAGAGATGGACATTTGAGACTCTGTCTCTCTTATTATCTTAGTGATTTCATTTAGATCACCTTCATGTATGTATGTATTTTAGGAAGCTTTTATGTATTAGGTTTCCATACCACTCCTCAAATGCCCCTAAATGTTAGCCAGATCTCCAAGTATTTCTTCCTACATCCCTCTCTCCTTTCCCTCCACACTTAATCCTCCTGCCTGTCATTATCCACCCCAAACTAGCTGTTCTATTTCCCTTTCCTAGGGAGATCTATCTGTCCCACCTAGTCCCTTACTCTATACATAACTTCTGTGGTTCTATGGAAGCTTAGTTGTAGCTTAGTTCTCATTGACTTAATAGTTAGTATTTCTATATAAGCTAAAACATTGAATATTTGTCCTTATCTGTGTTATCTCACTCAGGATGAACTACATCCATTTATCTGTGAATTCATGATTTAATTTTTTCAATGGCTGAGTAATACCTGTAGGCTTATATTTTTCAAAACTGACTTTAATAAGGACTCTTAAACACTTCAAGCTCCCTTATAGCCTGCCAACCAAAGGTAGGGGAAGAAGATGGCTAAAAGGACAAAGGGAATGTGGACCTGATAAGAAGTAGTTCTTTGGGGTGATTTCAATCTTTGTTTTCAGCAGTCCCATCCACTAGCAAAACCCCAAACATGAATCAGCAGCAGTGGCTTGATCCAGAAGAAAACATGAGATTCCACCAACCAGCACAAGTCCACTAGGGCTGCAAGAAGCAGCCAGGACACCATCAGAGTTTGTTGCTGCGTTTCTCTCTATAAAGTCAAGACAGGCAAAGATCAACAAAAAAAGCAAGGCGAACCAATGCCAGTGTGTCACCCACTGCCTGTTGGGTTATACTTATGCTCTTTCCAAACATCACGTGTTCTCTCAAGCATCTGCTGCAGCAAAGCATCACATGCCCTTCTACCAGACAGCTTCCAGAAAACACCACATGCCTGTTCTCAGCAAGCCACCTCTTATGCACTGGCTTCAACAAAACACCCTCTCATAAGACAGCATCCAGAAAACCGTCACATGACACAACTGCATCGCCAATGAAACCAGAAAGTCCCGCTTCAAATACTCCATTTGTGAATGTACCACGTTTCTTTATCTTTTCTTCTGTCGAGGAACGTCTAGGTTGTTTCCATAGCCTCAATATTATGACTAGAGCAGCAGCGTGTATGGATGAGCAAGCATTTCTGTGGTAGAAAGAAGCATCCTTTGGATAAATGTCTAAGAGTGGTAGAGCTGGATCTTTAGGTAGATCCCATTTTTCTGAGAAACTGATTTGCATGGTGGCTGTACAAGACTGCACTCCCATCAGCAAGGAAAGAGTCCCCTGACTCCACAACCTCACCAGCGTGAGCTGTCACTTGGTTTTATAGCTCTTAGCCAGTCTGATGGGTGCAAGGTGGAACCTTAAAGTCAGTTGATTTGCATTTTTCTGTTGTCTAAGGGTGTTGAACCTTTCTTTAATGAATTTTCGCTCTTGAGAATTCTCTGTTTAGATCTGTACCTGTTGCAGATAGCCCTGGGGCTAATTATATTTGATGTTAATTGCATTCTCCTGTCAGGGGTTTTGAACAAGGAATAAGTCAGCACTCAGGTGATTTCCTGTAAACCTTCTCCCTACCTTAATTCTAAAATAAAGGCTAGAATTGGTGATTGGGGGAGAAAGAGGCGAAGGTGGAGCTGAAGGCTTTGGGAAAGAAAGAGAGGATGACAGAGGAGGAGGAAGAAGGAAGAAGGAAGAAGGAAGAAGGAAGAAGGAAAGCGGAGCACCTGGCCTGGAGAAACTGCAAGTTATAAGGGGTCTCTTATATGGGGAGGATGGTAGTGTAGTGGTAGATCTGCCCAATCTAGGCACACAGTATGTATTCATATTAATTGAGTTGTATTTTTATTGCCTGGGCTTATTTGGGTTGGAGATTTACCCCAAAATGTACCCAATTTTTAAATTTGATGGTTTCCTTGATATTTAGTTTTCTGAGTTCTTTATGCAATTTATATATTAGAACTTTATTGAATGAGGAGCTGGTCAAAAAACTTTTCCCATTCTGTAGGCTGCTGCTTTGTCCTCTTGACGGTATCCTTTGCTTTACAGAAGCTTTTCAGTTTCACGAGGTCCCATTTATTGCTGATCTTAGTGCCTGTATTATTGATTTTTGCCACATTCCCTGATTTCTACCAATTTGGCAGAGCCTTGCAGTTTCTGCTGGATTGCCCTGTTGCTACTCATTGATGTTTGGTGTTTACAATTGGTCTGAACTGTGGCTACTGATTCATGTTTGGTATTTGCTATTGGATTGGACTGCTGTTATCTTGACAATGAAGAGTTGAATCACCCCCAAAGAACTACCTCTAATCAGGTCCATAAGACCCTTTTTCTGTTAACCTTCTTTCTCCCCTACCTCTGGTCAGGAGTAGGGGGCCTAGAAGGAAGGTTGAATCATATAAGAACCCTAAATAAGGTAGGCTCTGAAAAATCTTAGCCGACAGTTCTCCACTTTCTCTTCTATCAGATTCAGTGTATCTAAACCTGCTTTCTGTTGAGCAACCAAAATTTAGGGCAGGTGGGTGAGACAGAGATAAGAAATTGGTAAGGGCATGCTTTTCCAGGTGGAGATAGTAGTGTCCAGCAATTGTGCTAAGGAGGCAAGTTGAAAAGGAGCAACTGTGTGTGTGTGTGTGTGTGTGTGTGTGTGTGTATGTATGTATGTATGTATGTGTCTTTTATCCCAGGATTCAAGGAAAGTGAGGTGGGGGTTGATAGCATGGTCACTTCCCAGACCTAAGGCAGGTAAAGCATAAAAGTACATGCAACAAGCAGGTCTACTCCACTTGCCAAATATTCTTTACTTTGAATGGCTATCCATTCTACTCTGTCCCATGAGGAAAGGAGGGAGCTAGGTCAGCTAGGAAGGAACAATGTATCAAATACTAAAGATCTGAGGTCAGAGCATTATAGTTTATTACCATCATCATTCACAGGACGTATGGGCCATTAAAACTCCAATACTGTACCATATTATTGTGATAAAGGTTGTAATGAGAACAAGGAATTGATACCAAATGAATCAGTCCTCTTGGCACTGATGATACCATGAGCAAGAAAAGGCATAAACAAAGACAGTTCCTGTCATAGAATTAAAATGAGAATCTGACGCACCTGTCCCGAAACTCAAGACTCTCGCTGTATACAAAGAAGGGTAAGAATAGCATCAAGAGGATTAATAACGTCATTTCAATAGACCGTGGAAGGTGATTGTTCACTCTTAACACTGCAACATAATAACTGTTCCTAACCTCATCCAGTCTATTTTTAAATGTTTCCTGTCCATTCTTCACAATTGTAATGTGATGGTACTTGTTTGTGTTTAACGGTTCAATCTCACAGTGTAGTTCTACATTTATTAACAGTGTGATCCTTACACCAGCTCTCTGCACCTCACTTCTGCCATAGACAAAGCAAGATAAAGAATACTTTTACTGCAAGGGATCTAAGTGAAATCAGAGAACATAGGTCAGAATGCTGAAAATATTAGTGATTGCTGTTTGTAATGGCAGTCAGAACGAAAGGGGGATTGCTTTCACCACCTCTGCTCAATCCACAACCTCAGGATGCTTTTGTATGCTTAAAGTTTACACTTGTGAAGGTAGGTCTCACAAGGCACTCTGCCCTTACTGCAATGTTTGGGAAGATGGAGTTTGTTTGAAAGTATCTAGCAGTGACTTTTTCACATGAATTTATCGGGTGACACACTAAGCATGCATTACTTGAGGGTCATTGTCAGGCACATGATCTAACTGTGGTAAGTGCTCAAAGTTGGCGGTCTTAGCTGGGCTCCAGAAACACCATTTTGGTCCTATCAGATTGCATCTGCCCAGTGATCCTACTGAATGGAACTCTCAACCTCTCTGTTCTCTGTGCAAACTGACTCTCCACTTCATTCTCTTCTTCCAGTACTGCATAGGTCATTTCACTGATGGATGTGGGAAAATGTTGACTTAAAAACGCAACCAAACATTCGTTTGTTTAATGTCAGAGACTCAGCTGTTTGTTTGTTGTGTTCCTCTTTCCTTTGGTGCACAGAGATTTAGAGATTTTTCATACATTCTTAGGCGAATCATTGGGTTTAGGCCCATGGCCACCCAAAACATAGGAACACATGATGGGACAAACATGCTGATCTCATGACCAGGAAGCAGAAGGGAGAGGAAGAGGCTGAGGTCCTATAACTCCTCCCACTCCCTGGGCCCCTCTCCTAAAGGTACTGCTTTCACTCAATAGCTTCATCTCAGAGATAAAGCTTTGAACACAATATCCTGGGAGACATTCCAGATCCAAACTATCTTAACACTCTACAAATACAGCCATGGGGTTACTTCTTACCTCACAGTACTGCTGTGAAAATTGCTGTGGAAATTCTCAGTTGTAGTTATGCCTGAGTCCCCAGCTCTTATCTGAAGCACGTAAAGTCATGAGAACTCATTCATCTTCATGTAGGAAAACACCATTTGAAAGATGAACATGTAATTGAAAGAACTTTCAAAATTACTTCTAAATACTCTAACTTACTCTGTTTAAATAAAACTCATCATCTATTCATTCTCTTTCAATTCTACCTTCTCCCCAACTGCCACTCTTTCTTCTCAAACTCCTGCTCACTCTCCATCTCTGTCTGTCTCCGTTTCTGTCTCTCTCTATCTCTCTCTAAACCCTTATTCTCTTTAGTGCATGCATAAGTGTATACATATGCATTCATAGTGTGGGACCATCTAGTGGATCACTGGCAACTTCTCAGGGCCCACATTCCTGACCAAAACAATTCCCCTTCTCCAGCCATCAATTGCCAATAGCTCTTCAGATAGAGCAGAATTTCACAAGCCCCTCCCCTACCAAGCTGGCATTTTAGCTGGACTGACTTTATGCAGGTCATGTGCATACATTTCCAGGTACTGTGAGGTAATGTATACAATTGAGCTTGAGCTGTCATGTCAAGGAAATACTATTTTGCTGCAGACTTCTGGCTCTTACTCTTTCTTGCTCCTTTTCCTATGATGATCTCTCTGCCTTGTGGGGTGTGATTTAAATGTCCCATTTGTGGCTGAGCACTCTGAAGTCTCTTATTCTATGTGTTGATCAGTTGTGTGTCATCTGCTGCAAAACGAAGCCTCTCTGATGAGTGTTGAGGTATGTACTATTATATGGATAAAAAGAGAAAAACTTAAGAGCCAGTTTATTACCATGTCAAGTAATCAGAATATGTTCTAGGTCCTCTCTCAGGGCCAATGACCTACCTAACAAGCCACAGAATTTGGCTTACCTAACAGTACCAAGCATGGGCTCCATCTTGTGGAGTGGTTCAAATCCACCACAGAGTGGTTGGTTACTCCCATAGCTTTTGTGTCACTATTGCCTCTTTGAATTATTATTTAATTTAACATATTTTTTTTAGTCCAGGTGATGGAACCTAAACTCTAGTACATGTGTGGCAACTGCTGTCCCATTGAGCTATCTCTCTCTTCACCTTGTAATGTGACTAGGTCCTAGATTCACATAAAGAGGACACCATGTATCTCTGCTTTTATAGTTTTTGCACTAGCTCACCGCCTATCTCTGAACAGTTTATCTAGAAATGTATCATACTCTCCAAAGGACCTACCCTCTTTGTTCAACCCAGACTTAATCTTGTCACTCACCTTGAGTCCACTCAGTAGATAGTTGATTTAGCTCTAGAATACCCCATCTTAACTCATAGGGATGCATAGCACATGGATTTTGTGGCACTCACTGCCTTTCTCCAGTGCATAATTGGTCTATTTTGTAATTATCTTAGCCTCAACCAATGCCATAAAGCAATTCAGGATCAAAGATTAATTCTGTATACTCAGGCCAATCATCTGCAAATGTTTTGAACTGATTTATTTTTAAATGATTTATTTAAGTCACTACAATGTTAAGTGATAAAATATGAGACAGAAACCCCAGTACTACAGAAAAAAGCGTATGAGTGGATTATTATCAGTGGGTAAAAAAAAAAAAACCCTAACCATACTCTGCATATATCTTACTCTTTTAATAATACATCTTTTTCTTATGATCATTTGGTTCAGGAGTTGGCAAACTTCTGCTGTAAAGTGCCAAGTCGTAAATATTTAAGCCTTTACTGGCCAAGAGTCACAATCAAAGATGTTGTGAAGGTACTTATGCAACCATTTAAGATGAAACCGTGGAGAAAGGAAGAAAAAGAGAAAGAAAAGGAAAGAGAAGACAGCAAAGAGCGGATTGGAATAGGCCAACTTTGGCTGCACTTGGCAGATCCCAGCTTAGCTGCATGTCATTTGCCACCAGCGGTTAAACTAGTCGAATCCAGTTTGAAAGAGCTCCTTTTCTAAATTGTTCAGAACATGACACGTTTGTTATGTTCTTGCGACTTATTTTAAGGCAGGAGGGGACAAAACCTCACACAAACCTCACAGAACTCGTTCCAGCCAGTGCTTGGGAGTTTGGCTGTTCTCCACGGCTTTCCTTTGAAATGTTTACTGCTTTAATGTTGTGGTTTTCCTCCATAAAGTATTTAACAGAAAACACATTTTCATGGGGCCCTTTAGTCTTCCCCACGCTTTGCATCCCTTAGGGTCTTATAAAAGAATGGTGTGGGCCTAATTAGTCACAGATAATTTGCAGCTAAAGTGGAGCATTCTGTGGAGATGTTGGCCTAAATTATTTGAGTTGTTTCACTATATTAATATTTCTGAGTGACAAGTTATTTCCCTGTATGTAGGGAACCAAACTTTTCTTGAGAAGGAGATTTCCACAAAGTAACGCATGCTTGTGAGTTCTAAATCCTTAAAGTAAGTGAGCTAGTTCTGTGTTCACACTGTCTCCACATTCAGATCTCAACATCCAGCAGGGAGGTGCATAGCTGAACAGAAGCCACAGTCCTCCTCCCGAGAGTCCGTCCTCGCTGTCTCTGCTGCCTTCCTTTGCAGCAGTTAGCGCTTCCCTGTTAGGAAGACTTGAGACCATGCTATACGTGATCGCACTATTTTAGATCTCAGAGGTGATAATCATTACAGTCATACATATTCCCTGTCCTTTCTTGCCACGTTACTGTTTCTATGGAGAGTGTGACTTTTCTCTTGAGCATGTTGCTGCTTGGCTTCCTCTTGGTCCCACACACTCCTTCTAATTTCAGGGCGTTACTCTGTTCAGGATCTGTTTGTTGTGAATCCTTCCCTTCCTGTTGTTATGTATGTGCGTATGTGCCTTATTACACAGACTAACAGCTCTTCCAGCCCTGATGCCCCTCACCTCATGGCATTTCTTGTAGTTCCCTTTCTCCACCATGTTGAACGAGGTAACCTCTGTCTCCCGCTCCACTTTCCCATTGTCTGTCTTCCCTTGTCATCTTTTATCTACTTGGACACAATGACTCTTTTGAAACTAAGATCTCACTTATTAATTTATAAATGCTATTGCCTGCTCTTTTCTCTACTCGTACATTTGTACATTTTTGATTTGCACAACCTAACTGTATCTTTCTTTCCATATTATTATGCTTATTTATTTTTTCCATTTTTTATTAGGTATTTAGCTCATTTACATTTCCAATGCTATACCAAAAGTCCCCCATACCCACCCACCCCCACTCCCCTACCCACCCACTCCCCATTTTTGGCCCTGGTGTTCCCCTGTACTGGGGCATATAAAGTTTGCGTGTCCAATGGGCCTCTTTCCAGTGATGGCCGACTAGGCCATCTTTTGATACATATGCAGCTAGAGTCAAGAGCTCCGGGGTACTGGTTAGTTCATAATGTTGTTCCACCTATAGGGTTGCAGATCCCTTTAGCTCCTTGGGTACTTTCTCTAGCTCCTCCATTGGGGGCCCTGTGATCCATCCATTAGCTGACTGTGAGCATCCACTTCTGTGTTTGCTAGGCCCCGGCATAGTCTCACAAGAGACAGCTACATCTGGGTCCTTTCGATAAAATCTTGCTAGTGTATGCAAAGGTGTCAGCGTTTGGAAGCTGATTACGGGATGGATCCCCGGATATGGCAGTCTCTACATGGTCCATCCTTTCGTCTCAGCTCCAAACTTTGTCTCTGTAACTCCTTCCATGGGTGTTTTGTACCCACTTCTAAGGAGGGGCATAGTGTCCACACTTCAGTCTTCATTTTTCTTGAGTTTCTTGTGTTTCTGCTTATTTATTTATGTGCATGTGCATGCCTATGTGTGGGCACATACATAGCACAGCATGAATATAGAGGTCAGAGGGCAGCTTTTGGGAGGTGGCTCCTCCTTCCACCTGTGGGTCCCAGGGATGTAGTTCAGGTTGTCAGGCTTGGCAGTAAATGCTTTACTCTCTGAGTCTCCTTAAAATCCACTCTTTAGAAACCACCAAAGAATCTCTCCTGACTACTGAATTAAGCCCTAGTTCAGTAATACAGTACTGAGGATTCTCAACTCAGCACATATAACTAACCCCCTTCACCAACTGCATGTGCCTTAAGTCACAAGCAATGTGAACTGTCTTTTGTACTCCTCTGAATGTCTCATGTTTCCATCCTCCCCTCCCCTTTCCTTTTATAATCTTTTGGTCCAATTTCTCAAAGAATTATATACATATATTATTGACCTCCACTGAAGGATGCTGGATAACAAGGGGCTTAGCATTGACTATTGAACAAGAAGGACCCTGCCTATAGGCCAGTTAGATGGCTCTGTGGTTAATAGCTCCATGAACCTGCATTCAAGCCATGGAACCCACATGGTGGAAATTAAGAAATGACTGTACACACACACACACACACACACACACACACACACACACACACTACTTTCAATAGTAAGCCATGCACATGCACATACATACAGAAACAATATTCAGTTTTTGTTATGCTATTTTTTCGGTTCTAGGGTTAAACCTATGTCTACACACATGGTAGATAAGCAACACATTACTGAACTAACTACATCCCTAAATTTCATTATATTTTTAATTTTGAAACAAGATCTTGCTAAGTTGCCTAGGCTAACCTCAGACTAATCTTGTAGCCCAGGATAGTCTTCTCAACTTCCACCATGTGGGTCCATGGCTTGTATGCAGGTTGCCAGGGTTCATGGAGCTATTAACCACAGAGCCATCCAACAGGCCTATAGGCAGGGTCCTTCTTGTTTGATTGTCAATGCTTAGCCCTTGTTACCCTTCAGTGGAGGTCAATAATATGCCTTCTTCCTTTCTCAGTGTCACTGTGACATCATGAATATTTTATATTAAATGTTAATATTTTAGCAAACTGACAGCTTAAAGCTTCACTATTGCTGATTTATTTTGGGCTTTCTGTCACATTGTTTCATGCATTCCTATCTGTTTTTTCTTTTTGCTTTCTTCCTTGCACTTTCTTATCAACTGAATTCATTAATGACTCTGTTTCTCTTTTCCTTACTGGCTTGTGATTGGTCTTAATCCTTTAATGTGCACACACAGTTATAAATTTCCTGTCTTAACATGTCTTGAAAACAAAACATAAAGTGTTAAATTTTTTTTCACGCTGATTTTCCATTTCTATCAGCTATGCTATTTTTATTTCTTGTTTTAATTGTACATTAAAAGCTATTATAGTTTCTCAATTTTCCTGTTACTTTTTTTTTAAACCACCAATACCAATTTTCCTTTCCAAAAGTATGGGAAATATAAATGCTTACTGCATCCCACTACGTGTTTTCTGTTTAATTGTCTATGTGAACCAAGTCCTTTTGCAGTTGTGTGGTTAAAAAACTCATGAGCAATACTTTTTCCAGGCACCTGTAAATATGGCTTTCAGCCGTCTTGAGTAACAGTAATGTTGGTGATAGAATTATAAACTGGCAGTTATTTTTCTTCAACAACCTGAGGATATTATTTTAATTGTTTTGGCAGCAATTGTTATTGATGAATCAAGTTGCTATCAGCAGTCGGATTCAAGAACTAAAATGTAGAAGGGTTAAAAAGCTAGAAAAATTACAAATGACATACTTTTCAGTAAAATGAACAGCATAACATCTCGACTGATGTTTAAGAGTGTTAAGACTATGAGACAGAAGCTCACGAAAATATAAAACACTGTATCGCTACATACTAGCTATAACCAATTTCTTTGGCAAAGAAAGTGAAGCCCACCATGGCAAGACCATACAGAGAGGACAGAGAGAAAGAGTGTTGTGATCTGGGAGGAGTGAAAATGGTCCCAATTCTAAAGAACTGTGTTATGTCGTGCTGAGCCAGAGAAGTATAATTCTAAAGCAGCCTTCGAAACATCAGAGATTGGTAAAAGATGAAGCAGAAAGCAAGCGACATCATTTAAAAATGCAAATTAGGTCAGGACTAGAAGAGTCAAGGCAGACAGATGTATGAGGAGATGGGGCATGATGGAAGTAAGAAGGAGAGCAATGTGACAAAGGATAGGGTAGAATGGCTGGTCAAGAGCAGAAGGAGAACCCACAGGACCTGGGTTGGGCAGTGGAGGTCATGGTGGCATCACTACCAGAGAACAATCTCATGCAGCATATCATGAGCATCCACCAGGGAAGCTGTGGAGTAAGAGGCTTGATAGATGGATCAGAAGCTCAGAGCTAAAGTGTCCACTTTCAAACCCAAATTGAGGCAGAAAGCCGGCGAGGCAAAGAACAAAGAGTGAAACAGGACAAAGGGAGAGGGGAACCTCTTCAGTAAGGTTGCTCTACGCAGGTCTGGAGAATGGGTTTTCAAGCATCCATCTTGGACAAAGACCCTTCATCCTCTCCAGGTAAACGCCAGCCAGTTCTGTAGATACAGTGCAATGAAGCAAAAGACAGCCTTATTTGATGGTAGCTAATTTTTCTGCAAAGTCGGAGGCAGACCATTTGCTGGGAATTAAGGAAAATAATTAATTTCGTAGGCTGCCTGGAAGTTCCTAATTTATATTTCTATGGAACATATGTCATACCCTTAGGACCTCTCTGGGATCCATTGCTAATTAAGACATTTTAATAGGCCAACTGTAAATGCTAATTTTCATCATTTATTTCCTAATTTATGCTGCTTTCCAGCAAGAAATTTGTTATGTTATTTGGCAAACCTAGATACCCATCCCTCTCCTTGTAATTGTTGATGCAGACATTCCTGCGTACTTCTCTACCAGGGCTTTTCCTATTGGAGCTTAGGAACTTGATGAGAACTGCCAGGCAAACAATCTGCATTTATAAGGTGACAAATGGATTTCTCTTTTCATTGTTTTCACGTGATATTTATTCTTCATCAGAGAAAGTAGGCCAACATGAGGATTTCTGTCTGATCAATATAATTCCACCCCAAAGCAACGGAGGATGACATCTGTTGCCTTGTGCCATCTTTTCAAGGACAGACATATGCTGCCTCTTGGGCTAAAACTGTTGAAAACAACATTGGAACCGTTTTATTACAGTCCAGTTATTAGACTTTGGGTTTCTGTGTTGTGGTAAAGACAGATCATTATTATTTGGAACATGTGGTTGAGCACAGCTGATCACCTGATGATGGATGCGAGAAAGGGGTTGGGGAGCAAAGGAAAAGAGGGGAAGGAGACAAAGAGGCAGGGACAGACAGACAGGTTAGCTCCTGAGCACACATCGCCGAGGTTCCGTTCCTTTCAACTAGGTTTCTCCTATAAAGTGTCAATCTTCTCACAACAGTCCACTAGGTTATGACTCATCAGTGGATTAAAGCATAGATGAGGCCAAAGCCCTCAGAATATAATTACTTCCCCAAAGCTTTACCTCTGGGCCTTGCTACATTGTACTTTCAACATATTGGTCTTTGGAGACATTTCATAATGTCCCCCAAACATGTCTGAAAAGTATAGAAAGTATATGAAAGTATCTGAAGGAACAATACAGTGTTCAGTGAGAGATTGTGACAAGGGAGTCTAATTAAAATGGGGATCAAGAGGCCCCACAGAAGTGCCACTTGAGCAAAAGTTTTAAGTGTGATTAAATTTAGTTAGAAGTAGGCAGGGGTGGGAGGGGAGATGGTCTCAGGAAGGAAGAACATTTGAATTCTGGTTGTGCCAGTGGACTCTCCTAGCCATCCATGGCCTCTCCGAGCCCACAGGAGCCAGACAGGCACTTAGGCAGCCTGGAATATGAAGGGACTGTACAGCATGTATCTCAGTTGAGGATTCTTTTAGCTCCGTTTGTTAACTTGCCAGGATGACTTCAGCAGAGGGTGACTCATTTACAGTAAGCATTCCCCCTCTGATAGTGTTTTAATTAAATTCTGAACAAAGAGGTGACAGAGGAGACAAGTGACCTGCTTTGACCACAAAGATGCAGTGGCTTCCCTATGTATGCTTGTGACAAAGTACGAGCTCTTAGCTTGAGGATAAACCTGAGAAGTCCATTCACGGTGATAAAATTAAAGCAAAACTACTTCTGTCTGTCATAGATGACTGGTGAGCCACACAGTCCCGACATCTAACCAGTACAAACAGGGATTACAATAAAATCCTGTGGTTGTCAGCTTTCACTGTCCTGAGTACTCTGGTGACAAAGTTCCTTAGCATGGCTCAAGTCCCAACAGGCCACATGTTGGGACTTAAAGCTTAAAGCATAGTGATTGCAAGAACAACAGAATAAAACCAATACATGTAATATTTTCAGTGGGTGATACTCAACAGGCATGGGCCACCATTCCAGAGAAATTTCTGTGTTCTTTGGTTATTTATCTCCTGAGGGAGCAGTGACTCTTAAATCTCAGAGCTGCTCCTGGCTAATGAATACGGGGAAGGTTTTGAAAGATGCAGTTATTCTTTAGCTCCATTCACGTTTCTCATTTGGCATCATGTCACTTTGGATAGTCTATCTATCTCTTTTTAGATAAATAAGTTGTCAGATATATTTATGACTGGTAACCTGAGACATTATAAACTACATACACATACATATTGTACCTATGTACACACACACACACACACACACACACACACACACAGAGAGAGAGAGAGAGAGAGAGAGAGAGAGAGTGAGAGAGAGAGAGAGCTTCACAACCATTGCTACACAGCCCTGAGGTATTCATGCGGTAATTAAAAAGAATATGCCTCCATGTGCTCTATGCCTGATTTGGCTTCTTGCCATATCTTCTCACAAGACTTTCAGAATCAAGTGATTCCTGGTGTAATGGCTACTCCTGGTTGTCAGCTTGACTATATCTGGAATGAACGACAATCCAAATTTGGAGAGCTCACCTGTGATCCAGATCTTGAGGCTGGAAGACACAAGTTTCTGACCTGGATCTTGGCATGGAGGTCTTGAGGCATAGTGGCTATGAAAAGCTTAGGCCCAGGCAAGGTAGTACACACCTTTAATCCCAGGAGACTAAAACAAGGAGATCTCTGACTTCAAGGTCAGCCTGGGACAAAACAAGTCCCAGATTCAGGCATGGTGGTATACACCTTTAATCTGGGCCACACCTTCTGCTGGAGACCTACATAAGGACATTGGAAGAAGGAAGATTCACTCTTCTTCGCCTGTTTGCATTTACTTACCAGCACATCTGCTGGAAGCTACTTCTACAGAAGACCAGCTGAAACAAGTAGCCTTGTGGGACTGAGCAACTACTGGATTCTTAGACTTCCCATTCACAGCTGACCGATGTTGGGGAGTTGGATTACAGATTGTATGTCATCATAGCAAATTCCCTTACTATATAGACTATCCATATGTTCTGTGACTCTAGAGAACCCTAATATACTTAGTCAAGAAACAAAAGCAAAATTGTCCTATTCCTCAATGGATTCTGATGAAAACTGGTAACAAAATCAGGTACAACTCCAAGAGAAGACACTGATGGAGAAAGAAGTTGGGTCTGTAAGGATTCACACGATGGCACGACTGAGGATTTACACTAAATTGTAGTCATTGATTTGTCCTACTAGATGGAGTTCAACATTCTTTTTTTTTTTTTTTTTTTTCCAGAAATGACTTCTGAGGTCATAAGATTTTTTTTATTATTATTTATTTTAACCCAACGAGTCTAGTTAATTTTCTTCATATTATTTTTTTTTTCTTAACCTGAAGACTTGCTCATGTCTAAATTGGGGCATTTGTCCAATAATAAATATAGAATCTTTCAAAACAGAAAAGTTTATTTGCCCCAATAGGAGTTTCACTAGTGTGTGTGTGTGGGGTGGGGGGGGGTTACTTTTCAAATGTGTGATAAAACATTTTCAATTTTAAAGCAGAATACTTTTTATTAATTATATTTTTGAAGCAATTGGTAGAAGCAAAATAATCATATTCTCTTTTTATAATCAAAAGAAAAATCTGATGTTTCAAAAATTTTCAGAGTTAATCCCCGTTGTTGATTGAAACAGTGCTTGATCACAAAGAACAAAGCCCTGTGGAAGTGTATTTCTTCATAAGCAATGTCACACACACTCTACTAGTGTGCATGTGCTTAATTCAAGCTCCTCTTGCAAAAATAAAGCTTCCAGTTTAAAAGGATGGATCAGAAATGAAGCCATCTCCCAGAGCCACTGCAGTTGGGGTTGGGGGGCTCGTTTTTTGAAAAGTACTGGATGGAATGATCTTGAAGCTTGTCTTCAGAGAGGAGGGGTTAAGTTAGAGCTTTCCAAGAGAAACCATGCAAGTCAGGTCAGCTAGACCTTGTGATGAAGGCTTTTGGGCAGTTGACTTTGGCTGTTGAGACAATACTGAATCACCTTGAGACATCTCCCCATTGGTGTACCTGTTTTTGAAAGGACTCTGTGTTGGAAAAGGATTTCCGACATTTCCTGGATAGACCAATACACACTGTCACCATAGTGAGAGGAATCCCAACAGGTTGCTGTTCCTTTGAACACTTTGCACTTGACTAGGCCTGGTGACGCTGGCCTTTTATTAGTACCAGAAAGTGGGTAGAGTGTGGGAACTACTCCCTGTGAGGACACCTCAGAGTTGAGGGTGACAGGCCTGGCATAATTTCATTGCATATGATTTATAATCAGGACATTAAACCCAGGCCAGTATAAACTTGATTTATGGCTTTCCAAGCTAAGTATCAGAGCTACTTCATGGGAAAGAGATGGGAGAGACTGTGCCTGTGCCTGGTCCAGGGGTTCAGTGGAGAATCTGCTGCAAATGCACCTTTGTGGAGATGACTGAAAGTTCTACAAGGATCTCCAGAGGTGCAGTGCGTGGTCATCCCAGCTGCGTAAGCTTTGAGTGGTGCCCTTGAGTGACACATGCTCTTGCAATAATCCTGCTGAGGTCATTGATACACCAAGCTGAAGTTGGATGTGACTATTTCTGCCATCTGTCACTGGGCTTCTTTTGGGGTAAATAGACATTTATTTGTGCATCCTCAGAAGTCACATAACACACGTTTGACACTGGATGTAGAGAGAGGACAGGCTGACTCAGTAGGGAAAGTGAAGTTTCAGAGCCGAAGAGCATAGTAGAAAGTAGCTGTGTAAAAGCTTTATTGCCTTGCCCAGTGCTCTTGAGAACTGAGTGCAGAGGCTGTAGGAACACAGCGTTTGTCTGTAGTATTACTCTACCTCAACATTGGGCCTGAAGCTGTTGGAGTAGAAGAAGCTACAAGATGAAGGTGAATCCGGTGGGCATCAGTATAGATACCAACTGATAAGGATGACAGAGCTTCACTCAATTCCATTTGGAGCAGCAGAGCATCTGGGATGGAAGGACACAGAAACAGTTTAGCATCACCACAAGAATTCAGGAACCCAAGTAGACACATAGGATAGGATTCAGAACCGCAGTCATCCAGCTAGCTGAGTAGATCAGGAAGAAACCGGGTGAGTGCTTATGGTTTTCCTGAGACTGCCAGTGACACCTCTGAAAGAGAACCACAGAGGTTCTGAGGGACCAAATCTGTTAGGTTCAGACTCCAGCTTAGAGAACCTGACCTAAGATTAAACTCGAGTTAACTAACAAACTGGCACCCAGTACCAGTATCCAGGCTACTACCCAATAAGACCTATATATAACACCAGTTTCCAGGTTATTCCCCAACAAATCTGCACCCCAAAGATACAAGCCTGCCCCTGACACTTCACTTCCTAACAACCACCAATCGAATGTGTATCAGGCTAGACACCCCCTTCTTGCCTCTATAAATGCTTACCTGAAACTAGGTTCGAGGCTGCACCCTCCCATTCCAATGAGTTAGAGATGGTTGTGTGGACCAAGTTTGAGCTTAAATAAAGAGACCCTAGTGCAATTGCATCAGAATCATCTCCTTGGTGGTCTTTTGGGGTTCATGAACACTTCCTGGCAAAACAGCTGATCCCCATCTCTCCCAAATGAGCGTCTCCTAATTAAGCATGTGTAGGTATAGAGACTACAGGCCTGGGATCTGAAGTGTGATAGCTCTTTCTTTTTCTTTCACTTCATAAATCCTCATGAATTAACTGGCAATCAGTGCCAGGTGCAGTCCTGCTTTCTGCCTTGCTGTTGCAGTGTGGGAATGCTGCTCGGGCAGGGGAAACTCGAGACCCTAGACTACATTTACCTTATGCAGTCATCCGGTGCTGGGCTTGTGGGAAGCACCAATGCACTGCTTAGATGGTGGGAGAATGCAGCCATGGCTTGCTGGAGGCCTCAGCTCAAGTGACATAGGCGACATAGGCTGAAGCTGAAAGCTGGGGTCACCTCACTCCTGGGCATCTAGTCACGGCTGGAAACTGCATAGAGTCAGTATGGAGGGAGCCCACAGTCCTTCGAGGAGAAGCCTAGGATTCGGGGCTTCCCAAACTCTTGGACACCCATACGCTGCTGGAAATTTCGGAGGAGTCAGAACAGAGGGGCCTGCAGGCTGAGGACAACGAAAGCCTGGGACCTGGGGGATGGAGGAACTCCTGCTTAGCTCATCAGTGATTGATCTTAGTGGTGATTGTCTGGGAGAACAGAGGGGCCTTCTGCAGGAGACTTAAGCTCTGTAGATGAAAGCTTTCTCCATGATCCCTTCAGTTGTTCTTGATGAAAGAGTCTTTGGTGACAAACTGTTCATTGATTGTTCATCATAGAAAATGGGTGCATACCACCTCCTTAGGGTGGACCAGAGATTAAATACCTTTTGCAAGAAGGAATGTCCTGGAAGGGAAGCTTATTGGCTAAACCCTCAGGGCCTCTAGGTACCTTATTAGCATGGAGAACTCTGTTCTGTGCTGTGTGACCATTGGTCATGTCCCTTTGTGGGTCACATGTTCTGGGCCAGGAATCTTCTTAGGGAGCAGGGAGATACCTACTGTCCTCAGAAGGGTGCCTGGGTACAGGGGTCTCTCTACACCCACTCAACCTTACCAAGTTTCCTGGCACAGTCCAAGGTGTCAGAATTAAGTTTGTGAGCTTCATGTGGTGGATGGCTAAAGGAAAAACAAACAGAATTGACAAATAAAATAATTTCAAATACCAGATGATCGCTACAATCCTAGAAAGTGGTGGACAGGACCAAAGACAGAAGCCAGTCTCATAAGTAATGTGTTATGTGATTTTTTTTTTTTTTTTTTAATGAGCAAATTCAGAGATCTGCCAGCAAACTGAAGCAATTCAGAACCTGGCATTTGGTGCTATGGACTCTGTGATGAATGCAGGATGCTATCATTGTGAATACACCCTCCTCAGTGAACCCAACTTTCTACAGGAAACAAACAGCTCTCTGGAAGGGTAGGATCAGTGCCGGCAAGCCGAAGAAGCGGAAGCAAGAAACCCCACCAGGAAACACCACCATGTTCACGTAACCTGATGGGTGCATGGTAGCCTTCCCTGAGAGACTGAGTCAGCTGACTCTGTATACTTCCCTTCCTTGTGGACCAAATACAGAGGATTCACTGCTTGGAGTCCTAGGACCTTATCTGTCCATTTCTGTTGTTGTTGTTTGTTTTTGGGGTTTTGTTTGCTTTTTTTTTGGGGGGGGGGCTTTTTCAAGACAGGGTTTCTCTGTATAGCCCTGGCTGTCCTGGAACTCACTTTGTAGACCAGGCTGGCCTCGAACTCAGAAATCCGCCTGCGTCTAACTCCCAAGTGCTGGGATTAAAGGCGTGCGCCACCACGTCCAGCTACCTGTCCATTTCTTTAAGTCTCTTCTGGGCTTGCTATTATTTTGGACCGGTTCTCAGTCCCCTACCGATAGCTGTCAGTGTGGGCTAGGATCTGCTAGCTCCTGGTGCAACAGATACAGACCAGGAAAGATGCTAAACGCAGGTGAAAATCAGTTTGGTGCAGTGGAAGGGGCTGCTAGTGTTTGTTCTTGCTACCAATTAGCAGGGCACCTTCAGAAAGCATCCCAGAGCTTCAGCTTCCAAAAGTAGATTTCTGCAGATGCTAACATTGCGCAATAGAAGAAAACTAAGGCAGAGAGGCCAGCTAGTGAAGGAGGAACCAACAAGCCCATCAAAGAAATGAGTCCGCCGGGTTCCATCCTCCATTCTCCGTAACCGCTGTGTGTAGTGATGACTGAGGACTGAAGGTCTAAGCAGCTTGCATGGCTCATCTGCGCCTTGGCTAATGGGCTCCTATGTTCGTGGCTTGGGTGTACCACTGTTAATGATGCATTCATCTATTTCTTACCTCGTTTTAAAAAGTGGCACAAAGCGCAGTCCTGTTACCTGCCCCTTGCAGCGGCGCTGAGACAGCCCAATTCTGTCTCCTGGAACAGTCTGCTAAGAGCTCCTATTGCTGCCCAGAGCTGTATCTCTATTGAGAACACAGTGGTGGGCCGAGCATTTGGGCCTGATTAGTGCTCCTAAAGCTCTGTTTTAACTCTTTAATGTGCGGAGTCAAGAGTCCACAGCAACCATTAATCATCCTGATAGTGAGGGATGGGATCTGTTCCCCGGAACAAGACAGGATGATGTCTTTGCACTGCTGCGCTTTAATCACAGGCTGTCTGCATTCCACACCTGACGCAAGCCCGGTTCTAGCAGCGCATCCGTTATTATTCATCCCCTCTCACCGCCTTCTCCATTCTTCTCAGCATCCTCATACCCATCAATCAGTCAAAAAGAATCACACGGAAAAGACATCTTTTCAAACAAAACTGTTTTTTCTTTCTTTCTTTCTTTTGTCTTTCTCGGGGTTACTCTGCAAACTGGAAGTATCCATCAATACTTAATAAAGTAATTTATTTTGAGCTGTCGCTGCTGTTCTCAAAGGGCTTCCCAAGTATTGCCTCATATATCTTTATCCAAGAACATCATTATTGCCTCAATGATTGAAAAATGAAGGCATGAACTTGTTAAGTGTCCCCATGTCTCTTGTTGAAAGATATCCCCAGGTACTTAAACATACTCTGTACCCTGAGGTCAAGGAAGCAATGGAGAGAACTAGTAAGCTGTATCTCTATCCTGTCTCCTCTGCCTTGACCTCATCCTGTCCCCCTCCGGCCCCTCACAGTTCCCTGGCAACCTGCTACCTGTCTTGAATGCCTAGCAACATCGCTTCAACCTCCTCTCTTTTTTACCTGTGTTACCTCCTAATCCCACCTTCGCCATCTCCCCCAGTCCTACCCCCTTTCCCTTCCTCTCTTTTTCACCGAAGGGACTCTAGCCAGCTAACATGGCTAGCACGGCTCTGTCAAGCCTTGCCCCTTTGCCCCAATCCCTCTGCCTTCCTAAAAACCCTTAGATTACATACCTAAAGCTAGCCACCAGGGTCTATCCCCTTATTTGGACACTTGCTCCTCCTGAGGCTGACTATCAAGGTCTAGCTATCATTGAAGTCCAGAAATCCGATGTCTTCTTTGGCTCACCTAAATAACATGCCTAGTTAAAATTAAACACCTCATCTGAACTCGGGGGTTTTCCATTTTATGTTTAAAAACCGCCCTTTATCTGTGGGCCACATCTGTCTCCACTTAACAGAACCAGTCCTTTGTTCCCCTCTGGGACAAATACCCCATCCCCCTCTCTCTTGTTTGCTTCTCCTTCACCTACATCCTCTATCTCCTGTCTTTGTCTCTTATTCCATGTCCTTTGTCTCTCTGGGCCAAATAAATCTCCTGTGCTGAGCACTTGTTCTTGGACTGTCTTTTTATTCCCCCTCCAGTGCTATCTCTTTCCCTCTCCTCAGTCTCTCAGTCCTACCCCTTTCCCTTCCTCCCCCATATTAGTCACCTCTTAATTCTACCTCCGCCATCTCTTAGTCCCATCCCTTTCCCTTTTGGCTAAGATTGCTTGTAGTAAATCTTTTATTATTTTCTTCCATGTACATAAGTCTTCTAATTAGTTTTATACCACCCCTGGCTCAATTTAACTCCTGCAGCGATACTTCTAAAATGTGAATCTGAACATGAGGTTCCTCTTCTAAAAATAGATATAATTCTAACAATCTACTGAAGTTGCCCTAGTAATGTACATGCAGGCTTTATGTATCTAAATGCCATTTCCTCTTGTTTTTATGCCTACAATGCTAGATGAAGTTCTCATCTGGTCACTGCTGTATCACTCTCTTGGGCCACCGCACTACTACCTGGACTGCCATTTTGGCCCTGGGATTTCTTCTGCATTTCTCCGCTGTGTTAGGAAATGGAAAGTAAAACACCATGGTGTGGTGATAGGCTCTGTTATAGACCCACACTTGTGTAGTCTCAGCCTTCTTTGAGGAGTCTCACCAAGAATCTCCCCACTTCCTCTCCCTCCTCCCGTCCCTCCCTCCCTCCTATCTCCCTCTCTTCCCTCCCTCCCTCCCTCCCTCCCTCCCTCCCTCCCTCCTATCTCCCTCTCTTTCCTCCCTTCTTCCCTCCCTCCCTCCCTCCCTCCCTCCTTCTCTTCTTCCCTCCCACCTTTTCTAGTGTCCTTTTTCCAGCTTCTGGAGTGGCCAGAGCAGGGATGCATTCTATCAGGTCCACAGGCAACACACTTCTCTCTTATTTTCTCATTCTGTGGCTGCTCAGAATTGGAACTAAGTTTCACTTCACTTAGGATTGGTTCTCCTCAGTTTTCCTTGCCCCTGTATGTGAGGCCTTCTTGGGGGAGAGGGCATTATACACTTAAATCACAATAACAGCCTCTTAGAAAATATACAATAATTGGATATAATTCATGGCCACATGCAATTAATTTTTCTGCCCATTGAAGTTGTTTTTAAATGTTAAAGAAGTCATATTTAATTGCATTGGCAATAGCATTTCTAGGATATGATAGTATTTATCCTATCATATTGGGTTATAAAATATATTTACAAATAAATTTATGAAACAATAAAAAGGTTATCATGATAAGCCTGGAATGTGGGTGTTGGGTCTTAAGTCTTGCTTTCTGGACACTGGGAGGGTCTATGATTGGGAGTGCCAGCACATGAAATATTGAAGAGCTAAAAATAATAGATTTGAGGAAATTACCCTGCGTTTAGCTATGAGTATTATGATAGTCATTAAAACTCCTTCCTAAAGATGTTTAGTCCTTCCTCCTGGGCAGATGGAAGATGTATTTTCTAATTCATTATGGTTGAGTGAGGCCATATAATTAGTTCTGGGCAATATGGTCCCTGCCAGCATGGGCCCCCTCAGAATCTCTTCTCTTCTGACTCATTGGCTGGCAGTGTGAGCCTGGGTTCCCAGAGGAAGACCACATTCAGTAGATCCCTCAGGCAACCCATGACGGTGACACGTGGCTTGTTCAGTGTGGAGTGAAGCAACGAGCAGTATGCAGACCAACATGGATCCTTTCTACACAACGTCTCGCAGACTCATGCATACTCGTGCAGCCGTAGTTTTAAATTGATGTGAAGGATTTTTTTTTTTAATGGTGAGAAAGGAAGCTCCTGAAGTCACTTTCATTTTTATTGCTTTAAATATATTTTCATCCAACCACATGGTTTTAAGAAGACATTAAGCAAGGGACCCGCCGCCTCCCAGAAGAGCTGTACTTAGCAAGCGTCAGTGTCTTCCACCTCGCTCCAGCTCTACACAGGATAGAGCACTGGGATGGAAGCTGCCTCACAGCAGCAGGTGATGGGAAGTCACAGTCAGGACAGAGCAGCTGTGAAGCCAACCGTCACTGCCACTTGTCAGAATCTTTAACTCCATTACAACTCGAGAGCTGTCTTCATCATGTTGACCACAAAGGAATTTTTACCAACGAGCGTTGGCCATGATGAGCCTGTATTTCAGATGCATTAAGCTGCACCAGATCTGGGAAAAGGGGCACGAGCAAGCAGCGTTACAAAGGGAAAACACAAGGCTCCCAGACGTCACACAGTGAGCGTAACTAAAATGCTGCTAGAATATCCAGTATGTATTTACCTCACTTAATAGTTCCCTCCATTCTGAAGGTGCCTGAGGTAGAATTTGCACACTCCCAATTCAATTTCAAAACTCTAAAGTTTTTCTGAAGACTTTTTGCCACTGTGAAGATTCATTTATGCACCAACTTTGCTAGGGTGCAATGCCCTGTTGCTTGGCCCAGTATAATTCTAGATATTTTCATGAAGGCATTATTTACCTTTTTTTTTTTTTTTTTTTGGTTTTTCGAGACAGGGTTTCTCTGTGTAGCCCTGGCTGTCCCGGAACTCACTTTGTAGACCAGGCTGGCCTCAAACTCAGAAATCCGCCTGCCTCTGCCTCCTGAGTGCTGGGATTAAAGGTGTGCGCCACCATGGCCGGCCTGCTTCATTATTTACTTTTGACTGATATTTAAATTGTCCTACTGAGTAAAATTGCCTACTTTGCACCAACTGGGAAGACTCATCCAATCAGTCAGAGGCCCTAAGCAAAAAGAAAGAGGAAGAGAGTCGATCTGTACCTGGTCATGAAATTGCAGTTATAATCTATTCTTGATGAAATTTCCAGCCTGTTTACCTACCCTACAACTTGATCACGGGCCAATCTCCACAAGGTCCATGGACCTTCCTTAAGCCAAGTCTCTTGATATGTGATTGATAGGTAGATAAAAGATAGATGATAGATAGGTAAATAGACAGACAGACAGGTAGATAGATAGATGATGGATGGATAGATAGATAGATAGATAGATAGATAATAGATGGATACAGACAGATGATAAATACATACATCATATAAAGACAGACAGGTAGATAGATGATAGATGGATATAGACACATGATAGATACATAGATGATAGATAGATACATAGATAGAAAAGAGAGAGGGGAAGAGGGAAGGAGAGAGAGGGGGAAGGGAGGGACAGAAAGAGGGGAGAGGGGGAGGGGGAGGGGGAGGGGAGGAGGAGGGGGAGAGGGAGAGGGAGAGGGAGAGGGAGAGGGGCAGAGAGAGAATCACATCTTATTTGGTCTGGCTTTCTGAAACCCCAGTGAATACAGTCCCCAGTATGGTAACAGATGAGCAGAATTTAAGAGCTATTTGGTTGCTTATGACTCTCTTGACTCTTTTATTATCTTCCTTTTATTTTCCCTCTCTGTACACAGATTGGTGAATGAGAGACTCCTGTCTCACTGACAAAGAGAACAGTAGCGGGAATATAGGTTTATCTTAATGCTGAAGTGGAATACACCACAAAGTCGCCTCATCTTGGGGTAGTTTTCTATGAGTTTTACATACACAGCTGGGTATGGTACTGAAGAATGATGTAAGCATTATACACCTTTCTGTTGAGGGTCCTGTGGTAAGCTCTGTAGAGGCTCTCTGGGTTCATGGCCTTGGGCTCCTCTTCCCTTCCCTCCCCTCCCCTCTCCTTCCCACTTATACTTCCCCATCTAGTCCCTCCTCTTTCCTTCCCCTCTGCTCCCTTCTCAACCCTCCCTCCCTTTTCTCTCCCTCCCTTCTCTCCCCTTCTTCCTCTCTCCCTCCCTCCCTTCTCTTTCCTTCCTCCCCTCTTTTTCCCTCCCTTTTCTCCCCTCCCTCCTCCCCTCTCTCTCCCTCCACTTTCCTCAGTCACCCCCTGACTTACCTCTCCTTTTTAGATAGGGTCTCACTAAGTAACCTAGATTGGCCTTTAATCCCCATTGCTCTGGCCTCAGTTTTCTCAGTGTTAGGAGTACAGGGATGTGCCTTCACTATCCTGCCTGGCTAAATGTCTGTTTCTTGATAGAAAACATCTATAATTTTCTTTTGGAACTGTCTCAGCACCAAATTACACCCAAAACTCTTTAAAAAACAAAGATATAAACAAACCCACTTATATTGCACAAGGGAACTTAAGCTATACATGGTCAATTCGATTCATTCAAATGAATATTTACCTGAAGATTTTAAATCTTTAGACATGAACAAGATTTTCACACCATCAAACCAAGGTGAATCTTTTTGTTGCTGTTGTTTGGTTGCTTTTTATTTTTATTTTTTAAGTAAGCATTGATAAAGAGTGTTCTAAGCTGGGCAGTGATCTCAGCATTTGTGAGGCAAAGGCAGGTGAATCTCTGAAAGTTTGGGACCAGCCTGGTCTACAGAGTGAGTTCCAGGACAGCCAGGGAAATCCTGTCTGGAAATATTCCTCCCTCCAAAACCAGAGAATGGTCCTTAGGGATGAGTGACCTCCTTGAAAAAGCTTCATTATTACAATACAACAACGTCTTAGCTCAAGTAAAATACCGTTGGAATCCATCCCACCGAGTTTTCATTTTTAGTTGAGTGTTTGGTAGGCAGAGCCTGTGAGCTCTTCCAGGCTGAAAAAAAAAAAAAAAAAAAAAAAACAAAACAAAACAAAACAAAAAAAAACAAAAAAAAAAACCAAAAAAACCAAAAACCAAAAAACAAAAAACAAAACAAAACAAAAAACCCAAACCATCTTTCCCCAGGTGTCAGACTGCACACTGTCATTCATAACGGAGACGATTTGTAGCACATTTTATGGAGCCAGACTATTATCTGTCTGCATGCAAAGGTCTTCCTGCAGCACCCTCTCCTGCCAGTGCCCTCTTAGCCCAGCTGTAGACCATCGAAGAATAAGGAGAGCAGAAAAATCAATTCCCATAGAGAGGGCGCTTTCTCTCCTTGGCACTCAACGGATGTCACAGTGAGTGATAGATGCTAAATCCCAATCAGTAAGTCAATTTACCTCACGACGTGAAGCAGCTAGCCACCTGGATTAGAGGGTTTACCTCCAGAGAGCAATCTTTTCCCTTGATCAATCTCAGCACTGTGATCTACAGACCTGCCACGGCTCACAAACATCCAGAGTGATTGCTGGAATTTCACCAGCAAGAGAGAATAAAACGGTTATATGTATCCTACTCAGAACCATCAGAAAGCATAGCATACCATTTTGTCTAGCCTGGGGTTTTGATCCTAACCAATACTTACCCATGGTGCATGGACAGGAGTCATACTTGGATGTGTCTGTTTCTCTGTAAGTACCAATTTCTCACACCAATGGACAATAACTTTACTCTTAAGCTTTTTTTTTAATTCCCTCTAAAATATTTTAATATGCACGAACTTCTAAAATTATTTATTTTTATTCATATGTATGTATGACTGAGTATATGTGTGTACCCCACATACGTGCAGGAACCTGAAGAGACCAGAAGACATTAGTGTTCCTTACAGTGATAGCTATAGATGAATTATGAGCTATAGATGTTATGAACCAACATTTGGCTGCTGGGACTTGAGTCCTTGTCCTCTGCAAGAGCAACTAAATACTCTGTCTCTGGAGCCATCTCTCCAGCCTCTACACAAACGTTTTATTTGAGAATAAGCCGTTTCTTATTTATAATTGTTTATTAAGTATGTCCTGTAGCTGCTTAGCGGGAGAAACAGACTGGAAGTCTGGACGCTTACCCTGCAGAAAAAGCAGGCAGCTCATATTTCTGTAGACAGCCTGGAGATATTAGGGTCATTTATTACGTTCGGT
This sequence comes from Mus musculus, assembly GCF_000001635.26. NCBI lineage: Eukaryota > Metazoa > Chordata > Mammalia > Rodentia > Muridae > Mus > Mus musculus. The sequence goes on along the minus strand of NC_000069.6, from coordinate 53,334,571 downwards.
TTAACATTGGATTTTCATTATTCTGGCTCATAAGACAAGGTTAGTCTTAATAAAAGATGGTCAATCCTTGTCACCAAATAATTGCCTAAACCCTGCATCATTTGAGCTCCTCAGAGAAGCGGGTCTCATATCCCAGAGATTTGCGACAAGGACTTTAACTTTCTGGGGTGGGAAGAGCTAAGCAAATTCAAAATCTAAAGCCTGTGGGTAGGCAGTGTGCCCAGGGCCAGCGGGAAATCTTGGGCATAGAGGAGCCACTGAATTGTTTCTTCAGGGAAGAAGGAAGCTTATCTGTGCTCCTAAGTTCACCCGATGGTATCCAGCTCACCCACGCTGCTCTGGGTAACTTCCGAATTCCAAGGTCTGCTCGGTACGAACTCCTCCCCGCCGCTGTAGTTCTTTCTGCCTGTGATATTGCTAGCGTGCCAGCGTGCTTCAGACTCTGCCCCACATGCCTAGGTTTTCTCTTTGAGACAGAACCTTTGCATGTCCATTTTGCCCCTGGTGGATTCTCAAATTATCCTTGGTAAGTGCCCTGCTTTTGTTTTCTAGCTGAGACGCTGCTGAGGGCCACAGAGAGTTCGACGCTGATGCTACACTCTAGCAGGACGATGGCATTTATTACCTTTTTCTCCACCCAGCCTCACTGTGCACAAATAATTACTTCTAGTACCCTAAGGAACTATCTTTAAATTGTTACCTAGATATTCCAGAAAAAAATGAATTGGATATTAGCATAGGATTAAGAAATATGCATTGCGGTTGGAGGGTATTAGCAATGTTTATTCTGTCCATGTGAGTTGTAGTGCCTTTCACTGAAATTTCAATAAATAAATAATTTTCTAATAATTATTAATAAAGATAATTATATAAATAAGAAACATTTTGAGAGGCAAAAAAACCCTTCTACTTCATTTAATTAAAGATTTGATAGACATATTATTCTTCCTATTCATTACTTTTAATTGGGTTTTTCCTGATAATTCTGAAGAATGCTTCCCCAGAGGTTTAAACTATATCTCATGCTTCCTATCTGAAATTTTTAATATTCTTTTAAAGGCAAAACCAGTTACATATAATTCATTTTCACGTTTCTAAAGCAATGGAAATGACTTTTGATTTCCAAAGAGTAGGTAGAAACACAATAAGGAAGAAACAGAGTGTCCAGGTTCCTTAATATCCTGTATCCAGAGTCTCCAGCTCTATTAATATCCCGAGTCCAGGGTAGCCAGTTTGTCAATGTTCTGAGTCCAGGATATCCAGACCCATTTATGTTTCTGAGTCCTGGATAGCTAGGCTCATTAATGCTCCTGACTTATGTTTTAATTCCTCCCCCAAAATTTCCCTTACTTTACACATGAGGGATTGAAGCAAAGGTAAGGTTTTAATCCTGGCAAAGCTAAAGTATGGATCTCCAGTTACCAATTGGATAATCTAAAATACATGCCACACACACCTGAGTCACCACGGACCCCACAGCCTCAGTCCCAGGAAGCTCCCTGCTTTTCAGTCCAGCCATTTCCATCCTTGGTTCAATCCTTTGCTAGAATTAAGAATATCACTGGTGGGGGGGGGGATCACCCAAACCCAACAATTAGATACAATTTAGATACAATTATCCATGTATTATGAGGAAGACAGCTCCTGGCCAGCCGAATGCAGAAGACAAGGGACAGGAGAAGAGTCCAGACCTCCACACTCTCTCCAGGATGCTCTCATGTGTTCCCTGACCCGGAAATGTTTAGAGCCACTCACATTGGTGTTTATATGCAGACTGCTCTATCACTCAGGAGGCAGAGGCAGGTGGATCTCTGTGAGTTCAAGGCCAACCTCCTCCACATAGTGAGCTCTAGGACAGCCAGAGCTACACTGTGAGGCCGTGTCTCACCCCATCCTTCCTAAAGTTACAATCTTTTACCCATGACTTAATCTTTCTGGCCAGAGAGTTTTGTCCAAAAGAGACTCACCAGTTACGTCATTATTGTATAAAAGACACAGGTGTAGAGCTGTAGAAATCCCAAGAATTTTAGGAGCTGAGAGTCTGAGGTGGCAGGGGGTGAATTTGTTCCTTCACCATAGAGTCTTAGAAGCATGTGCTAAATTTAGGTGGGTTATTGAGTATCATTACCACAGTGCACAGCAACACTGTGGAGTGGAACAGAGATGCCCGAGGAGCCATTTTCCCATTGTCTTTACAGTCCTCATTGTTAGGGGTTTTCTCACCGAATGACTTCATCCACCCTGTGCTCCGACTAGTCTGAAGCTGGTCTAAAGCATTCTTTCACCCTCTTCTCTTCTTTCTTTCTTTCTTTCTGGAGAGAAAGAGAAGAAATGGAGGAGGGAGCAAAGATTTGCTTCAGTGATTAATGAATCTCTCCCTCACCCAAGTCGATTGTTGACTTTTTCCTCTGAGCCACAAGCTATTGTTTACAGAGTTTGTTCCTGGGTTTGGCCTACAAGGGGCAGGAGGGTATGAAGAGGAAAACCCAGAAAGGCTTTTTCAATAAGGTGAGGAAAGTACACAGCCAATGCCAATTACAGAGTTTAATCTTCCTGTTTTCTTCTTTCTCTGATGCATTTGTCTGAGCTTGGAAAGGTCTCTAATTCATTCCTGTTTTTCAAATGTGTTTGTATGACTCCTGCTGCCAGTCTCTGCTAATAGCCGCTTCCTGGGTAAGCGGCCGTGGGTACAGCTGCTGTGTACCATGGATGTGTCACGGTCTCTCTGAATCCGTAATTCTCTTTAGCACCCATGGTATTGTGAAAATCTTGTCAGATAACCCATAACACACAGTGATACCCAACAAGTTACTAGATGCTATGCACAAACAAAAAAAAATAGGTTATGAACTCAATTTTCACTTCCTTATTTCTAAAAAACTAGTGGCCACCCCTGGTTCTCCAGTATAGTCTCTTGGTCACCCCCCCCCCATTCTTGTGTCTCTAGAGCCATCTGTCTTTTTTTTAAATTATTTTTGTTAGGTATTTTCTTCATTTACATTTCCAATGCTATCCCAAAAGTCCCCCATACCCCCCCCCACTCCCCTACCCACCCACTCGCACTTCTTGGCCCTGGTGTTCCCCTGTACTGAGGCATATAAAGTTTGCAAGACCAATGGGCCTCTCTTTCCACTGATGGCCAACTAGGCCATCTTCTGATACATATGCAGCTAGAGACACGAGCTCCAGGGGGTACTGGTTAGTTCATATTGTTGTTCCTCCTATAGGGTTGCAGATTTGGATCACAGGGCCCCCAACATGGAGGAGCTAGAGAAAGTACCCAAGGAGCCATCTGTCTTTAGAACATCTGCATTTTGTGTCAGAGACCACGGTTCATTCCAGGAAGGACCTCTCCTGAGTATAACAGGTGATGTTCTTCATGTTCTCATGAATTGCCCTCTCTAGAGGCCATTTCTTCCTCCCAGCTTCCTCCATAGAATTCTGGGTCCACAAACACCTTCTGACAGACACTCTTGCTTCTTCTGCTAAGATCAGAATCTGGCACAGGGTCAGCTGTGAAGAGAGACTCTGGCCTCTTTAAAACAGCAGGTGATTCCAGGCCTCTGCATCCAGCTCTGTATTTTCTGGAAATACATTAATTGTGCACCAGCTTAGATACATTGTTGCTTAGTGGTTTCCTGCTTCTGTCTCCAGTGCCAGATTGTTCTTTCACATACTTCACTACCCACTCTTCCTCAAAGCACTGCAATACCGGGACTTCCAGTGAAGTGACCAAGCTGCTGGATCGCCATGGCCAATCTGTGCCTGGTTCCTAAGCTATCCCACAGGTGCTGCCAACTGCCATGCACCCATTTTTAAGGTCAGGAGGAAATGCAAAATGCTGTAAGCTATAGCTCCTTCTGAGAAATTCCTAAACCATTCATGGGATTGATTAAAAATGACTATATCCTAAGGTAAGAAGAAATCTATTTAACGTTGACTCACGGTAACATGGATTGACTTGACCACAGGATCCTTTTGTCATTAAGAGCTGTTAACGACTCTCCGTGAAACACTAGTCAGTATCCCAGGGAACAGCCTTTGTGAGATGTTGCTGCACAGGGCGCTGCTCAAGTCTCCTTCACTGCAGATATTTTTAGAAACTGGGCTTCTGAAGTCACCATGAAGAAGAGTCAGTCTGCTTTATCCCCCCTGGAATGCATGTAAGATCAGTAAATTTAGCTCCTAAGTGGTTACCTGATTACCTGATAAATCTGGGGTGCATGCAAATTACCCCAGAGTCTGTACAGCATTAGCCTCTTGTAGAAGATATTAAGCTGTGGGTGAGCAACTAAGTAGTTTAATAAAATTTAAAAGCAGAATAGATAACACAATGCTACCAACCAAAATATAATGCTCTCACCATACCATTACTCCTGATATAAACTGATGTCATGGTATATAGCCTTGGAGTAAAGCCATGTACCATTCTCTTACCACAACCTGGATTTGTAGAATGAAGCTCTAAAGGATATAGGTTTCCCAGGTTGGCATAAGGATAACCATGGTCCTGGTTGGATTCCCATTTTGCTTGTTCAGAAATATCACTTATCTGTGCCTGTAAGAATATCTAAATTCTAAGGGGTTCGTGTGACTGCTCATATATTAGAGTGATAAATCTAAACCTATAATTTGTTCATTTAGAACTAAACTACTGCTTTTTAAAACGTAGTTTATATTTTTCTACAATGAAAGGGAAATTTGTAGAGAGTGATTATCCTTGTCTGTGTGCTGCTTGATGAGTTTCAGAAAGATATTCACAACTCACAACCAGCCACACTATATGTTTTTAAAGTCTGTATTTTGTGTCTATTTGTCTGCATACATGTGCATGCAGTACCCCCTAAGGCCAGGAGAGGGTGTCAGATCCCCTGAAAGTGGAGTTAACAGACGATTGGGTACCTATGTTATAAATATCTGTATTTCTAGGCTCATGTAAAAGTTTCTCTGATGAAACAGGTTCCTGAACAGAAATAGCATGTGAACAGTGTATCAGGTGGACACTTTCGCTTAGCTCAGGTCATGTGATTTGTCCTTAGAAACATTTTTAAATAATTAGATGAAGAATAGTTTCTTAGGAGAATTTCTGGGATATTGTAAAATCCGCAGAGTGCACGTCTTAGCTGAGGAAATTAGCTGATGTCCTCTGCAGAGTGCAAGGATGACAGTGACCAGAGTCATCATTTCAGGGGGTGCCTGGCATTGCTGTTCGCATGATTTGCTTTGGCTTTTGGGCAAGGCAAATGAGCATGGTTTATGAATTCTTTCCTATGGCGGTAACTAATAAACGTTCATGCTGACCGTGGTCCAGGCAAGCAGGATCACTTGCTGATTTCTCAAACGTGTGGAGTATTTACAAGAAGCCTCTTCACTTTCTCACGCATCCTGTTTCCAGTAGAGCGTCATAGGCAGCAGTGAGAACTAACAGGAGGATGCACACTACCTCTTTTCAGGATCTCGTATACACATGGTTTACCCTGGCCCCTTCTGACTCCAGAGTATCACTGGCCTCTCTGTGTAAACTTGTTCATGGAAACTGAGTTATCCCCCCTTGAACTTCTGCTCATAGGTATTTCTTTGACTTGCCATTATGATAGCTGTCCCTAAAACGGAGTCTACTGCAGTGGGCATCCAACAAACATTGGTTGAAGAAACAAATGATAAACTGTGTAGGGTACTCTTCTCAGATCCTTTGAAATTCAGCTAAGATACCTTCTTCCTGAAGATTTTTCTTGACTCTCTCTTGAGTCTAATCAGACACACCTTGTGTGAAAATCGGACACAGCTCTCAGAAGATCACAGGGCCACTACTGGTTTGTGTCTCTCACCCTGGACTATGATTGTCCATGGGTAGAGTGTATTACAATCACACTGGCTATGGCGCCTAAAGGGTGCTTGTCTCAGAGGAGGCTCCCAAAGACAAGCAGTGAAAGGAATGTGGGTCTCAGCAATGATCTCCAGTTTATAACGCTTTAGTAAAGAAGACCCTAAAATGCCAATCTCCCAGGTTCTTCGGCTTCACAGTGCTTTCTGGAGTGAGTCACAGTTTTGGTGCTCTTTGCCAGTCTTCTGGTGCACACCCTGGCCAAGGGTTTTGAAACCTTCAAGTTTTGCCCTACTTCCAACAATCTGCTTAATTTTTAAGTTGGCATACAAAGCAATGGGTTTCATTATGGCCTTTTTACATACAAATGCACACACATGCATGCACACACACAAACACACATGCACACACATATACATACACACAGACATATATGCACACACATGCATGCAAACACACACATGTAAACACATGCACACACAGAGACACATATGCACACACATGTATGCAAACACACACATGCACACACATGCACACACACACATGCACACACACATGCTCATACACACCCTTTGTTCTTATTCATCCCATCCCTCTATCATCTTCCCCCACTCCTGCCTGTCTCTGGCTGAGTCCTTTTCCTTTCCCAAATAGTCTCTCCTTTTGCTTTCAGGGATTTTTTTTTTTTAATTAAAGTATTGGTGTTGATTTTGCGTTAACCAATCTATCTAACTTTGACTGGCAGACTCGGAAAACCAGTCCAGGTCTCAGCAGCAGAGAGCACTGTCACCTGAGGTGTAGAGCAGCTCCTTCAGATGACCCTTTCATCACTTCCTGAAGCCTGTCCTCTCCAGGAACATTGCCACCCTGACCCCGGAGTGGGGCTGTGCTCTACTTCATTAAAATTCGTATGTCTTGCTTGCATTCGGGGCCTCTGGTCCTGCAAGAGGGCAGCTGCCTCCTACTCCCCTGAGGGTGGATTTCTTCTCCATAGAAGTTTTCTGCCTGAGGAATTAAGTGGCAGGCAGGTCCTGTATTCTTTTTCCTCCCAGAGATTCAGCCCTGTGGACAGACAATCCATCAGTGAATCCAACCACTGACTCTCCCTTGAGACACATCTGTTCTCAGACGAAAGGGGCTGCTGTCAATCTTCCGGCTGGGTTGTCAGTGACCTAGATATAATGCCTGATTCCAGCACACAGTCGGCTTCAGTCCTCACCCAAAGACCCCTGGTAAAATAATAAGGAGATTTGCATCTGTGAACACCCAGCCAGCTATGGCTTCGTGGTTATCAATTAGGGTATTGATAAAACTGGGAAAGGCCCGCACATATGGGGGCAACAGCTGTCAGATCTGATTAATTTTCCAGATATGAAAGTGAGTGGTTGTCAAATATCCCTATACACGCACGGTAGCACGCATGACATGGCTTTGAAACGGAGGTTTCTGCCTCCCTCCTGTGCTGCAGAATAAAAGATGAATTAAGCCACTTATACCTGTCTTCACTTACAGCTTTCATCTTCAGAGCCTTTTCATCTTATTCTTATCTCTTCCTCCCACTCTGTACACACTGAATGCAAAATTACCCGTTTCCAATGAAGCTCCTAACACAACTGTAAATTAACTACACCGTGACAGCATGCTAGTCAAAAGGCAAGTGTAAGTATATTTCCTAACATAAGACCTTACAAAGAGCATGCAAATCAGACGTGTGAATGTAAATGAAAGTTTTTGGGAAAAATTTGGGTTCCTGTGGGTTTGTGCATGAAGGCTGAGTGTTTCTCTTCCCACATTCCAGAAACACATTAAGCACCCCCAAGCAGGTGGTTGTATAAAAGGCAGCACAGAGCAGTACGTGGAATGGGCCTTTACAGCCACTCCACACTGAGACAGCCTCCCAGTCACCTTTATCCATTCTGAGACAGAGAATAGCTTGCTAGCTCTCTCCCCATCAGCAACCTTCTTAGGACTCAGAGGAACAGAACCAGCAGCCAGAGAGAATTCTGAGAGATTCTGAAGTGAGGGCACACTAATCAGTTAGTTATCTTCATTTTAGCGGTTTGACAATCCCCAGTGTGGTGGCATGAATAGAAAAGGACCCAATAGGCAGACTCATATATTTGAATGTTTGGACATTAGAGAGTGGCACTACTTGACAGGAATTAGAAGGTGTCGCCTTATTGGAGTGGGTGTGGCCTTGTTAGAGGAAGTATGTTACTAGGGGTAAGCTATGGGATGTTGAGAGCTCAAGCCACGCCCAATGTCTAGTCTTTCTGCTGCCTATCAATCTGGATGTAGATTTCTCTACTACATCTCCAGCACCATGTCTGCCTGCATGCCACCGTGCTCCCAGCCATGACAATAATGGACTAAAGCTCTGAAACTGTAAGCCAGCCCCAGGTAAATGTTTTGCTTTGGGCTGGAGAAATGGCACAGCAGTTAAGAGCACTGACTGCTCTTCCAGAGGTCCTGAGTTCAAGTCTTAGCAACCGCATGGTGGCTCTCAACCATCTGTTGTGATCCGATGGCCTCTTCTGGGCAGCAATGTACATGAAGTAAATGAATTTAAAAAATCACAAAAATTTTTTTAAAAATATTTTGCTTTGTAAGAGTCGCTGTGGTCATGGTGTCTCTTCACAGCAGTAGAACACTAAGACACTCAGTCTCAAGATAGCAATTATTTGTATCTTACTGAAATTCTCATAACAAAAAAATTGTCTCTGTTCCAGGACTTAGAATTCTAATTCTCAGCTCATTGCCAGAAACCAGTTAGCACCAGTGAGAAAATTCTGAAATGCTGACACAAATGCTGGTGTAAGTGAACAGACAGTGTGTAATTCTGTGAATATTTTCCATTTACCACATATTTTGGAGACTTAGGATATAGTGTATTGTATAATTCTAGTCTGCAGGGAACTGAGACAGGAGGACCACGAGTTCAAAGCCAATCTGGCCTACATAAGAAGATCCCGGGCCCCCAATGGAGGAGCTAGAGAAAGTATCCAAGGAGCTAAAGAGATCTGCAACCCTGTAGGTGCAACATTATGAACTAACCACAACCAGTACCCTGGAGCTCTTGTCTCTAGCTGCATATGTATCAAAAGATGGCCTAGTCGGCCATCACTGGAAAGAGAGGTCCATTGGACAGGCAAACTTTATATGCCCCAGTACAGGGGAACGCCAGGGCCAAAAAATGGGAATGGGTGGGTAGGGGAGTGGGGGGGGGGAGCAACTTTTGGGATAGCATTGGAAATGTAATTGAGGAAAATACGTAAAAAAAAAAATCCCACCTAACAAACCCAACCAAACATTATTTTTAATTCTTTTTTTAAAAAAATATAAACATTTAGCCTTCTACAGTCTGCCATTCTATGCATCGAGCGAACGGTCTAGGGGAGACTTTGTTAAAGGCTCCTCCACATCAACGCTGCCGGTTTTCACTGAGGCTCATTTGGTACAGTGTGAGTCATGCTTCTGTGTTGTCAGAATGCACATGCACATTGCTTCCAAAATAAACTATTTCCTAAAGTAAGAATGTAAAGACATACTGCTTTCAAAATAAACTATCTCCTAAAGTTGCAGCAACAGAAGTATCTCATTAAATCTACACTTCTCTTTGGATATGTGGATGATGTGGCTTTCGAGGCCTTTAAAGAATACACTTGTAACTTTGGAAGACTTATCCCAGAAATCCCCCTCATGAGATGTAGGTGAAGATAGGGAGAGGAGAACCAATGGGAGCTGGTTATCTTCGCTTAACGAACTGTCTTAGATATCACAGTCTCATGATGCCACTTAATGATGTGCACGTCACTGTCACAAAGCGTTCAGTGTCCTTGTAATCTCTCTGTCATCACCAGTCCAATCGCATCCTTCTTGTAACAAAAGCATGTAGAGAAATTAGATTTAAAAAGATGGTTGACCAACTTTAGTTGTACGTAGTATGCAACCCATAGCGTCAATTTCTTACTGAATGGCTGAAAATGAATATTAAAATGTGCTGGGAGTCCATTCTGCTGAGAGCACACTTACAATGCGCCCGCTGTGAAGTAGAGAGGAATATTGTGCACCGTTCTGAGCCTGTACACCAAGGAGCCAGAAAGGGAGAGGGTGCTACCGCGAGGGGAGGGGAAAGCAGTTCTCACGATTCCCACTGTCTTCACACACAATCTATGTCTGCTGACTCAGCAGTTCCGAGACACAAAAGCCCCAACGTGCCTCCGTGCTGATCTTAGCAGTAAAAATCTTTACTTATTTATAAGTACACGTCGCACTTCTATTTTCATCTAAGGATCCCGAATAGCTTCCTGGGCAGAGAGGCGTGAATAATCCCACTTTACATGATTGGGTCAAGGTTTGCCAGAGCCATCATCGCTCCCTATGCATTTTCAAGTTAATTTTTTTTTCTGCCATGGAAAAGTACATCTTGAAAAGAATTTTTCTTGAAAGGGACTGAGCACACAGAATCTCTGCCCTGCTTTTTTCCCTGTGTAACTCACAGACTTTTAACAGTATAGGCACTAGTCCAGAGTGGGTATGCTAATGCAGCCCGACCTCTGAAGGGGCATTTCCTTTATTCCTTGTACTGGATGTTTTATAAAACAGAGTATCCTGGCATGATTTTGTACCAAATGTACTGAGCTGATGAAACTGGACGGCATTTCCTCTTTTCTTTTCAAATAGACTTCAGCTAGCCAGCAAGGAGACTGTATATGCCTGTGGAGACAGACTTCAGAATGCATTGCTTACCTTCTGTAAGGCTTTTTATTTCCATGACAGAATATCTGGCGGAACAACTTACAAGAAAAGGGAGATTTATTTGGGCTCCTGTTTTCAGAACCATCAGCCCATAGTCCTTGGCTCTGTTGTGTTTGGACCAAAACATCATAGTACCAGGAACATGTGGCCAAGCTCCTGGTTTCATGGTGAACAGAAAATGGAGGGAGAAAATGCCCGTGCCAGCTAACATCCCTTTCCTGCCTTTTATTCCACTGAGGGACCTATACCATGAGTGGGTTCTGCTTTCATTCAGAGTGGGTTTACTCTCTATTTTGTAGTGAGGTTCACTCTCATAGACATGCCCCTGCGCCCCTGCGCCCCTGCGCCCCTGCGCCCCTGCGCCCCTGCGCCCCTGCGCCCCTGCGCCCCTGCGCCCCTACGCCCCTGCACCCCTGCGCCCCTGCGCCCCTGCACTGTGCTTTACTCATCCGGGTACCCCTCAGTCTGATCAAGCAGACAGGACTGGGTACCCGCCCTCACGTACTAAGAGCAGCTGATCAGAGGGGAATGCTTTGGGTGTGCACAGGCGCAGAGAAGGTAGGCAAGGGAAACTTCTTAGCAATGACAAGAAATTGACATCAAAGGAAGATTGTGCCTATCAGCTTTTCTTTTTTGTAACAGAGAGCTGGGATAAACAGTTTGTGAGGGGTAAAGTCTCTTTTGGATAACAGGCCACAGTCAGCCCATTCCTCTTGGGTCTGTGGTAAGGCAGTGCACCATGGCATAAGCACCTGGTAGAGGCCTCCTCTGGTGGCCAGAAGACAGAGAGGCTAGGAGAAAAGAGAGAGTCACTCCACCCCAGAGGGTCTGTGTCTCTGATTTTGGAGAGGAGAAAAAAAAGTTTAGGGGAGAGAAGTGTGGTTTCTCACTGAGAAATGACACATCATTTGCTAATGCTAAGATACACTCGGAAGTTCATGATCTCATTTGCCTTAGAACCAAGGTGAGGTCAAATATTCCAGCCACGGCAACACACACTGTGTAAGGTCCATCACGGTTCATGCACCTTTTAAACTTTTTATTTCATGTCGTTCAAGCACTAGTGGCATTGAGCTGATAGGTGTCTGTTTCGAGCTCCCTGATTTTCTGATGCCTCATTCAACAGCTGAGTTAATGAATTTTTTTTTCCTAAGCAACTGTATGAGACAGCAAGAAGATCTTAGAGACAGAACTGGGTCTGGTGACTGCTGCTGCTGAGCTGTGCTTCTTTTATGACTCATATAAAGTCATCAAGTCACACATAATATGGAGAAGCCAGATAATACACGTGAAAGCATTTGTATCAACTGTCAAGCAAAAAACAATTCTCTGCTTACATCAAGGGTTATTTTAATTAACATTAAACTGATCCTGGCACTGAGCTGGAAGCTTACTTAATAAGTCAAATATATATAAATAATATAAATATATTCACACATATGAATATATTTATATATATTTGACTTATATATAATACAAATTAGAGTATTCTTAGTTATAATAGTAGCCCACAACAGTAAGGGCAGAGTCAGACACTGATCAACTTTTAATCTTCCTAGAGTAGGCATGCTGCTGAGAGTATGGCAAATTTGGCCACTGTACAAAATGCTTCCTTTCAAAGGGTGAACTCTTCAGAATGAAAAATGTGAAACTCCATACACACATACTGGTATCTTTAAAGGGGCATCTGGCCCTCATAAATTAATTAAAAAACAAAACAAAACAAAACACGAGTATTAAACAAGAGAGGCAAGAAAGCAGGTCCTCTTCACAAGGAGAGTGAAGTTGAAGGAACCAATCCTGACAGGGAAGCCTGCATGCCTGGTAGCCAATGGGAGCTGGAGACCCTGCTCCTCTTCTGCAGTCATCAGAACAGTTCACCAAGGAAGCTCTCCACCCTTTCTCTGCTTCATAGGCAGAGAGTGTGGAGGAAGGGCAAGGCACAACCGTGTTCCCTACAAACCACTCTGTTCGTTTGGTCTAACTCTCAACTCTGTATGTGGAAGGGACCACCAGTCTATCAGAACATGTCTGTTCTCATCTATTCAAAAAGTTTATTTACTGTTTGTATTTCATGTGTATGAGTGTTTACATACCTGTATATGTGTATAATATATGAGTATGAATATGTATGTGTATATGTATATATGTATCAGATGCATGAATGCCCATGTTTGCTAGAAGAGGTCAGATTCCCTGGAGCTAGAGTTACAGATGGCTGTGAACTGCTCTACATGGGTGCTGGGAACTGAATCCTGCTTCTCTGTAAGAGCAGTCAGTGTTCTTAACTGTTGAACAACCTCTTCGACCCCTGCTGGTTTCATCTTTAGGGCATTTTTCCATTAAAAGCAAACAAAACAAAACAAAACACTGTGTCTCTTATATAGTACCTGTAATCTTGTATTAGTGATAAAAATCTAACACTAGTGTCATGGCCATTGGGGGATCCTTTTACAAGTGCTTGAGGCCCAAAGTTCAATATCCAAGGGCTAAGAGGGCTGGTTTCTCCTGTGGCCATTTCTATAGGCTTGTAGATGGCCGTCTCCTGTGTGTCCATATGGTCCTTCTTTAGTACCTGTTTCTTTCCTAATCTTTTCTTATGAAGACAAGAGTCCTGTAGAGTTAGGACCCAATCTAATGACTTCATTAACTCAATTACCATTTCTCAACATAATATCATATTCTGAGGTATTAGGAACTCAATGTTAATGTATCAATTGAAGAAGTGGAATTCAATTTGGCCCATAATTGTTATAATGTCCTGGATTTTAATATAACCTGCTTTTTATAATTTCACATTTCCAAGGACAATTTACTGTGAAATCCTTTTGCAGGTTGGTGTTTAAAGTCATCACAGTCCAACATTAAATCACCTTGCCCTGAGGTCTTAGAATTTTAAAGTTCAACCTGTACCCTTGTGGGCTCTCAGAGACTGAACCACCAACCAAAAAGCATATACAGGCTGGACCAAAGCTCCCTGCATATATGTATCAATTGTGCAGCTCAGTCTTGGTGTGGGTTCCCTAACAATTGTAGCGGGGGCTACCCCTAAATCTGTTGCCTGTCTGTGGATTCTGTTCCCCTAACTGGGCTGCCTTGTCTGGCCTCAGTGAGAAAGGCTGTTCCTAGCCCTGCAAGAGACTTGATGTGCCAGGGTAGAGGAATATCCAGGGTGGTAGTGGGGCAACACTCTCGAAGGAGAAGAGGAAGAGGGTATGGGGGAAGGATGGTGTAAGTGGGGGAGCTGGGAGGAGGGGCAACAATCAGGATATAAAATGAATAAATAAAGTTAATGGACAACAAAAGAAGTTTAAAATTCAAGGTTCTCATCAGGTTAACACCGTCTTCTCTACTATCGTCTCCTGGCTAAGCAGAGCTTGAGGGAAGCTAAGACACTCACTTTCCAGATTTCCGATTCCCAGGACCTGGAGTTATGGATGGTTGTGTGCTGCCTTATGTGGGTGCTGGGAACTGAACCTGGGTCCTCAGCAAGAGCGACTTCAGCAGCTTCTCCCAGGAGCTGTTCTACTGGAAGGCATGAATTCTCTTCAGAACCTCAGAAATGTTGACTTCAGACATGTCTCTGCTTCATATTTTCATGGATGGCCTTTGCTGTCTCATCTTCTTTCATTTCTTCACTTTTTCAAAGTAGGATGTAAAGAGCAGACAGCCCTTCAAAGATCATGCCAAAAATGTTCATGTATGTATGTATGTGTGTATGTATGTATGTATAAGTATATATGTGTATGTGCATGTTTGTGTGAGTGTGTGTCTTACTTTATTTATGGTTACACAATTACCCATATGAGTTCACATTTGTGACTTTCCAGAGTGAAAACCTGGGCTTTTTCTTTTCTAATATAGTCTACTTGTTTGCTGAAGTGTGGGATACTCAGATACAGAACTGGAAGCACACACCATCCTGAAAAGTTCACGTTTGTCCTCGGTGCACTTTGATAAAGTTTGCAGGGCACATTTGTTTTCAAAATCAGTCTTTTTGATCTAAATGAAAACGGTTGCTTTTAAAAAGGTATCTACACTAATAATGGCCTCCTTCCTTCTTCCCCCAATTCTGAGTAAACTGAGAGATAAGATGGAGGATAGACCAGATAGGCATACAAGATGGAAGGTGACTCTCAGACCCGTCAAGTGGGCTTGCCAGCTGCATTCTAGAAATAAACACAGCTAACACTCTACACTACCAGTCTTAATGTGTCCCCCACAGGCCTGCAGAGAGAAATCCCATCCTAGCCCTAGCAGAGTGGGGCAGACGACCTCCATGATGGGGGTGTTCCATGGCCAAGGGACTGACTTGGGCACGCCAGGAGAGTGAGTCTTTCCATATCTACCTATAAGATGATCTGTTAGTCTCACTTTGCATTCTGTCTTTGGATGAGATGAAGGGCCGAGAAAAAAAATAGAAATTATCTCAACTTTGTTCCGAGAAAGAAAATGCCAAACCCTAGGGAGGAATGGGCTCTGTGATGGCGAGACTTGGTTGTCAACTGCTACATCTGGAATAAAGTAAAGAAAGTTGCTGAATACACCTGTGAGGGCATTTGGTCAGGAGACCTGCCCTAAATTGAGGCCACACCATCCCTTAGTAGCCTACAGAAAAGCAGCTGTTGCTCTTTGCCAGCCTGACCTCATTCCCAGGCTGGCATAGAGCTCATGTTCTTGGGATTCTGGCTTGTGCTGAAGACAAGTTCACATCCAGTCTTGTGGACTGAACAAGCACTGGATTCTTGGACCTTCCATCGGTAGACAGTCATTGTTGAACTAGCTGGACCACAGCCTGTAAGCCATTCTAATAAATCCCATACATATATAAATTCACTCTATCAGTTTTCTGGAGAACCCCTGACTAATACAAACTCCCTCGTGTTGATACTGTATTCATCTAGGACATATTCATGTTTGATTTCTTTTAAAATGACAATGGCAATTACGTTGTTTGTAACAACTGAAACGATACTATACAATGACATAAAAGGGAGGAGACCGTTGCATCCTTCTTGGATGCTCCGCATTGCGCAAACTCACCATCTTCCGCATGTGCTCATCTTTCCAGCCAATTTCTGCTCTACTTTCTTTGTAGGTAACGTTTCTCCCTCCCCTATGCAGACACAAGCTCCATCTCTTCCTTGGTCTACCACCTCACAGCTTCTGTACGTGAGGAACTCTCCCAGTCTGACTAGGTCTCTGGCCTCTCGGATCTTCATAGGTCACAGCTATGGCACGGGGTTGTGCTGTCAATATCACAAAAGCCATGTTGGGGAGGACAGCGATATCCCTTAGAAAACCGACTCTCCCTCCCCCAAGCAGCCATCAATTGTCAATAGCTCCTGAGCTAGAGGTGGAACGTTGTGCCCTCTGCATCCATGCTAGGACCTTCCCTGGCTTGACCAGACCTTCTGTAAGCTCCCACACAGTCGCTGTGAGTTCACATGGGCTACATCCCTCTAGTGCCCATAAAACACTGCTTTGTTGTGGTCCTCCACTACCTGTATGCTCACAACCTTTCTGCTATGATCTCCAAGCCTTGGGAGGAAGGGTGTGGTATACATGCCCACTTAGGGCCGAGCCCTGCACAGACAGCTGATGGGTTGCTTTCTGCTTGAATTTTAATGAGCTGGATTGGATTGACAAGCTCAATTTATTTATTTACTGTTGTTTGTGTATAAAATAATGGGTTTTGTTTGTGTATATGTAGATGTATATGATATATATGTATACGATGCATATGTATATGTATACACAATGCACATTGCTAATCTTTGCCTCATACTTTCCCTATCTCTTCTGACTCTCTAGCAGGTACTCTTCATTTTCACGGTAGCCCTCATCCTGCTTTCATGTTTGTGTCTCTGTCTCTGTGTCTGTCTGTCTGTCTGTCTGTCTGTCTGTCTGTCTTTCTCTCTCACACACACACTCACAAGTTAAGTCTAGATTATATATGTGATATATTGTCTTTCTTGCTAGCACGTAATCTTTGCCACCTTAGAATGTGCACGCTTTGCTCGTACTATGTCAGTGTTTTGATTTATCAACTGATTTAATCTGCTGATACTTCGTCTTTCATCCATACTTAATAGAGACAATGGCTTATAGTCTTTTATACATATGGTCATTCTAAGCATTTTATATTCAATCTAGGCTGTTTGATGAAAAGAACTGTTGATTTTTTCCATCTTTTTCTGATATTGAAAGTGGTTTAATAAATGATAGGACCATCTTTCTTTGAGTATTTAAGTAAAATTCAGCTGTGAGACCATCTCATTCCAGTATGTATTTAGTGGAAGTTCATTACTCACCTTCCATTCTCTATGTGGCAATTGGTCTAATAAAGTTTTATATTTTAATTTGACTATTTTATATTTTTTTCAGGAACTCTTTTCTTTCTTCTATCATTTTCAAATAGTTTGCCCTGATGTTACATATATTATTTTATCCTTCCAAATTATTGCACATATATGGTTTTTCTACTATCTCCTATTATAATAATGTTAGAAGCCTGAGTTCTTTGGATACTAAAGTGGGAACTAGGATGGACATGCCCAGATGTCCAGATGTCCTAACAAACCAACTGCTGTGCCCTGGTCCATGCAGCCCAATTCCTAGCGTAGCACTCCAGCCCAGAGAACTGCTAAGTAAGTTCATTGTCTCATGCCTGCCCTGTTAGTCAGCCCAAGTTGCCATGACAAAATTTCAAATCCTAGGCCATAAACAAGGTTTCATTTTCATGGTTCTAGATGCAGTGATGAACCTTCCTAATGCTGTGACCCTTTAATACAGTTCCTCATGTTGTAGTGAGCCCCACCATAAGATTATGTTCATTGCTACTTCGTGACTATAACTTTGCTACTGTTGTAGATCGCAATGTGAATATCAGATATGCAACCCCAAAGAGGCCACAACCCACAGGTTGTGAGATGAGATTCTGCTAGAGGCAGGGTGGTCTCAGTTGAAGGAACTGGCTGATCCCAGTCTAGGAGGAGACCTGAAGCATATCGTTCGTATTTCAAAAGCTTTTTGAAATGTGTATGAGTCTTTGCCTACATGCATGTGTCTATGCGTCATACTCATGCAGTACCAGCAGAGTCTAGAAGAGAACACTGAATCCTCTTGATGGCTATGAGAGTCCATGTGGATGCTGGGAAACAAAAGGTCCTCTGCAAGAGCATTAAGTGTTCTTAACCACTAGAGCATCTCAGCAGCCCCTAACACGTATCTTATAAAGGTATGAATTTTATCATAAGGACCTAATCTGAACCCATTCATCATAAAAACTGCCCCATACCCATATATTACAGTATCAGGGATGAGAACGTCCATCCTTGGGCTTGAGGGTGACACAATTCAGTCTAAAGCCACCTGTAACTATCAAACCTGTATGTTGTCTGCTTTCCTCTTGGTCAGTGTATTCAATCTCTCACTCTTGATACTTATGAAGGGGGCCATGCCTAGAAATGGGATCTGTGTACACACAATCAAGTTAGCATGAAGTTGTTGTGGAACCCAATCCGATGACTAAGGACATAATGGCACGTGTGAAATCCTGGCACAGATACATGCAAGCCAAGAGTGTTGTTATAGGACCACAAATGCAGACTGGATTGATTCTGCACAAGCTCAGCAGGCACCTGACAGCTAGGTGAGAGTGTGGGACAAATTGTTCCCAGAAACTCCAAGAAGAGGTGAACGTGTCCCCACCTTGGCTGGGGACTTCCGAACTCCAGGATGGGTAAAAATTCATGTTGGCTTAAGTTACTCAGTACTGTGATGTGTTCCCGGGTAACTGACGGTCCCCACACCTGTGCCTTATTGATTCATCCTTGAATCATCCAGCTCCATTATTAAATGTGGTTCACATCACATCGTGGTTTCAAGTCACCAATGAGACTATTTTTCCTCCAGTTATCGCAATTCCCATTTCTTTTCAAGATTCCAGACAACTGTAATTATTTGTAATACTGTCCCCCTTCCAGTGAGGTTGAGACTTTTATTATTGCCCAGACACCCCATTTTCTCCTTCACTTTCATTTTTATCTCATTGAGTGGCCTCCTGGCTATCCTTCTATCTCTACCTAATACTTGAAGGTCAAATTTAAAATTAAAACCAAGCTTTTCATTTGTTAATCCAGTGCTTCTTATCTCTCTCTCCTCCAAATTTATAGAAAAGTTGTCAGCTGTATTATATAATCTACCACCTTATTCTAGGCTGTTGCAATTGTTTATCTGTGTGTATCTTGGTGATTACTCTTTAAGGTGAACAGCATTTACGATTCTAAGACTCCCTCAGGCCCAGCACAGTGATAAGATATGCAAACTTCTCTAATTAGTTGGTGCCCACCCTAGGAATACTAAATATTGTGTCTATCACATCATATGCATAATGAATATTTAATTTAAACAGACAGGTGTGAATCCTGGCCAATGACGGTTCTGTATGAACTGTTTTTGGCTTTGATCTCATTCTTTTCCTGGTTTATGTCAACTACAAGGAAAAGAAACTTCATCCAGTTGAGAGGGGTAATAGTGTGTGGGAAGCAAAGGTGACCCCACAGGGTGAAATGCTTCCCTTGCAGTTGTAGGTTAGCAGCTCATTATCATATGGGGACTCAATGGAGCAATAGAATTTCTCTCTGCATTCACAGACGCCTCAACTTTGTAAGGGAAACAAGGCCCCTTCTATACATATACTCTGTGTTCCCACCTTTGATGCTGCTCATGAATCGTGCTGGCTAGTGTTTATGTCAACTTGACTTAAGTTAGAGTCACTGGAGAGGAGGGAGCCTCCTCTGAGAAAATGCCTCCATAAGATCAGGCTATGGGAAGGCCTGTAGGGCATTTTTATAACTAGTGATTGGTGGGGGAGGGGAGGCACCATTGTGGGTCCATTGTGGGTGATGCCATCCCTGGGATGGTAGTCCTGGGTTCTTAAGAAAGCAGACTGAGCTAGCCATAAGGAGCAAGCCAGCAAGCTGCACCCCTACCCCCATGGCTCTTCATGGGCTCCCGCCTGCCCTGTTTGAGTGCCTGTCCTGATTTCCTTTAATGATGAACTACTGTGTGGAATAAACCCTTTCCTCACCAAGTTGCTTTGGTCATGGTGTTTTATGGTAGCAACAGTAACCCTAGCTAGGACACTCATTTTCTAAGAAGAAAATATAGATTGGAGGATCTTTTAGCAAGGCCCTCTTTCCTTTCCTTCCCTAGAACTCTACCTTAACACTGTTTTCAAGTAACAGGGGGGTTAGGAGGAACAGTGAATCCCCTTTCTAACTTTCATGAATTCATCTCCCAATTCAAGCTAACTCCTCAAAGAAAACTGGAAGAAACCCATTTCCGTACCCCAAGTTCCTTTCCTGTAGAATGACAACAGAAAGTTTTCCAGCATCTAGAGATTTCTCTCAGCTCTCTCCACTGACAGGCTAACTGGGCACACCCTGATTGGTCTCTGTGTTTTTCTCTGCTCATTCGGCTCCACCCACTCACTCGCATATCCTCAGACAAGTCCAGGATCAGCACTGCAGCGCCCTGGGAACTCCACTTCTTCTCTAGCTGTCCTGTGTCCCACTCTTTACTTCATACAGGCTTCTCCCCAGATGTCACTCACCCCTGTGCTATTAAACGCTTGACTGGAGACAAGGGGCTGATATATGTGAGGTGGGAAAGCTGTAAGGTTGGTACTGGGCACAGTGAGCAGGGATTGTGGCAGGCAAGATCCTGTCTTACGGTTTCCAGGAGCAAAGGCGGAGTTAGAAAAAGTTGGTTTGGGGGCTGGTGAGATGACTCAGTGGGTAAGAGCACTGACTGCTCTTCCGAAGGTCCCGAGTTCAAATCCCAGCAACCACATGGTGGCTCACAATCACCTGTAATGAGATCTGACGCTCTCTTCTGGTGTGTCTGAAGACAGCTACAGTGTACTTATGTATAATAATAAATAAATCTTTTAAAAAAGAGAAAAAGTTGGTTTGAATAACTTCAGAAAAGCTCAGTAATCAATAACTGAATTTGGGTGAAGGAGCAAGGACAATATTGACCTCAAATAGGAGAGTCCATGGAGGGGGCCAGCATTATGGGAAAGCTCACCCTCAGGACCGTTATTAAGTGTCATCAGGAATTGGATAAACCTAGGGGATACTGTCCCTCCAGGCTCAGCCAGAGCCCAGAAGTCGAAGCATGAGAATATAGAAAATGAAAGGTTACTGTAAGTGGCAGAGATATTTTCTTTAGCTGATCTTCACCTCTGTCCCTTTCTCCTGAATTTACAGTTATTACACTTCAACAAAGTCACCTGACACTCTCAGTAGTGTCCCCTGAAAGAATATGACAATATTGAAACTTGTACAGTTTTATTGAGGTCACAGCTATATCTCCAGAAGAAGAGGAGAGTGTAGATGCTCCTCAATGCTCCTGCCAGTAGATGATTGCATGTGTGTGCATAAATAGCTTGGTATGTGATTTTCAGTGACAACACTAGATGTGCATGGCTTATCAGCCCCAGACTATATTATGTAAGGTGATACATTCTCCAAGAAGGTGCTGATAATTAAAAGTACCTCTGCTGATAACAGAGATTGATTTTAAAATATGTGGCAATAATTTTAAATATTTTTCAGGAGATGTAAGAATGTAAAACTAGCATTTCTAGATTAAACAACACTGTGATGCAAATTATGTAAGTCTGCATTAGAAGTTATCTTACTGTTACTTCAGTTATGATTTTGAGGTGTGTAACTAAACAGCCCATCAAATACTTATATCTCTGAAAAGGTATGTGCTGCCTCACCTTATGCCACTTTTACACAGGATGGAATCATCCGAGCAGAGGGAACTCCAATTGAGAAAATGCCTCTGTAAGATATGGCCATAGGCAAGCCTGTAGAGTATTTGCTTAATCAATGATTGATAGGGGAGGGCCCAGCCCATTTTGGGTGGGGCCATCCTTGAGCTGGTGGTTCAGGCTGTGCAAACCAAAATGAAAAACCAGTCAGTAAGCAGCATCCCTCCATGGCCTCTACATCAGCTCCTGCCTCCAGGTTCTCACCCTGTGTGAGTTCCTGTCCTGACTTCCTTCGGTGATGGACTATGGATGTGGAAGTGTAAGCCAAACAAATCCTTTCCTATCCAAGTTGCTTTTAGCCATGGTTTTTCATCATAACAACAGTAACCCTGACTAAGATAATGTGTATAGTCAAGTTGGACAAGAATAATTTTGGGAACATTTCATAAAGATTGCTTCACATTCAAGTCCACAAAACACTTTTGCCTCCTTATGTCAGGGTATGCTAATGTCCTACAAGAGAAGTTTTGCTAAAAAAAATACTCTTTGCTAAATAGCACATTTTCAGACTGAAGTGATGTCAGCCATGAGAATATTAGTTTCATAGCCAATGCCCTATTTCTTTTTCCTCATCTTGGAAGAGAAAGAGATCTTAAGTCCTTCATACAAGAATAGATTGAAAGGCCGAACACACAGAGGTCACCCAAGAGAGAGGTAGCTTCCCTGTGGCAACAACTACTCAAGAACAGTGTTTGGGTTGCTGTCTATCTGACAACTGGATGATATATTTTCAGTAGGATGAGTTACCCAACATCCAAATGGTCCTGAAGAAAGAATGTGCTGAGCCAAATGGAACTCAGTGCATCACCACCATCCTTAGAACATCCATAGGAGGGTTCTGTGTGTCAGCCCCAGAAGAGGGATTCCGCTGGTCTGAGGTAAGGCCATGGAATCTTTAAACAAAGTGTCATGGTCAACATCTGCGGGCCTCGGGAAGAAGTAGATGCCAGATTTGGTCGATTTGGGAGGAGTTTTGGTACTCCATGCTGGGGCAGCTGAAAGGAAAAATGAGGTATTGGTACCTTTAACAAGTCAATTAACCCTGTTCCCCACACCCATTTCCCACTGATTTATCTTTTCAAATATATACATGACATTTCTTTATAAGACGGATGTGGGCAGATAGAAGCTGACGGCCTACAGAATACTCAGAGCTGTCTGTAGTCTTCCTTCTTTTCTAGATTGGATTCTTGAAAACTGCTTGCTTCTAATCCACTTGGGCAGTGACTCATTTATAATAGACACTTTCCTCTTTTCTGGAAAATAGGAAAAAATGTGATGATTGGGCCAGAGAGATGGCTGGGTTGTTGAGTGCTCACTTCCTTTGCAAGAGCAAAGACCAGGTCTTGAGTCCCCAGAATCCATGTACAACATGTGGGTATACCTGGTCAGAGTACAGAGAGTAAGGGTCTGTGGAATGCTAAGCCACAAATGGGACATGTGTATTGTATCATTAACTTGCAGTAGTGCAGTGGTTCTCATCCCTGTGGGTCATCACCCCTTTGAGGGGTCATATCAGCTATTTACATCATGATTCATAACAGTAGCAAAACTACAGTTATGAAGTAGCAACAAAAATAGCTTTACGGTTAGGGGTCACCACAACAGGAGGTGTTAAAGGGTTTACAGTATTTAGGAAGGCTGAGAACACCATAGTAGAGGGATGTAGAAAGATCATGAGTTAAAGGTGATGGGGGGTGAGGGGGATACTATGCTCATAGTCTCATGAACTCACAGCGGCTGTGGTTTTCTCAGCAAGGCTTGCACTAGATCAGTAGCCCCATCAGTAGCTGAGGCAGTCAATGCCAGGTGGATAATCCCACACACCTGTGCATATACAAAGCACAATTAGAGTCAGTGGATTTTTTTTTAACTGTAATGAGAATATGAAGTAGGAAAGAGAGTGTGGGTGTTTGGAAGCAGTTGTAGGGGAGGAGAATGGATATAATAATACAATGCATATATGTATAAAGTGCTCAAATAACTAAAGTATGTATTTTTAAAACCTAGCCATGGTGACATCACTATAGTCCCAATTCTGGAAATATGGAAGTCAAGTGAATTCTTGGAGCTTGCTGGCCTGTCAGCATAGCCTTCTTGGTGAGCTTCAGGCCATAGAGAGACCTTGTCTCAAAAATAGATGGTTCCTGAAGAATAACACCCAGGATTGACCCATGGCCCCCATATCAGATATATTCTCATGCATGCACACTTGCGCATATATGTACAAGCACACACATGAAAACAAGAGTAATTATCGAGAGTGGTCTTCTTGCTGGCCATGCTGTTTTCTGGGTGCTCAGAGAGCAGTATCAGTCATCATGCCTTGACATGGTCTGTGGCAGATGGTACCCATTTAAGCTTCCAAGCCAGACAGTAATTGCTCCTGACTCCAGATGGGACATGGAACTTATTTCTAAATGCATACATATCTCTGTGGCCTGCATATGTATGAGACTCCTGTGATTTAACTTGCTTTATACATTATAGAACACAAAATGCTCCATTTTCATGTTATACAGGTGATTCTGATAAGAAAGTAATAATATTTCAAACAAGAAATTGAGTCTGTGTGTTTTAGCGATAAAGAAAGAAAGGGAGAGTAAAAGGAAGAGGGACAGAAGGGAGGAAGGGTGAGGGGAGGGGGTGGGGGAAGAGGAGGAGGAGGAGGAGGAGGAGGAGGAGGAGAAGGAGGAGGGAGAAGAATGACCACTGAATTAGAGTAGAAAGAAAATCCTGAAGCGGTCTTTGGGTAATGTGTGCTAATACTGCAGTCTGAAAACTCAGTTGAATTAAACACCTAATCTGCATATTTGCATTTGGAAATGTTTCTATTGGCATTCATGTCTTGGCAAGCGCTAATCTTCTCTCAGTAGCAAGATTTTATCATCTGCAGCTCCAAGAAAAAAGAGCCAAACACACGTGACTGGAAATCCCTTCTTAGAGGCACCCAACTGTAACCATCCACAAAATTGTGTAAGATTACCCAGAAATAATCATTATTGCCGTTTCAGATTTGACCTCTTAGCTTTTCATTTATTTCTATTTTCAGTGTGTTGAATTCAAGAAAAAGGGATCTGGAGACAAAGACTATATTAACTTTTACTGAAGGAATGTTTATTAGAAGACGCTTCATCCCAGGCCTCTGGATTTCTGTGTATTTCATGAGCAGCAGTACTGGCTTCTTTTATTCTGAATTATATTTTCAAGTTATTGATAGAGCAGCACCGTGGAAGCTAGAGATGCTATCTCTACCCATGGCAAAAGGTAGATTTATTGTCTGATATAATAGAATAACATGTTATGATTTTGTCCTTGTAATATCTTCTCATAGCCTATATCCTGAAGGCTTGGCCACTCATCTGTGGCACTCTGGGAGATGGTAACGTCCTTAAGAGGTAGGAACTAGTGGAGAAAACTTTGGTCCATATCCTTGTGGAAGGGAGATTAGATCACCTGGGGCATGACCCTTTCAGGGATCCTGGGAAGCCCGCTGTATCCTTTCTCTTTCCTGCTTCCTGGATGACATCAGTTCGTGAGCAGCTTTGTCCCACGCTGTCCTTACACGGTGTGATTCTGCCTCACCACAAGCTTAGGGACCACGGGACCTGGTAATCAAAAGACAAAATAGTAGAGCACACAACACAAAAGAAGCTTTCTTCTTTTAGGGCGATTTATGTCCAACATTATTTTACCGCACCCACAGAAAGCTGACTATCAGGAAACATTACCTTCCAGGACAATGGTCCATTACCTAGGTCGAGGGCCCCTCACCTCAACATATCTCTCTTGTATAATGCGACTCATGCATCTAAGTGCCACTGGCTCTGTGCATCACCTTGTGATGAATGGAACTCAATCGATGCAAACCCGATAGTATTTTGCCACGCGATGTACAATCAATCGCTCTTTACCTTTGACGCAGGGCTCTCCTCCTTTTTCCAGTATTCATAAAGCTAAGGTGGATTAGATTAGTTTGCCAGCTGGCATATAGAAGAGAATCTTAGAACCTCTGTAGTACCGGGCATCATAGCAGTGGAGATGGAATGCCATAGACATGATTTCTGGAAGGAGTGATGGAGATTTACTGGGCCAGTCCAAAGGATTGCGGGAATCTATAGAGAATATTTTGACTAGTGCAGTCAAAAGATAGACGGGTGCTTCTCAATCTTATCATTTGTTAATGAGGTCACCCTCAATAATAATTAAAAATTAATTAAAAATCGGCATGGTGGTAAAATGAGGAACAATTTGTATTTGAAAGCTTGGTACTCTGTAGGTGGCGCTGTTGGTGGTGCTGTAGGTGGCGCTGTTTGGGGAGGTACAAACAACTTAGGATGTGAGGCCTTTCAGGAGGGGGGGGGGTGTCAGTGGGGGTAGGTCTTTAGGATTTACCTCACTACTAGTTCAGTCTCTGCTTCCTGTGAGTGTGGCATAGATATGATCTCTCAGCTTTCTTCTGCCACAATGCCTTCCTTGCCATTATGAACATCTAGTTCTCTGAAACCATCAACCCCCGAAGCACTTTCTTCTGTAAGTTGATTTTGGCCATGGTGTTTTATAACAGCCACAGAAAAGTAAGTCATACCGCTAACGGGGACAGTTAAGCATTGTTGTTTATTATTCTGTTCAAGTTTTAGCATCAAAATTTTACTGACTTCATAAAACAACCTGGGATGTATTCCATTCCTTTCTTCCCTCTGGAAAACTTTGTATAAATTTCAAATATTTAAAAGATTTATGAAGCTGCATATATCTAGAATTTTCATTGAGGGAAATTCTAAATTTGTAGATTCACATTTCTTAGCAGGTATAGACTTACACCAGTTTTACATTAATAATTTTGTTCATTTCTATGATCTATGTTTGGTAATTCTAAATATTTGGGATATATATATATTTCACCTGGAGTCCATCAATCACACTCATTATTTTTGTCAAATGAGAAACATTATTGTTCTTCATGTTACATTTCTTCTATCCTTGCCTAAGGCTTCTTTTAGCTTTAACTGTTATTCACTTTAAATATTCTTTTGAGATTTTTATTTTATGCATATGAATGTTGACCTGGATGTCTGTACTATACCATTTGTGCCAAGGACCAGCCTCAGCTTGAAAAGGGGTTCTGAGAGAAGAGGTGTCTGGGAGTGGCAAAAAGAATAATTTGAAGTCAAATTGTGGATCCGAGCTGATGACCTGTGTTCTGCTTGAGACAGTTTTTCCAGTCTGCTTCTCTCTATGTTCTGCTTTCTCTTTGGAGAATTTTAGAGAATTTATATTTATATATATATATGTATATCCATATATATTCTATAATTTTGGAGAATCTATATTCTGCTTGCCTGCTATTCTAAGAGATCTCTCTGTCCATGCTCTGCTCGTTCGGGGTGTGTGTGTGTGTGTGTGTGTGTGTGTGTGTGTGTGTGTTCTCCAAGCAGTTCTCATTTTATCCTAAAAAAGTTCTCTGGATAGCTCATTTCCTGCAGAACACATGTCCAGTCTTTTATTTTACATATCAATCCAGTCATTTACTTCAGGTTTTCCTTTTGATAATCTGTGTTCCAGGACCTCACCCCTTAGATTCTTAGGAGACTATAAGCTTACATTTTTTTTCTTCTTATCATTGCAAAAGGATCCAGAGATCTGCCTGCCTTTCTTAAGCATAACTGAAAAGCTAACTGGGTGGGACCCTACCCTGAAATTACCATTTTTACCAAGCCTGAGCCTAACCTTAATCTGTCCCTAGGCTGATCCTGAGCTCAGGAATCTATCTGCTTTGTAAACATAAACAACAACACTCAGCTAGGTGGAATCTCCTGCAGCCACCACTCCCTAAATCTCTCCCTTAGCATCTTTCTGACAAGCTGGCTCACGGCGCACTGCTTTTGTTCCTTTAGATTCATGAAGCTCCTCATATCATTCATATTGCATCCTTATTTTTTTTTTGCATAGTTGATAAATCATATATTTCTGAACTCATGTATTTAGAGGTCTTTCCCATAGCCTGTCCTGAAGGCCCCAGTGTTTACCACTTTCCCTAGACATAACCACACCCTCAACTCCTGGACTTGTGCCGTCTCTAATTATGGAGCCATTAACATAACCGGAAGAACGTTCCTCAGAAGGAAAGAGTCGTCCACGGCTAGTGGGCTCAGAAAATATGTACACTAACAAGCCCCGTGACCAGAGCAGCCATCGACAGACACTTGGTATACTGGGGCCCTGTCCCAGGGACAGGAACCATGTCACTATGTCCCCACCAGCTTGGCACTGGTGAAAGAAACAACTTGAGGTCAATTGTGGATACAAACTGACAGCTCTGTTACCTGCTTGAGCTAGCTCTCCAGATGGCTCTCTGTATGATAAGCTCTCTTGCTAGAAAAAAATTCTAAAAGCTCATCTCTTGCACCAAAGCCCAGTCTTTTATTCACATACCTGTTGATTGTCCACCCCAGGTTTTCTTTTGATTATCGTATGCATCAGCATCTTGTGACTTTAGCCCCTTAATTCTTAGAAAAAGACACCAAGGACATTTTTTAACATAGCAAATGAATTCAGAGATCTGCCTGCCTTTGTAAACACAGACAATAAGCTAGCTGTATGGGATCTGGCTCTGGGATCACCATTCTTACCACTCCTGGGCCTAAACTACCTCTCCCAGGCTGACTTTGAACTCAGGAATTTGCCTGCCTTTGTAAGCACAAATAAATTTAGCTGGGTGAGATTTCACCCTGTGGTTACCACTCCCTAAATTTCTTTATTTCCCTCCTTAATATCTTTCTGACTAGCTGGACTCTTAGTGCAGCTGCCTCTGTTCTTTTTTAGGTCCGTTAAGCCCCTCATACAATTCATATTGCATTCTTATATTCTGCATAGTTGAGAAATTTTATATTCTTGCACTCATGCTTTCAGAATTCTTTCCCACAGCCTTTAAGGGCTGTCCTGAAGGTCACAGCATTTACCATTTTGTTAAGGAACACCAGAAACAATCTTGCCTCCTGGGCTCTTGCTGTTTCTAATTATTGTGGAGTGATTGATGTTGGCACGGAGAGCATTCCTCAAAGGAGGAACATGATAATAGGTACATTATTATACAAATAAGCTTTATGCCTAGCACCCATCTACACTCCTGGAGGCCCACACCCTGCTAGTTCTGCTCCAGGGCTGGAAACTGTGTCAGCTGTCCCTTTCACAGTGGTCATGCAGGACATATGTGTGCAGTATTTTCAGAGGCCAGAAGAGGGAGTCAGATTCCCTGGGACTGATTGTTAGTTAACATGGAGGTGCTGGGAATAGAACCTGGGTCTTGTAGAAGAGCAGCCAGTGCTCTTAACTGTTGAACCATCTGTTGAGGACCTCTCTACTTCTCTACTTCTGTGTGTGCTCAGGAAGCTGATGGCCAGTGTTTACTTTTGTTTTAATCTGTGCATTTAGATTGTAAATTAAGCATGGCAGTGATTCCATCCCTGAAGAGCTGATAAGTCCCCTTTCTTTACAGTTCACTTAAAAGTCTTTTATAAAAATGACTCTTCCTTGACCCATGGGTTATTAGAATTAAATGTCTTCAAATTTCAAACATAGCTTTATCTCACTGGATTCCAAGTTGTCTTTAATTGTAGTGTAGTTAAAGAACGCAGAACACTCTGTTACTAAGACTGTTTACTTTGGTGTGATTAACTTTATGGCTTAATCATATCTTTTTGTAAATGTGTGTGTGTGTCTAAAAAGAATGCTTATTGGGGAATTATTGATCTACTACTTCCTGCAAATCCATTTGACAGGTCTTGTAATTGGGTCTTGTATATTCTTACTAAAATTTCATCAGGGACTTTTTTTTTTGTGAGAAACAGTTGTGTCAAAAATGTCTTATTGTAACATTTGCTATATTTTTTCAATTTTTGTTTTGTGTATTTTGAAGTTACATGTGATTTGATTATCATAAAATATTTTTCTTTATAGCTGGGAAGGACTTCTCCATAAACACTACTATCTTTGATATTAATACACTATATTTTTTCCAATTAAATTGTGTACTGTGGTCAATATTTCCCTATTCTTACATTTTAACTGTCAGATTATAAGCAGACAATAATTGGGTTTTGTTTTTTTTTAATCAGCACAGCTGTCTTTGTCTCTTTAAAGCAGTTTACATCTAATATGATTACAGATCTATAAGGTTAAAGATAGCATCTTACTATGGCTGGATTAATACTTTGACCCCATGTGTTTGTGTTTTATAATAAGTGTTCTTAGCTCCTTCTTTTGATTTGATCTGTGGGCAGCAGCCTCACAGTCTTCAGAAGGAAATGAAGTAGAATTGAAGAGTAAGATGCACAAAAATTGTGTGGTCTGGGAGAATCGTGACACATTATAATGAGATTACTTTTTTTAAAGACCCATGCTGTCAATGGTTTTTGAAGAGTGATGTGGGCATGCTGAAGCACATGACCACATATGGTTTTGATTTTTTCAAAGGAGGCACGTAACATTATTTTCCCCTTGACACCAGCACTGGGGAAAATTCTGAAATTAATGTCTTAGAAAGAATGGCTTGTGAGGCAATCTTCAGGAAAAATAAATGGTGATTGCCAAGCTAGAATGTGTTAATTTGAAATGCCAAATAAAATTATCTGCATTTTCTCTGCGAAAGAATTGCTAGACCAGCAAAACAGAAAGTGATAGATAAATAATTCTGGAACTCAAAAAGCTGTTTGACATAAGGCCCACTGGATGGACATGCTGGAGATGCACAGGCTGGAAGCATTCTAGTTGCTTTCTTTTAGAGCTGGTTACCCAATGGTTGCTAAATCTGCCCATTTGTTATCTTGGTCCTCAAGTGACTCACAACTGTAAGCAATGACTCAGATAAATATATAGAAATAATGCTATAAAACTATGTGTGGCGTGAACCTGCAAGGGAAGAAATATGTGTTGAATGATGAAAAGGGATTCAAAGGGAACTTTTAGGTCATTCATTGTGGTGGGTGGGTAAAGTCAGGGGCATGAACACACACACACACACACACACACACACACACATGTGGGTTCAGAAATTGCCACTTGAACCATACAAACACTGACCTCAGTTAAACAAGAATAGTTTATTGAGCACACACCTTAGTACTGAACGTTCAGGACCGCAGACAGGACTCGGAAGCCTAATTGAGGTACTAGTGTGCTCCCAGGATAGACTTTTTATAGGAAAAAACTTTTATAGGTTTGAAAATTTAAGGGGCAAGCAAGGAAGGAGCAGTTGGCTCACTAGGCAAAGTATTATCAGCTAACCTGTAAGCTGTGGTCCTGAGTAAGGAAAGGGGTCAGAAGTAGTGGATGGGTGGTGAGTGGGAATTTCAGAACACTGAGATAACAGAACGTGGAGTAGTATACTTTTTGGCTTATTAGTAGCCAGAGTGTCAGTCCTAAAAAACACAGTGAGCCCGTATGTAGGTGCAGGAAGGGCTGTCTGGCGGTCAGCTCTGACTCAAGATATTTTAGAATAAGAATTCATATTGACCTTTGATTTGATAGGTCTCATGTAAAGCTTCATAGAGCTTCTTAGATTATCAAACTTCATACAGACAAAACAGGGTGTGTGGTCAGGATGTTCTTGCTCTAAGCCATGTCACTTCTTTGTGTTAATGGCTGGCAGGCATGCTACAGCAACATACAAAATAGCGGGCAGGCATGGACCAAAATGGCTACAGCTATTCTGAGCATGGGCATCAGGCCATAATTATATGTATATATACAAATATATGTCAGGGATTCGTTCTTGCCCATGGGATGGCTCTCAATTTGGGCCAGTCATTGGTTAGCCATTCCCTCCGTCTCTGACTCAAAGATGCCAAATAACAAGGAGGGCAAAAGGGAGGTTACTTGAATCTGAAGCGAAAGTAAAATAGACATTGGAGGCAGATGGAGGGAAAGAACTGGGTGAGAAAGTGGATGGGGAGGGGGATAAGGAAGGAGAGCATGGGTGAGAGAATGAAAATCAGCCGAGGACTGGGAAGTGGAAGCAGGGACGGCATCTCTAAGATCTACCAGAGATCTGGGATGCTCCAGGGAGTCTCTGGGAGTGACTCTAGCTGATACTCCTAGCAGTGGGGGATATGGGGTCTAAAACAGCCACCTCCTGAAGCCAGGCAGGACTTCTAGTGGAAGGATAAGAACACCAACCCACCCACAAAACTTTTGACCCAAAATGTGTCCTGCCTATGAGATGTGCAGAAAATAATTTTAAAAATCAGTTATTACTCAAGGCATAAAAAAATGTTTCTCTATTCCATTCTTCCTTGTGGCCAATCCCCTTCTCAGGCCAAATTTCCACTATTTTTAAAGCTATCTTTAGGAGCTATTAACTCATTTTGGCTTCTCAAGATAAGGCTTCACTCTGTGAACTTGCTATGTAAGCCAGACTGGCCTTGAACTTATGGCCATCCTCCTGCCTCAAAGCTGTGGTGCTCTCTCTGCCTCAGCCTCCTTTTGCTGACATCACGAACATGGTCCACCCGGCTGTGATTTCCGGAAGCCTTGGTAATTTCTTTTAGTTCCTTAAAGAATTGGGAGGAAATGGCAGGTTCCTTGAGAAGTAGAGCCTACCGGAAAGGCTTCAGTAATGGGAGCCCAGTCATTTCCTCTCCTCTCTTTGGCCCTCCAGCCATAAGACTGACAGTTTGGGCCTATCATATATTTCTACCATGATGTATGTCACAGGGCCGGAGTGATGCCGATCAATATGGACAAAACCCTCTGAATAAACCTACACTAAGTCTTTTCTCTTTGTAAGTAGGGCTTAGGTATTTGGTATAATCAGAGGATACTGACAAACCTACTCCTTAACAACTTCTTTTGTTGCCTGGAGTCATAGGTGATTGGTTTTGTTTGCTTAATTTACCATGTCAATAATGTATCAAGGGCGAATGGAACAAACTCCCTCTGAATTAGCTGTATGCTCTCTGGCATAGCTTTTCTGTTTTGATTTCTCTCCAGAACTGTCTGTTCTCCTGCCGCAGTCAGACCTGCTTTTCTCAGGGACTGCTCCTTAGCTGGAGTGACAACGTTGTTACCACCTCCGAGTCCCATAATCCTCTTGGCTTCTTCCCAGAACTCTGTTTCTCACTTGGCTCACTTTGGTTTGCTGAAGCAGCAACTGCTGCTAGGACCTTATGACAAAGCCTATCAGACGATGTTTTGAGGCCTTAAAAACATTTTATTGTGTCTTCCTCCTAACCTCACACTTAAATGGCAATAAATTCAAAATAAAAACTTATTTTCCCTTGCCGTCTGAGGGGAATTGCTCAGTTCGCTGTGGCTCACGCTTTGAGCCGCTGTTCTGGCTGTTGGTATGTCGATGAGCAGAGGACTGGTCCTCTGGGGGGCGTTGCTCTGCAAACACGGTGGCTGCTTTGTTTGTGTATTTCTGACTCTTGGCCCAAGACTTTTGAATGGTCTGGTCAACTTTCCCAGAAACGGATCTTCTGGTCTGCTGCTTGTGGGGTGGGAATGGGGGTGGGGCTATGGGCCTGACTGGCAGTGTCCGTAGCCAGAAGAGCCCAGCTATTGCTCAGCCCCATCACTTCCACGCAGCCCCTCTCTACATGTCACCTCTCTCTGCTCTTCCTGATTCCCAAAGATCCAATGTTTCTGGTTCAGTTTCTTCCTGGATTACACTCTCATCTTCTGCCATAGAAAAAGAAGACC
The DNA here is from genome assembly GCF_000001635.26 of Mus musculus. NCBI lineage: Eukaryota > Metazoa > Chordata > Mammalia > Rodentia > Muridae > Mus > Mus musculus. Next base: position 53,301,440 of record NC_000069.6, on the reverse strand, counting down.
GTTTTCTACCATGTGGGCCAAAGGAGGGCTCATTGGTCTAACTGCTGTTCACATGAAAGTGAAAGTCAATTTCTAGCTTTTATAGTTAACCATTCCACCACCTTTAGAGACATTAGGACATTTACATTAGGAAATTCAGGCTTCAAATTAATCTGTTTGCTCTGTTGCTAGTTTATATTTCTATAATCCCTCCCTATTGCTAATTTAATTACAAATTCACTATAAATTATAAAATAAACTCCAATTAATCCCTCCCTAGTGCTAAGTTATATTTCTACTTTCTTTGGTTCAGAACATTTAAAAATCACTGATTTCTCCGGTTTAAAGCTTCCAGACTGCTGAGGTCACTTCATATCTACTCTTCACTCCTGTCTCCCTTGTCCTTTGTCCTTTCAAAAACGTTTAGATGACATTTTAATAGTAATTCACAAGCAAACAGGTATAAGTGTGCGTGTGTTCGATTTGCTGTGCTTTCTTAGATGGTTTTTGTTCTGCTGTGAACTTCTCAGAACCTAAATGATGCCTAATTTCTTTGTAAAAAAAAAAATCTGAGAATCAACTTATTTTTTTCTCAGTGCTATAACAAAATATTTGAAGCATGGTACTTTAATAGAACAAAGTGGGTTTAGGGTTTATTTAGCTCACTGTTTAGAAGGTGGAATATCCACACACACAAAAATAAATAAATAAAAACCACAGGGCTGACTCTGATGAATCAACCTTCCTTAGTATAATAGATGATGTCATTGTATATAACTGTGTGGTAGAGAGACAGACAGACAGACAGACAGAGACACACACACACGCACACAGACATGGTGGGGTGAGTAAAGAGAATCACAGGGTCAAAAAGAAGCTAGAAAGAAACTCCAGTCTTTTAAAAGAATATCTCATTCTTGTGTGGGGTAAGTAAAATTTACAAGTTAATTCCTTTTTTTATTGGTGTAATCTCAAATATACCGCCAATCCCTAAATAATCTACCATCTCAACGTTAGCATGTTAGGGCTATCTCTAACTTATGAGCCATTGGGATGAGGGCTATCTCCAACTCAGGCTCCCGGGAGGTTCCTTTTGTTTGCTAGCACTTCTGTTATTACAAAGAGTTTCTAGATTTGGTTAGTTTACAGCCCTTTTCCTTCCGTGGGCTTTGAACCAGCGTGGCTCTAAGTCTTTTCCTTCCTGTGTTGTTCTTGTGACAGATATAAATCTGGGAAAGGAGGAGACATCTGAGCCGACGGCAGCTTCTGTTTAGGTGTTACTATTGTACCATTCACTGAAGCCCGCCACACACCAAGTCTGCAGGCTGTGGGACCTGCAAATGTTTGTTTCTCCTGGGACAATGTGACTCACCAGACAGTTGTCAGGGACACAGGCTGCATGTGTCGGGAGAGAAGCAAGGAACAGTTGAGATCGGCTCTATAGAGTATGAAGATCCTTTTTTAAAAAAACAAAGTTGTTAGCCCCTCATAGCATTCGTATAGTTAAGAAAATTTTTTCTATATGTGTCAGGCCTATGATTGATGGGGTTGCATAAAGGAGAAGTCTTCAGAGTCTTCTAGCCTGACTCCACAAGTCACTAGGACATGCTACCTGGAATCTCAAAAGACCTGAGAAACGCTGATGTAAACACACATGTCTCCTGGTGTAGAAGCAGATAGGCCCTTCCCACACTAAGTAGTCTGGGATAGAAACAATCTGTATACAGGGGCTGTTTTCATTTACAAAGTGTATCAAAGTAATTTTTATTATTGTGCAGAAAAGAAATTATAGCCAAGCACACTTTTAACTCCAGCACTTGGGAGGAAGAGGAAGGCAGATCTCTGTAAGTATGAGGCCAGCCTGGTTTACAGAGCAAATTCCAGGACAGTCAGTGTCACACAGTGAACCTTGTCTTGAAAAAACCAAATATCAAACATATATAAAAATCTCCATATATTCTAATAGCAAATAGATTTGTCCTCATAGAGTTTTTCTGTGAGAGAGTTAATGATTCAAGTAAAGAAAAAGGAATAAACACTTACATGAAAAATAGAACATAAAAATTTCAAAAAAAAAAAAAATAGGGAAAACAAACAAAGGTAGGGCTGGGGAGATGCTCAGTAGTAAAGACCATGGCTGCTCTCGCAGAGGACTCAGGCTGAGCTTCCTGCGTCCATTTGCAAGGTCATTATCATTTGTAACTCCAACTCTAGGGGATACCACGCTCTCTTTTACCCTCTCTGGGCACTGCACATGCATGGTACACATATAAACACACAGGCAAAATTTCATACATGTAAAATAAAGATTGAAGATTTGATTTTCTAGAAGAGAAGACAGAAAAGTTTATTGTTTGTTTTTTTAAGGTCAAGGTATCTAATATTCTGAAATAGGTATTTGCTGGCTAACCTGGCAGGTTTGGAGGCTACACTTGAGTATATTAGACAGTTCCGTGGTGTCTCCACTATCCTTTTGCGGGCTGTTTGATTTATCCTTCAAAGTATCATTTTCATGACATTGAAAAAAATCATCTTTTTACATCAAAACTAAGACTCTGGGAAGATTTGTGCGAACATCATGGTTTGTTGTCTTTCTATCATCAGAAGACCTCAAATAATTTTCTATGTGGTCGGGATGATAACAACTTAGTCATGTGACTAGTGGCCATGCTTAATATAATCCATAGTGAGAACACTGGCAGCAAATAGGAGTGGTAGTCTCATCTGTAAGCCTAGAAGCAGCTGTTGGTTTACAAGGACCTAGAAACACACTCCTTAATTTCTTTCTACTTCCACAATAGTTAAGTCTTACAGAGGCTAAAACCCTGTTCACATAGATACTTAAGACCAGTCATAGAGGATCCTGAAGGAAAATTACGTTCACACTCTTCAAGGGCACTTGTCTGTCTGTGCGACTTCTGATGCTCTCAGAGAAGACGCCATGCAACTTTAACATCAAGTCTGTGCTGGAGGAAAGCTAAGTGCCCACTGAGTGATGAATGACTAAGGAAGAGATGGCGCACATACTGAGTAGAAGAGAAAGCAGTCATAGAAGCATTACATCCTGTCATTGCAATACACCGACGGAGCTGGAAATCACTATGTTTAGAGAAATAAGTGAGGGCCAGCTTGGTGCTACCACTCAGGTAGAATCTAAAAGTAAAGTTGATCTCACAGAAATAGACAGGAGAATGGTGAAAGCCAGAGAAAGCAAGCGAGTGAGCAGCATTCCTCTATGGTTTCTGCTTGAGGTCCTGTCCTGACATCCTTTTATAAGATTATAATGTGTTTGATGTAATAAACCCTTTCCTCCCCAAGTCACTTTTGGTGGTTGTGTTTATCACGCCAACAGAAAGCAAACTAGGGCATGTGTGTGTGTCTTGATTTATACATCATGACATCATGTGACTCCTCTAAACACAGCTTCTATAAATACCAAAGGGGAGAGAGCTCCCCCTTGTAAGAAACTCTGAGGTTTATGTTTATAGGTAACTACCCACTCAGATATAACCTTAGACACACTTTGTTTTAAAGCATTGCAAGCTCATGTCCTCTCTTAGGCATGCCATCCAACACTGTAGCATTGTAAACTTCACACTGGACTGCATGGGTGAAGTGGGGTAAAGGAAGACTCTAATGCCCTGGGCGGCTTCTCTGTTGCAGGGGATCAGAGCCCAGGCCTTTGTGGTTGTGGAGCAAACAGTTTTCTAAGCCATGATGGTTTTGCCCTCAACAATGAGGGTCGTTCTGCTCTCATGACTCCGCTTCTCTTCTTTTACACGAAGAAGCCCCGTGGGATCAGAAAACGGGGAGGTTTGTTCTTCTGAAGTAGAATAGGGACAAACTGGAGGGTGCTCTGCTTCAGGTCCCAGGAATCATATCCACCCCAGTGATTAGTATCCATTAATGTCTGGGGGCCATTTACTCAGAGTTAATTACTTATAACAATCTGAAAGGAGATACAGATTGAAACCAGAATAAAAACAAATCATTCCAGAACGGTACGCTCTGCACAGGTGCCAGGCTGGGCTTGTCAGCTGGCAGTCAGTTCCTTAGAAACTGGTGGCTCACAAGCCCTGTGTAAGAGTGTCGGGCAACTTCCTAACTGCACGGGCTTGGCGAATCTCATAAGTCCTCCTTTAGACTGTGACCTTTTAATTAATGTGGACCAATCTACTGTCTCTGGGGGTTAATTATGATGTTTGATTCCTGATCCCCATGTGGTAATGAAATAAACTCTGAAAAACCCACTCACAGTGTGTCAGACCAGGTATCCGTGTACGAGCTGGATCATGCATTTGTGGGTTGGGAGCCAGGAGAGCCAGCTGCCACTGTGAAGTTATCTGTATCATTTGATTATTGCTGTAGCAGTAAATTACCACAGTTGAGTTTTACATAATACTAATTTATTATACTCATTCCTGTAAGAAGTCACGGACTAGTCAGGCTCAATTGTAGCCAGTCTTTGTTACTTTGTGGGTTCTTCTTTTTTTCATCCTTCATCTTTAGGGAAGTCTTATCCTTCATTTCCCTGGATTTACCCCCCATCACTAGATAATAAATCTTTCTTTTTGTTTCTTCTTTGAACACAACTACTAACAAACCAGAACCAACCCCCTGCATGACCAACAATCACCACCAACTTCCTCTCAGGGCCCTAAGCACTTATGCACCCTCTGAAAAGTTCCCAGAATTCCAAACATCACCCAATTGCAGAAATTATCTGCAGCTGGCAAAACCGTGCTTCTGCTAGAGCATGGGGGGAATTATGGTCCGCTACTGCCCATCATCCAAAGCAGCCCCTCATCCTTATACCTGGGGCTAAAATGACTGAAAACATCACTCAACTCAACCAGGTTTCCAGGTAGAATCTCAAGGGTCTGTGACAGCACAGTTCAGCGAGGCTCAGACCCCGCTTCCGTGATGGCCGGTCCTTACCGGATCTGCTCATGGTTCTCCCCTGGCAAAGGCAGCAGTGCTGGTGTTTTAGTTGATGCTCTGTTGCTGTGAAGAGACGCCACACCTATGGCAATTCTTATAAAGGCAAACACTTAATTGGGACTGGCTAGCAGGTCCAGTAGTTTAGTCCACTCTTGTCATGGTGAGAAGCACGCAGGCGCTCATGCTAGCAGACATGCTACTAGACAGGAGCCAAGAGTTCTACATTTAGATCAGCAGGCAGTGGGAAGAGAAAGAGGAAGCCACTGGGCCTGGCTTGAACTTCTGAAACCTCAAAGCCCACCCACCTATTACAACAAGGCCACACCTCCTAATTCCTATCAAGTCGTGCTAATCCCTTAGGACCAAGCATCTAAATATATGAACCTCTGGGGGCCATTCCTATTCAAGCCACCACAGTGGTTAGGACAAATATATGTGTGCCACTCTTGTACCTTTATGCAGGGCTACCTTGCAATGCTTGTTGTGGTGGTTCCTAGACATCACAGCCAGGCAGGACTATTGGTTACTTCACTCCTGTGGCAGTTTGTATAGCACCATCCACTCCCATGAGATCTGGCCCCCAGGGAAGACGCTTTCAGGTCAGACCCAGCTTGGATCCTCTGAGTCGAGTCCTGTGTTAGACAGGTATGGTGTCTTTGGCAGTAGGGATTATGTCATCCTCTGGGAGGTAAACAAGGTAGCTTATGCTGCTTGGGGAGTCTCGTGGACTCCCCTGGCCAAAAATGCTTGATATTGGGATATTTGTTAGATGGGATGACTTTTGTTTTTAAAAGGCAGAACAGAACTTTCAGTAAATAGGGGTGACTGGCCTAGATCCATGAGGCAGAGGTACGGTGTGGGTACAGGAATGGGAACCCCAGAGCAGTGGTTCATAGTGGAAAGAAGTCTGAATTTTCACTAGAATATGTTATTTTGTTCTATTGAAAGCTGTGGGGCAAGAGCAAGAGGTACATATTACCTATCCTGATGCAATAATATATTGAAAATCAAGTGTTCCAGTTGGCTGACTCACAAACATCAAATAATAAAATAAACTCCTATAGCTAAAAGCCAGTGATAATATTTCATATTCTGTTAGTAGCATTATTGAGTAGCTAAAGACTTACTTGGTTTAAAGACTTCATATGTATATGTGAAATGAAAAGACTTAAAACGATTAAGCGGTTTCAAAAGCACATTAAACACAATTATGTGTTGAGCGGTGGCAGAAAGAATGAAAAGGAACTTATTTCCCGTCTTCAAGCCACTTGAAACTTAGTAGGGTAAGTTAACCCAAGACAGCAAGAAAGAAAAAAAATTAATAAAGCATCACAGATCAAAATGATGTGCTTGGCTCCCCTCCTGTGAGGCCATTATAGAGAGATCTTTCAGCAGTAAAGAGATAATTAAGGTTTTGACCCTCTCTGATGCTAATAACTCCCACAGGACAAAGAAGCGTCTCTTGTTCCAGAAGCTCTCAGCCACCCACAGTGGCCACAGGCTCAGAGCATGATGGGAGCTTTCTGTTCCCGCCCAGCACACAACATGGGTGCACAGAGGTCAAAAGCCCAGCTCTCGGCCCTTCCGTCAGCACGGTTGTGCTTCTACTTGACTGACTTTAGAATCACGTGGAGACACATCTCTGGAAGCAGGGAAGGCTCTCCCTGAGCAGGAGCTGTTCCCTGCTCTAATGGGTTGCAGTCCTGGTGTGAATAAAAGGAAAAGTCAGTCTTGGCCCCAGTGGTCATCTTAGCCTCCTGACTATGTGCAGAGTGCTACCTCACACATCCTGTTCCCATGTCTTCCCTTCCATGCTGGGTTGTACCCTCAAACCATGAGACAAAATGAACCTTTCCTCATTAAATTGCATTTGTCACAGAAATGCTATATATATATGCAGTGTATATTATATATACTATATATTCTCCATATGTATATGTATATGAATATGATGTATCCATATGATGTATATATGTGATTAATATATACAATGTATATATATGATGAATATATATGATATATATGTGTGTATATATATCATATATATATAAATGTTACAGGGATCATAAAGGACTTATCTGGATGAGGGCATGAGTAGGATAGGTCTACACATAGTCTACAAAATGCTTCACGAAAAGGCAATTGTCATAAAGAACAGCCTAAAACTTTCAAAGCCACAGGAAAGCAACCCCTGACAAAAACATTCTGGCAGAAGGAGCCCGGCAGGAGAAAGTTCCCCAGCATTTTAGCTGATTTTTATGTGTAATAAGTCTTAAGATTTGTGGCTCAGCAGATCAAAGGAATCTCTGAAATAATGTTCCCTGGTGCACATTTTCGGCTACATTCTACATTGATTTATACCTACTCTGCTGACTCTTGAAATTTAATAAAACCTTCAGCTTTGGCTTAAAATTTGAATTATAAAGAAATATGGTCAATAGTTTATTTAAGACTTGAAGTTCTTTTCTAAAAAAAAAAAATCAAAAACAGGCTCTCCTCAGATGCATAAATCAAGGTCAGCAAACTGAGCTGTTGAGTCATAGCTAACTCTCCCCATTATTCTGTAAATAAAAGTGGTTTTTGTTTGTTTGTTTTAATATGGCTTCTGTCGTTTTTCTCCATATTGTCTATGGCTGTATTAGCACTAGACCTGTTAGGTACTGTAACTGCCATACGGATCAAACAGCCCATAATCTAAAATATTTATTTCCTAGCTGTATGAGAAAAAGAAATTGCTGAAATCAGAAAGTACTGGTTTATGTTGCAACAGGAAAGAACATTTGACTAAGTGAAAGAAGCCATTCTCAAAGGACCAGACATCACAATTCCCTTTATATATATATATATATGTATGGTATGGGCAAATCTATGAAGACAGCATGGCAATGATGGCTTCAAGACTGGGGCTTGAAAAAAACATGAGTGACTATCTCTTGACATGGTGGGTTTTGTTGGTGGTGGTTGTTAGTTTGTTTATAATGAAATGATCTCAAGCTTGAATATAGGTAAAAAATTTGAAAATTCTGTGAATGCACCCCAACAACTTGCATCTTTTAAGTGGGTGAATTTGGCAGATGAGGTATACCTTAAGTTTTATCTTAAGACAAAATGTGAGGAGTTGCTAACTTCTAATTGAGATTCATGGAGTCAGAGTCCCAAAATGTAGAGCAACTTTATCTTATTAGTTATGTGACTGTGTCAGAAGTGATTAAGGGTACCACTGTCAGGCCCGGTGAGCTCTAAATGTGACACTGACAGCATGAACCACGCTGTGTTCACCTATGACTTGACATTGTGGCAATAAAGACTGGGATCATCTACAGCTGCCAGCTGGAGGACATCCATGTGCTGTAACAAGGTAGCAGCTCCAGGGCAGGGAACTCAAGATACAGAGTTTCAAGGGAGAAAGCAGCAGCAGCAGGCTCTCTATACCCACTCCATGGGAGGAGATGCAGAGACTTTCCACAGCCGCCCATCTCCCGTGCTTTGTGTCATGTCCACAACACAACTCCTCATAAGTCAAGGCAACCAGAACTGAATCCAACCAAAGAATTGATGCATTTAAAGTCGCATGGAAATTAGTTACATTATTTCCTCTTTGCATTTTACCATGCAATGTTCATCCTTACAGCCTATGAACCTAGAATTTGCAATACTCCTATTCTTGTTTTACAGAAGTATCAGATGGCCCAAGCAACCATTCTAAAAAAACAGCAGCAGCAGCAGCAAAACCCAACCTTTTATTTTATGCGATTGAGTGCTTTCCCTATATGGATATATGTGCACCACATGCATGGCTGGTGCCCTTAGAGGTCAGAAGAGCCCATTGGATCCCCTGGAACTGGAGTTATAGATGGTTGTGAGGCACCCTCTGGATTCTGGGAACTGAACCCATCAAGTGCTCTTAACTGCTGAGCCATCAATCTCTCCAGCCCAGCAAGCTGTCATTCTTATCGCCTTTATAGAGCAGCCAGAAGAAATCTGCTGTTTTCTTTCATGGGAAAGGATTTTAGCTGTATATGGGGGTAGTTGGAGCAACCGGAAATAGAAACTGACAGCTATATGCTGTCTTCTAGTTTCTCTTCAAATAGAAATACAAATTGGTGTTTACAACTTTTTGAAGATTTTATTATTGTGCGTTTGCACTTGTGTCTATGAGTGTCTGTGACCTTGGAGGCCAAAAGATTATGTCAGGTGCAATGGGAGTTGCAGTTACAGGCAGTCATGAACTGTCCATGGACTCCGGGAGTCTACATTCTCTGCAAGAGCAGTAAGTGCTTTTAACCACTGGGCCATCTCTCCAGCCTGAGTGTTTACTTCTTTAAGTTGTATTTACTCCAGATGTGTGGGAAAGCCCACACTGGATGGGGGAATTTTTAATACTGTCTTCTTTGCCAGATCCAAGTGGGTGGTTGTACCAAGAAATGTAATGAAATGTAGAGCAAACATTTATTGGTCCTCCTGTGCCAAACAGATGGGAGAAGATGTGAAATAAATGCAAGGTCTCCTAGCAGGGCTGAGGCAGGAGGTCCCAGAACAAACTGCTTGTCTTTCTAAGCCATGTGCAAACAGTCCAGAGCCAAAGTCAAGAGGGAGTTTTTCAAGGTTAGAAATGAGAAAGACTATGACTGTCCAGAGGAGAGCAAAACTGGGACTGAAAATTCTTTTTGTGAAAAATTATAGAAAATTGTGTTTTTAAAACAATTATGTTTTTCTTTTTAAAGCATCAAGAGAGAGAGCTTCTGAATAGTATTAATTGTCGTAGGTTACTTCAATAGACATGGCTAGGTTGCAAGGACAGGGAAATGGCCAGGAGAATCCTTGTTAGAGATGGTATAGGAAAGGAATCAGACTTACTTATCTTAGTCATGAGTGCTTGCACCAGCCAGCTCATCTGGGGCTGCATTAGGATAAATAGCATTGTCTTCATTTAAAAAAAAGATGCTTTCTAAAACAATATTCAGACTAATAATCAATATGGTAATTTTCAATTTAATATATATGTAAACATATATTTTATATATTCTTTTAATAATGCTCTGTTTGGACATTTGACATTCCACAGCACATTTTATTCACTTTTAAATTTATTTTAAAATTATGTTTATATATGGGAGGGTGGTAGTGCACATGGCTGCAATGCTCATGGAAGCCAGAGAGGGTGCCGGAACTTTGGGAGCCAGACTTAAATGTGGTTGTGAACTGTCAGAACTGGGTGCTGGGAATTGAGCGTGGGTCCTCTGCAAGAATAGCAAGTGTCGTAACATCTGAGCTGTCTTTCCAGTCCAAGTTTTAAAATATAAACTACAACAGTGGTTAAGAAATTTTCATTAAAGGTTGAAGAGATTGCTCAATGGTTAAGACAATATTGTGCTTTTGCAAGGACCTGAGTTTGGTTCCCAGAACCTGAATTCGAGCCATAACTCTGGTCCAGGGGATCCAACATCCTCTTCTGGTCTCCATGGAAACTTTCATTCATGTGCACAGATGCATGTGCAGACATAAACAAACAAACAAACAAATAAACCAAAAAAAAAAAAAACCAAAACACCAAAAACCAAACAAACAAACAGAAGAAAAACAAACCCCAAACCAACCAACCAACTAACAGAAAACAACAACAACAACAACAACAAAAAACACCTTAAAAAAGAATCTGTCAGGCTGGAGAAATGGCTCAGTGGTTAAGAACACTGACTTGTTCTTCCAGAGGTCCTGAGTTCAATTCCCTGCAACCACATGGTGGCTCACAATCATCTGTAATGGGATCTGACGCCCTCTTCTGGTGTGTCTGAAGATAGCTACAGTGTACTCATATATAACAAATAAACAAATAAATAAATCTTTAAGAAAAAGAATCTGTCACTTAAAATACAATAAAGTACAAGAGGTAAACCAAAACTTGTTTTAAAAAATACAAATAGGATCATTGAATCAGACGGCTTTTCCGTTCTGAGGTTGTTAATCTTAGTGGGGAAAAAAATTCAACTCTGGTAAAACATATATTCTGGGGCTGAACTCAGAGCTTCTTTGAAGGGATTCATTATGCAAGAATCCTATTGATATCCCCTGTGTAGGAAAGATCCTACTGAGCACATAACACACATAAATTGCTTCATTTGTCTTCACAGGCAAATGAGTCAAGTATTCCCCCTTCTGTTCTCTGGATAAAGAAACTAAGAGGCTAAAAAGATAAGGCTTTCCCCCGTCTTTAAATTCTTGACCATTCCAAAGCTGAGCCAGGACACTGAAATCACCTTCCACGACTCCTTCCTGGCACCGTTCACACATCTTTTCTATTCTGCGCATGCTCTTCTGTGTCTCGGTTCGGTTTGCTTGCCAGAGAGCCCTTAGCCAGAGAGACTTCTGTAAACACCCAGTCTGCGCTGATCTCACCTGTCTCAATATCCAAAACCACCCCAGAAGTGAGTAGCAGATTTGGTGTGCCGTTCTTCTTTCCCATTTCTGATGCTATGTGCAGGGTCTATGCTATTCGCCTGCCTTCTGTAGCAGGCAAGCACAGCTCGTTACTGTTTAGACAGAGTGTAAATCACTGTTTTGAAGGCTGGAGACTGCTCTCCTTGGCCTAAAAGGCCCTCCCTACTCGCCTTCTTGAGTCTTGGTTATTTTTATGTCTCAGTTCCCATGACACCTCCACTGTAATGGTGTTCTGATCCACCAGGGAAACCTTTATGGCTTCTTGCAACATTTGTCAACAGCGTGCAGATTACGTGCTGCCTCAGCCGTCTCACATCCGGGCAGCGAAGCAGCGCTCAGAAATCTGTACAATATTAGCCTCAGCATCAAACACTTTCATGCTCCTGTGTGATTGTTGATGGGATCATTATTTAAACCACCATTAAGTTATAAACTGCTGGGGGGGGGGGCACTTCTGGGTGGCTGTTGGTGGTGTGAATACAGACTTTGGAAAATAAAACGATCTCAGATCCAAAGCAGCGAGAACATTCCCAGTGGAGTCCATTCATCACCAGAGGAATAAACTAATCACACAAAACCCTTTCTTGAAAATCACCCAAACATTTTCAGAGAAACTTTATAGACTTGATTTTTCTTGTTCACCAACAAACCATTACATTCACAACGCACTGTGAATGTGTGGCACAGCCCTGTTGCAGGAAGCTGGGGTAAACAGAGAAAGCTGCCTGGCGCATCTCTTTAGGAGGAAAACACGATGTAAATATTCCCGAAATGCTAAGCGGTGCCCTGTGCCACATGAAGATTTCATCTAATTTCTAAAATATATGAATTTTGGCTTTCTGTAGCACATTTTACACTCGGGATAATGAAAAGTAATGGGCTAACTATAGCTTCTTATGAGAAAGTGAATCTGACGATCATTATTCATCTTGAACATTAGGATCTATTTTAATTACATCTTAGTAGATTTACTCTCATGACAGCTTAGTGGGCTGGGTAGTGGTTAAAAGCATTTCAAGTCTTTCATCTACAATGGAAATACTACATATGTGGCACGAACTTGCGCAGAAGTGAACACAGGAGGGAGAGCTCTAATTACAGAATCAGGATGTTGTGTTTCTAGAAGAACCAAGGATATGTTTTATAGAGCACGGTATGGTGAGGTGGGAGGGGTGTCTCCGCAGGCCCACGCTGAGGCATCCCTCTCCCCTGAGGTAGCAACCATATGATGGGTGTAGTATACAATAGAGTTTATCTGGGGACATGGGAAGACAGTAGAAGAAGAGGGGGAGGAGAGAAGAAGCTGTCCAGAACACGTGGAGAGAGAGGGAGGAGGAGGAAGGGGAGGGAAGGAGACAGAACGAGGGGAGTTTGGCTGCACTTAGCCCACGTTGCCGCCAGGGTAGGTGCAGGGCTGTAGGGAAGTGCTGAGACAATGCTCTGGAGGTGGGAAAGTGCAGTCTGAGATGTGGGAAAGCCAGAGCTGATTTGAGGGTCCCTGGACCTGAGATGAGGTCAGACAGAGCCATGGAGTTCTCAGTCTCTTGGACATCCGGGTGCTGCTGGGAATCTTGAAAGAGCAGAGAATGGAGTGGGGGAAGTGCGGGGGGGGGGGCACTTGGGTTGAGCTTGTCTCACCACGATTGTCCTTGGCGGTGGCAGGCTTGGTGGCGGTTGTGGCTGGGAGCACAGAGAGGCCTTGTACCAGAGATTAGGCTGTGGCTCTGTAGGCAAAGGCCTTCTTCATGGCTCTCCATGGCAGATCGTGATGGAAAGAGACAGTGTATGGTTCCAAACAGTCATGGCAAAAAATGGATGTGTAAACCATACCCCACTTCTCAGGGTGGGCCTGAGATTAAATACCTTTTGCAGGGAGAAATGTCTGGGAAGGGAAACTTATTGGCTAAGATCTCCAGGCCTCTAGGTACCTCATTAGCATGGAGAACTCTGTTTTGGGCCTCTATGACCATAGGACGTGTTTCTCTTATGTGAGAAGTATGGCACATGTTCTAAGTCAGGAGTGTGGCAGGGATCTGGGAGTAGACTAAACCTCAGGTGTGTGACCATTGAGTCTCTGGGTCTCGACCTGTTGTACCTTCTCAAACTTCCTGGCACGGTTTTATGTCCCACAAGAAAAGGGACAGAGAGAGTGAAGAGGGGCCAAACAATCTCTTTTATAGCAAGCCAGGCCTACCTGTCTATTGCCTGATAGTTGTTGGGTGATGCCTAGAAGGAATGGCAACAATGACAATGACAACTTGGGGAAACTGTTAAATATGTAGATATATGCTTGTGGTAGGTTTAATAAGAGACCCATAGGTTTCTCCCTCCATAGGTGCAAGTGTTTGAACACTGAACTTCAGTGGGTGGTATAGTCTGAAGAGTTTTAAGTGCTGGATCCTTGCTGGAGGAAACAAATCCCTGGGGGAGGGATTTGAGAGGTTGAACCCTCTCCCAACTTCTACTCTACTCTGTTGCTTTTGAAATGTGACCTCCCAGCTACCTGCTTCAGCCACCTGCTGCCATGACCCTCGAACCCCACCACAACCAAAGTGGAAATACATTGTTGCTTCTGTAAGTTGCTGTTGGTGGTGCTATTTTACCACCACAACAGAGGTAACCAATACAGTGCTATAATTTGCCCCCCAGGCCGAGAGACTCTGAATGAGCACCTGTGATTTTCCATTAGTGATAAAGATTCACACTCAAATGTTGGGAATGGTGGTCTAGAAGGTTCCATTCAGTGGGGACTGAAGCTGGCTCCTCTTGGCTTTCAAGAGCTAATGAGCTGCACGTCTTTGTAAGGGCAGTGGTGGTCATGTCTACAGCAGCATGGTTCATAGCTCACCAGTTCCTTGCTGGCTAAGACACTCATGCTTCCATAAAACAATGTTTAGGATAAATTGTTTTGGTGGAAATTCCCTGTTGAGCCTCAGTGCACTTAGGAACATACAGACACTCAGTTGCTAGGTTGCCAGACCCAGCAGCTTCCCCTAGTGAAGGAAAAAATTTAAATACTTAAGGAAAAAATTGAACAGACATTTGAAAAGTAAGGAAAATAAAAGATTCCCATGGGATGTACATTTTAAGGCTCTGGAGTCTGGACTTTACTATGGAATGGGATGAAGATAAACACAGAGTACAGACCTGCTTGGAGAAATGTCTTACATTAAGTCAACTCGACTATAGTTTTAAAAGCAATTTCAGACCAATGCACATCTAAATATGGCAATCTCCCTTACCATATACCCTCCCTGTATTTATAGTAATTGGTATACACACACACACACACACACACACACACACACACACACACACATAGGGAGAGAGAGGGAGAGAGAGAGAGAGAACAAATAAAAACCCTGAACCTAGAACTAGATTGAGACCACCATACTTAATAACTTATCAATTACCAAAGCCACAGGGAGATTTGAATATTGGGTCACCAACGAGAGTCCCCTGAGTTAGAGACATGCTCACACTCTCCATTCTTGGGCATAATGTTTCAGGTGTGAAAATCACTGCTCTAAGGGAGAGGGGAGCCTTACAATTTAACCCACTTGTATGAGTATAAAAAAAAGTGTAGAACATGGGTTGGAGAGATGGCTCAGCGGGTAAGAGCACTGACTGCTCTTCCAAAGATCCTGAGTTCAATTTTCAGCAACCACATGGTGGGTCACAATCATCTGTAATGGGATTTGATGCTCTCTTCTGGTGTGTCTGAAGACAGCTACAGAGTACTCATATACATAAGATAAATAATTTTTTTGAAAGTGTAGAACAGACTGGTTCACAGAGGAATCTACCTTCAAGCAGTGGAAAGATGTATAGAGAACAACGCCATGGATAGATC
This sequence comes from Mus musculus, assembly GCF_000001635.26. Taxonomy (NCBI): domain Eukaryota; kingdom Metazoa; phylum Chordata; class Mammalia; order Rodentia; family Muridae; genus Mus; species Mus musculus. The sequence goes on along the minus strand of NC_000069.6, from coordinate 53,286,229 downwards.
TGCAGTGTGGACAGAGTGGAGGAGTCTCGTGTCATCATCAATGATTGATAGATTTTCTTATTAGTTTGTTATGATAACTCTCTCGTAAGGAACCAAGAAACTTTCCAAATCACAATTTAAAACATCCTTCTGCCCCAACTTGAGATCTAGAGAATATACTTTCATGGAGATGTACTGATGGCCTGTGTTCCATACATCAATAACAAACACGCTAGAAAGAAATCAGATGGAAAAAAAACCCTTTGAAAATAACCTCTAAAATTAAAAAAGGCTAGCAATAAATCTAACCCAGAGATTAAAGGATCTCTATAACGAAATCACTGTAGCTAACCCATAAATTACTGAAGAAATTAAATAGTCCAAACACCAAATCATTCAATCATGGGCAAATAAATTGAACAGTTTTCTAAAGAAGAAACACAGTGCTAGATGTAAGAAAAATAATAAAATTTCTTTTGCACATGGAAAGTAATTTAAATAAATATATGTGTGCAAAAATCAGTTATATGTAAAGAAGAAATACAAATGTATATATTATATATGCATATCCAGATATGCAAACATATACATATACACATATACATATATACACACATACAAATAAACACATACACACACACACATATATATATATATATATATATATATATATATATATATATATACACACATACACATATACATGAATGATGAAAATAGAGGACCAGCAAAAAGAGGGAATAGGGAATGAGAGACAAGAGATCAAGAGAGTCGAATGGCATTTATGAATGAAATCTCATATTGAAGGCCACTTTTTCATATGGAAAATATAGGAAGTTTATGTATTTAAAAATATTTATTTACTTATGCATTTTAAGTGTAGGATTGCTTTGTCTGCATGTACACCTACATGCTAGCAGAGAACATCAGATCCCTTTATAGATGGCCATGAGCATCCCTGTGGTTGCTGGGAATTGAACTCGGGACCTCTGAAAGATCAGCCAGTGTTCTTAACCACTGAGCCATCTCACTAACCCTTCAAAATAGTTTTAAAAGGAGAAAAATGAAAGGCTAAATAAAATGGGATGGGAAAACCGAAGTAATCCATATGTGTGGGACTTACAGCAGTAACTGGCACGCTCCAATCCCTGCCTAATAAAAGACTCTGAGGGTGCATGGCTTGAGAATGGAGGCGCTATATGCAGGGGAAGATGACTGCAAGGTGTGGGGACGGGCACTCTGGGTAATCGTTACATGAACAGTGAGATTATGTGGCATCCAAAGAAACAGTACTTGCGGCCGGAAGTGACTTTCCTGCCTAGATTTCCCAGGGGAGCACTGCAGGAAGTGTCTGCTTTTGTTATCAGATGATGATCTGTGGTAACATTCAACTCCAATACCCATGAATCAACCTTTTCCAGTCCATGGAATGTATTTAATTCTCATATCTTATAATCAGGATCACTCTTAAACATCTAAGAAGGAAAGAACAGGGAATTAACAGTGACTCACGCCAGCTGTGCCTAGTTCTCTCTCTCTCTCTTGAGCCCTCCCTTCTCACCGGAAACAGTGCTGCACTTGGGTCCTACCCAAGCTCTGAGGGACCGTGCAGCACGGCAGATGTGTTGGATCTAGTTTTTATTTGGTATTTCCCCACTTTTGATCAGAGGCCCTGTTTAGGTTACATACTTACAAAGCACAGGGCAGTGAGAAAGGTCCGCTCTCATGACCCAGCCGCTTATCAAAAGTCTCAGTTCCTACCACTGTCATACTGAGAATAAATGTTTCAACATGAATTTGGTGTTAGGGAAGGAACACGAAGTTAATCGGCAATAAATCCTGTTAATTCCTAAAAAAAACTTACTTTGTAGCCCACTTACTGTTTTTTAATCTTTTACTGAAAAATAGATCCTTTTCTCATACAATATATCCTAATTATAGTTTCCCCTCCTTCTCCTCCTTCTCCTCACCTCCCCTCTTTTCCAGATCCACTCCCCTTCGGTTGCTAAGACACAGGGTCACTCTCTGCACACTGACAGTGGGGTCCCATTGCGAAGGACAGTGTCCGCACAGAACAGGCTTCTAAGGAGTAACAACCAAACGTGCCCAAATAAAATGTAAGATGAAGCAAAAACTTTGATTTTTTTTTTTTTTTTGAAGTTGGCCACGGCAAGCCAACAGAAGAGTCCCAAGGGCAGGCACAGGAGTCAGAGGCCCATTCATTCTCACAGTCAGGAATCCCATAAAAATACTAAGTTGATAGCTACAGTAGATCTACAGAAGCCCTGGTGTAGACCCTTGTAGGCCCTGTGCTTGCTGCTTCAGTCTCTGTGAGCTCATATGTGACTTGCTTAGCTGACTCAGAGTTCTCCACCTCCTCTGGCTCTTTCAAGTGTTCTACCTCCTCTCCCACCAGATACCATAGTTACCTTTCTAGGTCTCCCTTACCTCACTCAGGATGCTTTTCTCTAGCTCTGCCCATCTGATGGAGCTCTCCCATGTACACTTTCTCTCAGACTTATCTCTGACTATGGTGGATCTCTCCATCTATTTCCATCTGCTGTTGGAGGAAGCCTCTCTGATGATGACTGTAGAGCAGAATATCATTAGGAGCCATTTCATTGGTACTTAAAAAAAAAAGAGCAGAAGTGTTTGATTTACCTAGAACTCTGAGATGTCTAGTCTCAGCTTCTTGGTCACTCAAGCAGTGTCTGGCATGGTTATGTCTCACGGAGTAGACCATAAGCCAAACCAAATATTAATTGGTTACTCCCAGAAGTTCTGTACCACCATTGCCTTAGCATATTTTTCAGGCAGGATAGATTGTAGGTCAACGTTTTGTGGCTGGGTTGGTGTCCATGTTTCTCCTTCAGTAACCTGCTATCTTGGTTAGGGTTTTTATTGTTATGATGAAACACCGTGACCAGAAGCAAGTAGGGAAAAAAAGGGTTTATTCAGCTTACACTTCCACATTGCTGTTCAATCGCCAAAGGAAGCCAGGACAGGAACTCAAATAGGGTAGAAACATGGAGGCAGGAGCTAATGCAGAGGCCACGGAGGGGGCTTCTTATTGACCTACTTCCCATGGCTTGCTTAGCCTGCTTTCTTATAGAACCCAAGACCACTAGCCTAGGGATGGCACCACCCATAATGGTCTGGGCCCCCCACCATTGATCACTAATAAGAATATGCCTTACAGCTGGATCTCATGGAGGCATTCTCAGTTGAGACTCCTTCCTTTCTTTTGACTCTAAATGGTGTCAAATTGACACACAATCAGTCAGAATACCTACAAAGTACCTTTGAAAACCAAAGAGACTGACTGGAAGGCAGCAGTTTAACTTCTCTGTGTTCAGTGAAATGTGTGGGCACTGTCCCTGGCAATGGGGCTCCACTGTCCATTTGCAGAGAACACTTCTGTTTCTTTTTCTTTTCTTTTTTTTTTATAATTTATTTTTTTAATTAGGTATTTTCTTCATTTACATTTCAAATGCTATCCCAAAAGTACCCCAGACCCTCCTCCACCCCTACTCCCCACTTATTGGCCCTGGAGTTCCCCTGTACTGAAGCATATAAAGTTTGCAAGACCAAGGGGCCTCTCTTCCCAGTGATGGCTGACTAGGCCATCTTCTGATACATATGCAGCTAGAGACATGAGCTCTGGGGGTGGGGGTACTGGGTAGTTCATATTGTTGTTCCTCCTATAGGGTTGCAGACCCCTTTAGCTCCTTGGGTACTTTATCTAGCTTCTCCATTGGGGGCCATGTGTTCCATCCAATAGCTGACTGAGAGCATCCACTTCAGATACAATTTGCAAAACAGATGAAACTCAAGAAGAACGAAGACCAAAGTGTGGACACTTTGCCCCTTCTTAGAATTGGGAATAAAACACCCATGGAAGGAGTTACAGAGACAAAGTTTGGAGCTGAGACGAAAAGATGGACCATCTAGAGACTGCCATACCCGGGGATCCATCCCATAATCAGCCTCCAAATGCTTAGCCATTGCATAACACTCCTGTTTCTTAGCAACAGCCTGGGTTGTTTGGAAATCTTTATGGGACTGTCTTGGCTAACAACTCATTTGAATGTAACTCAGTCCCACCACTGGAAGCTTCGTTTGGCAACAAGAGATGGCCAGCCAGTTGAGACTCAATACAGCCTGTCACTACTTCATATACCCTAATTCTCATTAGAATAATCTTTAGACATTCCAGGAAGCTTCCAGGGCACTAAGTTTCCATATCACCTGCAAAATGCCTCCCATGAATCCAGTTGTCTCTCCTTGCATTCTCTCCTCCCACCCCATCCCCTCCCACTGATTCCCATCCCCCACTACCATCCTTACTTCCCTCCAGTCTGAGATGCCCCCCTAGGGAGATCCATGTCCCCTCCCTCATCATTTACTTGGTGATGATTATCCCCTTATAAGTAAATATATACCATAGTTATCTTTCTGGGCCTGGGTTACTTCACTCAGAATGACTTTTTTTTTTTTCTAGTTCCATCCATTTGCCTACAAATTTCATGATGTCATTCTTTTTAAGTAGCTCCATTGTCTAAATGTGCCACATTTTCTTTATTCTTCCGTTGAGGGATATCTAAGCTGTTTCCAGTTTCTGGCTTTTATAAATAGAGCAGCAATGAACATAGTTGAGCAAGTGTCATTGTAGTAGAATTGAGTGTCCTTTGGATATATGCCCAAGAGTGGTATAGCTGGATCTTGAGTAGATTTATTCCCAACTCTCTGAGGAACCATCATATTGATTGTACAGCCATAGTATAGTCACTATACAAGTTTGCACTCCCACCCGTGATGGAGGAGTGTTCCCATTGTACCACATTCTCGACAACATGATCTTAGCTATTCTGACAGGTGTAAAATGGAGCCTTAAAGTAGTTTTGATTTTATTTCCATGATGGCTGAAGATATTGAACATTTTATTAAGTGTTTCCAAGCCTTTTGAGATTACTGTATTTCAACTCCTCTGTTTAGATTTGTGCCCCATTTTAAATTGGATTATTTGTTTTTAATATCTAGCTTCTTGAGTTCTTTATATATTTTTTATATTAGTCCTCTATCAGACGTGAAATTGGTAAAATTCTTTTCCTATACTGTAGGCTGCTTCTTTGTTCAAATGACAATGTATTTTCTTTACAGAAATTTCACTTGCCTAAGGACCTATTTACTAATAGTCAATTTTAGTGCCTGCACTAATTAGTGTTCTGTTCAGAAAGTCTTTTTCTGTGCTAATGAATTCAAGTCTATTCCCTACTCTCTCTTTTTGGGGGATTTAACATATCTAGTTTTATGTTGAGGACTTTGATCTACTGGAACTTGAGTTTTTGTGCAGAGTGATAGATACGGATCTATCTGCAGACATCTGGTGTGACTAGCACCATCTATTGGAGATGCCGCCTTTTCCCCCAGTGTGTATTTATTGCTTCCTTATAAAAGTTCAAGCAGGGCGTGGTGGCGCACACCTTTAATCCCAGGACTAGGGAGGCAGAGGCAGGCGGATTACTGAGTTCGAGGCCAGCCTGGTCTACAAAGAGAGTTCCAGGACAGCCAGGGCTATACTGAGAAACCCTGTCTCGAAAAAACAAAAACAAAAACAAAACAAAACAAAACAAAACAAAACAAAAGTTCAGATGCCCATAGGTATGTAGATTTATGTCTGGGTCTTCATTGATCAATGTATCTGCTTCTATGCCAATACCATGCTGTTTTTATTACTGTACATCTCTAGTACAACTTGAAATCAGAAATGGCAAGACCTCCAGCTGTTCCTTTATTGTTCAGGATTGTTTTAGTTCTCCTGGGCTTTTTGTTTTTCCATGTGAAGTTGAGATTTATCATGACAAGGTCCGTAAAACCTTGTGTTGAAATCCTGATGAGGATTGCACTGACTCTGTAGATTGCTTCTGTCTGGTAGGATGGCCATTTTTACTGTTGAGCCTGTTGATCCATGAGCATGGGAAATCTTTCATTTTCTGGTACGTTCTTGAATTTCTTTCTTCAAAGATTTGAAGTGTTTATCATATAAGTCTTTTACTTGCTTGGTTAGAGTTACCACAAGATATTTTATACTATTTGAGGCTATTGTGAAAGGTGCTCTTTTCCTGATTTCTTTTTCAGTCTGTTTGTCATTTGTATATAGAAGGACTATTGATTTTTTTTTTAAAGTTAATTTTGTATCCAGCTACTTTGCTCAAAGTGTTTATTAGCTATTGGAGTTCTCTAATGGTATTTTAGGGTTACTTATATACTACCATATCACCTGCAAATAATGATACTTTGAGTTCCTTTTTTTCAATATTTATCCTCCTGAGTTGTCTTATTGCCCTATCTAAGATTTCAAGAACTATATTCAATAGATACAGAGAAAATGGACAAACTTGTCTTGTCCCTGCTTTTAGTGGAATCCCTTTGGGTTTCTCTCTATTTAATTTGATGTTGTAGCCCACTTATTGCAATGTCAGTCAACTATGGGATTTTGTTAGTTTGTTTCAGGGAAGAATAACCTGGCAGTTTCTTTTTATGTATACTTAGGAAATATTTATTTATTATTTATACAGTTTTCTCCCTGCGTGTATGCCTGCACACCAGAAGAGGGAACCAGATCTTATAGATGGTTGTAAGCTACCACCTATAAGGTGCTGGGAATTGAACTCAGGATCTCTGGAAAAGCAGCCACAACTCTTAACCTCTGAGCCATCTCTCTAGCCCCTTATGTATACTTCTATATGAGTACTGCACCAGTCCAACTGAACTATCTAATTAGCGAGGCCATCCCCAGGGACCTCCTTGCTGGGCTCACCAGAAAAGCATACTTCTTTCTGCTCTGTAGGAAAGAAAGCTAATCTTCTTTGTCTAGCACTAAATGCTCGTACCCCAGGGAAGGCACTGTGGCTTAGACTCCAAATTCCAAATGACAAATCATACTTAAAGACATTGATTTCCTTTGCTGGGAAGTTTTATGACCTTCTGCATGTGCTTCATCCTCACCGCGAGTTTGCTTATTGAATTATGCTCATGGCTATTTTTCTTGCCGAATTATTTCTTTAAAAAAAAAAATCCTCTCAACAAGGTACCACTTCATCCCTAGTCTTGTGTAGTCATAGGCCAAGCTTTTCAGCAATAAAAGGTGAGCAACTACTGTGAATAGAGCCGCAGATTTTAAAGCAGAGGGACCACAGACTGTATCCTGAGGGAAGGAGGAGGGTGCTGATCTTCAGGGTTTAATCCAAGGGTACTGGACTACAGCGGATCTCTTCTCCTTCTGTTAATCCCGAGATTCTTCTCTGGTCCCCCATGCTTGACTTGATCTTCATGTTATTTAAGTGTCCACCTAGCAAATGTTAAGGGAAAGAGATGTTATCAAAGGGGAGGAGTTATGAGAAGGGTCTAGTGGACATTTGAGGAATGGGCACCACAGGAAGTCTGCATCAGTTAATGCTGGAACAGCTCTGACATGCTCAGCAGAAGCTATGAGGTTTCCTGGTCGCTTCCAAGGCCTTGGTGGGAGAGGCCAGCCCCTATGCCCAGGAACACTGGCATTGCTAAGAGTATCAGACAGAAGGGACTCTGGCTGCCTAGAGAGACCAAGCATTACCGACCCCAGATAAATTAAGCTCTAGCCTGAACTCTGCTTTTGGATCCCCTTGCTCCAGTCTCTTCCAGCTGTACCCACACACACACGGGGTAGGGGTAGAATTCCAAGGTATCCAGTTATACCATGTTTCTCTAACCACGTTCCTGGGAACATAAAAGTCCCTGTTGGACATTCTAAAGGTTCATATCGCTGTCAGATCAGCAAAAGGGCAGCCTATCTTTAGTCTTGAATTGCCAAGTGGTGGCTGTTTGCAGGACAGGAAGAGTGTGGTTTGAAGAAAGCTTGGAAATGTAGGCTGAGGTGTATCACACTTGCACATTTGCAAACTTGTACACTTGCACACTTGCACATGTGATATTGCAGTAACGGATAGCACTGAGGGCGGGAAGAACTCAGCTCTAACCCTGTGTACCATGGAGAACTGTCTATCAGTTGACATCTGTTGAGACAGGCATCATGGGTCACTGGGCAGGAAGTAGTTTCTTAGACTTCCAGAAAGGCTTTATGCACCAGTGGATACAGAAGAAAAGAAAATCATTATTATAAAAACCACTTAGCCTTTAGTAAGTGCCACACTTTGTGTTGAGACCTTTCTACATATTTTATTTCATTTACTTCACTGTTATATATAACAAATAGGATTGCTACAGTTTTACAAACAAAGCAGTCAAGACTGAGAGCAGATGAGTAATCTCTCCTTGTTAACAGATTGTGAGGGGAGACCTGGGATTTTAATCTCAAATCAGTGAACTCTCTCACCATGTTATCTCCTCATTTGCAGGTGCAAATTATGGTGCTCTGAAATAGAAACAAAGATCTCAAAATACATTTAAAAAAAGAGGACACGAAATAATCAGGAACTATCAAAGAAAATAAATGGCTTAGAAGTGGGAGGGACAAGACAGAGGTCGGAGCTTTTAAGTGATTCAAAATCCAATTACTCTGTCAATTGTACAGGTCTCTCTCACACAGCTACACCACAGAATCAAAGAAGGTCTACCTTTCAGACATCCATGAACTGTTGCCAATGAATGACTTAGTTCCAAGGAGGAGTTACTTTCTTTCTTTTCCTTCCTCTTTATGATCTAAATGTAGTTTATTTGTGAGTGGCCCTTGCGATGGATTCATGACCCAGTCTTCATAGCTGGGGTTGTTCCTTCAATGTCATCTACAGGATTATGCCACTGAGAATCTGAATTGTAACAATCAGACAAATCAAGGAAGCCAGGCATAAAAGTCTGGCTGAGAATTTTTGAAGCAAAAAACAAATTTAACCAGAAAATGTTGTTGGTTCTGATATTTGTTATCCACAGTGCTGTGCTTAAGGGTACCACAGTAAAAACAAATCAGATAGTTTGTTCTCTCAGAGTTCCTAGTTTTGTGACAAGGAACAAATTGAAAAATATAACTACTCTTTCCAGCCAACACCTAGCACTGGGCATCTCTCAGGGCAGCCGGCAGAAGTGCCACATGACTAAGGTAAGAGAAAGCCCTATCACAGGAATGGAAAGTATGAGCTGGGATGGCCTGTCCCTCAGGATATACATGCAGTCTGAGTTCCAGAAAGCAAGAAGGAGTACTGTGCCCTGAGATGGAACTTGGGGAACTTTTCCTAGGGCTATGCGTGTTTTACTTACAAAGCAAAGATTATTAATATTGTCTACCATGCACCCCATAACGAGCCGGTCTGCACCAAGACCCTGGTGAACAATTGCATTGTGCTTACTGATGGCACACAGTACTGACAGTGGTACCAGTCACACTATGCACTGACCCTGGGCTGCAAGCAAGGGGCCAAGCTGACACCTGAGGAGGAAGAGATCTTAAACAAACAAACAAACAACCAAAAAGATCAAAAAATTCAAAAGAAATATGATAAAAGGAACAGATTGTCAGGATCAGCAGTCTGCTGGGAGAGAAGTTCCAGAAGGGCAGGCTTCTTGTCTGTGTCACCTGAAGGCCAGGCCAGTGTCATGGCGCAGATGATGACTGTATGCTAAAACACAAGGAACTGGAGATCTATCTGAGGAAGACACAAATAAGCTATGGTTCATAGCTCAAGTAATAAGGTTGTTTATTGTTCTATGTGAGGAAGGAAGAGAGGGAGGGAGGGCGAGAGAGAGGAAGGAAGGAAAAATAAATAAGTAAATAGGTAACTAAGTAAATAAATAAATAAATAAATAAATAAATAAAATCATGCCTGTCACTTCCCAGAGAGCAAAGGACTAAAGCGCTTAGCTCCTGAGCCTTTCACTTATTCTCCAAGTCAGATTTCTGATCAAAAACTTCACTCTCTCTTCTTTGGCCAGGTAGATCAGAACTTCCCTTCTTATCAGTTGCCAAAACATAAAACCACAGACAAACTACAGCAAGACGGGCTGGCAGTTGGCACCTCCCAGCTACCAATCAAGATGGCGGCTCCGTCTGCCCACGCCACCTGATAGCTCTTGATAGAGACACTATATGAGCATCCTTGGTATCACCACTGTTTCCTTGTTGGTTGTTCTAATTCCAATCTGGACCAGCACTTTCTTCTACATCTTTGCCAACCTTCTTTGTCTTGTCTCTTTTACCGGAACATTCTCAGCACGTGCAGGGTGGGATCCCACGGGGACTTCCCTTCTTAGTGGTGGTTAATGATAGTGGGCATTTAGGTCTCTTTGTATTTTGTTTTTTGAGAAGTCCTTTTTTGGGTCATTGGCCGTCTTTAAATCAGGCAATTTGCTTCCTTTTATTAAGTTGTTTGAGCTCCCTCTGTGTTTTGCTTATTAGCCTCTTGTTAGATGTACGGCTCATTGATCTCTTCTCCCACTTTGTAGTTTTTTTTTTTTTTTTTTTTTTTTTTTTTATCCTCTTGTTTTCTGCTCTACCTAGGATTTTGTTTTGACTTGTGGATCATTTGTTGTTTGCCTGGTCGACTTGCCCTTTGCTTGCCTGGGCTTCGAGTCAGATTCAAGAATATCTTCACCTAGATCAACACCAAGAATCTTTTTCCTATGTCTTTTATTGATGATCTTAAACAAAAATGTTTATCTTATCTTATGGGTGAGTGTACCTTGTGCATGCCTGGTACCCACAGGGGCCAGAAGAAGGTATCGGATCCCCCAGGAGTGGAATTGTGGATGGTCGTGAGCCATCAGCCATAGCATCCATGTCCTCTGGAAGACTAGTAAGCGCTCTTAACTAGGCAGCCATCTCTCCAGCCCTGTAATGATATAGCAATCTTAATGGAACTTGTAATTAGTAAGAGATTAGCATGTGCCCTTTATCAAATGGAACACTAACATGACGCATTATGAACAGCAAGAAACAGAATGATCAGTGTGTATGCTGAGGGCATAATCCTCACAAGCAGATGAAAGAGTGTGGCCTGGGGTCACAGTAGTCATCAGAAGTAAGTGAAGTCCTTTTATAAAAATAGATATTTTCTTTTTCCTTAAGTTTTTTATGTGATGGGGGTTTTGCTTGCATGTATGTCTGTGCCCCACATGTGTGCTGTGCCAGAGAGAGCTAGAAGAGGGAGTTGGATCTCCTGGGACTGGAATCACAGACAGTTATGAACTACCGTGTGGGCACTGGGAACCAAACCAAGGTCCTCTGGAAGAGCAGCCAATGCTTTTAACCTCTGAGCCATCTCTCTAGCCCTGAAAATACAATCTATTGAGATCTATGCCTTCAACTTGCAAGGCTCACTTTGGGTAGTCAGTGTCAGAACTGAATTGTAGACTTATCCCATAGACTCGACTTGATACTTGTGTATTATGTTCATTGTGATGAAGAGCTTTGCTGACATTTGGACATGTGTTTAACACAGGAATTTAAATGTAGAAAACAGGAAATGTAGGGGGTGCTGAAGATGTGGCTCAGTCAGTAAGATGCTGGCCATGTAACCATGAGGACCTGAATTCAGATCCCTAGAAGCCATTAAAACCCAGGCCGATGTGGTAATCTTAATGTTAGGGAGGCAGAGATAAAAGTGTCACTGAAAAGTAAAAAAATGTGGTGCACTAGGACATGATTCATTGGTTCTAGTACCATATTCTGATGTATCTATACACACATATGCACACAGAGACAACAAAGTGAAATATTTACTTTAAAATTTAAATAATATATATGAGTTGGGAGAATGAGTGATCAAAGCTGGATGGAAAAATAACAGAAGTATTGGAATCTGAAGAAAAACAAAGCCAAGAGGAGGAGGAGGAAGAGGAAGGGGAGGAGGAGGAGGAAAAGAAGGAAGGGGAGGAGGAGGAGGAAGGGGAGGAGGAGGGGGAGGAGGAGGAGGAAGGGGAGGAGGAAGGGGAGGAGGAGGGGGAGGAGGAGGGGGAGGAGGAGGAGGGGGAGGAGGGGGAGGAGGGGGAGGAGGGGGAGGAGGAGGAGGAAAAGAAGGAAGGGGAGGAGGAGGGGGAGGAGGAAGAGGGGGAGGAGGGGGAGGAGGAGGAGGAGGAGGAGGAGGAGGAAAGTGAACAGCTTCACAAAGATGTGCTTTACTGTTAAACACCGGCACAAGACAGGTGGAGATGCCAAGAGAGAAGAAAGGGGAAGGAGAATGGGAGGATAAGGCCCTCCACAGAGAGGAAAAGCTCAGACTCATTCCTAGGGAGGCTGGACTGCTCGCAGCTCACTCCATCCTGCCCACCTCCTGCCATGAGGGCTCCTCTACCCCTACACAAAATCTTTGCTCTGCGCTTGCTTTTGGATATCCCCTTTCTTCTCACATCCAACCAGTGAATATCTATCCATCTTTATTACTTAAGAGAGAGATTTTCCAGGTAATATCGATATATCTTATCAACAATGTAGTACCTTATCCTGTCATTTCACTTAGCTATGAAAAACACAATGGCTGAACAGTTGTGTCTAATGGAGTTAGAGGTAGGCAGTATGGGTGTGTGTCAAGTCTCCTGTCCAAGCAGAATTCAGCCTTAGGTCTTGGCAAATACTTTCTAATGGTTCCTAAAACCACATTCTAAGATCCTTGGCCTACTTCTGTGTATGATTAAAAACAAAACCCTGACAGGCGTTTGATTCAGTGACTGTTTTTTCTTTAACAAGAACAAAAATAAAGTGGGCACCGCTCTACACATCTTTCCTTGGAGTCACAAAAGAAGGGCTGCTCCCTCCTTCTCAAACAGCGAACAAGCATCTGTGGTCATAGCTGGACTTGAAGACATGGCTGGCTGCACACCAGGACTTGGGCAGAGCTCTCTTGTTTGTAGTGTAGTGTGTCTGCTCACATAGAATGGCTGGTTGCATCTCTGTTTGAAGTATAGTGTGTCTGCCCATATAGCATGGTTGGCTGGTTCCAGTCACTTCAAAAGAAGATGCTAGAGAAGAGGAAAAGAGAGGGAGAAGGAAGGGGGATAGGACTGATGGAAAGAGGAGGGGAGAGGAGAAGAAGAGAGGGAAGTGAGTATAGTATGTTTCAAAAGGCAGAGGAGGATCAGGCCTGGCATTAGCTATCTTTGCACTGAGCTTAGAAGCCATGAGGACTTCTAAGTTGTGCTGAATATGGTTTGCCCACATTCTAGAACACTCTATCGGTGTAACCACAGTGGGAACTTCTTGTGTGCATGGTTATTGGACAATGTGAAGGGTTTCTCTTCCAATTTCTTGTACATCCTATTCTGCAGCTCTTTCTGTGGACAGGGCCCCTCCTCCCACTCTTGGCTGAACACACTTAGGACTAATCTATTGTGTATATACCTGGGAGATGTAATTTAAAAGAAAGATGATATAGAAAGAGATACATTCCTTCATTAAGTAACAATATAAATGTCTAGACTTTCCATACCTGTGACAGCTCAGGTCCAGAACACTTCCTAGGCCTTAAAAAGTTTTCCTCGGAAGCCAGGCACACCAGAAGCACAGCAGTTGAGGTGTAGTTCAGCATAATAGCACAGGCCCATTCCTGAGGCTCTGAATTCAGTTCCCTGTACTCTCCCCTCCTTGCCAAGAAAGGGGGATTCTTTTAGAAACCTTTTCACAACAGAATACTAGAACTTCAGGATGTTGAATCATTGAATAAGAATACTATCACTCAATGAGCATCCAGTATGTGTCACATATTGTGTTGGGTAAGAGCTGTCACTTGCTAATGGATGAAGACAAGTTCCCAGGTAGCAGCCCTTGTCCAGGCAGGAATGGGTCTCTGCCCTAAGCATGTTTTTCACTGACAGATGCAGTTAGTACTCACTTGGTGGCTTTAAACGCCAAACTAAAATAGAGTTTCAAATAGAACAAGAACAAAAGAATGGTTTCACCTTAAAAGAACCCAGACAAACCAAAATGACAGAAACAGAAGAGGTCAAAGCTATCTCGTACAGTTCACTGGGAGGTCTAGTAGGGTCAAAGAGTCTATAGAAATGGCATGCAGAGCCAGCCCTAACCTGCTGCCACATCCCAGAGCACAAAGGAACAAACAGACCAGACATATTCGCAGCCCATGCTGGGCATGCAGGAAGTGGATAAGATACTGGGTTTGATAATACTTTTTGCCTTTGTGACCCAAACCATCCAGTAAAATCATTTTGTTCTAGATCCTCTGGCTTCACCTTCCCTGAGAAAATCTTAACAGAGACTGGAGATTTGTGTCAGGAATTCCAGGGAAATCACTGGCTTCCGCCCTCAGCCCCACAGTGCTGGTCAGCATCCGGGTACACACTCAGTCATTACCACCATGGTCAGCTCTGAGAGGCGTGGCTTATGTCTGGTCCATATGTTATCATCATCTTTGCAAGCATCAGCGACTTGGGATGAATGCATCTCTGCCATTCCTTCCTGCCCTAGCTGTATTGCCAGGCTGTGGGAAAGTACTTACGGACTGGGACAGACTGACTCACAGTATCTTGAGCTTATCACCGACCTGCCACCCTCTCTGAAAACACATCTAGTTAATTAGTTGGCAGGTAAAATTTTGGAAAGTTTCAATTCCCTTTTCTTTGCCATCTTATTTTATGGCAGGAGAATTCATTTGAATTCCCAAAGACTCTGAGTAGCTTCACCCAAGTTCCTCTCAAAAGTTCTGTTCCTCTGAGAATCCTCAATTTTCCTAAGAATATGGGATTCAGGAGAAAACCTGAGTCAAGGGGTCTGAACTGCCTCCCAAAAGCCTCCAGGGAATCTCTGATAAGGTGGATATCGTGTGTGTGTGTGTGTGTGTGTGTGTGTGTGTGTGTGTGTGTGTGCGCGCGCGCACGTGCTTGTATGTGTGCATGAATGTGTGTGTGTTTGTGGGTGTGTTTGTATATGTGCTTGTGTGTGTGCATGTATGTGTGTGTTTGTGTGTGTGCATGAATGTGTGTGTGCTTCTGTATGTGATTGTGTGTGTGCATGCATGTGTGTACATGTATGTACATGTGTGTTTGTGTGTGCTCATATATCTTCTCCTAACACATGCTCTTCTCAGCCTACATACCCTTCAAAAGGAAAACTAGCCTTTTACATTTCCATATCATAGCTCCATACCAACGTTGTGGGCAACACCCACATAATAGTATAATTTTCCAGAATTGCCGACTGAGTTGTTGATGCTATTTATGGGGAGTTTATGCCCTACTCTTTCCCATTTAGCTCCTAAATCAGAGACACCTGGTATTTTATTTACAAGCTGCTGGCCCTGTGCTGAGCAGGTTCTGAGCTATTCTAGCCCAGCTAGACTATCAACAACCAGGCGAATGCCCTGTTACTTGCCAACTGAGTCTCGTTCTGTTTCCTGTGTGTCCTCAGTGTGAGCTTTCTTTGGCTAGGTCCTCATGGTCCATCCTGCTTCATGGCAACCTCCTCCTCCTCTTCTCTTCTCCCTGTGCTGCCTACTTGAGACCCCCTACTCAGCTTCTAGTACCACCTCCTTTCTCTCCTGCCCTGTCACAGGCCCTAGCCTCTTATTAATCAATCAGGGACTATTGGGGTGCTTTCTTTCCAGAACATTGGTTAACAAAACACCCTTAAGATCGGGTAGCAGTCTGGACAGTGCACAAGACTAACCCCAACATTGAGGGATGCTTCATCCTTTTTATCTGAAAATAGATTTATAAGGAAAGCTATCTCGTAAACCTGAGAACTTTTCAGTCAGAAAATGGTAGGGATATTTGCACGTTAAATGCATTAAAAGAACATGTCTTTTGAATTACTACCCTGAAAAGCAAAAACAGACTCCTCTTCTCAAAAGTTGTTCTCTGATCTCTACACATGTGCCAGTCTGTGTGCATATGTATGTGTGTGTGTGTTGTGTGTGACACACACACACACACACAGCATGTGGATATAAATAGTAAATGTGTTAATGAATATAGCTGAAAGGGGAACTCTGTATGTTCCTTAAAGAAAAAGAAAAAGAAATAATTACCTGTTTATTTTTAAAGACGTAGTTCGTTTTTGTTTTATGTGTTTATATGTGTCCCCGAATGTATGTTATATGTGTTCAGTGCCCTAGGAGGACAGAAGGAAACACTGGGTCACTTGGAACTGCAGTTACAGATGCTTATGAACCTCCACGTGGGTTCTGGGAACTGAACAAGGCTTCTCTGCAGCAGGATTCAGTGCTCTCTACCCCTTCTGACTTCTCCAGCCTTAATTACCTGCTTTCTCTTCTCTCCCTTGCAAATGACAGTGCGCTAATATTTAAATTATCTCTCCCATTGCCTCCAATACACTGTGGAGTGAAATTATAAAAGTCATGCAGCCCTTGCAATCTAAGCAAATCTGTTTCTAGTCTTGGTTTGCTGCAACAAACTGGGCGAAGGCACAGCACTTTGTAGTATTTCCCACAAGGAATCAATCTAAAGCACTGTTTCCAACTTGGGTCTGTAGGCCATATCCTCCTGTTGCTCTTGCAAAGCTCTTCCCATGCCACCTGGACCCCTGACACACTTCCTTTAAAAGCATCTGAAAAGGGGGCGGAGGAAACCCTTTCTAGACACGTTATGCAGTTTTCTGGCTTCATTCTCGTCCTGAATGTTGTTTTTACTTCACAAAGGCTACTAGGAGCCATTAGATAAGGGGGTGGGGGGGCTAGGATTTAAGTTTCAAAAGGCATGAAGTATATACCTTCTCTGTGCATTTAATTTGAATAGTCAAGGTGTCATGTCATTTGCTAAAGAATAACATTTAAATGTCTATCCCAGCTGATACAACTTGCAAGCTGTCTTGCAATAGGAAACAAAACACAGGCGTGTGGCTGAAGTTCTTCAGCTATACCACAGTCAATAATTCACTCAGGCATGTGGCAGATACTGAACATTGAGATACAGACAGCACAAAACAGAAGAGACAGGACATAGCCCTGTCCTTGTAATGACGAGACTCATAGATGGCAGTAGACATTTGGCAATTTAGCCTTTGTGACTCTGTTCAAGGGAGGATCTACCAGGAAGCTCTAGCAGCTTAGGTGAGGAGTCAGGCACGTTTTCTTAAACACTGGATCTTACTTCAAAGACTGAGATGTGATATATTTTCTTAAGGTCTTTACACTGTGACCTCAGTCACTCCTGGAGTCCAGTAAGACCCAGAGAGCAGAGAAAGATGCTCCTCAGTAGGAAGGAGGAGGGGGTACACATGTACAAAGGACAAAAGGTCATGGCGACTAAAGGAACATAAAAGAGGATGGCAGAAAACGGAGATGTGTACAGAGCAGTCAGAAGAGATGGCTAAGTCATGGAGGACATTGACGATAGCCATGCTTCACCAGTAGAGTTAGAGAAGAAAGGAACAGGCAGGAAGGCAAGTCTGGACCAGGGAGAGAAGAGAGAAAGCATAAAAGAATATAAGATGTGATGTGTAAATACATGTAACTATAGATGCAGGTGGGTATTGCATATACAACTACATGCAAATACAGGTCAATCATTGTCATCTTTACTTTAAAGATAATAACTTCATGCTCAATATATGCTCATCAGATGAAACTGCTCCAGAAAATGACTTTGAATATCAACAATAAATCTTCACTAGCTTGTTGACTGACATTAAAAAAAAATGTCAGCTAGAGTGTTTCATTGGTAACATAAGTGGCCTTCAAAATTAATGAATTGACTCTGGTCCATTATGCAGACACTTCTGGGACCGCGTGAACAGGGTTCTGAGAATCTGCTGAGCCAGAAGTCTCTCACCTCTAGGAGTGATATTCAAGCCTAGAGTCATCTGTTTTGCATTCTACTTCGCAGAGGTGTTGAGTCCAGATGAGTTGGATGCTACTGCTCTTTTCATTCTAACCAGTTTCTCCTAGCTCCTTTCCTCCCAGACCCCCCCCCCCCGAGCACCTTTCCTCTGCCCCCCCCCCCCATTTGCTCCTCCTCTGTTTCTCTTCAGAAAAGGGCAGGCCTCCCGTAGATATCAACCAAGTATCCTATAACATATCAGGTTGCAGTAAGACTAGGCACCTTCTCTGCTATTTCCCTAGGCTGGACAAGGCAACCCAGCATGAGGGAAGGCGTTCCAAAAGCAGGCAACAGAGACAACCCCTGCTTCCACAAGAACAAGCTAAACAAGTATAACATATGTGCAGAGGGTCTTGGTCGATCCTATGCAGGCTCCCTGGTTGACAGTTCAGTCTCTGTGAGCCCCTATGAGCCTAGGTTAGTTGATTCTGTGGATTTCTTGTTGTGTCCTTGACCCCTTTTGTTCCTACAATCCTTCCTCCCCCTCTTGCTCAGGATTCCTTGAGCTCTGCCTAATGTTTGGCTGTGGGTCTCTGCATCTGTTTCTCTCAGTTGCTGGGTGAAGCCTCCCTCTCTGATGACAATTAAACAAGGCACCAATCTATGGCTATAGGAGAATATTGTTAGGAATCATTTCACTGACTTCTGTTGTTTTTTCTTTCTACTCATGTTTGGTTCTATCCTAGGTCTCCAGGCTACCCAGCCTCTGGGCCAAAAGCTTTATGACATTGCTTTCAGTCTGAGTGCTTTCCAAAGGCTCAAGCTTACAGAAGAGGCACTGACTGTGGACAGGCATTGTACTTCCTTGCAAATAAGTGACCATGTACATGGCAGGGTCACATTGAAGTCTTCCTCTAGGTGTAACATCCCAGGCAGCGGTGCATTTGTGAGTGGGATGCCTGTTACTTTTACTTCATCTAAACATTCTAGGAACAGGCAGCAGGTCCACTAAGAACCTGAAGTTGAGATTGGTCCAGGGTCAGATCAGCCATAAGTAACTGGATTAACATAATATACATATATGAGAACCAGAGCAGTGCCAAAGACGACAGCTTTCTGGCATTACTAACATCTTCCACAGAAGTACAGCAGACAGACAAGACACTGGAGACACTTGGTTTAGGCAAAAGACTGGGTTTGGGCAAAGATGTGTGCGTTTCTGAAGTCTAGATGCTACATTTGCGCTGTGGGAGGCTTTGGTAAATGATGCCATCAAAGCCATGAATGCCATGAGGTTGCCTAGGTAACCAGTGATGTAGAAAGGACCTGAAACACTGAGATTTAAGTGCTCAGTACTGGAGCACACAAGTCAATGCTGAATTTGATGTTATTGTAGTATTTATGTAGATTTTTACATGATTTGAAAGCCTGACAGCAAAGTTCCTTTTCAGGTAAGCTCCCTTTATTAGGGACATTTGATGTTCAAACTGAGGGGGTGAGCCTCTGAGGTGTGCTTCAGGGGAATGCCAGAGTGATGGAATGGAGTCACAGGACCACTGTGCATGAGGTAAGAGGAGTGCTGCTTGCTATTCAAAGTAAAGAAGAGGACAGATTAGTTAGCTCAACATTATAACGAGGGGCAGGAAGGGACTTAGGCTGCTCATCTATGCTTGTTCAGGGTCTTGCACTGTAATAGAAGGGGCTGAGAGGGCTACTGAAAACAACTCCCCCCCCAAAATTAACATAAAATTGCAGGCTGGCTTTGAACTCAAGTTGTGTTTATTGTCCATAGATGTTGAGGGATATGCATAATTATCACATTATAACCAAGTTCTAAGTCATCCTGTTGTGTTACCTTAGAATAATAAGAATTAATGTTTTATTAATAAAATTTATTTATTCTGCATGTATATAATGCGTTCCATTACTTTAGCTCCTCTGCCCTCTTTCATCTCCCTCCCACCTTTGTCAAACCCGTGTCCTCCCGACAAGTCCCCTCTCCATGTTCATATTTATTTGTTTTATTTTTGGCCATCGAGTTTAATTAAAGTAGTCCCTAGAGCCGTGGATATAGAACCATTGGAGGCTGGTGTGCTTACCAGTGAGCACACAACTGAAGACAGTGACTCCCTTAGTCTACAGCCACGATTTCCCAATAGTTCTGAAGAGAGGAGTAACTCATGAGCCCCTCCCCCATTTGTGACTAACAGTTGTCCAGTCTTGTGCAAGCCCAGTGAAGAAGACGATGGCTATGACCTCATGATTCCGATGGCCATGGGATGGCCCAAGGATAGTGTTGTGCAGCCTGTCTCTCTGTCATCTGGCTCTTATGTTCTCTCCACCCTCTCCTCTGTGCTGTTCCTTGTGTCTTAGAGGACATGGTGTGGCCCTGTTTAGTGCTGTGCATTCCGTTACCATTCATTCTCAGAACCTTGAGCAACTGCCAGTCTCTGCACCCACTCCTGTTTACTGCGAAGGGAAACTTCAGTAATGAAGGCTGAAAGTAGCTTTCGTCTGTGGATATAAACATAATTATTTAGGAAGCAGATGGGCACCATGTCTAACTAGCAAAACCACAGTAGAAAGCTCCATCCCCACCCCCAGGTCTATAATCTTGGTTGCCCACCAGGACTATACAGTAAGACTCTATTGCTGATGATACCACATACTTGGTTGTAGGGCATGTGCTTGTCATTTGCTAACTATCACAAAGAGGTCTCTGTGGGTTGCTTTCTACTTCTGTTTCTTCAAACGTAATTAGGAAAATAAGGTTAGAGCCTGGCCTAGTGGCCCAGGTAAGAAAGAGGTTGAGGTAGAATTGCCAGTTTGAGGCCACCCTAGGCAACTTAGTGAAACTGTTTTAGAATTTTTATTTTAAATGTAAAGATTGGTGGTTTAGCTCTGTGGTAGAGTGTGTGTCTAGTATATGCAAGGCCCCAGATCCAATCTCCAGTACTAGAAGAAAAAAAAAAAGGGAAGAGGATGGGAAGGAAGGAAGGAAGGAAGGAAGGAAGGAAGGAAGGAAGGAAGGAGAAAAGGAGGAAAGGAAGGAAGAAATGGAGGGAGGGAGGGAGGAAGGAAGGAAGGAGAAAAGGAGGAAAGGAAGGAAGAAATGGAGGGAGGGAGGGAGGGAGGGAGGGAGGGAGGGAGGGAGAAAGGAAGGAAGGAAGGAAGGAATGAAGGAAGGAAGGAAGGAATCTGTGTTTAGAATCTACAAATGAAGGAACTATGATTAAGAAACATGTCCAAACTTGTAGAGTTTGAAGACTCAAATTCAACCGTTCTGCCTCTGAAGCCCTCACTGGTATCAATGTGTTCATGACTGATTATCAGCCCTGACATACCCTACCCCTGTCTTTATTTTGACATTTGCCTTAATCCAGTGTTTGTCAGTAGAGAAGCTTGGAGGCTAATTGCTTAATTACTTGCCAAAAGCAAGTTCTAATTCATTCCAGATAAATACAGGAAAACAGTCTATTATAAAAGTCCTTTCCCATAAAGCTTATGTCTACACATACTACAAGGTAAAGATGTATCATATTATAACTATGATTATTATTCATTATTATTATTATTATTGACATTCTGGCCTAATATATTCCCTTTGAAGATCTAGTTTTATTTTGTGTATTACTATTTTACATGTATGTATGTATGTATGTGTGTGTGTGTGTATGTATGTGTGTATTGTATGTGCCATGAGCATGTAGTGGCCCATGGAGACCAGAAGGTGGCTTTGGATCCCTTGGAGCTGGATAGAGTAGAAGTGGTTGTGAGGTACCATGTGGGTGCTGGGAACCAAACCTGGGTCCTCTGCAAGAGCAATGCTCTTGAAAGGCTCTTCTTCATCTGTCTCTTAGCTCTCTCTCTCTCTCTCCTCTCCCCATGTCAATCTCTATGATAATCTGTAATTATTCTGTAATGGAAGTAATCTCGTTACTGTCCCACCACTTTCCTGAAATGCTTCTGATGCCATAAACCAACTACAACCTAACTCCCCAACACTCTCTTTAATCAATTCTTGGGTGTTTCTGCCCCTTAGGAGCCTCTTCCTCGTCACTGGTGTATGATCACACCTTCCTCTGCCGTCCCTGATTAGTCCTTCAGCAAAGATGCCTGCATGTTTCCCCAGCTTCAGGCTTTGGTCCTCAACTGTTCCCTGGGCCTCTGTCCCTGCTACCTCACAGGCACCGCATAAAAGGCTTGGGTACCTGTTCCCTTCCTCTCTTGCTTCTTTCCTTCTCCCTGGCTCCCAGCAATCTACTGAGGACACACAGGCTCTTTAGACCTCTTCACCCTCTACTTCAAACTCTTCCACTGCTGCCAGGATCAGGTTTAAATTCTATTTCCCATAGCATGGAACACAGAGTGCTTCCAACCCTTCTCCATCCTCCTCTCTTGCCACACCTAATGCACCACTCACTACAGCAGGCATTCTAGATGGTTCTTAATTCTTGAAATTCTAAGCAGCCCCCACCTTTTTTCCTCATTTGGGTTCAACTGGCACACAATAACCAAGGACGTGCCGATTTCATTAGAACAAATTCATGGGCTTTGGCAAGCATTTGTATCTCCCCCCCCCCCCCCCCCGCCAAACAATATACATGGGGTGTGTCTGCCATCCTAGGGAGTTTCCTGTGTCCTTAGGACTGGATATCTTGTCCCCACTCCCATAGAGAGTAGTAACAGTTGTCATCTTTTTGTCTGCTTATTTTTTTTATTTACTTATGTGTGAATGTGTGTGTGTACGTGTGCACATGTGCCTACACACATGGCATTGCCTGCCCAGTCCAGAAGAGGGTGTCGGATCACATGGTGCTTCAATTGTAGGTAATATGGATGCTGGAACTCCAGTCCTCTGCAAGAGTAGCAAGTGCGCTTAATCACTAAGCCATCTCACTGGATCCTGTCTGCTTATATTGTTGAGACAAAAGCTTCTATATCTCAGGTTGGTCTTGAACTTGCTATACAGCTAAGGCAAGCTTTGGGTTCTTGTTCTCCTGAAACTATGTTCTGAAAGCCGAGGTTGCAGCTATTTCTATACTCAATTTACCACTGCCATCATTCCTATTGTTTCCATAATATTTTACAATTTTATTGTTTTATTTGTATCATTTTTGGCAGTATCACACCCGCCCCCATTTGAATCCTATTCACCTCCCTCTACTACTCCTCTTGACCCCTCCTTCTTGCCAGCTAGCCCCCTCTTGCCTTCCTGTTCTTTTTGAATGTGTGACCCAGTGAGTTTAATTGGGGTGGCTTGAATGGCTGAGGGCAGTGGATTACTCAGTGAGTGTCCCTCCCTCCCCAGCTACTGCTGCAATTTCTGTCAACATATGACCTTGTGTGTCTGCTGTCCCAGGTTCCATCATAATGTCTGTGAGACTAAAACAGGTTATTTTACATTCTTATGTAGTCATTTTGTGGCCATAGGTTTTTGTTTGTTTGTTTGAGATTACAATACCCAGGAGAGTATATGTTATTATGTTTAACATTGTAGAAATGGGCCCGTTGTCTTTTAACTGTGAATCCGCAGGCCCCTCAATATGCAGGGCTGCTAGTATTTTTACTCTTACCTAGGATGTGTTCTGTGATTTAATCGTGGTACTCTGAGTCCATTTTCTTGGCATCCAATTCTGCTGAATATCTTTCAAATGTTTAGAAACAACTTATTCAAGGTTTTACTCATTTAAAATACTGAATTTTAAAAATCGTTTACCTACAACAGTTTTAAATGTATTCTGTATGTAAGGTTTTGTCGAATATGTAGCCTGCCCTAGTTTTGATTCACTCTCATTTTATATGTTGGTTTATGAAAATAAGAATAACTACACACACACACACACCCACACACCCACACACACAGACATTATTTTTTGTGTAGGAGAAAGCGAGCAAGACATTGGGGATTGAACATCTAGGGTGGTGTGTGCTAGATTTTGGAGTGTGAGTGTATGCATGTCAGGTGAGCACTGCACTACTGAGCTAACAGGTTGTGAAATTCTTTCTTGTTAGGTTTATTTTATTACTATTATTGTACATGTGAGTGTGGGCACATGCGCGTGTGTGTAGAGGCCTGTGGGCAACTCTCAGGAGCTGATTCTGTCTCATGGCTTCTAGGTATCAAACTTAGATCATCACACGTTTGTGTGCCAACTGCTTTATCTGCTGAGCCATTGACTAGTGTATAAAAGATGAGTGCAGGAAAAAAAAAGCAAAAATGGATGCTCTATTAGGAGGAAGTTGGTTTTTTGTTTTTTGTTTTTTTTTTTTTTTTAAATCATGGATAGAGAGAGAAACTGTCCAGAGGCATCTGGAAGAGCAGAGAGAAAAAGAGACAGACTGGACATGGCCGGGCTAGAGATGTGGGGTGTGGAAAGGTCATACGGTTTATAAGGAGGATGTGTAGCTAGGGGGTGGGGGAAGGGCCAGGAGGCAGTGTGGACTTTGGAGTGTATAACACTAATTCAGGTTAAGTTGATAAAACGTGTTTGTGCCATGGACAGTGGGAAGACAGCATGTGGCATGCTGCTTGTGATCATTCATCTTGAAGTCCCAAATCATGTTGGACCCCTGCCTGTATTCCAAAATTTTTATAAAACAGACCTGAAACTCTTCTGAGGATCTGCCATGACTTTGCTACAAATGAGCTAAGGTGGCAAAGAATCTAACTGGAAGTAGGTACCTTTCGTGCCCTCTGTGTTTATAAGGCTTGGTGGGTTAATTAGTGAAGGAACTAATGGGAGTCCTTCAAGGAAGAATCAGATTAACAGAGCTGCCCACCATGGTGAGCGGGCTTTATTTAAGAGATTAGGCAAACCTGGTAAGTGAATCAAAACTCGGTGACTCAGTAAGCTATTGATCAAAGAGAATTTATTCACAGAGCTTTTCAAATACAAACAAAATAGTACTTTTTTTTCCCTTTACAAAATGAATATTGAAATAATCATGGTATAGCACAGTAGAATAATGGAGAAAAGAAAAGAAGATCCAACAACTGGAGAAAGCTCTCCTCACTCTCAAATCTGCAACTGAATTCTCACCTATAGTAGACAAAAGCTGTCCTGTTCTACGTGAGGTTGTTACAGCAGAAGCTACTCAGTTCACTACTGTGTGTCTTTGAATAACATTGACATTTGAAGGCTTTCCTCTAAAGATTTGCATAAACACTAAAAGATATGCTGCGGGCATAAAGAGTTTATGCAGGATATCAAAAATACTGATAGAGTGGCATATTGGTCCATGGACTAGGCTTAATGTATGCTTAGTGATGATGCTGTCCTGATGTATATTAAAAAAAAGAAAAGAAACAGGAGCAACAGTACACAGCTGACCCCCTGTGCAGTGGTGTGATGACATATGCGTATGATGTGTGCGTGTGATGTATGCATATGGCATGTGCGTATGACCTGTGCATATAACATGTGCATGTGGTATGTGAATATGATGTGTGCATATGTGTGCACGTACTCATGTGCTTTCAGGCTCAATCCTCATCTACAGGGAATGTCTGCAGGGTACTCATCCTGCTTCCTAAGATAATACTGTTTCTACTAGCCCTTTTGACTCCCCTAGTCCTCATCTTTTTGAAGGAGAACAAAAATGAGATCCTCGTTTGCATATATAGATTTGCTGGGTATATGATATACATTAACGGTACTCTGTGGAATAGAAACAACAATGCCCTGCAATGTTTTTAGCCTTTGGTCCATTTTCCTCCACCGTCCCTTATTCTCCATGCTTTTGACAATGACAATGTCCCCACCACCCTCCCTTCCTATAGAATGTTCCAGATTCAACCGAATTTCATCACATTAACACTGTTCTGGGTTTACAACCACTATTCCACCTTGTGAAAGTCGCTGGATGCTTCGGGCCCTCTGGTCTCCGGTGGTCTGTCCTCTCCTCAGCTCGTTCTTGACCACCTCAGTAGGGGTAGTGCTTTTGCTTCTTGCCTGAGAAGCAAGCCATCCATGTACACAGCAGCATGGCAGCCGCAGCCCCTGCCCCGGTGCAGTAGTAGGCCCAGCCGATCTCACACTTGCCTAAGGACAGAGCAAGGAGAGAGAAACAGACATAGGTGAGGATGGCTCTGAAGAGGGCTGTTCATCCTCCAGCGTGTGCACTTTGACATACCCACTAGTGACGTGGAGTCCTTGCAGAGAATGCTACCATGAGAAGGAAGGATGGAGGGATGACGTGTGCGTTCCCACAGGTCCCTGGCTCTGTGCCTCGTGCCAGCTAGGACTAAAGACTGGCTATTCCCGTTCACCCATGACTGCAGCAAAAAAGGAATAGCAACCATAAGGACAGAAGCCATGATGGTATCCGTTCTCACTTGACGCCCTAGCCCAGACTTGGGTGCATATTAAGGTATAACAGGGCAACATTTAAACTGTAGGACGAATCCTCCTGAGGAGGGGGCCCGTTTGAAGGACATCACCGAAGTAGGCACTGTGACACATGTGGAATGTGTCAAATACCCTGCACTGTGTGACCTAAACTGGGAATCAAGGCCTCCCAGATTGTACTGGGGCTGAAACCCACTGTCAGTTCAATGTCTATTTAAATGAGAACACCAAGACCAGGGTCCAAACAGGTCTTCAAGGACCAGAGTAGTAATGGTGCACTTGAAACCCTAAAAGATTAGATTTCTTTACCATATGCCCACTAGGTTGATTCTTCTCACAGTACTGGGAGGTGGGGTATAGTTGACAAAGAGACTGGAAACTGGTGACCCTTCAGTTGCCCTTCAAGCTCATATAATTATTCAGGGATGGAGGCAGGGTTCAAACCAGCAATAGAACAAAAATCCTAAATAAAAATCTCAAATAGCCTATCTGGTTTGGTGGAGTGGGTCTCCATGCTTGTGAACTTTGGTGAGAGCATCCCTTGTTTGTGAAACAGTCTGAGTACCTGGTCCAGACTCGCTCAGCTCATTAGCCTTTCTACTCCAGTCTCCATGATGCTGGGCTTAGAGGCATGAGTAGCCATGGGTGGCCATCTTGTTTTGTAGTGACATAGGAATTACTCTTTGTGTATGCACTGGACGTAAGCCCTCTGTCTCTTCCACTGGCCACTGTCCTATCTGTTCTTAGTTCTAGTTACTCCTGTTTACAGTTTTCCTTTACTTTCTGGGGGTAGGGGTGGGCGTGGGAATGGATCCCAGGGCATGCTGGGAAAATGCCTGTGTGTGAGCTGCATATTCTGAACCTAACCCTTCTTTTCTCCAATTGCATCATCTTCCAATAGCAGGCAGTTTCCTTCTCTCTTTTATTCTTGTTTACATATTGTGTTAGACACTTAGATCTGACAGGGATTGAACGTACCAACCTCAGAGAAAACCTAACTAGACATTTACAGCCGGGTGTCTAACTTGTCCCATGTACAGACCCTGCTGTGTGAGGTCCTGCCTCATCTCAGCGCTGTGGGTGGAGAACAAAGGCAAACATCTCTCTTAGAACGGAAGTTTCAAGAAGGTATGTGTGTGTGTGTGTGTGTGTGTGTGTGTGATCTTGCCATGCCTTTGTTCCCTCTCGTACCTCTCCCCGAAGTGCTTGCCCTAGCCCAGGCACTCAGTAAATCACTGCTGAATGAGAAAGCAGGGGCAAAGAAAAACAGAAAGGAAGGAAGCTGAACGGGCAGGCAGGCTCCAGAAAAGTCTGAGATTTTATTTTAAGAGTAACTCTAGTTCTGTTTTGGCACTGAACTTTAAGTGGAAATTTTCCAACCCAAGCATTTCTGCCTCCCACAGGCTGTGCCATAGTTAACAGGATAACATATTCAGAAGGATCAAATCTCCAGCTTGGGGCAGATCCCAAGGCACAGTAACCTTCCTTCGTACTGGTCAACTGGGGGAGTGAGCGATTTTCAAGGGTGACAGGATCTCTGCTGCATGACCACATTTACTGACGACCACAGGCTGCGAGTCTTGGGAGCCATTGCCCGCTGTGAGTGATTCGTTAGCCATATTAAATAAATCTAGGAGGGAGAATTAACGGGCAGCTAAGAGTAGCCAGTGGTTTAGAACCTTCCAAAGAGTCAGCAGAATGTGTAGTCTCTCTGTTCCACACAGGGCGCATAATGTGGATGGCAATCCATCGCTCATTATTAACGGATATTGACCTATGCACACTCTTATGACCTAATGCAGAAGGCAGAGTATATTAATTACTGGACACATTCTCAGGAAAGCATAGCTGGCCTGGGTAGTTAACTCGAGGATGTGCATGTGGGTGCAGGTTACATCTATTAAGGATGATGAAGGAGGTACTGAAGGGCCGATTATCACAGAGCCAGGGTGAGGGCAGGTATCATTCTAATTGTTTCCTGCAGAGGAGTCAGTGAGTTTCAACTCCAGGAACCTTTAGCTGGTAGGGAGCTGCAGCTGATGGCATCATGTACCACAGTCCCGTGGATCCCTTTGCGGGCTCTGGGCACTAGTCACCAACATCTGTTTGTATTTGACCTGTAACAATTTACACTCTACCCCCCCCACACACACACACAGGGGTCCACGGGAAACTAGATCAATGTTCCTCCACTCTGATAGCTGAGCTTGCCTCTGAAATAGCTGTCGTCAATGGGCAACTCAAAACTGGCTATCAAGGTCAACACTAGTGGCTTCTTAGCTGTTGGGAGCCGCCCTCACATTTGCCATTATAAGATGGCGCTGACAGCTGTGTTCTAAGTAGTAAACATAATCTGCACACGTGCAGGGGCAGTTTTCCCGCCATGTGTTCTACCTTTCTCGTGATGACAACTGAGCCGATGGGCTGCAGCCAATCAGGGAGTAATACGTCCTAGGCGGAGGATAATTCTCCTTAAAAGGGACGGGGTTTTGCCATTCTTTCTCTTGTTTTCTCTCTCTTCTCTTGCTTTCTTGTTCTTGTTCTTTCTCTTGCTCTGGCTCTTGCTTCTCTCTCTTGCACTCTTGCTCTCTTGCTCTCTTGCTCCTAAAGATGTAAGCAATAAAGCTTTTGCCGCAGAAGATTCTGGTTTGTTGTGTCTTTCCTGGCCGGTTGCGAGAACGTGTGTAAGACTTAGCCCTACAGGGACATGTTCTACAACCTATGGAATCTTCCAGAGCACCTGAGAATTCTGGCTGGTCCTTACATCAAACTGTCCCCCTGCTCTGTGCTTAGTTCTTCATCTCCTTTGATGTGTTCCTTCCTCCCTGCCTTCCCCAAGGTATATGTCATGTGTGTGTGTTCATGTGAATGGATACATGCATACCAGAGGCCAACCTTGACTGCTATTTTTCAGGAGGAGCTGTCTACCTTGTTTGTTGAGTCAGGCTCTCTCATTGGCCCATTGCTCACTGAGAAGGCAAGGCAGACCAGTCAGCAAGCCCCAGGATCTGCATGGTTCTCCCAGGGTAGGCCCTTCACACGGTTCCTGGTGCTCCTGCTTGCACTGTGAGCACTACTGATCAAGCCCACCTTGGCAGAGTTCCTTGAACGTTCACCTGAAGGTTTGCTCTGATGAACTAGGTGCAAGCCAGCAGTGGGGATGATGCCTGATTTTATCAGAGGGCCTGGGAAGTATCTTCATTGCCAAAGGCTTAACAACCCCACTCACCATGCACCCCTCACCCAAGCTTTGCTAGCCTCGAAAGGCTAAGGAGAGATGAGAGAAAGAGACAGCCAGGGGTGGGCGTGGGGGCAAATGTAGTATCTGCCTCATACCATCCCTGCCCCGGGAGGTTACCACCCTCCTGGGGCAAATCCCCTTCTTTGTTTTGGCCCCATGTACTGTGACTTGTCACTCCCCCTGTTTCTTAAAATACACAGTCAGCTCAGGAGACCAGGTGGGTGAAAGCTGGGTGGAAACTAAATAAAGGTTCTCAAAATGTTTTAGGATGTGAAAAAATATGTCCCCCGACGAATGACACATGCCATGAAAGCGCTGTGATTAAAGTTCAGCAACTGGTTACCAGGCAATATGAGAAACTAAGATTTAGTTTGCTTTAAAAGAAAAATATCCCACTCTTTCAGATACAAAGAACTCCATTTACTCACTCATGAAATAAATACCCATTGTCTCAAAGGTGGTTTAATACTTTGTAGTATTTTTATTAATTAAAAACATGGTCAGCCTATCAAACTAGCCCCAAATACACACATATGTACAAACACACACACGCACACTTGTGAATGCTATATGGACACTGACTGCATATATATATATATATATATATATATATATATATATATATATATATTATATGTGTGTGCGTGTGTGTGTGTGTGTGTGTGTGTGTGTGTGTATAGATACATGAATGTATATGTTCTTGCACACATTTTAAAAATGCTAACTGGTCGACCCCTGATTTATTTTTTTTTTTAAAGATGTGTGTGTGTGTGTGTGTGTGTGTGCGCAATGTTGAGGAGGCTAGAAGAGGATGTTGGATGCTCAGGAGCTAGAGTTACAGGCAGTTGTGAACTGCAAGCAACCTTAGCCATTGATCTCCATTCCCAGAGGGATTCCTGACCCATCCTCCCCAGTGCTCTGTTTCCCTCCTGCTCTCTCGCCCTTTCTTCATGTTTCCTCCCTTCTTACTTTTGCTAACCCAGGCATTGATCTAGCAAACACTTGTGGAATGATGGCTGTTTCAAGTTGAGTGCTGTGGACTTGGTTGAGTAAGATGAATACAATCTCTCCCTTCAAAGAAGTGGTTATATAATCATGAAGATACGCATTAAATAGCACTCACATAATTATAAGTGTGATGTGTGCTTTGAAAATCCATACCAGGATGCCGAGGCAGCAAATCGGGAGAGACCTGTGGTCATTGAGCTGAAGGAATGGCTTCATTTGGAAATGACATTGAAACAGAGCTGTGGCAGATGAGGAAGGGCATATCAAGTAGAGAGGTGGGAGGCCAGAGAAAAGTGTTTGGATGAGGGAGGTTATCACAGAGAAATGGAGATAGAATTGGATCTTGCAAGCACATTGCTCCACAAGAGGTATGGATACCATTTTGATTGCGTGGCTGGGGATGGCCGAGAGGCATGCCTGTCACCGTTTGAGAGCTTGCCTCTGAGGTCCTCCCTGATTTTCACTTGTACCATGAGGTAAACATATTAGGTTTTCAAATAACTCTGATTTAACAATTATCTTTTTGACACTGTTACAGGAACTGGAAATATTGTGGTGTATGACACTATGTGGTTTCCTTTGAGTGTTCACATCAGTTATATTGTTTTAAAATGCCCCTCATGTAAGATATATTGCCAGCTTATCAAAATGGCCTCAAAAGTATATAAAAATACACATCAGTATGCATGGGCGTGCATATAACATACATACATACACTCATGCACCCATATGCAATACCCACACACATGCAAACATATACCTCCCTTTGGAGAAGCTAGAAACAGTTTAGATCAGCCTGAGGTGTCAAGACTTAGGCCAACGTGAGGAGATTAAGTCACTGGTTTCCTTAGTAGACTTCAATTCTTGATTCTTCCTCATGCTCACTAACTAGATAGTAGAGGGTTTTTTTGTTTTTGTTTTTGTTTTTTTGTCTGTTATTTGTTGAGCCTAGCATAACTGTCCTCTGAGAGGCTCCACTCAGCATCTGACCAAAACAGATGCAGAGACCCACAGCCAAACATTAGACAGAATTCCTGAAGTCTTGTGAAAGAGTTGGGGGAAGGAGTGAGGAAACTGAAGAGAATAGGGCTCCGCAGGAAGACTAACAGATTCAACACTAACCCTTGGGAGTTCCCAGAGACTGAACCATCAACCAAAGAGCATCCAAGGGCTGGACCTAGGCTCCCTGCATGTATGTAACAGATGTGCAGCTTGGTCTTCATTCAGGAGCCACAACTGGAGCGGCAGAAGGTGGTGTGTGTGTGTGTGTGTGTGTGTGTGTGTGTGTACTGGCTAGTTTTGTGTCATCTTGACACAGCTAGAGTTATCACAGAGATACAGCTGTAAGGCATTTTCTCAGTTAGAGATCAAGGGGGGAGGTCCCCTTGTGGGTGGTGCCATCTCTGGGCTGGTAGTCTTGGTCCTGTAAGAGAGCAAGCTGAGCAAGCCAGGGGAAGCAAGCCAGTAAAGAACATCCCTCCATGGCCTCTGCATCAGCTCCTGCTTCCTGACCTGCTTGAGTTCCAGTCCTGACTTCCTTTGGTGATGAACAGCAGTGTAGAAGTGTAAGCTGAATAAACCCTTTCCTCCACAACTGCTTCTTGGCCATGATGTTTGTGCAGGAATAGAAAACCTGACTAAGACAGGGGACTTACCCTGATTCTGTTGCCTGCCTATGGATCCTGCTCCCCTAACTGGGGCAACTTGTCTGGCCTCAGTGGTACAGGAGGTGCCAAGTCCTGCACTAACTTGAGGTGTCAGCGTAGGTTGATACCCAGGGTGGACCTCCCCCTTTTAAGAAGTGGAGGGGAGGATGGGATGGCTGGAGGAGCTATGTAAGGCAGGGGCTGAGTGGAGGGTCCGTGATTGGGATGAAAAGTGATTACGTGAGTGAATATATTAATGGGGAAAAGGAGTAGTTTTGTTTGTTTTTTGGTTGCCATGTTTTGTTGATGTTGTTTCCTCATGAAGAGAAGACTGTAAAGTTGCAATATTTAGAACTTTGAGGTATTAAGTCTGTTGGTGATAAAGTCCAGACTTCTTCAAAGGTAAAGGAAACTAGAAAATCTACTCTGGCTACGGTTTTATGCTTAAAACCCAACAAGCAACATTACATTGTGATATTAACACAGATAATATCACCGTGTTTCATAGTGGCAGAAGAAAAATGTCTTTTGGGACACATTAGGCCATTAGCAAAGAGGAGGTCTTTAAATTCCTGTGTTTTAAAAAGCAGGATATGCTGAGTTGTAATGGAACCAAATTAAACCAGGAAATAGGGGCCATTTCTTGGCCTCTCCCTCCCCTTGTCAGGGCAATAAACGCTTGTTATTAGAATGCAAACAGAAAGCATTTTACCAGAGGGCAAGTTTGTTCTGTGATCTTTCAGGAAATTAGAGAAGCAAATCTGTTTAAACTTTCCCTTTTTGCTCTCCGCGATGCTCCATCACACAGGACTCTAAGCCTGCCTGCTTGGCAAATTGCTGCTTTCAACAATGGGGAATACCATTCTTGACAGATAAAATAGAGGTTAATGGGACAGAAAGCAGCACACCACAACCAGCTGCCAAGTCCACAGGCAAAAGTTCCCTGGCAGCGATCCAGGGCAGCTCCAGTGGGGGGACAGGGTGAAGCAAGGTGTGGCTGGCATTGGAGGGTGATTTGATTTAGTCTTATTTGTGAAGCTTTTGGAAGGAATAAGGGACAGGGGAGGTAAAAAGATGCTAGACTAGATCCATCTCATGGTGTTCTCCTGATCTTCTCGCCCGTGTAATATGACCTCTATCATTTCAAGAATTAGTTCAGCTCGTGTTTCATATTCTGAGTGAGATAGCATTGGTTGGTTTCTTTCTGTGTTCTGATGCTTGGTACAATGCCTGAGGTCCCTGATGGCAATCGGTACCCATTTGTGCCAGGAGTGGCTATCATACACTGTGCTGGGGCTGCAATTAGAAATCCAAACATTTATAATTGTATAATAGCTGTCAGAGGAAGCCCACAAGCCAGGGGCTAAACAGGGAGGGGCACTTCATTTTCTTCTCTTTATCTAAGATTCTTTTAGGAAATAAGAGATGCAAATCCATTTGTACTTTCTCAATGCGATTCTCACTTCTCAGATGACCGACGATATCTCTAGTTCCCTGCAAGATGACTAACTTGCCCCATATCTCCAGTAAGTGTCATACTTGGCCGTGAACTTGGGTTAAATTAATCATAGAACTTTCTCTTTGTGCCAGATGGTGTAGGAGGAAGGTCCAGGCTGATTCTCCTCTTCTTGTGAGGTGCACCCATTCTGTTGGAACTTACGTGCTAGAGGGGAAATGTACTTTCTCTTACCCTTTGAGTTTCTCCAGTCTTTGTACAAGATCTCCCCCTCCCATGTCCACTTTGAATGTGTCCAGTTATGAAGGATCTGCATTTTGAGAATTTAGCACCTGATCACTGAGCCGCTTACACCACAGTGGGCACTCTCTTGGCAACCCGACGGCAGGTCAGTCCTATACTAGCTTTTCTTGGGGAGACATGATCAAAGATCTCTGTAGGGCAGCAGTGCCAGATCCCACCCAAATCTAGGTTGGGGGACCAAGTTTTTTCAGGCTTATCCGCAGGAGTATCATTACAGGTGATGGACAGCAGGAATGTGAATGATTCTCCAAAAGTCCCACCAGAGCCAAGGTGACCTCCTGAAAGTGCATAGACTGCATCGGTTGTGATTTATAAAACAGTACAGTGCAGTGGGAGGGAGCATCTTTGTAGGTCCATGCCCAAGAATCCCCCTAAGCAATCAAGTCATGTGGCAGACCTAATATAAAGAAAATGTATTGATGGGGGAAGGGAAGGGTGCCTGGAGAGATAGATAGATAGATAGATAGATAGATAGATAGATAGATGATAGATAGATAGATAGATAGATAGATAGATAGATAGACAGACAGACAGACAGACTAAGAAGTAGTCTTTTTATATACCTGACTCCTGGCTCTACCTGCTGACAGAGATGCAAGCTGTTGCTAGGTAGCTGTTGGGGGGAGCCTAGCAGAATTGTTTGGAAGCCAACAGCACCCCCTTCCCCTTCAGTTAATCTTCTATCTCCTGAGACCACCACATGAACTCAAGAATAGAAGAACTCAGAAGTCACAGCTATGTCAAAGATTCCACAAAGTAGATTGACTGGTTTGTGCTTCACACTTGTGGAGGGTTGGGAGGGTAGAAGTGTTGCAAGAACATTATCTTGAGCTACCCATAGCTCCATCATTCACTGTGTTGACCTCTGTGTCTGACCTTGTGACAATCGAGTGAAACATTAGATTAACAGACCACTAGCTTCCACTAACCCAAAAGCTTAGAATGTGGTCAGATAGTATTTGAAGCCTGTGGCAGAGACTGTCCTATTCTGCTGTAACCAGCTTACCTATGTGCCCATCAAGTATTTGAAAAGTGCCTTGACTTATAACTTTCTCTTTTTTCCCCCTGTAATTAATAGTTTCATGAAAATATTGCCTGCTTGGCGTATGGTATCTGCATTAACCCAAGTCCTTGTTTCTAGGTCACGGTCTCTCATAGTCAGCTCCAGAATAAAGTCGCTTTTCTCCCCTTAGTAATGGAAGCTGCACTCCCACATTAATGGCCACTACAGCTGGAGCAGAATTACATACAGCAGGAGGGCACATGGGTACAGGAGGCAAGAATCTCCGAGGAGGGTTGTCTTAGTCAGGGTTTCTATTCCTGCACAAACACCATGACCAAAAAGCAAGTTGGGGAGGAAAGGGTTTATTCGGCTTACATTTCCATACTGCTGTTGATCACCAAAGGATGCAGGACTGGAACTCAAGCAGGTTAGAAAGCAGGAGCTGATGCAGAGGCCATGGAGGGATGTTCTTTACTGGCTTGCCTCCCCTGGCTTGCTCAGTCTGCTCTCTTATAGAACCAAGACTACCAGCCCAGAGATGGTCCCACCCACAAGGGGCCTTTCCCCCTTGATCACTAATTGAGAAAATGCCTTAGAGTTGGATCTCATGGAGGCATTTCCTCAACTGAAGCTCCTTTCTCTGTGATAACCCCAGCTGTGTCAAGTTGACACAAAACTAGCCAGTACAAGGGTCAAGTGGCCCTGCCCATCCCTCCTCCTATGAAGGACTCTTGGGATGACCCTGACTTGCTGGGGGTCTTTATCTGGAATCAGCTGCAACTCTGTTTAAGATGGCAATGCTGTGCGATGCTCATTCTACAACAGCAGGCCAGGTCTAACGTAAACTGAGCTTGTGGAAATCAGATAGTCCTTGCTTGAAAACCTAGCATTTGACATGCTCCAAACTTGCCGCCTTTAGCCACCCTGATGATGATCATATATACGACAAAGGTCATGAGGAGTGTCCCAATTCCACCCTGGGGTTGCCACCTGCTATGGATACTCAGCTGTACAACTGGAGCCCCAGATTGTACTAGCTCCTCCCTTGAGAGACAATGCAGGGCCCACAGTCAGGTCACCCATGTCTCTGGACTACCTGGCATCTGGTATGGTTTAGGCACCATTTGCTTTAGTTTGTGTCCCCTGTGGGTTACTGTTAATGAGAGTGACAGTGTGGGCATCAGGAATGGGTGGTGGAGCCTTGGCAACATAGGTTATTATGGGAAGCCTTTATGTTACTGGAGGCCCTAGAAGAAACAGAATGGCCTGGTCTCTTGTTCGAGTTTAAAATGTGATTATTCTGCATTGTTTACACTCTCTCCAAACCAGCAGGGTCATCCAGTCTTGATCTTTTTTCCTCCTCCTCCTCCCTTTTTTTCTTTTTTTGGTATAAAGTTAGCTGCTTTGGGTATTTGCTTTCCTAATGAAAACTTGACTGACGCACTGCTATAACCCCACCCCCACCCCATCTCTCTGTCCTTGCTGCGCCTTCTTGTGCTCCCCGTGGGAATGTGAGCTCCACAGTGTCCTTGCCCCTTTCTCTTTCCTCACAGGGTCACTGCTGGCCATCCAGCGTGTCTGGTCCTGAGTCGGGACTTTATAAGATGTCTGACTTCAAAGCACATTATCTTTCACTGAGACATTTTGACAGTTAGCATACTGATATGCAAATATAAAGTTTGGGTGGAGAAGAAGCAGGCATGTCTCACCTTATTCTCTTTTGTTGTACAAGGAACAAAGGTAAAAAGAAGCAAAGGATCAATGGAACAAGAAAAAAAAATCTATGTACTTAAATACCACAGGAAGACAGGTCGTTCTCTCTAAATCCCTCACACAGCATCACGGTCAGTTCCCTGCCCTGCTTTTCTTGCAAACGTGTTGAGACAAAGGATGGAAAGGATATGTGCACTGTTTATAGAATATTTTCAGGAGCAAATCTCAATAAGAAAATGAGCTATAGATGCATATACACATATATGCACTACAGATGCATATACACATATATGAGCTATAGATGCATATACACATATATCCTCAAATGAGGGCAAGGTTCATGCTTTCGAGTCTATGGAGAAAGAAATTGATAAGCAACATGACTGGGGGACAGCTGGGGGACAGGTCCATCACTAAAGTGCTGCCACACACACACACACACACACACCAGACTGAACTCCACCCCCCAGGACACAGGGAAAGCTGAGCATAGCATTTGTATTTATAACGCCAGGCTTGGGGTCAGAGAGCGGGAGTATAGACAGGCAGCTCACTGCAACTCACTGCCCAGCTCACACTGAATGTACAACACACACATATGCACACACATATGCACACACATATGCACACACATGCACACACACTCACATACATGCACATACATGCACGTGTGTGCACACACAACATGTAAATAAACATGGATACATGCAAAATGAAAAACTGACATAATGACCACTCCTTATCTGAAGTGGGGGTGTGTGTCAAATTCAGGGATGTGTGCCTGTTACCCAAGTATTGTACAAATTTAGCAACAGCTATACTCCACAGATCTTTTTTTAATTCTAAAAATTTCTGAATCAAAATTATTGATCTTCCCTTACATTCCACTGGCACGTGTGGCAGTGTAGGGGAGTAGCCACGGGCAGCTCCGTGGTCCAAGCACTCTGACATGCATCCTGTCTAAGGGACTCACAGCTAACTACATCCAACTGAGCTGACAGCTGACAAATTAAATCACCTGAGACAAAGAAGACATCTTAGCTTTATTCCTGTAATCTCATTGTGAAGTGACAGGTCAATTAGACCCGTGTGCAGGCTCTCCGTACCCAGGTAGGAGGGAACACGGTCTAATCCAGCCCCCTGGGAGAAGCCACCAAGTGTGCCTGGGCAGCACCTGGGGGTACACGTGGCCCATTTTCCTCACCAAATGCCTCTAGTCTGGCAAAATGAAGTCGATTTATACTCCACGTGGGAAACATTGCTTTCCAGAGAATGAAAGGCATTTTTTCCGAGCTGATATAGTTGAAAGACAAGGAACCCATGAGCCCCACACAGAATGACTATAGGGCTTTTATATGTAACTAAAATGGTCCCCAGGCAGTGGTGGCAAATGCTTCAGGCAAAACAGGAAGGCAGCAGGGATGAGGGTGGACGCTGTGACGGGATTAAGTCTGAACACAACAGAGCCTCCTTTAAATTCCAAACCTGCCCAGAACCAGAGCACCCTTCCTCTATTTCTGAGACCTTTGCCTTTTTCCTCTCATTTCTGCCACGAAGTGAGCATATCACAGAGCCACAGACTTCAGCACTAAAGGCATTCTTGAAAAGGAAGGCACAGGTCAAGTCTGACAATCTTATTTTGTAAAGAGTCAGACAGTAAAAAATTTTAGTTCAAAGGCAACCACTGATACCAAGTATGTCAGTGAGCATTGCTGCCTGCCCATAAAATGTAATTTACAGAAGTGTAGAGAGCAGATGTGGCCCATAGCTTGCTAGCCCTGTATCTAGGCCACTTTTTGTGTTTTAATCACGAGGATAGGTATCCAGGACACTGGTGACTTTCCCAGGTCTCTCAAAAGTGCTCTCCTCAGCATGTCACTACACTCGGCGGCTGGCTTTGTTTATGATATATAACATCCCGATTCCCACACTAAAGCAAGCTAGTGTCTCTGCTAATTGCAGAGAAACACTTAAACTTGACTATTCACCTACACAGTATATGCAACCGTGACTACGTGCTGTATCAGCTACTACTTCTTGCCTAGGACAAACCTTCTGAAGAGGCAATCTAAGGAAGGGTGGATTCCTTTGGGCTCCCGGTTTCTGGGGCTTTTAGTCCATTGGATGGAGAAGGTGTGGCTGAGCAGTTCTTTGTCATAGTGAGCCTAAGGCAAAGGCGCTCAAGGGGGACAGAACAGGAAGGCAAGAGAGTCAAACTAGAACTAGTGTATAGGGCTGTACCTTCAAAGGTTGCCTTCAGCAACCTACCCCATGCTAGCTAGCCAGAAGGTCACTTAACCTCTCAAAACAGCATGCCTTCTAAGAATGCGTGTCCCAACATATGAGCCTCTGTATGTGTGTGTATATGTGTGTGCACATGCACACACACGTGCATGTGTCAGAAGGAGCATTAAACAGAACCACAACATTGGACTTCATTAAAAAAGTATTTATTTTAATTTTTTGTGTGTGGGAGTACATATGTGCACCACATGCAATGCCAACAGAGGCCAGAAGGGGGCATTGGATCTCATAGAACTCCGAGCTGAGGACTGAACCTGGGCCCTGTGAAAGAACCTTAGGTGTTCTTATCCACTGACACTTCTTGTCAGCCCTTTAAAGAATGAATGCCTTCATTCTTTAAAGTAATTTCACATGCTCAAAGCAAATAAGTATAAGTTGGGGGTGGGGCTATAAATAAACCACCACCATCTTTCATCATCAAACTAGGTCATCTGGACATCGTGTCTGACCTTGGTATCTACGGATTTTTGAAACATAGATTTGATTTAACTGAAAATCAAGGTACTCCTTACCTGCAATGTGGTATCTGCAGTGAACATGTGTGTACACTGTTTCTGCCCTTATCCCCTCATAGCGTACTAGCAGGGTTATTACATTGGAGCAGGTATTGTAAGTCAACTGGAGAGGAAATTAAATGCACAGGAAACTGTAGGGAGGCTACATGAGGATGCTACACCAATTTCAATAAGGAATGTGAACATTCTCTGAGATTAGTGTCTGCAAGGGTCCTGGAATCATTGCCATTGAATGCTAAAGATGGCTGCATGTACTTCATGTCAATGTAAATTGCTTATTAGGCTTATTTACCAAGCAATTAGCTATGATGGGGGTTATAGGCAGGAGTGTGGGAGGGCTTAAAAAAGCCCCACTGGAGATGATAACACCTCCTTAGCTGAGGGAATGAAAATTCCTGGCAAAAAGCTCTTTCTGCAAAGACGGATTGACTAATCAGCGCTGCAGTGGTGTGGAACGGTGTGGAATGTGGCAGGACCAGAAGCTGGCTACCTTATCTTGGGCTAGCTTTAGCCCCTTGAGAAGCCGTTCCTTGCCTACCTCTGTGTTGGAACTAATATCCATAGATTCACCTTTCTAGAATCTATTAACTTAGCAGATAACTAACTTCCACCAACTCAAAAGCTACCAGTGATGTCAGATAGCACCTGAGGTCTATAGCAGGGCTTCCTCCATCTCGCTTTAGCCTCCTTTCTGATGTATCCATTGCTGTATTTTAAAATTGCCTTATAACAATTCTGTGGTATGCAGCTATTATTTTTTAAAAATAACTTTATGAAACTGCTTCCGTGTGGAAATATAGGAACCTGAGATGACCTCGCTGCGTATTTTCTAGGCCTTGGTCACTCAAATTTGGCTCTAGAATAAATTCTCACTCCCTTTGATGCGAAGAGTTGTGTTTGTTGAACTGACAGCTGCAGAGCTCGGTTCTTCGCAGCCAATAGATTTCTATCCTCTCCCTGAGGCCCTGTGCATGTAGGGAAGGGTTGCACACAGCTGGTTTGGAGGAATGACTCATCCTCTGGTAACAGTGTGATGAGCCTCTTCAGGGAGGCAATATGGACAGTCAAGACCCTAGACCTCCTGCTCTTTTTGTTCTACGTTATCTTCTTGTCATACATGACTGTCTCCTGGGCCAAATGCCCAGGTTTTCATGAATTTAGCTGTGCCAGGTTCCACATATCAGCACAGCTGGGTGTCTTGAGTGTCTGCATTGCCTCCTTGAGGCGGCTCATCTCACTGTTACCAGAGTGAGTCACTCCTCCAAACCAGCTGTGTGCAATCCTTCCCTACGTACACATGGCCTCAGGGAGGGGATAGAAATCTATTGGCAGGGAAGGACCGAGCTGGGGATCCTAGTTAGGAAGGGTACTCAGTGGGTCTAGGAAGTGGGTGACCAGGCAATGCTGTAGCTGTGGCTGCATAGAACAAAGCTACACCATTCATGAAACACCTCAGACTCCCCAGGTAACCTCTTTACAGTGCACTTATTTGTTTTTCTTTGGTGTCAGGTTGATCCAGAAGTAATTCCTCTGCACTTTACACTGAATAGAGGTTCTACCTCCCTCCATCCCAGCAAACCAGTAAGACCCCCATAATCACCAGAGGGAAGTTAAAGATGCCTGACCCACCCAACATTCTCTGGTACACATGCCAAGAACCCCAAACACCCGCTTAAAAATACAGTGAAGCTAGGATGTGTAGAATGACTCCCATGATGCTCTATGGGACACATTAGACACACCTGTTAACATACCTCCTTGTACCATTCTTACTAAATGCAGTTTCCCCTTTGTCATTGGCCAGCTGGGTATCTGCCATCACATGCGCTATGATCTTTGCCCCTTAACACTGAAGCAACCTAAAAGCCTTACTAGAGATATCTGTTTGTGTGTCATTGGTTGAGTGAACAGAGGTGGCCTTTGGGCTCACACCGTGAATGAACACAGAAGCTGATCTCCAGATGGGAATGGCTAAAATAACCAACAAGGCTTCCTTTAGTTTAGTTCATGTCTCAAAGACCATGAAGATCATCCTTTAGTTTTTGTCTGGGATGCTTTGATAAAGGCAGAGTCTTCCTGGAAAAACCTGCTCTTGGATTTCTGGGTGGACCCAAAGAAAGAATGTCTCCCAAAACCCCAAGTCTGTCTCCCAGTGCTGTTGCTTGGTGAGACCCACAGAAGTTTTGTCACAACCCTGTCTGAAGAGAGACAGCATTCAACTGTGATGGCGCCAAGTCTCCCACCCTGTCTGTGTCACATTTCCACCGAACACTGAGTGGCGTCTGCTCACTCTCCATAGGCAATGAACTATTGGGAACCCAGTGGCTCCAGGCAGGACTTTGATGCTGGCTATCTGCCCCGAGCTAAGAGATTTTCCCTCTACAGTCTCACCATGCTTGGAAGGCAAATCAAGGGAATATAATTAAACCAAATCCAGTTAAGCCCAATTTTGTGATCCTTTTTTTTAAACATTCATTTATTTATTATATGTAAGTACACTGTAGCTGTCTTCTGACACACAGAAGAGGGCATTGGATCTAATTATGGATGGTTATGAGCCACCATGTGGTTGCTGGGATTTGAACTCAGGACCTTTGGAAGAGCAGTCAGTGCTCTTAACCACTAAGCCATCTCTCCAGCCCAATCTTGTAATTATTTATGGTAAATTCCAACACTCATTGTAAAATCTGACAGATGGTGAATGGTTAGCCACTCTTTTTCGAAGACCTTATTTCCAAGATATAAATAAAAGCAAGCCTCAGACCGAATTCCACTGTACATACACTTATTTAACAAACAAACAAGCAAACAAACAAACAAGCAAACAAACACCAGCAAGCAGGTGTAACACAACTCATCAAGGCATGGTGCCATGTGTCTGTAAGACCAGGTTTTGGAAGGCAGAAAGGTTGGAAGATCACAAGTTCAAAGCTAGCCTGAACTACACAGTGGAATCAAAGCAAACTGAAGCAAATGAAAGATAAGTGGCTTATCAAACTGTTCAAGATTGCTCTTTGTGTTTGGGCCACCAGTGTGCAGGAAAGACACCACTGGCAAATACTGCAGGGGTCAAGAAGGATTGTGTTCCCCTTGGCCATTCACACTCGTACATCCTTCAATAGAAAGATTAAAACACTCTCTTTAAGAATGATCAAGTGGTGTCAGGCAGGAGGGGCACATGCCTTTAATCCCAGCACTGGGGAGGCAGAGGCAGGCAGATCTCTGTGAGTTTGGGGCCCGCTTGGTCTACAGAGTGAGTTCTAGGACAGCCAACGCTACACAGAGAAACCATGTCTCGATAGATAGATCAAGTGGTGGATACCGATCTAAGCCGAAGGCCATAGCTGGAGTTCATCACTGAAGATGACTCAGTTATTGCACTACTCTTTACCTGTTTCCTGGTAAGGAAACTGCCTTTGCCAAAGTCCCCCTAATATCCCACTTGTCTTTTCTTCCCTTGAAGATGGTGGAGATTCCTAGCTTCATATCCCACAAACCAGAGTTGATGCCTCCGTGCAAGAGGTCTCTGTGAGCCTGCTTCATCACTGTGGCCACATGGGTTATGATTGCTCAGAACCTATGCCATACAGGTTGGTAAATCTAAACACCACTTGTGGTTGGTGTGATGCCTCTACTCCTAGACAGCAGCTAGATGCCTCCCATGAAAGGACAGGGAGACTCTGCTACTTCAGGCAATCTTCACTCTTAAGTGTCTTTATCAGTGAATGTTCATTGTAAAAGATTCATCGTGCTAATTAAGCATGGCACACACTTCACCAATAAAAATCCATGTCTGGCAACTGCTATGTTCCTAAAAACCCCTCACCTCTGTGGTGTCTCTTAAGTCTGTTGACAAGAAAGATGTGTTAGTTACCATTCTGCTGCTGTGATAAAATACTATAACTATAGAGCAGCTTGCAGAGGAAGGGGTTTATTTGGGCTTATGGTCCCAGAGGGATTCAGTCCATTGTGGTTGGGAAGGCCTGGTGCCAATGCAACAGCAGGGGGAGGAGGAAGCAGAGAGAACTGAAAGTCAGTCGAGGTTATAAACCTTTCTAGCCCACCCCCAGGGATGCACCTCCTCAAGCGCCCATCTCCAAAGGTTCCATAATCTTCCTAAACAGTGCTACCAACCGGGGACCAAATGCTCAAATGCCCTTAGGGGACACTTCTCATTCAAATCACCACTGCAGACACTGAGAAAGCAGCCCAGAATCAAGTACCTCAACTCTGAGTCTGAGAAACATGGCAATACTCATGGGGCTATGTCCACACAGTGCAGATAAAACTGGATCAGGGGTAACTGGGCAGAGAGTCAACTCACCTGGAAGACAGGTCATGTTTTCATAGATGTGACTTAAAGTCAGAACTCTACATGGGACTTATTTGCACAATACTTATTGAAATAAGGATGTTTTCCTCATAGCATTCCTTGCAAGCACTTTCACAGATAATGAATCAGGTCTTTACAGCTTCCAGTCTTCCTGGAGAGATCTGAGGCTCCCAAGGGGTCTTAAGTTTAAGGTTCAGGCCATTACACTTTCCGAGGTCAGATAACCAATGTTGTCTGCCAGAAGGGCTGAATCGCCAGACATCAAGAATGTCTTTGAACAAAGTACAAAGCTCTGAATGGTCTCTCTTGAAAATAAATGCATAAAGAAATACAAACTTAAAAGCACACATGCACAGAACATGTAAAAATCACACGAAACTTCAGTAGCTCTCTGAAACCTATGTCAATAAGCTAAGTTGTCTAAAGACCACAAGCTCTCCCTCCATCTGTGGGTCAAGCATTCCTGTAACACTGAACTCATTTGCAGTACCATGGGCTGAAATATACAGTTGTTCACCAAAGTGAGTGCATTCATACACAATAAATAAATAAATGTAAAATATAACATTCTAAAAGACATAGAGTACACAGGAACAAAGAACAAGGTGGTGCTATAAAACACGATTCTGAAATGACTGTGATTCCCAGAAAGGCAACAACAAAGCCAGAAAGAAAGCTGGGATTCCTTTAACCTTTGTTACTTTGTTTCAAAGGTAGGATTCTTTTAACCATTGATACTTTGTTTCAATGGTCCATTTCTTCTTGTCACTTGAAGAGGATCAAGTTCTGAGAAATAACCCAAACCTCAAAAATACACCCCAAGACCAATTCAATTTAAAATGTTTTCTGGACAAACTTAACATCCAAGCAGAAGACAGCAGGGAGCCATCAACAACATATAAAAACCATTAGGGTGGCATTGACCTTAAGTTTCCGTAAGTGCTTTTTATGGTGTTTAAAAGGGACACATGACTAACAGGCACTATAACAAATGAAGACTCTTCTAAAAGAGATTAGCACAATCCCAGCACTCGTTGGTTGAACATCAAGAAATCTTACTTCACACGGGTTTTGTGGTGACGCAACACTTTAGTCTCGGTGTA
The DNA here is from genome assembly GCF_000001635.26 of Mus musculus. Classification (NCBI taxonomy): domain Eukaryota; kingdom Metazoa; phylum Chordata; class Mammalia; order Rodentia; family Muridae; genus Mus; species Mus musculus. The sequence goes on along the minus strand of NC_000069.6, from coordinate 53,241,559 downwards.
GATGCAGGCATACCACTGTGAATTCTATACCAGCCTGGTCTACAAAGCAACTTCCAGGATAGGTAGGGCTACACAGGGAAACCTTGTTTCAAAAAACAATGATGACTTTTTTTTTTCTTTATCTGGAATTGCTGAATTTTATTGCCAGAAATTGCTTCAAGGAACTGAGGAGGGCGGACGGGGGAGGGGGCGCAGCATCTCTCCATCTCAGGCTTGTAGGGGCAAAAATTGTAACTTCTCAAAACTTATTGCCTGGTTTTTTAAACTATATACCTTGCCTGTTTTCTGAGTAGTGACCAAGGCTGAGTCCCTCAGGGAGTTATGCCTTTATTCCTATCTGGGTGTCAAATACTAAAATCTATAAAACAAGGTATAATCTGGAAACCATCAGATTTTTTTTTTTTTTTTTGTTCAGAATTAGCAGCCAGGTGTCTCCACCTCCCATTCCCCTTTCTCCTTCCTTTCCTGGTCCCCCCCCCCCCCCCGCACCCTTCCCCCCGCCCTTTGTGGATGATAGACACACACAATGCACAGGTGAGGATCACCTCTGTGACTTTGCTACTTGAACTTGCATGCCTGCCGTTGGGTGAGATGCGCTTGCAGAAGTGTGTTGAGGGAACCAGACAGAGCTAGGCATTCAGCCAGACGAAACACAGCAACCTCTCCTTTTAGAGGGACTAGACACATTTACTAACTGATAGCTCAAAGTAGAAGTGCCCACATTCTAATGTAATGGCCAGAGGGACCACTGGAAAAGGTAGGCTGAGTGAATGTTCCAGAAATGAATCAGTTGTTCTTCCCTTTGCTGGGGAGTATGCAGAGGTTACCAGAAAGCATAAGTAACCTGAACGCTGATGGGTTGGTTGCTTGTTGTGTGTTTGTCTTGTTTTGTTTTGCCTTGGCGGTACCTGAGTGCTTTTCCCAATCAACTGGACTTTCCTGGCCAATCTCTCTGTATCGTTTCAAGCTTGGTTCCTGAGTTCTCCAAGATGCCCTGGAATACTCAGGTCAGGTTTCAGCTGAACCCCCAACAGCTGCCTGACTTCGCTCTAACATCCTCCTGGCCTGGGGTCTTAATTGAGAGAGTCCAGGTCCATGAAGGAACTCCTAGATGATATTCAGTAACTTGGTCTTAAGCCTCCAAAGTTTGGAACTGGTCCAGAGATGAGCCATGTGCAGCACATGAGTGAGGGTGCCGGCAGAGGCCAGTAGAGGGCATCAGATGGCTCAGAGTGAGTGACAGGCATCTGTGACTCACTAAATTTGGATGCTGAGAACCAAACTCCAGTCTTCTGCCAGAGCACCACACACATTTAACTGCAGACCAGTCTCTCCAGGCTTCCTGGCTGAGTCCTGATGTGTGTTCAGATCTTACCATTCGTTAGCCTCACAAATAGCTGTCTCATAATGAGACTATGCGCTTACTTTAAGCGGTGACTGTTGGGTTGGCTAAGACGAGTCTGCTGCTAAACAGAAGGATGGGAAAAGTAGTTCTGCCTGAGACAAGGAAACAAACAAACACAAAACAAGAGAACATCTGACTGCAGCATGACAGTCAGAGGCAGGAGCTGCCTGCATGTGGAGCAGGTAGCACATCCACACGAGGCACAGGAGACTTGTAAAAATAGCCCATATTATGTAGGTCATAGTAAATGTCACAGAGGTCAAGCAGAGGTGTCTTTGTCATTGTTTCTACTAATGGAGGCTTCTGTGGTGTCAGTGGGAAGACAGCTGGAAAGGCACCGTGAATGCCAGGCTCGGAAAAAGCTCAAAACTGTGAAAAGGATTGGGGTGGGGGGAGGATTGGAGTAGGAGGAACTGTTTTCCTCCTCAGCTTTACCCACTGTCCTTCATATAACTTACAGATCAAGTGTAGTTAGGTCTAAGGAGGGAATGTATGACTCTGGGATCAGACAGCTAAAAGAGAGGAGTTTAGAGGTATGTGATTGTCATGGCTATTCTTGGTTGTCAACTTGACTACATCTGGAATGAACTACAATCCAGAAGTAGGAGGCACACCGGTGATCCAGATCCTGAGGCTGGGAGACACAACAGGCTTCTGACCTGGATCTTGACATGGGGTGACACACGCTGTCGATCCAGATCTTGAGGCATAGTGACCATGAAAAGCTCAGGCTGAGGCATGGTGGAACATGCTGTTAATCCCAGGAGACTAAGACAAGCAGATCTAAAATTGTCAATCCAGGTTTGGTAGTGCATACCTTTAATCTGGGCCATATCTTCTGCTGGAGGCCAACATAAAGACATTGGAAGAAGGAAGACTCACTCTTCTTTGCCTGCTTGCACTTACTTGCCAGCACATCTGTTGAAACCTACTTCTTTAGGATTCCAGCTTATACAGAAACCAGCCTAAACAATGAGCCTCGTAGGACTGAGCAACTACTAGATTTTTGGACTTCCCATTCACAGTTGCCCATTGTCGGGTTAGTTGGACTGCAGACTGTTAATCATTACAATAAATTCCCTTAATACATAGATACATTCTATAAGTCTGGTGACTCTATGGGACCCTGACTAATACAGTGGTCATTATTTAATTGGCAGTGAGAAGGATTTTTCCTTGGGTTGGAAATGCAAAAAATGACCCCCATCTTTCCAATGCTGGGATGCTTAGCACATACCAGCAGCACGATCTCCAGGACAGAACACACAGTGGCTTCTTAATCAAATTAAATAGCAAAATGAAAGCAATAATTACTCAAATTTACTTGGCAAATTAGCAAGACAAATTAATTGAAACGCTCCTTTTGAACATAAGGATATAATTATAAAGTCTTCGCTGGATAAAGATATCTCTGAGGCATGAATTAAACCAATTTGACAATCTGATTATGGGCACCCCAGGTTTAATATGTAAAAAAAAAAAAAGAACACATTAAAAGCACATATTCAAAACAGCCCCATCAAGGGCAAATCTCTCCCAGGCTTTCTTTCTATGTCAGGTGCTCTGTTGTTCCCTGGATTGTTTCTATCACTTACACTCTTGTTCTCTCAACAAATAATGGAGACAGCACAAACCACCATTGATCCTTGTTATAACCACAGGCTACAAGGATGAAATAAACTCTGATGCCTGACAAAGGAAGACAATGTTGGTGGCTTTTCTCTTCTTAGCATTGATGGCAACTCACAAATCTCCATAAGAAACTAACTCAGACAAACTATCCCTGGAAGTAGTTTGCTGTTTGAGGGTAGATGTGCAGCCAGGCTGACCCAACTTGAAAAGTTGGGAAGGGAGAGAAAAGGAGAGATGAGAGATGGGAGATGAGGGAAAGGGGGAGGGGGACAGGGAGGGAGGGAGGGAGAGAGAAGGGGGGAGGGATGCTATTGCATTACTGGGGAGCAGCTTGCCCAATGTGAACTATGGTGCTCAGAGCTATCAGTGCCAAACACGTCTGTGAGGAGAATGAGCTCAGGCTAACGCCAGCCTATAGATGACAAATGGTTGCAGCCATTCTGCAGATGGTTCTCAAACATGAACCCCAGCCTGCATCTCTGAGACCCTGCCCAGGTAAGTTTGCCTTGCCTGGTCTTGTCTTATGCCATTTGAAATGTCCTCTTTGTTTTTGTCAATTAAAATCAGATTTTTTAAATCTAACCTTAAAAGCATCCTAATTTATGTAAATGATCAGTATTTAAAATACCAGTGCGAGGGGGCTGGAGAAATGGCTAAGCAGTTAAAAGCACTATTTTTCTAGAAACCTGGACTTTGTTCCCAGCACCTACAAGGCACCCATGGTCTGTAACCCCAGATCTAGGAGAATCTGACATCTGTGGGTATGAGGCACACACACAAAGCACATATATACATGTAGTCAAAACACGCATATACATAAAAAAATCTATAAAAATAAACACTACTGAGAAAATAATAATTTGTGAGATATGAGAATGAAACATTTACTTTCTCAACATGACTACTTCTGATTCTCTTGTCAAAGATTGATAACTACGGTCAAGGTGGATGCAAGGTTGGTGGAGATTCAGACACTCACTGTCCAACCTGTTTTTAAATGAGTAAATTTATAAATACGTCTTTCTTCCTCATAAATCAGTGTCATTGGAAGATTAGCATTGCAATGCTGTCTGATTGGTCCAAGCAGTTACTACTGCAAAGCTGGCTCAAAGCTCTGGCGTTAATATGAAAACTCTGGACAAATCAGTGACAGGAAAACACCTAGGCATGCAAAGAACAAAACACCGGCATCATCAGTAAACAGTCTTTTCTTTCCTCTCTAGGACATAGACATGTCTGAGCTAGACCCTTTCTATACTGCATTAGGGCCACGAATGTAAACTTTCTATGAAGACCTTTCCTGCCTATTACATACATTTTCTGGGACAGTTAAAATGTTTGCTCTGGAGGTCCTTGCTAACTTCTAAAGTTGCTTCTACAAAACCCTGCTGAAACAGAAAATCTAAACATAAAGAAGGCTCCTTTCGGGCCGAATCCATTCACCTCCCTGCAGCCTAACCGTCCATACACCCTCAAGGACACCCAGGCTCAATCCGTACCCATGCCAATCCTATACAGCCATGAGGGTTCAGCTGTGACACCCCCCGCCCCAGGGAAGGTCATGCGGTCCTGAGTTAGTATTGGTAAATCACAACATCAAGCTGCTTTTAGCTACAAGTAAGTAATGGAAGCACACAGCGCCCTTAGGGAAATGAACATCGGTGTGTGAGCAATGTCTGAAAGGTCCAAGGGAAGACAAGATTCAGAGGTGACAGATCTTGGGCTGGCTCTGTTGTCCACCTCTGCTCCTCTCTGCTGCTTACGTACTCCCTTCTGGAGTGTGTGTGAGTGTGTGTGTGTGTGTGTGTGTGTGTGTGTGTGTGTGTCTCGAGGCCAGGGTAGGACAGCATGGTTTTGGTTCCTCTCCTATAGGCATGTGACCCTTTTCTCCAAAACCTCAGATAGCATCTCTAGAGTCACTGACTCCGTGATGCACAGACTGGTGTGGGTCACAGGGGATCTGCAGTGCTCACCACATGATTTTCCTCTGCTGCCCATCAAGGCATTTATATAGCACAGTAGCATAACAGAACAGGGCTGTGTGTACAGTTGCTTTTCCACTGTCCCAAGGGCATCACCGGCTGCTGTAAGGATCAGTGAATGAGCATACCCTTTCAAAGAGGAACAATTTTCTAATGTGTGACAGGTCATGTTTGGCTGGGATCACACATCATCTTCCTGTCGTTCCACTGTCTGCCTTTGTAAATAAATATTGCCCTTTGTCCATAATCTTTCATGTTCCAGTTGCTGGGTTGAGTAGTCGTGGCAGAGACGCATCATTCGCCATGTTGGAAGCATTACAATCTGGCTCTTTCTAGAAATGCTGTCCTACCTCTAGCCGAATCTCAGCAGCTGGAGTAGAACAGCATCAGCAAGGCAATCAGCATGAATGATGTAACAGCCACACTTCCCGTCTAACACGCTTCAGAAGTCTTAATTCCATCACACCTCTTGGTGTGATAAAGGGGTTGTTTTAGCTCACAGTCCATCAGAGCAGAGCAGTCAGAGCAGCAGGAGCCTGAGGGAGTTGGCCACATGTCACCCATAATTAAGAGAAAAGACAACAATGCATTCACGCCAAACCCAGCTTACTTTCTCTAATCTCATACAGTTTAGAATACCCTGAGTAGGAAGTGGTGCCACCCACAGTGGGCAGGGCTCCCCACCTTAACTAATGCAATCAAGATAACCCCCACTTGCTCACAGGCCAACCTAATCTAGACAACCACTCACTGAGACTCTCTTGCTAGGTGATGCTGGAATGTCAACTTAACAATTAAAACTGAGCAGTACAGGTGCATATTATATGTTTTATATTTGTCTCTCTTTCTAGTTTTAAGTTCCTAAAGGGCAATAAATAGTGACTTGTTTTATTTTTTACTGATGCTGTCTCCCTGGCCCCCTGTGAATGGTCTGGTGAACTCCAGGCTCTATTATCCCATGGGAGGAAGTTGTGCCAATACACTGTCTCCTTCCAGAGGAAGGAGACATAAACTCAGGTTCTCATAAGTGGCAGAAGCAAGGGGCGACTGTGGTCCTCATCAGGTATGGCTGAATGTAGGACTCTGAGTGTTCCCCGTCTGCTGGGCTTATCTACCCTGTCCTAGGGGCCTTGACAAGTTAGCATCACAGTTCGAGACATCACTAAAGTCCCGAAGCTCAGCGTGATCCCTGTAATGAGGGAGGGCGACAGTTTCCTACAGGAGGTAAGCAAGAGCAGTTATGCGGGACAGGTCTACTAATGGTTCTCTGCTTCTCCTCTGAAGTCTTTTGAAAGAAAAAGAAATGTCAGAGTTCCTAAAAATAGAACCTGTAAAAAAAAAAAAAAAAAAACAGCTCAATAAGCAAAAGCTATTTACTCAGGGGACCTAGAGCCGTTTTAATCTTGAGATAGAGTCAGTTCACCCCCCACCCCCATCATCCAGTCTAAGAGAAACTTAAAAACAAATGGGCAGAAATTAAATCACATAGGCTCTTGAATAGCTAATGTGGTTTTAGTAAATAAATAATTAGAGGCTGGAGAGACAGCTCAGAGGTTGAGAGCACTGGCTGCTCTTCCAGAGGACCTAGTTTTATTTCCAGCACTCCCATGGCAGCTCACAGCCATGCATCTCCAGGTCCAGGGCATCTGGTGCCCTCTTCTGGTCCCTGAGGGCACTGCAGGCACATTGACACATAGACATGCAGAAGAGGATGTTTTTATTTATATATGTAAATTTAAACAAATCTTGAAAAATTATTGTAAACAAAAAAAACCAGTAAAGAGGACATTCAATTTTTTTAAAATTGGACATTTTTTTTTTTGGGTGTGCACTGTTGATAAAGCACAGGATACTAGGGTCCAGCCAGTCTCCTTACCCTCTGTTAATTAATTCAACAATGCATCAAAGCAAGAGGTCAGCAGAGGACAGGATTCCGGTCAAGTTGGGGCCCGTGTTAAGAAGCTAGGAATGCTTCAAACACCAGGGAAAGGAAAAGCCAAACAACATTTTAAAATATTACCCCTGGACATAGTATGCACTATGCAAAAGCAATCCAAACTCGGGCAAGCTTGTACTCGAAGCAGGGAGAGGAGACTCAAGCTGTTGCTTGCAGTAGCTATGCATATTACACTGCTTTCTACTGAGGGCGCCGGTGTCCCCCTGAGGAAAGCAGGGTGACTGTCATCCAGTAAGCCATAGGGAAGCTACTTCATTTTCACAGTCTCACTTCTTTTTACTTTTTTCGTTATCTGCTTATTTTCTTTAAACACGGGTTAGCTATGCAGCTCATTATATTAACAGGAAAAAGACAGTCATCAACACCATAACATCAAAATTCAAAAATACTGATTTAGGATATGATAAACACCATGAGGCCTGTTCTCTCAGAATTTTCTTCTTGGAATCCAATGCCTTATGTGAGCGGCGGATGTCTAGGGCAGTAAATTGCACGTGATAGGGGAGGCCTGAGCAGGAGAAGCTCAGCCTCTGATCCGCATGGCAGAGGGAACAGACTGGCTGCCCCACATATGACAGACACCTTGGAGTTTTGGAGAAGAGCAGAGGCAGGAAAGATATGCTGACCTGCCTGAGCCCTTCTGCCCAGACAGGTCATGAAACCCAAGAAGACTGTGAACTCCCTCTAAGCAGGGCATAAAAGCCACACGTGTCTGCACCTGAAGGGTATCCATGTCTCGTTAACAGGCATACACAGAGGGAGACGGACACATGGCCTTGCTATTACCGTTGGCTCACATCCCACAGAGCCCTGTCCAATCACAGCTCTCTGTGACTACCTAATTACTCATGCTATTACTATTGGCTCACATCCCACACAGCCCTGTCCAATCACAGCTCTCTGTGACTACCTAATTACTCATGCTATTACTATTGGCTCACATCCCACACAGCCCTGTCCAATCACAGCTCTCTGTGACTATCTAATTACTCATGCTATTACTATTGGCTCACACCACACAGCCCTGTCCAATCAGAGCTCTCTGTGACTACCTAATTACTCATGCTATTACTATTGGCTCACACACCACACAGCTCTGCCCAATCACAGCTCTCTGTGACTACCTACTTGCCCATTAACCCTGCACCAGGAAGCCATGGGTTTAGCATCTGCACAATGTCTTTACCTTCTCATCAGAGCAGAGGTCCTATAACACTTATTTTAAATACATGCACATGCTTTTCCCTTACTGATCTACCTTTTGCTACAGGGGCCTGTGTCATGAACCTAGGTAATAGTGTTTAAAGGCCTGACTCTTTCATCTATTAACACCAAATTCAGAAAAATACTCCAAGGAACACAATTCAGCAGAGATAACACTCAATCAAATACTTCATTAGAGCACACCTTAAAGCAACAGGAAGTGAAATAAACTTAGTTATTTCCTCAATTGAAAAGAAATAAGGGGTAGTTAGATTGGAATAAGTTTTATCGACTGAATAAAACCGTCCCTATTTACCACAAATTAAACTGTTGACTACTATGTAGCATGCACACCATTAGAAATCAGGGCATGAGTCTGCAGAGCGAGTAGCATGCACTTAGCAGCAAGTGGTGTTGGACCCCCGAAGGGAGACCCTTACTCCAGTCTCAGGAATCGCGAGTCCAGAAAGCCACACCAGTCAAGCTTGCTGCAAACACACGAGGTTTTAATGGCACACAAACCAGCATGCTGAGGTCGAGAACCATACACCACGCAGGGGTAGAGGAGTCTGACCCCAACCCTATTTTCCAGCAGGCTTATAAAGGCAAAAACCATAACCTAGGGGGAAGATCGGAGAGGAAATAGGGGAAGTCTAGGGGCGGATATTTACTTCCAGGCACCTGGGACATTGAAACATTTTGTGGTTGTTTTTCCCAAAAGTTCCGGGGAATTAGGCCATCTGGCCGGGGCCCATGTTCTCAGTCGGTATTTTTTTTTTTATTCTTCAGTGGAAACACCCGAACTTCTTCATTAGCACACAGACAAGCAGAGTCGAAAAGGGCCCTGCTGCCAGGAGCGTCCATCCCCTGCTGGTACCCACGTGTTCTGTGCTCAAGACCCTGTTGCTCTCTTCCCCCCTTTCTTTACTTTTCTTTCTCTTTTCTTTCTTTTTCTTTCTTTTATTTTTTTTAAAGATTTATTTTATGTATATGAGTGCTCTATCTGCGTGTATATTTGCATATCAGAAGAGGGCATTGGATCCCATTACAGATGGTTGTGAGCCACCATGTGGTTGCTGGGAATTGAACTCAGGACCTCTGGAAGGGCAGCCAGTGCTCTTAACCACTAAGCCATCCCTCCAGCCTCTCTCTCCCCTTACACAAAGTGCTCCACATCCCAGAGAGAAACTTTACCCTCGTCGTAATTTCCTTGATTGCTTTGTTTGCCTGTGAGTTCCCTCGAGATATTTTTAGCGTGTATAATGAGTGATAAATATATGATTTTGAACAAATTAATCAGAGGATATAAAAGCTCAGGAGAACAAGGCCATTTCTTTTTCTTAGACTCTGCAATATAGATCATAGTGCTGGCGAACAGTAGGGTATCAGTGACTCTTCAATCAACAAGTGAAAATGTATCTATGTATTATGTAAGTATGTATATATGTGTATACATGCATATGTATGTATGCATGCATGCCTGCCAAACACAGCCCCAGACTGTCTTCCTTCCAGATAAGCCCCCTTTCTAGGAAGAATAACGAGAACTCACCCAAGTCAAACTGGCCAGAGATGTAGCCACAAGTCTGCCGGACTTCCTCACTGTCCCAGCCCAAGGGGTAGAGGGCACAGCCAGCACCAATCAGCAAGCCTGTGGAGAGGAGGTAAAATAGAAAGCCTTTACAAATCAAAGTGCAGAACACGACAGGGCCATAGCGCCTGCTCCTTAAAAACACCACATTAAATTCCTTTAAGCAATGTGAAGTCAGATTCCAAGAACAATATTGAGTCTGCTTAAAATAAGAATAAAAATAGTAACAACTCAGTTTCTTTCCAATTTTACCTTTTAAGAGCACAAAAAGCCTTCAGAGTCTTGCTAAGGAACTAAAAAGAGTTTCTTTCAATCACACTTGCAAAAAGCCAACCAATCCCTTTAATCCCATGGAGAACAAATTCAAGAGCAAGCAACGTTAGTAAGTTACCCTGCACTGTTCAGTGGAATTTCTGTTGCCAATATAAGAATCAACATAGTATGTTGTAGTGTTGTGAAATTTTACAGGGCCCTTGACCTGTGAACTTGCACTGCCTGTTCCTCACAGCTCAGGAATGATCTAGAAGGCGGACACATGGAAGACTAAATCTGCACCTCCCTGTAAAAGCAACGTGGTTTTATTTTAATGTAAATCAAACTATGTAATGTAAATCAAATGTAAATCAGACTATGACAACTGCTTCCTGTGAGTCTTTAATTTTGCATATGGTTTTTACAAGAGCCAGAAAGAGATTTAAATTCTCACCAGGAGACTCTATAAGTTAATCTGACAGTAAGATCTCGTCAATCAGTGAGCATTACCATCAACCACAACCCAAAGATGCTAACCCAGAAGCACCGAAATACAGCTGTGTGATGGGTGAGAATGGGAGTTCTCAGACACCACAGAAGCAGCCCCACATAGGCACACACTTTAATACAGTAACATGGCTGAGAAATACGGCAACAGGAGACTTAACACTGACACACTGAATCAATCCTGTCTCTCTGGCCAGTGTTCACCCTTCTCTACCCCTATTGGGTAGACTGCTTCTCTAACCGCCATCTGGGGCAGAACAGTTCATGCCCCCCTCCCCACACCCTGCCACCAACACTGAGCTAAGCCACAAAGAGAGACAGTCCTCACAGCGTGACACTCATTTCCTGCCTTAGTACCCATCCTTTCAACCTATCCCCTGGTCTTCAGAAAGAAAAAAAAAAAAAGGATCAGAGAATCTGAGCTGAGAGTTCTGGATTCTCTATATAAATCACTAGCTACTGTGTGACCTGTCTACAGCGCATTGACGTACACCATGTTTTGTCTGAAACATTGTCCACAAAGCAGTGAGGCAAGGTTTTGCTGAGCAGACAAATACCCCACTGGTCTGCTTCCTCCCATTGGGAAAATATTTCCCAAGCTAGTTTTCCTACCATTAGATAAAAAGAGAATTAATTATGCAGGATGCCAAATTTTGTACAAATTGAGTCCCCGGCATATTTATTAATCAATGCAAGAACATTATAAGAAACTTAGTTCTTAATAGGTGACACCTTTTTTTTTTTTTGAGATTTTTGTGAGTAAATTTTAAAGGATAACGAGTACAGAAATGTTTGGGATAGAATTTGTTCAAGTGTGAAAAACATTTCTAAATGTTAACATGTAAGTCACCAATAGCTCCTTGTCTGACTTGGAAAGAACTATTCTAATTCACTAATCACCAAGTCCCCAAGCACTTTCTTGTCCCCTTGGATGCTGGATTTGTACCCTGATCAGAAAGGAGCTGACCCTTTCCTTAAAGAGCAAAGCAGTCGAAAATCTGTTCCTTTGTGAAGTCGGGGACCATCTTTGTGAGACCGTGAAACCTAGACTCAGCCATGTCAATTAGCAATAATTTTGTACATAGGAAACTCATAATGTATGTGTGAATTTTAGGCAAAGTTTCCTTCACTATCCTACATTCCAGCCCTGTGCATGAATTTTAGACAGCAACTACAAACATATGCTCACATTTAAAAATTATTTGTTCCGTGAAGTTCAGCAGTGCGTGTGAATTTTTATGTTAACATTTATATAGACTGCGTTTTGTTATCTACTACTGTCTGCCCACAGGAAGGATGCTCTACACTCTAAAGATTTTAAGGAACATCTCCAGAAAGCAAGAGGATACCTTTGGGCTCACTGGTAGCCACAGTTATAGGATCTGTGGCTGAACACCAATGGTTATGAATGTCTGTGTTAGCAGGTAAGAACCTAGAATAGTCAAGAAATCAACTCTGCTTCACAGGGATGGGTCCTGGCAACTCCCTCAAGTACTCAGCCTTATCTATAATGAAAGTATCAGACCAAAGACTCAGAAAACTTTAGGAGATACGAACAATACCCATCTCCCATTTGTTGGAAGTGTCATTGAATCTGGGGCCATAACCTGTGTCTCAAGCCAGGTCCACTCACCTATTCCCAATAATCCAATTTGAAAAGTCAAATTAATAGTAGAAAGCAAAAAAAAAAAAAAAAAAAAAAAGATGAGATTTATTCAATGTGGCCACACTGGAAGAGGGAGAAAGAGATCTGGGGATTCCCTCCAGTCTTAGGGGTCCTGAGGAGAGACTCAAGTTTAAATAGAAGACCACACAGATGCACATCTAAACAGACCCAGTCAAGGTGTGTCCTGCTCAACTACTGACCCATCCTGTCTGGGCTTCATTCTCATCCTGTAAGCTGATCTGTCGTGTTATTAGAACTGGTGAAATCTCTTTCCCTTTCCAGGAGACAAGGTCCCACTCTGGTGGGGTCTTTTCTAACATCAGATTCCTGGGGAAATTTCCATTTCTTTGGTGTCTATTGCTTCAATTGTCTGATAGACTGAGAGCCACAAATGTCTCTTTAGAATGTTGTCATTTCTGCCAGTCTCATTACAGAAGGGTAGTGTGGCAAGTGAATGCCACACTGCACAGTGCAAAAATTGACCATTTTAATGGCTTCAGAAAACTCTAGTGGAGAGACTCTAGGTGTAAGAGCACATCTCAAAAGGGCGTGAGGCTTACCAGATACACGAGCAGGCTCTGGGGCTGCTTTGCAATAATTAAAGCCTACCCAGCTATTCCGTGTCCTTTCTCAGGTAAGGCCAATGGGTAGGAACTCTAACTCTCAAATCTGTTCTTTACACTGTCCTGCCAGCATGAGCTCTGTGTCACAGTGTGTCAGTGAGATGCTCTCGTGTGGGAATTAGAAGATGAGACAGGGAAATCTGGGCATTTGCCACGGCACCTGCAGTCAGATGTAAGCCTTTTTGCAGACAGCTGACTTAAGAGGCGGGGCTTGCAGGCACCTGCTCCATATCACCTAGAGACATCAGTTGGACATCAGGTTCTTTTGATCTCTGGACCTCTGATTTCTGGAATTCTTCAAGTCAGCTTCTCTGACCTTCCAACAGGCCTGCAAAACTTAAATTGAATCCACAGGCTTCCTACTAAAGTTACCTAGTGTGGCTCAGTCCATAGCTGACTCATACCTCATTCATATAAGATACATGATACATTTTTTAAAAAATATATTTTCTTATACTGCTCAAACAGTATGTATATGTTCAATTAACCATCATCTTGAATAAGGTTTGGACTAATTTTTAAAGCTCTCAGGGATAGACAGACAGTGATATATATCTCAGAAAGGTTAGCCTTTAATTGTCTCTGTGGAGACCTCTTGGGTTAGGGAATTGGATATACTGATTAACCTCTCTAGGAGTGAGGCTTCTGAGCAGATGCTTCAAATGTCAACTAACTGCCCTACAGCTGTGGATTGCAGTTAACCAGAATTTTATGGTCTCCAATGGAATGTACCACACTGTAAAATAAAAGCCACAAAATGGGAAGGCAAGAGCATCCTTTTAGAGGTGAGAGGCCTGCCACCATCCAGTTGCTGGACCCCAGGCTGGGATGTAGAAATGTTCAACCAAAGCACAGTGTGGAAGCCCCTGGCTTGTCTGTGTGGTCATTACACCCTATGCCAAAATGGGGTCACAGCTAAAGTATTTGCGCAAGTGGTATCTTAATGACCCAACAGGTTTCTGATAGCTCTGGTTGCTTAATTTTCTCATCAGGAATAAATGGTTCAATAGAACCTCTAGCTTACAAACTTTAATACGACGTATAGAGATTTTCCTTACTATATTTACAGACCTTGTTTCCATCCAGGCTTAATTTTAAGCAAGTTCCTTTGCCACTACTTTAAAAACAAATCATAAAAAAAAAATCACACTATCACACATTTTGAAAAAGCTGTGTAGTCAGGGGCAAGGTGGGAAGGGCCCTGGGAGCTGGGGCAGCAGCCTTCCGGAAGTGCCAATGGAGGTGCGATGCCAGGGAGCAATGAGAGTCAGGCTCACTTGGGACTAGGAAGGAATCTATTTTTGTCATCCCAGAGACTCTGCAACTTTTAACAGGTCATGAGTAAGTCACAAATTATACATCAGACGAGCCTTCCCTTTTCACCCAGCCTTCTCACTGTAGTCTGCTGGGGGGGTAGGGGCAACACATCCTGAATAAGGTCATTTTGTAGAGTACAGAGAGATGCTGCCTCCTAAAAACGAATAGAGAGACAGAGAGAGAGAGAGAGAGAGAGAGAGAGAGAGAGAGAGAGAGAGAGAGAGAGAGAGAAAGAGAAAGCGCACTAGGTGACTGAATAATTCTGCAATTTAACAAATCCATTTGAATAATGCAGTGGCTATTAGGCCATTCCATCCTGACTACACAGGGCTTGGGGCTCACTCTATTCAAGGACAAATCAAAATATTTTAGGAGCCACATCCATGGACTGACCTTTCGAGAGAAGCCAGTGTTAATGGGGAAAAAAAAGACCTTTGATAAATGCAAAGATTCAGACACTCCCTAGTGGTGCCGACTAAAGTTAGAAATCGACGTTCTGTGCTGGAGAGATGGCTCAGTGGCTAATTGCCCTTGTTGCTCTGGCAGAGGACCTGGGTTCAGTTCCCAGCACCTGCACGTGGCTCACAACCAACTGCAACTCCAGCTCTGGAGATCTAACAGCCTCTTTTGGTCTCTATGGGCATTCTAGACCCATGTAGCAAAACACGCATTTATAGAGAATGAAAAATAACTTCAAAAAAAAAAAAACCCAATAACTTCAATAAAAACTGTAGAGGTCTACTCTTTAGCCCAGTGACTTCCTTCCTCAGTGTGGATTCTTCATCTGTCCACACACTCCCAGTTCTTCTCTGTGTCCCTACAAGGCTAGTGCTATCTGCCATAATGCTAGTTAAGTCTTAGCATGTGAACGTGAAGCCTTAACTCTGTGAAGGGTCCAGAGGTTCAAGATCAAGCCCAGGGCTGGGAACCTTCCCTGCTGCTGAGCTCTTTCTATTCAAGCTCCGCACTGAACACTTGGCCGGGGAATATTACCGTAACAACACTGCTCCAGCCAGGAGACAGAACAAACCCCCAGTTAGCCACTGCCAATTACTCTCCCCAGGTGGGAAGAGTGGCGTCCTCCTTACGCTCATAAAGCCTTATTTTTATTATTTTTTTTTCCAGGCTACTCTTGAAAGTTTGTATGTGACCCCATTTCTTTTCCATGACTATTGAGCAATTTTTTCCACTTTTCTTTCTTTCTTTTTTTAAAAATAGTGTGACTTTTCCCACCCACCGCCTTTCCCATCAATTCATCCTTTATGGCTTTTGGATACTTTCATCCGTCCCTCAGTCCCTTTATCTCCTTTTCTGTGACAAGCACTGAGGGAAAGTGTTTTCTTTACTGTTCTCATAAAGGCTGCTCTATCTTCCAGCCAGCTATCTGGACGTTTCCTTTGGAATGGGTTGGCAAGCTTCCATCTCAAAGTCTCCCTCTGTATGCTAATTTGTATAGGAGGCCCTCTCCGTTTCCACAGCAGATAAGGACTCCTTTACAAAACATAGCAGAATAAACAGCCACGGAGAGGGAGCGCCAGTGAGCTCTAGTGCTGTAACTCTTCAGATCCCCTCACCGCCACACACACACACACACACACACACACACAAATGTAGCTAAAAGCAAACTATATGTTGCATAGCAAGACAGGTGGGTCAGGCTCCAGTAAGCCATGGTCCTCTGAGTACTTATCAGAAACTGAGGCACAGGGACTGTAAGAAGCTTGTCCAAGAAAAAGAGATCTCAGGTTAATCGCAGAGCTCTGGAATCCCAGTCCAGGACTCTTTCCTATCTGTTATCATCTCAGTGGTTGGACATGAGTCCACTTCAAGCCACATGCACAGCATGAGGTCAAACAGGGACATGGTGGCTTTGGCCCTATCTGAATATCTCTCTCTCCCAATATCTTATCTACTGCTAACTAGCCGTGGTGCCCCGGAGATCCCGGACTACTGCATCCACCACTGGCTCTCTGTCTTGAGACCTTCGCTTTTCTGAAAGTTGGGTTCTTTCTCTTTGATAAGAGAATTTTGTTATTGAATTGGGGGATCACAGCCTGTGACCTAAGTCAGCTTTGGTCACCAAGGATCCTCAGCAAGCCAATCGAGAGCCAACTTCACTGTGGAAAGCAGGGAAAGGAGACATATTCGATGGGAAGAGGGGAAGAGAGATTCTGGACCCCGCCCCCCAAGTCCATGTCCTGGGTCCTGAAGTGAAACTGAAGTTGAAATAGAGAGCTAAGCATGTGCTCATCGAAGAGGTCATGGTCAAGGTGTGGTCCCATCCACCACTGATCGCCATGATCTGGGCTTCACTCTCATCCTTCTGGCAGCCTGACAAGTTGGTAGAACACTGTGGACTCTTTCTGGAAAAAAAGTTCCTCTTCCCCCTCTGACTTCTCCTAGCATCAGATTCCTGGAGAACTCCTATTTCTTTGGGGTCTGTGGTTTCAATGGCCGATGGGAAGGCTAAAAGAGATGAGTGTCTTTTTTTGGGAACATCTTCATTAATGCAGGGCCAGGTACATTTCTGTTCCTTAGGTTAATGCTCCGACTTGGCCATGAAAATCCGTGCTGTTTAAGTCTAGAAACATCAACATTCAGCCCTCCCTGCTGCCCAGCAGTGAGCTACTGGTTTCCCACCCCCCAGGAGCTCCTGCATACATTACGGTTTATTTGAGGTTGTATATTGCATTGCATTACAGTTATTTCTGTATTATATCTCCTGTCTGTGGGCTTACTTCCATTCCATGCGTTCACTTATAATATTTGTTAAATACCAAGTCACTGTGACATTACTATTTGTCACTTTCAAAAGCCTGAGGAAATGACACAACAGTTCATAATCAATAAATGATATGACATATAATTGCCTGTATTTAATACAGAAGCTTATCAAAGTAGGCCTGTACTTCTAAATGTGCTGCAGAGCTTCCAGGGGACACACCCAGTGTTCTGAGTATCTTCCAGCCCCGAGAGTCCCCAAAAAGAGCCATGTGCTCTCCGCTCCACTCTCCACATCCACATGTGCAGTAGTCCCGAGAGTCTTAGCCAACTGGCAGCTTGCAACCCCAGACAAGGGACAGGCCCTTTAAAACCTGCCAATCCCTGCTTTTAGGGTCCCAGTGACCCCAGTGTGAGCTTTAGGGCTCCGAGAGTCTCTGTCCAGTAAGTGTACCTGCAGGCATCATAGTGAGCAGTGGTCTTTGTCATCACAAGTAATACCTCAGAGCTGCAATGCAAAGGAAAGTGTGCTCTTTTCTGCACCGACACCCATGTGTGATCTAATCGCAGGCAGTCTTTCTTTGTTTAATCATCCTGCAGACAACTCTGGGTTTTCTTAAAATGTTTTTCCAAATGGTCCATCAACCCTTGTTTCGTTTCCTTTTTCAGATCATGTGACACAAGACACAAAAGACAAATACAGGGCGTCAGGCACCAGGATGCCTTCCTAGCGCACAGAGGAACCTCAGGAGCTAACTTCAGCCATGAGTGGCTTGTCATCTTTTCTCTTTCCAGGGTCCCAGGCAATCTCGGGTACAGAGAAAACAAGTTGTTTCTGATGATGAGAGTGTGGCGGGTACTGCCATTTGCAGGTGACACTTGTCAGGCAAGCCAAGGCATCAGCTTCCCAGCCCTGGGCTACAAGCACTTCAGCTCCATCAGCCACCTCTCCAGGGGCTACAAAATGAGGGAAGAGCGTTGCCTTGGGCATCGGCAGGGATCGAATAAGATGGTGTTGGTGAAGAAGTGGCACAGTCCTTGATCACGAGAGTCAGTGAGTGGTCTCAATTGGAAACTGTCAGTCTGTCCTGCAGACAGGAGAGTGTGGTGAGTGTGCTGTCATATATATACGGGCAGGATGCTGGTAGTGTCCTTTTCTTTCTCTCTTCTTACAAGAAAGAATAGAGAAGGCCTGAGCAGGATTATCCCTACCACGGTGAGCACCGGACACTTGCTCTCCAAGTCACATCAGTCGCACACACTGATGCCTTTCCGGCTTGCTCATTTTCTATTTTTCTTGCTACTGTTTTATGTCTAGAGGAGGCGTCGTTTATACCAGTCAAATAGAGCCAGAACTGATGAGGTGAAGCACGCGGAGCTATCTAGGTGCCACCCACCACCGCGATGACCAGAAGTAAGGGTAGTGTACAGCTATGGCTTGACACATTTGGTTCTTGGCTTTTACTGTAAGGTTTCTGGACCATGTTCACCAAAGAGACAGTTATTTCCACTGACCCAATGGTGTCCCATTGTATCAGGAGTAAAATCAAAGTTACAGGAGTTTCAGATTTCCAGTGTGTTGTACAGAGCAATACATGTGAGGACCAGCTTCCCGGGTTAGGGGCACTTGTTAAAATGCAACTTCTGGTCTGCTGCTCTGGAACAGATCCTGATGAGGCCACTGGCTAGGACCCACAGAAAGCAGCAAGGGCTTTGTAAAGTGCTTTCTGCCAGATTTAGATACCACCCTAGTTAGATATGTGACCATGAGCCTTTGGCCTCTCTTGAGCTCAGATCTTCTTGCACAAAGTACACCTAATAATTTCTGTCCCTTAGCATGGTGCCTAAATCTGCATCATTGTCATTAGCCATACATTCAGGGCTTATGACTGGAGCATTGGGAGCATGGCATACAATAACAGCTTAGGATGGCAGTGGATTGTGTCGGGGGCTATAACAATCATGCTATTGCAGGAGAAACACAAGGACTTCAGTTGGTACCGGTTGATTTTAGAGTCTCTATTAGTGGCTACAGGTGCTCATGAGTGGATGATCACATAAACAATACTGTAATCTCATCAAAAGCAAAGATACTTTACTGCTTGTTCATGGCTTCACAATAGAAACCTTTTTCTAGAGCCAACCACAGATCTGTGGCTGGGAATTGTTACATCCCCCTCTAACTTGATAGGAGAAAGTTTCAACTCTTAGAGGAGCTGATAGAAATGGACAGCCAACATCTGCTCACTGACCATAGTGGGTCTAAGGTCAGCAGGGCTTTAGAACTGGTTTATCCGTTTGCTTATCGCTGACCTGCCCATTTTCCCATTTCTCTATGGATCTGGAAATCCATCCTTTTGTGGGGGCCACATAGGGGAAAGAGTATTTGTTAAGGAAGTATGGAGCCTCAACTAATATAATTCTTGTCATCTCTCATACACTGCCCTCTTGCAGTATGCAAAATGTTTGCCATTATCCATCCATTATTCTCTATCCTTTGGCCCAGAAGGCACTGAAACTGGGACCCATCAACTTTGGAAAATGATTTATGCACAAATCTCAAGAAAGGGCACTTCTAATCCTTTCACAGTTCCCAAACGACTCTCCTGCACATTAAAATAGAAACGCCTTGCCTTGGCTCTCCGACCCAGAAATCCCAAAGGGAGCTCACAAGACACTTCAGAAAGCCCAGAGTGACAGTGGAGTTCACTTTTAAGTAAAAGTCTCCTTCCTTCAGGATCCCTGTGTGCAAAATGAATTACTCTTAAAATGATTTTAAAAAGTCAAACAACCATCACAATTAAGCATGCAAGTTAAAAAAAAAAAAAGCAGGGCTAGGCTCCAACAATACCCTTTCAGAAATTAAACAAAAATAAAAAGCTGAACTCTTAAGTACACTGCAAACTCTGGCTCCTTCTCTCCTTGCTTGGAAAATGCAGTATTGGTTCCAACAGTACTCCAGTAAGTGTGTGCCCAACCGCAGAAAAATGTTCCAGTGGAAAACTGTTGGGATGAGGGCTTTGGAGCCTGGCAGCCTTGCATTCAAATATTTGCTCTGCTGCTTCTTAGATACTGGCCTTGCAAGTCTTAAACTAGAGCTCTAGAAGTTTCTTCATAAAATGGACATACAATGGACTGCCTCTTACAGAGTCATCGTGAGGGTTAGATAAAACATGTCTAAAGCCCCGGGACAGACTAAGACATGCAGCTCCCACCTCGTGATAGTCTGACGAAGTGGAAGGAACGTTATACGGAGCGTTTATCTGTAGAACAGTAGTTATACAACAGGGACGCGCTCTACCTTCAGGGCACGTTGTTTTATAGAACAGATTTGCAAAATTCTGGGATTCGAGGGCAGATATCTGGCCTCAAAGACAGCACAACCCAGCATCCTGAAATCAAATGCTCTCCCCAGCCACCTCCCAGCCTGCCAGGCACCCAGATCTTTGCTTTGATTCCTGATAAACAACCAGTTCAGTTTCCTTCACAGGGCCCTGTTCTGAGCGTGGGAAGCACTTTGATGCCCTCATCATGAATCTTCCCAGGATCCCTGGGCTAACTGACACCAGGGACCTCAGTGGTGAGATCAAGGGCCAATCAGACTGACTCTGGAGAACAGGTTTTTGTCACATTGCCTCTTGCAAGAACTGGGGCAGATTTAGGAGTTGTGTCCTGTTTAAATGGAGATAGGCAGAAGACCTAGAAGCTCTAAGCAGAACACACCAAGTACCTTGTCTTGATAATACACAGAGGACCCAAGGACTGGTGACCCCTGGGAAGCGCTGGCGACTTGGGCACCAGAGAGATTTGAGTAGCCAAGTTCCATGGGGAGAAAAGAGAAGTGGGAATGTGCATACCTAGATTGACCCTGATGTAGCTGCAGAAAGCATTACTGCATCAGTTACTACTCAGAATGAGTGAAGGAGGAGGATAGCCAGTCCTTGAGCCTCAGAATACTGTCTGTGCTATTGTGAATAAGGCTACCTGGACGACTTGTAGCTGGTGTGACATCAAAGGAATGTACATGATAGCACAGCACATAATTGATGTGCGGTAGCTGGTGGTCCAGCATGTTTGCACAAAGCATCTCTCAGTACAGGCACATGGGGAGAGGACCAACCAGAGGCGAAAACCACATCCCTTTCCAGGATCATTGGTTTTCAGTGATAGTGACTGACCCCTGGGCTTTGTGCATGCCACACAGTGTTTTACTAATCTCCTCTCCCTAGTATTATTACTTTTTTGTGCATGCCACACAGTGTTTTACCAATCTCCTCTCCCTAGTATTATTACTTTTTTTTTTTTTTCCAAGACAGGGTTTCTCTATAGCCCTGGCTGTCCTGGAACTCACTCTGTAGACCAGGCTGGCCTGGAACTCAGAAATTCACCTGCTTCTGCCTCCCGAGTGCTGGGATTAAAGGCGTGCGCCACCACGCCCGGCTCCTCTCCCTAGTATTGCTATCCTAACAGCATGAAATTACTGAAGACAGCAGAGAACCAAAGTAGAAGAATCTACTCAAGCAGTGGCAGATGGCTGAGACACTCACTCAGGTGGTCTGGTAGTCTGGATTCAACTGCAGGGGCTTATTTCAGTTTTGACATAATCAAAATGCTGAGCCTGAAGAAGAAAACACTCGCCTCACTAACAACCTGAACCCACACGGCAAGTGCCAGAACGTTACAGCCTTCAGGTCTTGATCAGGTTCATTTTCTCCACCAATTAAAGAATTAAAAGGCAGGAAAAAAAGTCTCAGATGTAGCAGGAAGAAACAGCTAACAAACCTTATTACATTAATATCCATAACTCCATTATATATATATATATATATATAATATATATATATATATTATATATATAATATATATACATATATATTATATATATAATGTTTACAACAGGTTTCAACTGAATTTTAAATTAACTTTCCTTATAAACTACCCTTTCACTAGTGAAGTATTAGAAAATCTGAGCATCTTATAATATTATTGATGAGTAGCATGTGCGTACACACATACACACACACACACACACACACACACACAGAGAGAGAGAGACAGAGAGACAGAGAAACAGAGAGAGACAGAAAGGCAGAGAGAGAGAGAGAGAAACAGAGACAGAGAGAGAAAGATTCCTTCTCTCTACTCTGTGGGACTGTAGAGTAAGAATCCCATGTGTTTTCCTCAGGTCCTTTAAAAATGCTGTAAATTCCACTGAAGCACTGCTCAGCCATCTGGAATAGCTGACAGACAGCAACTGGGAAGAAGTTTCTTTCAGGACGTCTATAATGGTTTTCCTCTCTGTTCTCCTTCCCTCCTGAAATGTCAAGGATAACGACTACTCTCTACTTCGCATCTGTGGTTTCACGGTCAGCCCCAAGTACATTTTCAAAGTTGTTTGAGAATCTTGTTTCCACTGGGTTCAATTTGTAAAACTTTAACTGAATTTTTCTTAGCTAACATATTGTCTTTGGTGATTTTTAAACATTTGACTATAAAATATACAGTATATGTTAATGTATATATTAGTGTGTCTTCCAAGTATATCGCAGCAGAGAACAAAAATAAATATTTTATATTCAGGGACAGGCAGTTACAACGAAGTTACTCATAATTTAAAAAACATTATCATAAGTAGCATATTCAAATAATACTAGGAACAAAGTTTGAAAAGACTAAATTCTGCATTTGAATGGAAGAATGGGTAGAAGATACAATCAGAAATCAACCTTTTAAAATATTTCTTTTTATTTTACATGTAAGGGTAGTCGCCTGCATGAATATTATGGAGGCCAGAAGAGGGTGGCAGATCCCCTGGAACTGGAGTTACAGATGGTCATGAGCTGCTACATGGGTGCTGGGAACTGAACGTAAGCCCCCTGCAAGAGCAGCCAGTGTTCTTAGTTGCTGAGCCGTCTCTCCAGAATCAACAGCCTAAAGATCTAAATGCCTAAATATGAACTTCACTCAAATGACAACCTGAATAATAGATATAGACTCAAGGTTTAGACCATGACATATAAATGTATCTTATGGATATATATGAAATATAAATATACTTTATGCATACATATCTATAGTTTATATATATACATATATCCATAAGATATATTTACATACACACACACACACATATATATATATATATATATATATATATATATATATATATATATACACACACATATATGATATATTTATATATCATGGTTTGAACCTTGAGTCTGTATCTGCTATTCAGATTTTTGTCTGTGTAATATATCTTATGATCCACTTTTCTCTAAGCATATGTCACTTGGTGTTAGCAGAAGGAAGCTAAGCTGCATTTGCAGAGATTAAATGGCAGCCCCAAGTCACAGAAAGTAAAAAGCAAAACAAAACAAGAGCAGCAACAACAAAAACATCCAAAGCAAAATGTAGCTTGTATTTTTGTAATGTCACAATGTCTCAGAGAAAAGATACAAGTTCCTGAGAAGACTGGTACAAGCCACATCGTGTTTAAAGAGGTCATGGTCACCCTAAAGAAGGCCCAGTCTTCCTTGTGCACACACCAGGTAGCCAGCCAACAACATCCCATTACAAGGTTGCAAAGAGAGCATCCTCCCAGCTGTGGCAAGGTGGCTTAGCCTGGACTCTCTCCAGGGGAGCTGTCCTCAATGGTGCATCCCGGCTTATTCAGGACTGGACAATAGCACCTGAGAGAAATGTTCCTTCCTCTTAGAAGACCCCAGCAGCTGCTAATCAAAGGCTGTCAAGCAAGATGTGTACAACACAGAGCTTCACGGGAGGCATAAAAAGAGAGATCACAGCTGTGTGTTTATCTCCCTCTCAGCCCTGTTTCTGGCAGTGATATTACAGACAAGCAGGCTGCGTCAAAACAATTTTCTAAAAATATGGATCAGCAGAGACCATTTAAAGCCTCGTTTTAAGGAGTTATTGTTAGGAATCTCCCGGAGGGTCTTCTGTGGACTACTTCCCAGGCCCCCCTCCTCCAGCATCTAAGAATATGAATGATACCATTCTTTTTCCTTGCCTCCCAGTGACTGATAAGTGAGTTTGCATTTTTTCCCCCTCAGGATCTTGGGCAGTGCCCCTAAGGGCTGCATCACTGGATGAACATGGCATAGGACTCCAGTAAGGCTGTCCTGAAGAGGAACTGGTTTTGCTGGCAGACCTGTCTGCTGCTACCTACCCAGCAAACAGGATGCTGGGAACTCCATTCTTTCTAGCCCTATGGGAATGTTAGAAGGTGGAAATTTAGGGTTGGAGGTTCAAGGATTCAATGACAGGCATGAGGGCCTGGGTTCAGGCCTCAACGTGCAATTTGTGTTTCTCTCCTCACCTAGAGAAAGGAGCCAAGAGAAACAAGCACAGAGTTCTATGGCTTGGTGCTGCCCCATTGGAGAGGCTGAGGAAGGTGTCTGAAGGACACTCATTGGTTGGACGGAGTAAGGAGTCTTGGATGGGTGGATGAAGGAAATAGTTGCCGGAGGTGTGATTTGTTAAGATGACTGGAGGAAGATGGGCCCTTCGTACAACATGAATAAGTGCTTATGCTAAAGCAGCCATGTGATAAGATGGAGATAGAGAGGGATGGTTGCAGAAGGTGGACTCCACGGAGGAAGCAAGGAAAAGTTCATTTCTAGACTCTCCAGAGGGTGCTCCTCTTCCGGCACTTTCTTTTTTCCTCTTCTTCACTTGAGAGAGTTCATTTCCATTGTTTTGGGCCACCCAGTTGGTAATCCTGTCATATAAAAGCCGTAAGAAACTTAAACAGTTGCTTGAAGACACATTTTTCTCTCATTGCTTGATGCATTTCTTCCCTTAGGCAAAAAGTTAATATACCGTGAATTGATTTTTTTTTTTAAAGGGAACATCATGTTCTAAGTTGACTGCTTATTCTGCATCTCCGGCCTCATCCACCCTTAAAGCAAACATCTGCAGCAAGAGGCACACATGGGAGCTCTGGTTTCTCTAAGGACAGCTCACAGGCACAGGTGGGCCTGTCCTCAAATGCTACACAGCAGCGTAAATCTCCTTACTACCAGGTCAAAGATGGAAGGTCGGGCTGCGTGTGACGTCCACCTTGATAAACTGGAGGCAACATCATTTACACACGAGACACGGCTAGCCATGCATGCCTGACGTGAGATGGAAATGGGGTAGTCATCATTTATATTTAAATGGCTCTTTCCTCCAAAGAGTTTCAAGAAATTTACAGACTTTTACTTAATTAATTCTTGCAAGCCATCCATGGCGAAGGGGAAGTAAGGCTATCCATCCATCCCTCTTGCTGCTGGCACCTCAAGGTTTGGCCATTGGCTGCATTCCTCTTTATTCTTGTTTTCATGATTGTTGAGGTTCTCCTTTGTCGGTACACATCTACATTTGTGATGCTGGTATTCACATTTCCATTGAACTGTTCCTGAGAGCTCCTTGTTGACAGAAGAAATTGTCTTCTTTGATTCCTCTTGGGGACAGTGGGGCTTCCTCAGAAAGGTCCTGTTTACTTTGAAATGGCATAAAATTGTTTTCAAGATAGAGGAGAACTCTCAGTATCTCAGCAGACACTTCATATGTGCATATATGTATATGTGTGTATACATATTTATATATGTATATAATATATGTATAACATATAGAACATTCTATATATGTTCTCTATATATGATATGTTCTATATATTATATATGTTCTATCTGTAGAATATATGTTATATATATGATATATATAATATATCCACTCTTAGTGGGTATATATATATATACATATATATATATATATATATATATCCTGCCTTCAGATTATATCTAATTCATTTGCCCTCTGAGAACCAGTTGTAAAGAAGCAGAAGAGATGACTCTGGTCCCAACCCAATGATGTTGGAAAATTAGCACTCTGAATCTGAGCTCAGAGGTTCTTCCTTGCATTTATTGAACAGCAAGGACTGTTAACCAACCAGGTGCTTCTCCTAACCTCAGGCTTAGGGCTCTTCCACCACAAGCAGAAGAAGAAAGCACCTCCATGTTTGCTGGCTTGCCTTTGAGATGACGCGCCTCACCAGGCTTGGAAACCTTGATAGCGCTGCTGGTTCAGCCTCCTAAATATTTTCCAGTGATTGACTTTACTAAATGCCACTACCTCCTAATATAGGAAAACACTTTTTATTTGCTGTAGTGGTAGTGGTGGTGGTGGTGGTGGTGAAGCCAAGGACATCAGACATGCTAGAGAAATTCTCTACTACTGGTTGGTTCCATCATAAAGCTGAAATGTGAATTCTAGAATGAACAGCGGTGTGAACAAGTGGTACTTGCCTCCAGCCCAGTCATTTTTAAAGCCATCTACTGTGTCTGTGGCCAGTCTCCTCTCCCTAGATCCAACAGTGGGTGCTAGAACTCACAAAAATTTAAAACCTGTGGTTACTCAGAAACTATAAGAATTTCAGCAATGGCCTTTCAAAATTTCAGCACAAAGAAGTTTTTGAAAGCAAAAAGAACTTAACACTCTGGCTTACTCTGCTATTTGCATTCACATTTGCAGCTAACCATTTTATGCATAATTTGTAGCCATCCTGTTGAGATTGATTGAGATTGATATTATAGAAATGATCTAAATGCTTTATTCATACATACATACATACATACATACATACATGTATGCATACATGTATGCATACATTTACTTATCTTCAAAATGACCTGAAAAGACCAGAGGAGAATTAAGTTTAATTTCTTTGGTTGAGCATTAGGCTTGATAACAAGAATAATGACTTAATTAGCAGTTACTACGAGAAGAAAGTGATTGTTAGTAAAAAGACGAAGCTGAGAGGGGTAAAAAAGTCATTGCAAACTGTAATCAAAAACTCATGTAGATAGCTGGAATTTTGAAAGCCCCCTTCTCTGGCTTTGAATTTACATCATTTGCTTGGGCTTTTGAATACGTGCAGCCAGCCTGCAGAACAGCGTAGCTGAGCCTCTCTCACATACAACAAGAATAAAGGCTAGACAAGAAGAAGGCAAGTACCACTTGTTTGCCTGGCATTCCATTCTACAGTTCACACTCCAGTTTCATGATGGTATAAAGGAAGGAATTAGCCGAGACCAAGATGACATCACTGTCTCTTTTGGTTGGACTGAATAAGCGTGTGGAGGGAGGGACCAGGTTCCATCTGCATCTGCTTCTTTGGTAGCTGTGAGCAGATGGATGCTGAAGCAGAAAGGTAACTACATGAAGATCTGTGAGCTTCAGTCAGCTATATGCTGAGCCTTGTCCAGGTCCATGAGCCATGAAATTTAAGATGTTAGAGTTACATGCTTTATATCCACCAAAACCAATCAGTTACTGTTATTTTGAAGGATACTACCATTCAGAATGGAAGGAGATATGGAAAAAGAATATAAAATACAAACCTAATCTTTTAAATATTAATTATACGTTAAAATGATATTTTTAATATCTTGGGTTGCCAAATATTAATAAACTTGGTTTCATTTTCCTCTTAAAATAGAGCAGCTAGAGAATTTTAAATGCCATGTGTAGCCCACAAGATTCTATTGACAAAACTGATAGGCACCAGGATTAGCCTGTCTGCAATGCAAAGGAGCTTGAAAATGCTGACTCATGAAAAAAACAACCTCAAAAAACGGATCTGCAAGAAGGCGCAAGCATCCTTTGGCAACAAAAGCAGAAGCTTACTAGGAGTGGGAGAAGGAGTTGTAAAATATCCCTGCTACAGAGAGCTCTGTATTGGTGCCACCAGTACCCAAAGCCATAATATCAAAAAGAAATAAAACACGGATCTCAAAAATCCCTGCCTTGTCGTTTGAACTGGCTGAGAGAAAGCAGCTCTCAGCCTGCAGAGGTGAGGAGCCTGACTCCCACAGCACACAAATCCCCACTTTGATTTTCTCTTGATCAAAGATGGGACCTCGGTAATGAAAAGCAGCGAGCTAAAGGCCCCGGGAAGGAATTCCCCAGCAAGCTATACAAAGGCCCAGAGACGTAGCGAGATAATTTAATAACTGCATCAAGAATTTTCAGACCAGCATTTAAATCTCCAGGTATTGAACAACCAGAGAAACTAGCAATCAACACATTATGTGAGAAGCAGCAGGCTTTTCTCAGTCGGCAATGAGAACTAGCCAATGAAGGCATTGGCCAGGTTTGCCAAGGAGCAGCCAAGCAGTGCTCCCTCCTCCTCCCCCATGTCTTTATCTAGTCTTCCTTAGACAGGAAGAAAGTCCACCTTCATCACCCAAGAATGTTATCCTTATCTCCTTTCAAATCTTCCTAAGCTTAGGGATACCCATTTCTTCCTTGATACAAAGCCTGGTATTTAGATACCATCAGCATAACCTATATGATTCTGTGCATTGGCCAGTTGGTCTAAACGTTCTTGTCCAGAGTCCTCAAGCGCTCACACTATGAAGGATGCCAGGCCAGGGTTTGAAGGTCACAGCCAGAAACACACTCCAGAGCAGCTACAGCCAGCTCTTCTCTGCCTACATATCAATCAAGAGCAGAAACTTGGAGCAAATTAACATCAACAATGAGGTTTTATTGGTGAAAGTCATGTTTTGTTAACTAGCACGATAAGTGCAAAGCCAGGATCTCATTGGGGGGGCATTTAGGATATGCAAAATATATATAGGAATAAACTTTTAGAAATCCCACTCCATTGCCCAAGGGGTAAATATCCAGCAAGTGCTGTGTCCTGTATACTTCTTAGAGAAAGGGGTACTTCTTAGAGTATAAGTATAAGCAAGTGCTGTGTCCTATATACTTCTTAGAGAAAGTGCTGTGTCCTATATACTTCTTAGAGAAATGGTGTTTTTATTTGATCCCCAGTTGGATCTGGGCCCAGCCAGCCATGGGTTTGGGATGATTTCTGGTTTTTATTGGCAAATAGAAGAGACTTGGACTCCTGCCTGGTGAATGCTGCCACTTTTGCCTCAACTGAACCTCTTACAAGGAAAGGTTGCCGTACCTACACAGACAGCCAATGCCTTTACATAACTTGATAGGCCGCAGGGACTGGTCTGTTCTTGTTTTGGTATGGGCTGTTATTAAATAAGTATGTGATAGAATTTGTTTGAAATGTGAAGGTTTTGCAACCTGCTGGCCAGCTGATCGATTTCTCTAACTCCTTTACATTTCTTACAGTTGCTCTCCAGGGTTGTACATGACCCCCTAGTTTGGCTTAGGCCAGCGGAGTACAGCTATGTTTTCTATTCTGACGCAAGGGAGCCTTCCCTCATCCTGGAGTGTCATCCTTTCAACTTCCAGGGGACTGTCACATTCCCTCTGCATTCTTCGCCACGCCAACTCTGACTCTTCTCTAGGCTACAGCACCATCTCTTAAACCACACTGCATCTCTGAATCCCTGAGTTTCTGAAACCCTCACTGCCCAAGGCGTGTCCCACACAAATTCCCTTAGAGCATCCAGAGATGGGAGTCAAGCATTGGTTTTGTTTTTTCTTTTCTTTTTTTTTTTCTCAATGATTTTCTAGGTGGCCAATAAAATGTCTCAGTGGGTATAGATGGTTACTAACAAGCCTGACCACTCAAGTTTGATCCCCGAAAAAACCCCACAAGGTTTACTCTTGTAAATTGTCTCTGACTTCTACACATGTACATTGGGATAAGGGCACATTATATGTTCTCTCTCTCTCTCTCTCTCTCTCTCTCTCTCTCTCTCTCTGTCTCTCTCTCTCTCTCACACACACACACACACAGAGGAATGAATGAATAAATGTAAAAAATTTAAAAGATGCCCTGATTCCATTGTACAGTAAAGTCTGGGAGCACCAATTTCATAGCGATTTTTGCAGTAAAGACTTCACAAATCACCCCCGATAACTTAGGTTTCTCTGCACCCACAGAAGCCAGAAGAAGGAGTCATCTGGAACTAGAATAAAGGATGGCTGTGAGCTGCCATGTAGGTGTGAGGTGGTGGAGGTAGGAGAAGGAACTCCGGTCCCATGCAAGAGTAGCCAGTATTCGTAACTGAATGTAATTTCACTCTCAGTAAATCTTCCTGACCTTTATGCAGTATTTGCCTAAGTCCGTGGCCTTTTGCTTCCCTGAGTCAGCAAAGCAGATTCACCTACACATGTAATGAAATAGCTCCCGTTTTAAGCCATCATCTTTGGCTTCTATCAAGCATTTGAGATGCTGTTTAAATGATCAGCCTGTTGGAGTCACAGTGCTTGCTTGGAGAGGCAAGTTCAGGAACTTGAAAATATTTACTCTCTTCCCCTGCCTGTCTTCCACCCAAATCCCTCCCACGCAAACATTTTCTGGGCTGTTTGTCCTATCAACCATGCTTGCATCTGGCATGGATAGAAAGCTCCAGGCACAAACCCAGACCAAGGGCAAGGGCTGGTGAGCATAGCTGCCAATGTTAAGACACACACACACACACACACACACACACACACACACAAACAGTCCAAAGGAAGCTCTCAGGCACAGCTGTCTCCTAACGCAAACTGGTGCAGCAAATTAAGGCAATGTTCCCAGGCCACATCAGAGGAAGAGTGACTACTTTCTAGGGACCTCCAGGGTGAACCAAGGCTTGTGGAGATGGTACTAATGAAGGACATGCAAGATCAGTCTGAGTTGCTGGAGGGCAGTAACAGCCCCTTCCTTTCTTTAGGAGAAATTTGAGTTAATGGCTGGGCTCATACTATTAAAGCAAAGGAAAAAAAAATTGTCCATCTGATTTTTGCCACTGGGTGACATTAAAGTAGCCTCAAGGGTATAACTGACGTGGATTTATTACTCTGTGTGGTCACTGGGTGAATGGAGCTACAATAAGTGATTCACGATGCCTTTTCTCCACTTGATCCAGCTCAGCCCTATGCCTTCGAAAGCATGACGGCCTTTCCCTGCCAGGGCTGTCTGGTCGGATGCCTTTACAAAGCTCCATCTGAGGGAGAATTGTACCAGAGAAGAATGGAGATACGGGGTTTTGTGCGCAGCGAAAACTTTTTAAGAGTTGTTTTCAAATGAAGTTTCACATTCCAACTTATAAAATTGTTCTTATCCTCTTTTGCAACGTAGCAAGGATTAGCAATTCCCTTTTGGTGATCTCTGTTCAACAGCTGGCTACATTTTTAAATGTTACCAAATTCCTTAAACATTTCAAACTGTATTACACTTAGGGTTTAATTTCCTAATCTCCTCAGTGGCTTCAATTCAAACAAACCCTATTATAAAAAGAAGTAATTTATATAAATACAACAAATTAGAGTTTACAATTAATGACTGATAAAAATACTTTTCAATAAGCCCATTTAAATTAAAAACAAACAAACAAACCCTGTTTGTATTGAGAAGGCTGGGATTTAGCAGTACCACGGGAAGGGCAGGCATTTAAATTAGGATCAGATTCGTCCTCACATCAAAATAAGTACGTATCTGTTTAATTCTGAATAAAAGCATCAGATACCCAGTTAAAATTTAATCAGCACACTCAGTGGAGATACGCAAAGCTTAAGATGTCATGGAGATTAATTTATATAAAAGTAGTTGATCAAATAGAACACTTTTTCTTAACTGGTGTGACTTTACTCATATTGTTATGGGAGCAAATGAGTGACTGGGGTTGTTGTCTGCTAGGGGAGGCTGGACACCAGCTGTGGATCTCAGTCTAAAGGTAAATTCAGAGATTAGAAGTGCCTCTCACTATTGCCACCAGTGCCATGTGACCTTTACCTGAGTCACTGGGTCAACACAGACCCCAGAGTTTCCACATATGGTGGTCTTGCCGCACAGGCTGTCTGACTAACTTGCTGCTCATAGTAGAATTTTGCAGCCCCTGTGAGGCTCTCAACTGGTTGTCTTTACTGCTCAATTGCATTTATTTGCATATATTTGGGGGTACACACATATTACAATTGGGTCCCACAGATTTACCCCTCTTTCCCTTCTGCTGTATACCAACCACGTGGTTAAGGACTCTCCTAAGCTCTCAATGCCTGAGAAGGGATTCCTGGAAGCTTTGACGCTTCCTGACCATGTCCCTCCACTGACCCCTTGTTCTGGCCACACTACTGCATGAAGTTCACCCTGACTCTGGCTGCAGCATTTACCAACAGCAAGCAAGTTCTCATTCTGCAGACTTTTAGCTACAAATAGCTTCACTAGTTTTTCGTAACCTCCAGGTAAAGTGTTAAACGAACCAAATGCCACACAGCTCAGGAACTGAAAACTGGACAAACTGGACCAAGTCATCAAAACTTGGTATTTGCTAAGGAAAATGACCTTAGAAAGGATCCATCTGTAATGGAGAAAAAAGACCCAAGACACAAATAGGAGGCAGATGTACTGAATTCTTGAAAGCACACTCCACATCATTAATGTTTGTTTAAAAGCTGCTTCACTTTAACAAGGAACTACACACATGGTATATTGTGCATTTAGGCTCATGATTGGTAGTAAAACCTAATGCATGGCTGATCAAGTTTTTCTTTAGGAACTTGTTACAAAGTTGATCTATTTATTGAATAATTAATGGCTGTTTAATATTTAAAAAGTGATTCTTAGCATCAGATATTCCCTTGAGAAGAAATAAGGGAACTTTCTCTTTGGGGAGCTACAGGCAGCCAGCGCCTGTCTGGGACACACAGCCACCATGCTCAACACTCTGCTGCCCTCTTCCTCAAGGCCAATCCAAGTGGAACAGCAGCTGCTCACTGGTCTTAAGTATAAACAATAAACGCATATCCATAAGGACACCACGAACTTTTGGATAAAGAATTCAATGATGTCAAGAAATAGCCATGCGTATGATGAACATATTAATAGCCCGGGTACATAAATTACAATTGCCATTTTGTTTCTGACAGTATCTGGATGGTCTAACTTATTAGGCATTAGCTAAATGTGCTAAGCAGACCAAAGCCTTGCCCTAGGATGGGGAACAAGGCAGAAATTATTGTATAGTAATGAAGATATCCTTTCACTTTTAAATTAGAAACAATGTCACAAAGTTCCTAGTATAATCGCTTTAATTAAGCACAATTCATTCAATCCTTACACAGACCTTCCAAGATTGTTGCTGCACACAGCCAATTATAAATATCCAGAGACCTCCCCACTCTCATTACAGGAAACTAAAATACTAATCAATAATTCATCTCCTCACAATCTGGACATTCTATTTTGGGTATGATGCTTGCCTCTATTTTCGCCAAACATTCAATATACATTTTTTTCCCTTTTCACTTAAAAGGGGTTGGGGAAGCTGGAGAGATGGCCCAATGGTTAAATGCACTTGATGCTCTTGCAGGGGACCGAGGATCAATTCCTAGCCCCCACTACCTGGTTGGAAACTACCATGTGGGTACTGGGAACTGAACCTGGTAGAACATGAAATGCTTTAACCATGGAACCATCCTCCAGCCCCCATTTAGAGAAACTTTTAATATAATTAAAAAGTTTGTATTAGTACTTTAAACTGGCTAAGTTGGTGACCTATAAGAAAAAGAGAAATTTCCCCTTGTTTTTCTATATTCTATTTAAGGCAAGCAGAATGTCTTATAAGGAGCCATCACGACATGGCAGGAAGAGCATACTGGTTATTGTGCATGGTGGGAAAGTAGCTATGTTAGAGTTCTAATTGAAATGCATAGGACACGATGAAGGTCTGGTGTCTCTAGGGACTCATGCATGTCCTTGGGCCAAGCTGGACTTGCTGACTCCCTGTTCCCCATCCACCATGCACACTAACAGTTCATAGGGGTGACACTCTGTTTCCTACAGTAACCGTTAAATTAATTGGATAAAACTTACTGGGATATATTCAAGTAACAGTATAACAGTATTTAAAATTGCTACTTGGAGAAAGTAATTCAAAATAATTTGTTCTAAAATAGCCTCCGTCCAGTTTCGCCCCTGTTCCAGAAAAAGAATAATTCAATAACATTTAGAGATACTCAGTCAGGTTCCGGAGGGCTTATTATTTCTCTTCCAAGCACAATAATTCTGTCCCAGATCTTTCTTAGCATGAAGTACCTGTGATGTACTTAAAAAGAAAGTTTTAATTTAAGCTAAAAATTCTTAAAAGAGTGGCTAGCCCCTCCAAGTACTGCTCAGGTATGAATAACATTTGTGTGTTAGAATTTTCTGTCTGGGTTACACGATGTGTTTTGGATAACAAGGACATCATCTGAAGAAAGAGAAAAAGTGTTCTAACTATGGTTTAAGGGAGGGTGGGGATGTAAAAGAGTCAAGAACAAAACCTCTTTCACAACAGCTCAAAAATCCAGAGGCCAAATTTATTCATTCGTTTGGCTTTCAGGAGGCAACTGCTTTGTCCCTGCAGTATTGTCCAAGCTCACTTAAAAAGGAAGCAGAACACAGAGGACTGAAAATTCTGTTCCTATTGCCATGGTGAAAACTGGGCAGCCGAGACGCCAAGCCCTCCACCCACTCCCCACAAGTGGGGTGGTCTCCGTTTTCTTTTGTAACCTCACCACTGAACTTGAAAGCAATATTAGACGTTAGACAGGAGCCCTCTGTCTAGGCTCTAAAAAGATACTTGATACTTCAAATATCAATTCGGGAATGAGAAAGCAGATCATAAGAGGAGAGAAGAGATCTTAAGGCTTGTGTGTGTGTGTGTGTGTGTGTGTGTGTGTGTGTGTGATGGAACACATGCATTTGACATGAAAGCAGAGGCGGGCATATTAGGGGAGAAGGGAACAGGCCAAAGGTGGATGAAAGGGGCATGGGAGAGGGCAGTGGGTGAGGGGAGTCACGACAGAGCAAAGGATGAAAAACGACATGGTGCAACCCATCATTCTGTATGATAACTTTAACAAGAAATCCGTTTACATCCAATATTATTCCATGGAAATAGCGCCTCTTTCCATCCAATCACCAAGGATACAAAACTAACAAAAGATCATCTAGACAGGAATTCTCCAGGACCCCACCCCCACCAGACATGTTAGTCAGGCTTACAATAGATATTTCCCACATCTTAGGAAGGGTCTGTTCCTTGCAGCAGAATCTAACCAGGAGACTTCTCTCTAAAACCACCGGAAGGAACCCCCCACTGGCATGATCAATCAGTCTCCTGTAGCTTCAACAGGCATTCCACAGCAAAGTCTATGGAAAATGTTAACATTTCATCACTTCCTATTCTGAGCGCTGTTAAAAATCAGGAAATCACTGCGACTCATCGATCTTTACAGGGAAAGGAACACAATGGCATAGATCTACAGCCTCCTGACGGCTCCGGTCAATGGCTGCTTTTCAGCCAACATTCTATACTATGGGAAATTACATATTAAGCCATCATAGCGAGAACCATCCCAGGTCGAGTCTCTGTTAAGAGACTTAATGAAGGGTTGAATTTACTGCCTATGATATGGCAGAAGGATAGATATGTGTGAGTAGTCTGATTATAACCTGGGTTGAATAATTTTACTTTAAACTAAAACACAACTTTAACTGCAGCTAGGAAGAATTCCATCAGAAAGCCACATCCTAAATGGCTACTGCAGATTTACTGTAGCTATTTTAACCTCCAGGTTACCTTGTAAAATTTTTATAATTGTAAAAGTGGAATATGAAGTATGAGGTCCTGCGATATGATTTCATAAAGCTCGATATATGTGCATTGACTAGAATCTGAAGATATTCTTTGTTCTTCCACAACACATGCAAGGAATCTAGAGGCATCCTACTGAGCTATGGAGGGTGTGCCCTTGGAAACAATTTCTGAAATGGCATTCAGGCATGAATCATGGGACTTCAGTCCCCAGATGGCATCTCTAGGGTTCAGTGACATCCCATGCCCACTGTACAACTCAGAGTGAGTGCAGAACAGCCTGCTTAGATGTCTGTCCACTGGTCTCATACTGTGACCGCAAGGGCTGGGACTTAGTACATGGTCTGAGTGCATGTCTATGTTCCAATAGCTCTCGCTTTACTCAAAAAAAAAAAATAGCAGACACAAAATTCAACCTGAAACTATGCTTCCCAGCTGTTCTTTAGTAACTGAAGGTCAGCCCAATAATACCAGAGGAACCGCCATTTAAATGGTGACAGGTGAGTTCACCCCTTGAACCATCTCACTTGCTCAATTCTTTATTTTGTGCACTGTTCTAGATTGATAGCTACTCCTGGATTTGTTGAGCATTGACTCTGTGTGTCAAGACCTGTCCTTAGAGCTTGATATCTTAGTTCATTTTACCTTTAAAACAACCCTGAGGCTCGTGCCACATTGTCCCATTTAAAAGAGATAAGATAACTTAAGAACAAGGCTAAATGTTTACCCAAAGTTATACAGATTGTAAGATGTAGCA
The DNA here is from genome assembly GCF_000001635.26 of Mus musculus. NCBI lineage: Eukaryota > Metazoa > Chordata > Mammalia > Rodentia > Muridae > Mus > Mus musculus. The sequence goes on along the minus strand of NC_000069.6, from coordinate 53,205,386 downwards.
TAGAGGGAGCCAAGCAGTGTAGCATGTGTATACACTGTCTCAGTTGTGTTCCCTGCAATACAGAAGCCAGTGATGAAGAGGCTTGGCCTAGCCCTAGAAGTTTACAAAATTACATGCAATACAAAGATACTGTATATACCTCTAAGTGAAACAAAATCCCATGAACTGCTTGGGGTTGGGGGAGGAGGAAGAAATGCTAACTAGCAAAAGATGAGTAATACCTTATGCAGAACAAACAGCATTTGTTAATCATTTTACGTCAATTGTGCATTCTTCTATTGAGAACTGTTTTATGCCAAGTCTTCAGAAACTCTGTAGCCAAATAACTATAAAATGTAACCACAGAGCCAGTTCTCAGGGAATTATCCTGCTTTTAATGTAGGAAAATGAATTTGATTATTCATAAATGATGCTTCCATTGAAACTGCAAACAAGAGCTCTATTTTTCAAAGCAAGTATATTTCAAATGAGGTTTTCCTGCTGTCGCTCTGGTTAGTAAGTGAACACATTTGTATTTGTATTAGTGATTTCGATCTAGCATGCATGCTGACATGTATACCCACAAGGACAGGGCTCAGGCTGTTCATGAGTCAGATGTACATGTGACCTTTACTCAGATTTTTTAAAAAAATGTGCCCAGTGCCCAGTGCCCAGTGCCCAGCAGCGTCCTTCTGCTCCTTTGGAATCAGGACCACCTCTTCCCTAGGGTAACTCTTACTCTGTCTCTGTTTTCACAGAAGTAGAGCAGAAATCTCCCACTCTTCTGTTGTGTTGTGGCTTGTTTCACTCACGGATGTGTGTGCTGGTGAACCCCCACACCGAGTACGGTCATTATTGGCTTGTTTTCATGGTTTCACAGCATGTGGGAATATGCCAGGATCTATCAGATTTTAGCCACACCAGTGGCAGCTTAACTGAGGGACTGATCTTGTCATTTTCCGCTGGGCTTCAGCTGAAGGAATCCTCATGGTGTATTTTGGTTGGAAGATGAGCTGACTAACCAGGCTCTCCTTCTGCAAATGTCTAGATGAGCCTTCCAGGAATTTCTTTAGGGTCACGTATTCACCCTATTTCTGAGTCACACTAATGGGTGTTAGATATAATGCTCAAGTTCCTCTTGCTTTAGGCTCCATCTGACTACTTATGTTAAAACATCCTGTGAACGTCTTGCATAGAAAACTTTGGTAGAAGGGAAAAAACTGCCAGTTATCTGTTTTATCTCTGCCTAACAACTTAAATGCATATTAGTGGTTAAGGTCTCCTTACCCATTGGCATTTAGACTCCTGAGAGTATTGGAAAGATTGAAGGTAATTAAACTGAGAGAAAATTAGCATGTTAACTTATTTAAAAACATAAATAATTCACCAGAATGAGGCCAAATCAATGCCTTTGTGGAGCTACGGGGGCTTGTGTAAAATGCCGAGCATGGTCCTCTTTTTTAAGAACAGAATTCAAAGCATCCCTTGGATGAGTCTAGTGGCTTCTTTCCCTAACCTGAATGTAGCAGATGGCCAGTGCATTTGGTGGAGACTGCATTCCTCATCCCCGGGGGCAGGCCCACTTGGCCTGCTTTAACTTGTGCTGGGCCTTTTTTGTAATAGTAACGGATGGTGGAAACATCTGGAAAAATAACAGGACTGAGTTGGTGGGACAGAAGACCTAAGTGAAAGAATCAATTTTGAATTTTTAGAGACAGACAGGGTTTAGACCAATGGAAACGGATGGGTACTCATCCCTCTGGCCTTAGGAATACTTGCCCATCACAATACTGCTTCACCAGACAGTGGAGGGCAGAACAAATCAGCAACGTTGAGGAAAAATAAAATTTGTGTATGCAGTATGCACATATCTGCACATACCCTAAATGTGATTTCAACATGTTAACAGTGTGAGCCTCTCAGAGCAAAGGCAATTTGCCCATCAGCTGTTGCCCCTCTGTGTCATATGGCATCTACGGGGACAGAAAGGATTCAAATGGAAGAAAATGTTTTGGGACAGCAAACAAAGGCAGAGTACTGAGTAAAGGAGAAACTGCAAGAGAGGCCAGAAAATTGAGTGGGAACTGAAGCTCTGTGCTGGGAGTCAGGGAGCTTGGAGCGCCTGGGGGGAGATAAGCAGAGAAGGCTCTAGAATTCCAATAAAGGTCACACCCTCAGATAACACCCAGGAGAGCTGGTGTACTCCTTATGTGTGTCAATATATCCCAGGGTCTAGGGCAACACTTGGTGCAGTGTAGATGACTAGAGAAAACCACATGATAGTAAGGGCCTTAGTTACCTAGTTAACGGAGTGTCAAAGTGATACTTAGAATTTACTTTTAAAAGGTAGAGAATAAAAAGACCTCCTCTTTTCCCATGCAGGCCCTTAAGTATTTGGGCAATAAAAATCACATGTGTGCATCTGGAGGAAACCAGAATCAGATTTACCCACTTGATGCATGAATGCATTATTTAAGTCTCAAAGAAAAGATAAAACGCTGGCTTCGTTTTACAGTTTACACGAACATAAATCACACACAGGGAAGTTATAAAGTCACTGAGCAGTTTTTAAAAGTTTCATAGCTCTGCTATAAGAGGTTGAAGAAATAACTTATATGTGGCTTGCAACTCAGACTCCCCTCCTGAAGCAGTTTGCTAGCCCTGACACTTATCATCTTCTTGTCTCTGACAAGCATGTGGGTTTGTCACCAGGCGGTTCATGACGAATATGTTTTATGTGCTCGCACAAGGTTGCTTGTGAATGCTGCTTTGCTTTAAAGTGTCCCGCTGAGACGTAAAGCAAGTTTAGCAATGCCCACAAGCAGATAGAGATGTCGAATGAACAAAGCTAGAAGAAGCCAACGTGCCTTTGTTATGCGTCTCATCATTGTCCCTTCTTTCCAGCAAGCCATCCATGCTGCCACACGCTCCACTCAAGACAGCTCTCCACATAGCAACTAACCCGGCAGGCTTCTGGCCCCAAGCACTGTTGGCAGACATGGTGCAAAATCCTTGGGAAGCCGGCAGTGGCTAACCAGGCTGACTGTGGTCCTCACCATTCTTTAATGAAGCCAGGGCTGCCCAAACCAATTGGCTAGACACCTCCATTCCTCAAAGCTGGAAGGAGGAGCCAAAGTGGGAGTTTTTGTTATTCCTGTTGAAGATGCAGTTTTGCATCTTCCTTGTCCATGTAACTCAGAGTTCCCTACTCCCTTCCTGTTTAAAAAGGTGAATGAGAGGAGGAAGAAAGTCACACCCAACATCCTTTAGCAAAACTCTCCCTCGTTACCCAAATGCAAAAGTTCATTAGCTGAATAAACCATTCTCCTCAGACCTCTTTATTCCATTCTCTCTGCCCTTCCCCCTCCTTTCGTTTTAACCATTTGGGTTAGAATTAAGTCTTTGTGATACTCAGCACATTTAGGGACTCTCAAGCAGCCAGCCAGGCCTGGTGCTTGGGCCCCTGGCAGGGCTGACTTTGTGGGCTCCGTTCCAATCAGTGAACGGATGAGACGAGGAGACCCTCCAAACTGGTCCTGTGTCTGCAAGTGATTCACACCATAAACACGCCCAGGAAATGAATCAGAGAGGCATGGGATTGGGAGTGCGTCATGGAATCGAGAGCTCGGGGGCATCCTGGGGAGGCAGACACTCATCTGTGGCCCAGCAGCCTCTCTGCAAAGCAGAGCTGTAGCAAGAGAATGCACCAGAAGAATAACACTCCGGGGCGTTATAAGATGCTCTCAAACTCAAATGAAGCAGACCCAAACCCTCAGCTCCTCGCCACACTCCCTGTCCCTCCAAGTCTGTCCTCGCAGAACAAAGGCCTGTGTGGATGAATGAGCAAACGAGCGAGAGGAAAAAAGAAACCACCCTTTTTTGACTATAACCAGAGTCTCATGGGATTTGAAGAAATACTGTGATTATGTTTAAATATTCACTGAAAAGTTTATTTAAGAATCCTCATTTATACAGGGAATTATCCACATAGAGCACAGTAGATTCAGAGCTTAAAAACCTGGTTGGTTGATAGTATACTCTGATACGTACGAGAATATTGTAGGAAAAGAGAAAAGTAACTTATTTTCTTAGGGTACAACAGATCTGTCTGACTGGTAAGGTCACTTTTCTATTAAGGAACCCACCTAGCCCCCCAGCCCCTGTTTTAAGAGAACTGCTCTCATTTTGCGTTTTATCTAGAATTGGCTTAGAACTCATGTGGCAGGCAGGAGAGTAGAAATAATCAAAAGCAAGGAAGAGGCCTTTTTTCAGTGTGTGCAGTGGCGATGTCATCACATGCTATCAGAGTGACGCCTGCAAGGCCCCTTCCGAAGCGGAGCTCCTCACGGCTCCAAGCAGCCCTGTGCCCTCCACAGTCATACAGATGGGGCTTTTGATTTGGTGACAGCAAGATCTCCACGTGGCCTTAGGTTTGAAACGTTTTCTTAGGGCTGGTGAGGTGGCTCAGTAGTGAAGGGCACCGGCTGCTCTCACAGGGGACCCAGGTTTGGTTCCCAGCATCTACATGCACACAACCAACCACCCGGAACTCAAATAAAGAAACAAATTGCCTTTAAGGTCTAGAAGTGTCTGCTCACTCTGTTGAGCAGGAGGAGTGTGTTGCTCTTCTGAAATGAACTAAAATACTTCAACTTCTATTAAATCCTCTTACACTCTTAATTATGGAAAATAGCTCCTAATTCCTTCTAAATAGCATTCTTTAATCAAATTTTTAATCATTGTAATTTCTACACAAGGTCATCCCCAACAAAAACATACTGTCCAGAAAACTTTTTTTTTTTAATTTTTCCCCTGAAAGGGATATGTTAGTACTTGGCAATTTTTTTTCTAAAAATACTTTAAAAGTCTAAGTTAAAAACACAGAGAGCAATACTTTTCAGTAATGTGACCAAAGACACTGGAGGATTTTAGAGATGACACAGCTTAGCAGCCTTGTGTTCCAGGAAGATCCGACTCACCAGCAGTACCCGATCTGCTCGGGGCATGTCTCATAGAGTACTGTGAGCCAGCCTTCCTCACTGGACCCAATATGCGGGATAATTAGCCTATGAGGGAAACGTTGTCAAGGTGGAATCCGTGGTCTCGGCTTCATTGCTGGAGGCAAGGCTTATCAAGGAGTGAACAAATGAGAGACTGACACTGCACCTCAGCCTGGAGCTAAAGAAAGATGCTCGCAGTCTCCCTAATTATCTGCAGACCTCACTTATCCCCATCCACTCTCCTAGTGATGCCAGTCTGAGGAACAAGCCTTTTATACATAGGCCTGTGGAGCGAATGGAGACCCAGTTACAGGAGATGTCCTGGAGCTCTGGTCCTCTGGGGTCAACAGCCACCATTCTCCCAAGACTTGTTTTCTAACTGGAGCCCACAGCAACCATCAAAAATGATGTTTATTTCGCAAAGCCTTCAGAGTTTTGGTTCTCATGCAATCCTCACCATATAGAGTACAGCCATGAACATCCAAGCGATCTACACTTCAGTTTGAACTTCTTAAACAGGTTTGACGGAGAAGCCACTGACCCTTGTGTCTTTGTTTTGTAAATAGCACCTACTGTTGCCAGTGTTCTGAGAAAAGCATAAAACAGGCATTTAAAATGACTAAGGGACAGAATGGTGGCCACTAGACACCAGGCCTGTTGGAAAATGGAGATACATGGAATTAGATGCAGGGTTAATAAAAACAGTCAAATCTGAGGGTTTTCTCTGGCTTCCTGTATCAGAGTTAAGTACTGGTTGTGACAACCTACAATACATTTCATAATCACTACAAGATATGATAACTCCCAGCACACAGGAAAAATTACCATCATAGGACATGGTAGTAATTTTTACCTTTATTCGACCAATGTAATCAAATATTTATATTTGATTATTATATCATATTCAGTGCAGATATAAATATTATATCTCAATAAAAATTCTAAGCCAAAAGGGGTCTGCAACCCTATAGGTGGAACAACAATATGAACTAACCAGTACCCCCCAGGAACTGTGTCTCTAGCTGCATATGTAGTAGAGGATGGCTTAGTCGGCCATCAATGGGTGGAGGGGCCCTTGGTCTTGCAAAGATTATATGCCCCAGTATAGGGGAATGCCAGGGCTAGGAAGTGGGAGTGGGTGGGTTGGGGAGCAGGGCAGGGGGAGGGTATAGGGGGATTTGGGGATAGCATTTGAAATGTAAAGAATTGTTCAGGAAGAAATTCCTTCTCACCTGCCAGAAAACCCCGCAGCAGCTCCAACAGCAAAACCACGAGTTAATCCAGCCTAGTTTCTTAGGATGGGTTTGTGACTATCAAGGTTGAGGAGCCCAGAGACACTCAGGTCCAGAATTAATACCTCAAGACTCTAAGTAGGGGAAGGGTTTCTTCTCAGAAAGCTCTCAGAAGGATGCTGGAGAAGCTTCAGCAGATGGTGTTTCCGTCTGGATGTGAGAGACCCCTGGAAGGGATGAGCATGCCAGACAAGAGAGGGAATGTTCTGCACAGGGTGCTGAAGGCCACAGGCACGATGCACACTGTTGGAGATTCTCTTGTCTGTGTTTGCCCCATACACTCTAAGATTGTTTGCTTAGCTAGGAAATTATTTGTCCTGGGAGGGTTTCTCTTTTTTTCCTGCAGTTGGATCTCACACACAGCAATAGCATGCAACATTGTTTAACATTTTTCTCCCAATCTAGGAAATAGTTTTGTGATGCAATTGAAAAGGCTCTGTGTGCTATCATTTCTGTCTTGCGTGGAGGGGGGTCATTTTTATTTCTGGTGGTCTACCTAGTAACTGCCTGTCAGACAGACAGAGCCAGACAAAGTATGGAATCATAAATGTGTCTATCCAATGTTCTGTTTGTCCCCTAAGGACACACTGCCAATCACAGAGAAAGATAAAAACAAACAAACAAACAAACAAAAACCCAAAAAACTAAAATGAAAATTTTTGCTACCAGAATTGCTCAGTTTGAAGAACACTGTCTGAAAAACAAATTTCAAGACACAACAGATCATGATATTCATTTAGTTTAAATCCCTCAGTCATAGACATGCTCCCTTTAAACTACCTTACAAAATACAAATGACAGTTTAATTTTTTAGGAAGATCACCAAAAATTGAATTCCATACCATTATACTATGAGCTCACAGTACTCTAATGACACATATACTGTGATGAACTAGACTGTAGCATTATGACCGTGCCTACATATTGAAAGAATTTAAAAACCATTTCAATATCATTTAGATTTCATTGACAGTGTGTGGTTTTACAAAGTACAAAATCAGGCATTTCACTCTAAAAAAGATCATTATTTCTAAATGAAGAGAGTTGCTTGGCATGCTTCCCTGGTCTCAGAATGGACGTGTGACCCCACTGTGAACATGGAGGTCATTAATGGAAACCTTCAGCTGTCAATTCACTCAGTCCTACAAAAGACTTTCCAAAGAACGGGGCAAGGTGGAAGATGGTTTCAGACGGACCTGGTCTGGAGGCTGACTACACATGAACCCTCTTCTGTAACACACTTGAACTCCTGTAACCTGGTTAAAAGCACACGTGCAAAAGAGACCAGAGGAAGAGACCAGTAGACTAAGTAGCAGACTGGTGCCATAAAGCCAAGTCTGGGCTGAGCCCCAGCGACTGGCTTAGGGTTACTGCTCTCGCTTTATTGTGGTTACTGCTTGAATCCTGTGCTGGAGCCCCAGCTCATGCCACTTCTAGCTGATATTTTCAGGGATAATTAGGGCTCGGTACTTGATAGGCAAGTTCCTGGCTAAGTTTTAAGGGAAGCGGTGCTCCTCTGATATTTTCCTGCCTAAGTAGCAGAGAATGGTGTGCCCCATTTCACTGTAAACCATGACAGGTTCTGAAGAATCAACATGGCACAGTCCACACCAGGAAGGAAACAGAGTTGAGGTGCATCCACAAGTTCTGCACTAAAATACATTCTTTCCGCTCAGAGCTTTTCCCTCAGCAGTTTATTTGGGGGTCAGGTGCCTTCACTGCAGGCGAAGCACCACAGTGGCTTGAGATACAACAGGGGAAACTAAGGCAGTGAACCTCCTCCATACGGGCTGCCTATAAACCAACGTTGGTAAATAAATACAGCGTAGAACACATTCTAAAAGACCACATACCAGGCGCTCACCAAAACCGTAGTTTCTCCTGAAGTAGCTCATGCAGTCAGATGAAAATACAACTGCAGTTATGAGAAATGCCTCAATAAAATGAAAGTTTTTATAAAATAGCTTAACCTTCTATGAACATTAGAAAAATTAGATTTCCTTTTTACAGTCAATATCACTGTTTCTGAGAATGAAGGGTTTTTCTTTTGTTGTTGTTTTTCTTTTTTGATGGTGTGTGGGGCATGTATATATGTGTATGTGTACAATATATGTTCTTGTTGGTGTGCACTTGTGTTTGTGTGTGTGTGTGTGTGTGTGTGTGTGTAAGTGTGTGCGGAGGCTGGAGGTCATCCCAGCATCTTTCCTTGACCACTCTCCACCTTTATTTTCTGAGACAATCTATTTTACGGTCCAGCTTGCCAATGAGCTTCAGAGACCTGCCTGTCTCTGCCCCCTTCCCTCAGAAATAAGGTTACAGATACCCACCACCATGCGGGGCTTTTATATGGATGCTGGGGATCCAAACTCAAGTCTTCATGCTTGCATTAGAATACTTTGCTGATTAAGCAAAGCCCTTATTTGCTTTTTAAAGACAGGGTCTTACTCTCCAGTTCTGCCTGGTCTGCAGCTATATAGTCCAGTTTCGCACAGACTCCTGCCTCTGTCTCCCAAGTCCTGCTGTACAGGCATGGCCAGGAAGAATAACATTTTAAGAAAGCATAATAAAATGAAAATTGTAAAAAAACAATAAACACCGAGGGTGAAAAATTAATTAAGTAATCAGGAAGCTACTGTGACTTGGGTCTCACACTGATGAGGACAGTGAGACCCCCCACACATTGAATGAGTGGGAAGCACAAGGCAGGCAAGGAAGGCGCTCTGCAAAGTGGGTACGGAAAATTTATCACCTGCTATGTACCACTTTACATTCTCATAAATAAGCAGCAAGATAGTGTCCGATCGACTATCACGGAGATTTTTTACAAAGCTGAAGTGTGTTGTTACAATTCTCCAGGCTAATGAAAAGAGCTGGGTATAATTACAGAGATCTGGAACCTGTGTGCTGATCATGTCTTAGAGGGCATTATACATCCCCAGATAACTTCTGAGGACTCAGAAGTAATAGAGGATAAACTCTCAGCTGATTTGCATACTGGAACCGGGGTTTAATTTTGCACTCCTAAACCGTGTTAGACAGATTTATTAGGGTAGGAATGACACATAGCCAAGCACACGGCTTTACCGCATATAATCTGGTAACTTGAGGCAGATGCCGTGAAATCAAGGCTACAGTCAGGATAATGAGCACTTCTGTCAGCTCTCACTGTCTTTCTGCCAACTTGTAACTCATCTCCCTCTCTGCCAGAATCCCTTTGTTTCTGTACCTTTCTTCCTTCCCACCCGTCTCCCCCACCTAGACCTCTGCCTCATCCTGGGACAAACACTGGCTGGTTTCTAGAGAGTGTAAATGAAACATAGTGCATAATCCTGGCCCTGAGTCATGGAGCGTAATTATCCCGAGCGTCCCCCATATTGCATATATGAGTACTTCATCCAGTCATTGTTTGGTAACAGTCCAAGACATGGAGATGCCAAAATTGGCTCATACATTTACCTGCTGATAACATCTGTTTCTAGGTCTTAGCTATTATGAACAAGGTTGCAATAAATATTTATATATAAGTCTACGTATGGACACATGTTTTCTTTGTTATAGGAGTAATTGCATGGTTCTTAACTTCTGAAGGTAGTCCCAAACTGTTTTCAAAGGGCTTTTACCACTTGTAAGAACAGACTCCAAGAAGTTCTTCTAAAACTCACAAAAAGGCCCCTCTCCCTCCAAAAAAGGCAGTGATTAGGTATTCAATTTCAATTAAAACTGTGGTTTTCAGAGTGAGGTCTGGGAGAAACCTACTTTAGAGAGTGCTATTCTTGTTCAGCACTCTTGCTTGTTGTGAAGTGACACGCACGTGACATTCTCTCTTCATGCCCAAAGAACCAAAGGAAATGCCAGTGTCTCTTAAAAAAAAAAAAAAAAAAAAAAAAAACCCTTCATGAGACAAACTAAAACCATACCTATCAGTGTCAACCCTGAAACGTGCACACTTTAAACGTTCTGACCAAACAGAAACTTCATAGTCTCCCCTTTCGGATGAGGCAGCCGGGACATGGGCTTGCTTTTGCTATCTTTTTGCTTTCTTTCTGTCTGTCTTTCCTCCCTCCCCCCCCAAAATATCATTTTACTTGAACAACAAGAATCAGTGTGATATTGTTCAGACCTGAGTATTTGATAAACACTTTCTCTGTGGTGAGCACAGGCCTGACCATTGTTTATTGCCAAAAATAAAATATGAACTTTCAAGCAAAAAAATAAGATTTTTCTATAGTGTGCTTGGCCACTAATCTGTAGAGAGAGGCTGATAAGAAAAGGTCACTAGTGGTGTTAGTAGATTTTTTTTTTTTTGGTCGCAAAGTGATACATATAAATATTGGGAAACTCTATACCAGTTACATGGCATTACAAACCACAGGTGGGTAAAGGCTCCTCCTGATGATGAGCCCGAGTAGATTTGACGCCTGCCCCGTGTGTCACCACAGCTAGAGAAAAACAGCCGTTCCTGGGCTCAACATCAATCAAACTTTAAGAGACAACCACTTGTCAAATTGTCTGATGGCATCATAAAAGAGTTTAACCATTTGAAAATGTTATTTAAATTACTGCTTTTTGGGGGAGGGGGCAACTGCAGATATGCATAAGCTCGTATTTCTGTCATGTGTGTACTCAAAGCAACTTTTTGCAATAAACTGAAGGCACAGACAGATATAGCAACTTAAATCTCCTTTCTTAAACTAGACAGAGGTCAAGAAAATGATGATTACAAAAATTACAATAATTCTGCTCTTAACTCTAGGCGGGAGAGTATATTTATAAAATATATTAATTTTAATAATATTAAATTAAGATTTCTGGAATCATAGTATATTTGATCTATTTTTAAACAGAATCCTATGCAAAACAGAATTACGCAGTGGAAAATAATCTGGTCGGTTAGTCAGTCAGTTATACGCAGATCAATTCAAAGTGTTAATTTTGTGGGAACCTACCTTTACCGAAACATCCAGAGCAATATTTAAGTAGCTATATGAGTACAAGCCTAGACGAATGGACACAGACAGTGACTTGAGGGCGTGGTGCGGGGATTTCTAACAGGAGGGTATGCACACAGAGGTAGGGAAGTGGACACAGTGCATACAGCCTTTGTCTCATATCAATACAGACACGAAGATAGTGCTATCTTACAAATGTATCAAAAAGAGGAGGCAGTGGCACAGCAAGATGGCTAAGTGGGCAAAAGTGTTTGCCACACAAGCCTGGTGGCCTGCAATTGATCCACAGAATCGCTGTATCGATGGAAGGAGAGAACTGACTTTATAAGGTTGTCCTGGACTTCCACACACATGTTATGGTACACACACACATGAGCACACACACACACACACACGTACACAAGGGATATTTTTTAAAAAGGCAAGGAGACAGCATGATCTGCCCTTTGGATGCCAGCCAGCTCCTCACTGGAACAACCTAAGGTACAAGGGGACCAAGAAGCCACAGTGCCATAGGTGGAAAGTCAGTGGCAATCAAACATGGGTGCCCTCCGACTCTCAAGGCTCCTCCAGCTGCTGCACTTGCTATGAAACCCCACCCTGCCAAGGCCAGAGACTCATGCAGAGCCTCTAAGGTGGCCAGTTTGGGGAAGACCTGCTAACCAGCTGGCGGCAAGTCGCTCTATCAAACCCCTTCCACTTCAGAGACTCATCCTGTCCCACAGTGGCATACAGAGCCACCTTCCCTGCAAGGTGACTCTGCCAATGCCACCAGCTAGAGACCCACAAAATGCCTGATGTACTATTGTATTTACATGCCATTTCCTCAGAAGAAAGGGCCCATTGTATGGTAAAGGAAATGCAAGAGTAAATAAGAGAGAGAGCTCGCTAGTAAAGGAACCTTGAGGAAGGAGCTAAGATGCCAGGAAAAGTTCATTACCTGTCAGGTGAGCGGTGTACCTTCCTGGCATGATGGGAGAGAAAAATGAGATATTAGACAGATAGATGATGATAGATAGATGATAGATGGAAGGTAGGTAGATAAGAGATAAATAAAAATAACATTAAACTTTTGTCAGTTTTTATTAAAAGTAAGGAGGCTATAACATACATAAACCAGAGTTTTTTGAAGTCTTCAACAATTTCCAAGCATACAAAACAGTCTTGAACACAAACTGTTTGGGAACCAGTGATACACAAGAGCCTTATGTAGCTAAATATTCTGAGAAATGCTTCCAGAAATAGCTCTAAAAAAATATCTCATAGATTAAAAAAAAAAAAGACTGAAGAGAGAGGGCTAATGTTCACAGGATCTGCAAAGATGTGAAGTTGTAAGTAATTTTATTCTTGGCATTTTGTTACAGTTTTATAAAATGAGCACAGATTGTTTAAGTCAACAAACGAACATCGGAAGAGAGTCAGTCAAACAGGGTAGCTGCTTTGGTGGAGAGAAGAAAGTGTTCTTCACTGTCTACTTCCTCGTTGGCTGATGCCTGCCTTTCTTTGCTCCCTGACCGAGCTTCTTTTTTCTTCTTCTCTCTCTCTCTCTCTCTCTCTCTCTCTCTCTCTCTCTCTTTCTTTTTTTTTTTTTTTTTCCATTTTTTATTAGGTATTTAGCTCATTTACATTTCCAATGCTATACCAAAAGTCCCCCTTACCCACCCACCCACTCCCCCCCTTTGGCCCTGGCGTTCCCCTGTACCGGGGCACACAAAGTCTGCGTGTCCAATGGGCCTCTCTTTCCAGTGATGGCCGACTAGGCCATCTTTTGATACATATGCAGCTAGAGTCAAGAGCTCAGGGGTACTGGTTAGTTCATAATGTTGCTCCACCTATAGGGTTGCAGATCCCTTTAGCTCCTTGGGTACTTTCTCTAGCTCCTCCATTGGGAGCCCTGTGATCCATCCATTAGCTGACTGTGAGCATCCACTTCTGTGTTTGCTAGGCCCCGGCATAGTCTCACAAGAGACAGCTACATCTGGGTCCTTTCGATAAAATCTTGCTAGTATATGCAATGGTGTCAGCGTTTGGATGCTGATTATGGGGTGGATCCCTGGATATGGCAGTCTCTACATGGTCCATCCTTTCATCTCAGCTCCAAACTTTGTTTCTGTAACTCCTTCCATGGGTGTTTTGTTCCCACTTCTAAGGAGGGGCATAGTGTCCACACTTCAGTCTTCATTTTTCTTGAGTTTCATGTGTTTAGGAAATTGTATCTTATATCGTGGGTATCCTAGGTTTTGGGCTAGTATCCACTTATCAGTGAGTACATATTGTGTGAGTTCCTTTGTGATTGTGTTACCTCACTCAGGATGATGCTCTCCAGGTCCATCCATTTGGCTAGGAATTTCATAAATTCATTCTTTTTAATAGCTGAGTAGTACTCCATTGTGTAGATGTACCACATTTTCTGTATCCATTCCTCTGTTGAGGGGCATCTGGGTTCTTTCCAGTTTCTGGCTATTATAAATAAGGCTGCTATGAACATAGTGGAGCATGTGTCCTTCTTACCAGTTGGGGCTTCTTCTGGATATATGCCCAGGAGAGGTATTGCTGGATCCTCCGGTAGTACTATGTCCAATTTTCTGAGGAACCGCCAGACTGATTTCCAGAGTGGTTGTACAAGCCTGCAATCCCACCAACAATGGAGGAGTGTTCCTCTTTCTCCACATCCTCGCCAGCATCTGCTGTCACCTGAATTTTTGATCTTAGCCATTCTCACTGGTGTGAGGTGGAATCTCAGGGTTGTTTTGATTTGCATTTCCCTGATGATTAAGGATGTTGAACATTTTTTCAGGTGCTTCTCTGCCATTCGGTATTCCTCAGGTGAGAATTCTTTGTTCAGTTCTGAGCCCCATTTTTTAAGGGGGTTATTTGATTTTCTGAGGTCCACCTTCTTGAGTTCTTTATATATGTTGGATATTAGTCCCCTATCTGATTTAGGATAGGTAAAGATCCTTTCCCAGTCTGTTGGTGGTCTTTTTGTCTTATAGACAGTGTCTTTTGCCTTGCAGAAACTTTGGAGTTTCATTAGGTCCCATTTGTCAATTCTCGATCTTACAGCACAAGCCATTGCTGTTCTGTTCAGGAATTTTTCCCCTGTGCCCATATCTTCAAGGCTTTTCCCCACTTTCTCCTCTATAAGTTTCAGTGTCTCTGGTTTTATGTGAAGTTCCTTGATCCACTTAGATTTGACCTTAGTACAAGGAGATAAGTATGGATCGATTCGCATTCTTCTACATGATAACAACCAGTTGTGCCAGCACCAATTGTTGAAAATGCTGTCTTTCTTCCACTGGATGGTTTTGGCTCCCTTGTCGAAGATCAAGTGACCATAGGTGTGTGGGTTCATTTCTGGGTCTTCAATTCTATTCCATTGGTCCACTTGTCTGTCTCTATACCAGTACCATGCAGTTTTTATCACAATTGCTCTGTAGTAAAGCTTTAGGTCAGGCATGGTGATTCCACCAGAGGTTCTTTTATCCTTGAGAAGAGTTTTTGCTATCCTCGGTTTTTTGTTATTCCAGATGAATTTGCAAATTGCTCCTTCTAATTCGTTGAAGAATTGAGTTGGAATTTTAATGGGGATTGCATTGAATCTGTAGATTGCTTTTGGCAAGATAGCCATTTTTACAATGTTGGTCCTGCCAATCCATGAGCATGGGAGATCTTTCCATCTTCTGAGATCTTCTTTAATTTCTTTCTTCAGGGACTTGAAGTTTTTATCATACAGATCTTTCACTTCCTTCGTTAGAGTCACGCCGAGATATTTTATATTATTTGTGGCTATTGAGAAGGGTGTTGTTTCCCTAATTTCTTTCTCAGCCTGTTTATTCTTTGTGTAGAGAAAGGCCATTGACTTGTTTGAGTTAATTTTATATCCAGCTACTTCACCGAAGCTGTTTATCAGGTTTAGGAGTTCTCTGTTGGAATTTTTAGGGTCACTTATATATACTATCATATCATCTGCAAAAAGTGATATTTTGACTTCCTCTTTTCCAATTTGTATCCCCTTGATCTCCTTTTGTTGTCGAATTGCTCTGGCTAATACTTCAAGTACTATGTTGAAAAGGTAGGGAGAAAGTGGGCAGCCTTGTCTAGTCCCTGATTTTAGTGGGATTGCTTCCAGCTTCTCTCCATTTACTTTGATGTTGGCTACTGGTTTGCTGTAGATTGCTTTTATCATGTTTAGGTATTGGCCTTGAATTCCTGATCTTTCCAGAACTTTTATCATGAATGGGTGTTGGATCTTGTCAAATGCTTTTTCTGCATCTAACGAGATGATCATGTGGTTTTTGTCTTTGAGTTTGTTTATATAATGGATTACATTGATGGATTTTCGTATATTAAACCATCCCTGCATCCCTGGAATAAAACCTACTTGGTCAGGATGGATGATTGCTTTAATGTGTTCTTGGATTCGGTTAGCGAGAATTTTATTAAGGATTTTTGCATCGATGTTCATAAGAGAAATTGGTCTGAAGTTCTCTATCTTTGTTGGATCTTTCTGTGGTTTAGGTATCAGAGTAATAGTGGCTTCATAAAATGAGTTGGGTAGAATACCTTCTACTTCTATCTTGTGAAAAAGTTTGTGCAGAACTGGAGTTAGATCTTCTTTGAAGGTCTGATAGAACTCTGCACTAAACCCGTCTGGTCCTGGGCTTTTTTTGGCTGGGAGACTATTAATAACTGCTTCTATTTCTTTAGGGGATATGGGACTGTTTAGAAGGTCAACTTGATCCTGATTCAACTTTGGTACCTGGTATCTGTCCAGAAATTTGTCCATTTCGTCCAGGTTTTCCAGTTTTGTTGAGTATAGCCTTTTGTAGAAGGATCTGATGGTGTTTTGGATTTCTTCAGGATCTGTTGTTATGTCTCCCTTTTCATTTCTGATTTTGTTAATTAGGATTTTGTCCCTGTGCCCTTTAGTGAGTCTAGCTAAGGGTTTATCTATCTTGTTGATTTTCTCAAAGAACCAACTCCTCGTTTGGTTAATTCTTTGAATAGTTCTTCTTGTTTCCACTTGGTTGATTTCACCCCTGAGTTTGATTATTTCCTGCCGTCTACTCCTCTTGGGTGAATTTGCTTCCTTTTTTTCTAGAGCTTTTAGATGTGTTGTCAAGCTGCTAGTATGTGCTCTCTCCCGTTTTTTTCTTGAAGGCACTCATAGCTATGAGTTTCCCTCTTAGAAATGCTTTCATTGTGTCCCAAAGGTTTGGGTACGTTGTGGCTTCATTTTCATTAAACTCTAAAAAGTCTTTAATTTCTTTCTTTATTCCTTCCTTGACCAAGGTATCATTGAGAAGAGTGTTGTTCAGTTTCCACGTGAATGTTGGCTTTCTGTTATTTATTTTGTTATTGAAGATCAGCCTTAGTGCATGGTGATCTGATAGGATACATGGGACAATTTCAATATTTTTGAATCTGTTGAGGCCTGATTTGTGACCTATTATGTGGTCAATTTTGGAGAAGGTACCATGAGGTGCTGAGAAGAAGGTATATCCTTTTGTTTTAGGGTAAAATGTTCTGTAGATATCTGTCAGATCCATTTGTTTCATCACTTCTGTTAGTTTCAGTGTGACCCTGTTTAGTTTCTGTTTCCATGATCTGTCCATTGGTGAAAGTGGTGTGTTGAAGTCTCCCACTATTATTGTGTGAGGCGCAATGTGTGCTTTGAGCTTTACTAAAGTTTCTTTAGTGAATGTGGCTGCTCTTGTATTTGGAGCATAGATATTCAGAATTGAGAGTTCCTCTTGGAGGATTTTACCTTTGATGAGAATGAAGTGTCCCTCCTTGTCTTTTTTGATGACTTTGGGTTGGAAGTCAATCTTATCAGATATTAGGATGGCTACTCCTGCTTGTTTCTTCATACCATTTGCTTGGAAAATTGTTTTCCAGCCTTTCATTCTGAGGTAGTGTCTATCTTTTTCTCTGAGATGAGTTTCCTGTAAGCAGCAAAATGTTGGGTCTTGTTTGTGTAGCCAGTTTGTTAGTCTATGTCTTTTTATTGGCGAGTTGAGACCATTGATGTTAAGAGATATTAAGGAAAAGTAATTGTTGCTTCCTGTTATTTTAGTTGTTAAAGGTGGCATTCTGTTCTTGTGGCTGTCTTCTTTTAGGTTTGTTGAGGGATTACCTTCTTGTTTTTTCTAGGGCGTTGTTCCCGTTCTTGTATTGGTTTTTTTCTGTTATTATCCTTTGAAGGGCTGGATTCGTGGAGAGATAATGCGTGAATTTGGTTTTGTCGTGGAATACTTTGGTTTCTCCCTCTATG
Organism: Mus musculus; assembly: GCF_000001635.26. Lineage (NCBI taxonomy): Eukaryota > Metazoa > Chordata > Mammalia > Rodentia > Muridae > Mus > Mus musculus. The sequence goes on along the minus strand of NC_000069.6, from coordinate 53,187,892 downwards.
GTAATTGAGAGTTTGGCTGGGTATAGTATCCTGGGCTGGAATTTGTGTTCTCTTAGTGTCTGTATAACATCTGTCCAGGCTCTTCTGGCTTTCATAGTCTCTGGTGAAAAATCTGGTGTAATTCTGATAGGCTTGCCTTTATATGTTACTTGACCTTTTTCCCTTACTGCTTTTAGTATTCTATCTTTATTTAGTGCATTTGATGTTCTGATTATTATGTGTCGGGAGGAATTTCTTTTCTGGTCCAGTCTATTTGGAGTTCTGTAGGCTTCTTGTATGTTCATATGCATCTCATTCTTTAGATTTGGGAAGTTTTCTTCAATAATTTTGTTGAAGATGTTTGCTGGACCTTTGAGTTGAAAATCTTCATTCTCATCCACTCCTATTATCCGTACGTTTGGTCTTCTTATTGTGTCCTGGATTTCCTGGATATTTTGAGTTAGGATCTTTTTGCATTTTCCATTTTCTTTGATTGTTGTGCCGATGTTCTCTATGGAATCTTCTGCACCTGAGATTCTCTCTTCCATCTCTTGTATTCTGTTGCTGATGCTCAAATCTATGGTTCCAGATTTCTTTCCTAGGGTTTCTATCTCTAGTGTTGCCTCGCTTTGAGTTTTCTTTATTGTGTCTACTTCCCTTTTTAGGTCTAGTATGGTTTTGTTCATTTCCATCACCTGTTTGTATGTTTTTTCCTCTTTTTCTGTAAGGACTTCTACCTGTTTGATTGTGTTTTCCTGTTTTTCTTTAAGGACTTGTAACTCTTTAGCAGTGTTCTCCTGTATTTCTTTAAGTGATTTATTAAAGTCCTTCTTGATGCCCTCTACCATCATCATGAGATATGCTTTTAAATCTAGGTCTAGGTTCTCAGGTGTGTTGGGGTTCCCTGGACTGGGCGAAGTGGGTGTGCTGGGTTCTGGTGATGGTGAGTGGTCTTGGTTCCTGTTAGTAAGATTCCTCCGTTTACCTTTCGCCATCTGGTAATCTCTGGAGTTAGTAGTTATAGTTGACTCTGTTTAGAGATTGTTCTTCTGGTGATTCTGTTACCGTCTATCAGCAGACCTGGGAGACAGATTCTCTCCTCTGAGTTTCAGTGCTCAGAGCACTCTCTGCTGGCAAGCTCTCTTACAGGGAAGGTGCGCAGATATCTTGTATTTGGACCTCCTCCTGGCCGAAGAAGAAGGCCCAAAACAGGACCTTTCTCAGACACTGTGTTGCTTTGGCAGTTCCCAGGTGGTACAGACTCTCACCTAAGCAGACTAAATTCCTAAGTTCCTTGGAGTCCCGGGACCAAGATGGCGACCGCTGCTGCTGTGGCTTAGGCCGCCTCCCCTGCCGGGTGGGCACCTGTCCTCCGGTCCGGAAGGTGGCCGGCTGTCCCCGGCCCACACAGGGTGCTGCCTCAGCGCCTCTGTGCTTCTGCCTGTTCCAGAAGCTGTCAGGTTCTCTGGCGCACCCTCTCACCTGTTCAGACTAATTTCCTAAGTTCGGCGGGTCCCGGACCAACTCTTTCTTTCTTTCTTTTTTGTTTTTTCAAGACAGTGTTTCTCTGTGTAGCCCTGGCTGTCCTGGAACTCACTTTGAAGACCAGGCTGGCCTCGAACTCAGAAACCCACCTGCCTCTGCCTCCCAAGTGCTGGGATTAATTAACATGGTCATCTCCACTCCACAACGCCTGCCTCCGGGTCTCGGGTTCAAAGGTTCTGAACCTCATCTGAAGCAAGGCATCAGCTCTCCACAATACTTAACAATTATCTATTAGAGCACAGCAATGCTCTGCTTTAAGAAACCACATCTGTATCTGGTTACCCATCAAATTAAGTTGATCATTGCCATTTCCTGAGGGAGTCTGGGTTTTGAGCATCTCCACTGCACAGCCAGCAGTAGCTGGGAAGTGCTGTCACATGGATAGTGTGAGATTAGATTGACTTGTTTTCTAGGTGCACACACACACACTGGCTGCCTGGTATGTAAGCCATCAGAGTCCAACAGACCCGGGGTGAAATCCATAGCCTACATTCCTGTTTGTGCTATTAGAACGTCTGCAAATCACTGCTTCCCAACCTGGCATGATTGGGGATTGTCTTTCAAATGCCACCTTCTACTCAACATTTCACTAAAGAACCACAGAACTATTGTACTTATGTCTGTAATGGTTGGCTCAGCTCTGGAGGGAAATAACACCCTGCTGCCTCCTGTGATCACACCCAGATCTGCATCCTCACCCGCTCTCCCACCCCCATGTTCACACCTAGACCTCAACCCTCAGCATCTCCCCACATGTTCACACCCAGCCCTGCACCTTTAGTCCCCGTGGTCACACCCAGGCCCTTGTTTCTCTCCTTTTAGATTACTAGCAGCTTTTAGGATCTTCATCTCCCCCCTTGCATTGATAGTTTTTACAAATCTCTATTCATAGACTGCCCAGTCAGAACTCAACAATGAGAAGATCATGCATTTGAGCATTAGCGGTATGTAGAGAGGCCTTGTAGGCAGGCATTAATGATGACCAATTGGAAAATAACCAATGTTACAAACCTAACTGGGGGTGAGTTCCTGATCAAGACTAAATTTGACCTGAACAGAATTACTGGGTTGCTAGGAAGCAGATTGTCAATACGCTTTTGTTAATAAATAAATATGGAATCCTTGCTAAGTAGAGGGTTTCAAATGCCAGACATTCTGAATAAGTAGTTAGGGGCTTGTGGGCACTCAGTACTTGCTGTTTATAATTTATTTAACAGCCCTTTTCAAGTAATTATTCAAGTGTCCATTAAGCAGATATTGAGTGTGGCCCACATACTTGCTGCAGAATAGATCAAACCAAAAACAGGAGTGAGAGAGAGAAGAGCCTCCTGCAAATGGAAATCCCGACTCTTCCAGGTAGACGTGCCACCTTAGAGGTCGTCAAAGTTTGCTTGAAATGGAAATAAAAATACATCTTCAAAGATGGCAAAGAACTGCAGAAGAGCTTTCAGTTTAACGCTCCCCTCCCGTGGTACTTTAAGGATAACAGATGGATCTTCATAATTAGCACCGCATTTGCATTTTTCTCTCCACAAGATGAGCTAATAATTTTAGAAGGAGAATTTAAAAGCATCATTCCATCATATTTTTATTGATCTTACTTATAATTTGTATGCCGGACCTTTTTCTTTATGGTGCCTATTACTCCTGAGGAGCGGAACAAACTTGTAAGTGAAGAGAGAGTCGGCAGTGTTACTCACGGAAGCCAGAGTGAAAGTGATTTTAGGACGAGAACCAACTGGACAGCCCCCATAACATGGAAGACATATGGACACTCAGATACACCTCAAGGCCCACTGAGGCAATAGCCTCTAATCTAATAGGCCCACTTAATTTCTGTGCACATATCCGTAAGGTTCTCATTATCTCCTAGTGCCAGGTGATCCCCATCACTCAGAACCATCAAGTGTAAGTGTGTCTTTAAGTAAATGAAATCACTCACCAAATTGCCCTCTCCAGCTGCATGGCTGGAGGAAGCAACTGCAATACAGAGAGCTTGGAGAGGGCCAAGCAGAGAGCATTGCTGGACCCCAGAGGGGTAAGGACACTGGCATGCCGAGACCGAGGACCAGCCCCAGAACTGGTCAGACAGACAGACGCAAGGATCTCTCCATCCCGGTTAGACAAGTACCTCTATCCTCTTCAGCCCATGCAATGTCCTCAGTGAGCTGATAACATCTTCATTTGACAGATAGACACTAAGACTTAGCAAGCGAAATGCTTTGCTCAGAGGATTCTAATAAAGTGGCAAAGCTAGACTTCTCAGTTAGCTACCGTTCAAACATCCCTAACCTTAGAAGCATGTCATTTTGACCAATTGCACTCAGTGATTCTGCACTGGTGATGGTTTTAGCTTGAATCCACCCACATTCTGTTCTCTATCATCAATAACATAACACGACAGGTCACCTGAATTGGGACGAGGTGTCCATCAGTGACTATCCACAGAGAAGCTGACTCTTGACCTCGGGCTCTCTGGTGCTGACTTCTAACTGCTTGTTAATTAACTATAGACTAATCAGACTCAGAGCCGTTAAGCCACAGTCCGCATTGGCACTTTAGCAATGCACAGTTAATGGGCACTGGTTTGAAGGTGCCCCGCTTAGAGCCGCAAAGATGCAGCTTCTCTGAATTATAAGCCATAGCCACATACATACAGGGTGTTTTTCTCTCCCCTTTTCTTTGTTCCTTTTCTGTCTATTTTAAAATTATCAGCTTACAGAGGATGGGAGGAGCAATTACAACACCATCCATACATTTTTTCATACTAATGAAGCTTATACCTTGTTATAAATTTTTTTTGAAGGGGGTATGGAATTAACTCATTGTACCTAGGGATATTTAAAAGAATGTGGACTTAAAACAAAACCTCAGGCAAACAACTGATTTTTCCACCAGACTTATTTAGCTCCTGGAATTATTAAGACAGTCTCAGTGAGAGATAATGAGTGTCCCGAGTGGGAAGCCATGTGCCCACATTCGGAACTGGTATGGTCAAACCGGTATTCCTTATCTGGGGGCCTGGAATTCAACATTACATGGAGCAAGTTCTCCACACCAGGCTCAGCATCATCTACCCACGTCTCTCTCCAACTGAGTAATTCAAGGTCTGGTTCTTGAAGTCAGAAGAAGAAGCAAGAAGAGGGAGTTTCTGTCATTCACATAGAATGAGGTTTGGGTCATTGCCCTTCTTACCCTGTATGAACTACTAATAATTTTTCAGCGGGATGGAAAATGAGAAACATAAGGGAAAGGGTAAGATGAGGAGTGGGGTATTTCCTCTGAGATAAAACAGTCCTCCTCAGAGGGAAGCTACTTTAAGACACAGGATGTCTTAAAGGAGGTGAAACACTTCATCATGTAGGGAAGTTCCTTAAGTTCAGGAGGTAAACAACTCAAAAGTGTCAGGAAGTCCCTGAAACTGACACGATTCACTAGCTCCAGCCCTCCACAAGCTTATATAAGCAATGAGGACAGCCTACTGACACTCCTAGACAAGCTAAGTTGCCTAGAAGAGTTGCAGACCAGTTTAACTGCCCAGAAGGGGCAAAGAGACCACCTGAGCTTCCTGAAAAACACTCTAACTTGGCTGTAGTGTGCTCCAGGGTTCTAGATTTTATGATCTGTCATCAATGCTGGGGTCAGATTTGGTGAAGCATCTGTCTTGGAGTCATTTCTGCTCCTGTAAGGAACCCCTCACTCACATTCCTATAAGTAACCTCAATAGAGCTCATTGGTTCACCAAGTTAGAAACCAGTGGGATCCTTACTTTGGTTTGTCATGGGTTTCCTAACTGGGATGAGTAGATATTTGTTCACATGTCCAAAGAATACAGCCACATAAAAGGAAGAGGGGGAAGGACGTACAGAGCTATCACAAGAAGTAGGGGAAGACAATCCAGAAGCTATTCTTTCATTCCTTCTTCCTCAAGCAGTACTGCCTTACTTCATTTCCTATATTCATTCTAATTTCTTAAATCAAGATACTCAAACCACCTTCTCCCAAATCCCTCGTCTTCATGTAGCCAGATGCTCAACTACAGCAGTCATATGATTAGGGTTGGGACGTTTGCCTCCCCTTCTTCAGAAAAGTGGAGGGCACAGAGCTCACAGCTACAGAATTTCAGCAAATGCATACTTTGAGAGTTGTCTTTAATTTAGAAGCTTGACTCTTTATGGAAATAACATTCTCCAAATTACAAAGCTCCACAGGGACTGTTAATTCAGGGCACATGTTGAGTTAAACAGGTTGACCTGTGGATATTCCATTCTGAGTAACATACAGTATCATCGTTAGCTCCAAGTAAATACACTTTGAAGCTACCTCCACTCTTTTTGTTGGATCATTGTTGTACTGGGTTGTATGCATTTACTCATGGAGTGGAAGCGTGACAAACAGAAGCCCCAGGCTTCGAGAAAGAAGGGATGATGCTATTTAAAGAATCTGGCTCATTGGATGTTTTCTATAATTATGAAAAGCAAGACCAGACATTAGACAGAGTTGAAATTATTGTTATTCTCAGTATCTCTGCTTTCATTTTCTATAAACAAAGTACAATAGAATGTATAAAATTACTATGATTATGTCTGGTAGCTAAGATGTGAGTGGGGGGGCTGGCTGTGTTGGCATGGCATCTGCAGTCCCAGCTGCTCGGGAGACTAAGTGGAGGGTTTTGAATCTGAGGTCAGTGTGGACAATATGAAAAGACCCCACTTGACAAAAATAAATAAGTAAACATGGGCAAGTCTCACTTAGACATGGTGACAGTTATATTTATTAGAAATTATAAATTGTTCATGAGAGAAGACTAAATCCAGAAAGGTAAAATATTTTGTTTTCAGATATTAATCCAACAAGACCTTTAAAGATATTTAGAACGTCTTTACAAAAATGACTTACAGAAAAAGCATAATGAATTCTTCAGTGTGTTTTTTGCAAGGCAAAAAAATGAATTTTTTTTGTTGTTGTTGTCAATGGGTGTCTTAGTCAGGGTGTCTATTCCTGCATAAAACATCATGACCAAGAAGCAAGTTGGGGAGGAAAGGGTTTATTCAGCTTACATTTCCACATTGTTGTTCATTACCAAAGGAAGTCAGGGAAGGAACCTGGAGATAGGAGCTAATTCGGAGGCCATGGAGGGGTGCCACTTACTGGGCTTGCTTCTCCTGGCTTGCTCAGCTTGCTTTCTTATAGAACCCAGAACTATCAGCCCAGGGATGGCACTACCCACAATGAACCCTTCCACATTGATCACTAATTGAGAAAATGCCTTACAGCTGGATCTCATGGAGACATTTCCTCAACTGGAGCGCCTTTCTCTGTGATAACTCCAGCTTGTGCCAAGTTGACACACAAAACCAGCCAGTACAATAGGGAAAAAACTAATAGGATTAGAGTTTTAGAGAAAGAATGAGGCTAGGGAAGGACAAGAAGCAGGCAACACATGGGGACAGACACAATATGTGGGAAATGCATCCCAGTGGAGCATATCTCCTTAACTGAGTGAATCAAGTCCATATACACATGGACCCCTGTTCCTAGTCTTCAGTTTCATAGAATCAAGGGAAGTTTGTGCATCCCATGGGGGAACACAGCTTTCAAGCACACTTCATATCTGTCTTTCACATGCACAGAACTAGAAGCCAGCTAGACTGAATGCCCAGCGATGTTATCTTACTATATTTTATGACGGTATCAATGAAACATCTACTAAACCCAAATGTGCTTGAAGTGCTCTTAAAATGGGTGGCCAAATATCCATTCAGTTCTAAGTCATGGAAATTATACATTTTAGTTATAGAGTTAGAAAGATTTAAAACTATAGTCTTTTTGTTAATGTGAAACGGGCCAGAGTATAAGTGGACATACTATTAATAATTACTGGAAAGTACTATTGAAAGGAAAAAATATTGAGGCTAAAGTCACTTTTCTATAATTACATACCAAAGTTGATTTACAACTGTCCTTTCTAAATATTTTGACATAAAAAAGTGTTAACATTCACCTCAAAATCTGTCTAGAGATGAGCCTAGATTTACGCAGCACACTGCCCTGCCTTTGATTTATACAATGGCATTTTTCAAAGGATAGAAGATTAGATATATAACGCACCAACTCATCTAAGCAGTGAATATTTTATTAAGAAAGGCAACCATGGATCCTACATGAGAAATGAAGTGGAATTATGTTTCCCTAGAATTACTAACACTGAGTCCAGCGCCAAGCAGCCCAAGGCCAGTGGTTAAAGTGTTTTTGACATAGAATAATTTGGCTTGCACAACCAGCTCTGTATCAGACTGGCCTGTGTTGTGATGTCTCACTCACAAATATCTGCCCATCGGTCTCGTACATTAGGGACACAACGTGGAATCAGCAACTAGTGACACTGAAGCCATGCAATGAGAGTCTTTACTATGTCTTGGAGGAGAGATCCTTACCACCAAGGACAGATATATTTTCCTTTATGTTTTATCTGAAAATGTAGCAAGCTTGCTGCTGTCCTGTTTGCTAAGTCCCAGGAATACTAGAAGCCATGAAAAAGGGGGATTAGGGCTTGACATAGATAGATCCTATGAGAAGAAGAAAAAAGAAAGAAAAGAAAAGAAACAATGGCCAGCAATAGTAGAGAAAACTGAAAACCCATTAAAAGAACAAGAACTTAAAGGATGCAGTGCTCCAGGGAGACTCAACACAATGCAAAGGGTAGCAGGAGAACATGCAACTTCATCGGTGGGGAGAACTGACATCTATTCTTGGAAAAGAAATGACTACATTTTTAGTAGTATGTGTGTGTGTGCGCCTATGCATGTGTGTCTGTTGTCTGTGTGAGCAACCTCTCTCTATAGATGCATGGAAACACCCTTACCTGTCTCCATCTCTAGCTATAGCACAGTGCTTAGAGTCAGACAAAGTAAAGGTCATTTTGGCTACACTCAAGAATGTTGCTCGTGCACCCGGGGGGATTCATGGTGGCTTCTGGCTCTCTACCAAGAAGAGCTGGATTTTGTTAGATTTAAGCTAAGTGGATATCATTTCTATTGGTCCAACCCATCAAGCTTTAGCCTTCATATGTAGCTGTAGCTAATCTTATATACTTCAAACCATCATGGGCCATCTTATAATTTGTATGTTTTGCTTTGTTATGTTTTACTGTACCCAATTATAAAAATTAGATTAGACAAGGCTGGAGAAATGACTCAGCAGTTAAGAGCACCAGCTGCTCTTCCAGAGGTCCTGAGTTCAATTCCCAGCAACCACATGGTGGCTCACAATCATCTATAATGAGTTCTGATGTCCTCTTCTGGCATACAGGTATACATGCAGATGGAGAGCACTCATACACATAAAATGAATAATAAAAAAATTAGATTAGACTATAAGCCTATCATAACCAGATAGCTGGGACTCAGACTTGGCATGAAAATTATAATTAGTGTCCTAATGGAAACGAGAGTGAGAACAAAAATGCTGACGCTTGAAAGGGAACATATTGAGATGCTCAACCCTATGAACGCACTGAGGAATGTTTGTTCCCAGTCCACACAGACACTGTGCGGCAGTTTACTTCTGTGTTTCAGATAGCAAGACATGAAGCTGGCTGCTGGCTCCCAGGTTGCAGCAAGGCTGAAGCGGGAAACTGAATGTTTTCTTGTGGGTATGAGGTCTGCTTAGTTCAGCAAGGGGCAAGAGTTTCTAAATAAGTTTCTGAGTCAATGGAAGGAATTATTAAATCTGTTTGTATTTCTTGCAAAATAAAGCCTAATCTGTTGTTTCTACCCCCCCCCAACCCTCTCCGGGTAACTAATATTGGGAGATTAGCAAAAACAAAAGAAAAACCCCAATTGTCATTATGACTTCATTGTAAAGGCATTTCTTCCATGGGCAACTGTGTGGTTTGGTTTAAGAAGATGAGGATTCATTATTGATAATCTTTTCTAGGAGACAAGTGGTCAGTATGGAGTCTTTTACATGACCTCACTAAAAGGAGAGACTGGCTTGCAAAAAGCCACTATCAGATGCGCACAGTATCTTGCACATGTTGAACAAAATTGCTTTGCTTGTCCTTGTGCACAGTCAGTGGATGAAAGAGGAGAGGGCCCGGCCTGGAAGCCTGGCCAGGATACCTACTGTACTCGCTGCTGTGATTCCAGGGGCCCTTGCAGACTACAGGTTTTCAAAGGCCTTTAGGTGCTTCTTGGCAAGCAGTGGTATTAGTTGCTTTTCCTTTGTTGGCTAACTTTTCTATTTCTTTGCTTTTGTTTCTTTTCCAATGCTCGGGATGAAACCCGAAGACTTGCACTGGCTAGGCATGTGCTCTACCACCCTGTTACATCTCCAGTCCCCAGCTGCCCCCTTCTTTTGGAGCATTTTAGGAGTGTGAAGAATTGCAAACGGTGCACAGCCGGCCACCTCGCTTCCCCTTCAGGGTTAACCTTAAAAGGGTCTTTACATTCTTTCACACTTTACATGGTTTTTCAACTCTAGGAGTTTATATAAAGCAGCATTTTATTAATCTTGGGTGGATCTCTTTGGAATTAAATTTGGATTCTGTGTGAGTAATACGCATGTATGTTACAAATAATGGGAACTCCTTTCTAAATATAGGGACTAGATATATTCAATTAACAAATATTTACTATAAAATAGGCATCAGGTTCACTCGAAGCAGTGCAAAAACTAACGTGTCTGGTCCCAGAGTATACCCTAGGGAGGGTTCTTAAGTTAGGACTGATGGAGGCAAAATGGGAAGAAGACAAAGAGACTGATGCCTTTAGAAGCATATTGTCCTTTAATTAGAAAAAAAAAAAAACCCAAGGAGGTTTTATAGGGTAGAAAAGGAACTTTTGGGATCCGAACAGAGGTTGGTATGTGATCTTAGCGGAAGTTTCCCCACATCCTATCAGCCCACAGGTGTTATCAGTCAAACCAACTTTTCTGTCCCGAGTTTCTCAGTGCAGCTGTGTTAGTGATCAAACCCAGGACTTAGAAATTCTAGTATAGACATGCAAATCTACACACCCATCCTGCCAAGATAAACAAAAAGTGGAAAACCTACACTATATAATTATAAACATTAAAAAACATTATTTACTCATTACTTTGTGTGTGAATGTGTGTGTGTGGGTGTGAGGGGGGTGTGAGTTATCTGCCAGAAGGGAGCACCCACCTTTGGGGGAACTTAAAAGAAATTCTCTTTGTTCCCTAGATTCTCCCTTAAGACCTTCCATAGGTTGGGAACTAGGGTGGAATGGATTTGTGTTTTCCAGTGCAAATGAAAGTTCTGTTTATCTGTAATGTATTCTGTAAGTGTCTATAACAGAGGAGCTCTTCCTCTCACTCAATCCTTATCTAACAGTATCCAGCAGGCACCTAGGAGTCCAAGGGAGATGGGTCTCAGCAGTGGTGACTCTGAGATGACTAGAGGGAGGCTATCCTGTCCTGACTGCATTTCACTTTGCTTAGACAGTTCTCAGCCCCCTACCCTCCTCCCTGTAATGGTCACATCTGCCTTGACAATATGTTTGGGATTTCTATGGCCTAGATGCATCAATCAAAATAATTAGTAGGGCTGGTGAGATGGCTCAGTGGGTAAGAGCACCCGACTGCTTTTCCGAAGGTCCGAAGTTCAAATCCCAGCAACCACATGGTGACTCACAACCATCCGTAATGAGATCTGACTCCCTCTTCTGGAGTGTCTGAAGATAGATACAGTGTACTTATATATAATAAAAATAAATAAATCTCTAAAAAAATAATTAGTAAACTGGAATAACTAGAAATGTCAAAAATAATTGACATTGTAAATGAGCTAAATTCCTAATAAAAAATGGAAAAAAAATAATTGACATGTTATATCTAAAATAATTACTATGCTCTGCCAGGAATAAATGTTTTAACATTACTCTGACTCTCACCTAACATTAATGTAAATTATGGTCTTTGTGGTTTTGTCTTTAAGAGCTCTCTAACCCTAGCATGGGCACCAAAAGACTTCAGAGGCATAAGCTTGCTCTTGGTCTGACATCGATAAAAAGGACTTGCAACATTTGTTTGTTTGTTTGTTTTTGTTTGTTTTGTTTTGAGACAGGGTTTCTCTGTGTAGCCCTGGCTGTCCTGGAACTCACTTTGTAGGCCAGACTGGCCTCAAACTCAGAAATCTGCCTGCCTCTGCCTCCCAAGTGCTGGGATTAAAGGTGTGTGCCACCACCACCTGGCTGACTTAAACCTTTTAACTGGCTTAATCAGCATGGTTATTACTAAGTATCTTTCAGAGATCACTAGAGTTTGGATGAGAATGGCCTCCAGAGGCTCATGTTTGAATGCTTCCTCCCCAGTTGGTGGAGCTGTTTGGGAAGGATTAGGAGGTCTGGCCTTGTTGGAGTAGGTATGGCTTTGTGGTGATGGGCTTTGAAATTTCAAAATCCCACACCAGGCCCAATGTGATGGTTTGAATGAAAATGAACCCCCATAGTCTCATTGGGAGGTGTGGCCTTGTTGGAAGTATGCTACTTGGGGGTGGGCTTTGAGATTTCAAATGCTCAAGCCAAACCTAGTGTCTCTCTCTTCCTGCTGCCTTTCTGTACTCTAAGCTACTCTCCAGGACCATATTCGCCTGCTGTGGCAATAATGGACTACACCTCTGAACTGTAAGCTAGCCCTACAAAAATGCATTACTTTTAAAGAGTTGTCTTGGTCATGGTGTCTCTTCACAGCCGTGACACTGACTAAGACACCCAGCCTTGAGCATTCTCTCTCTACTTGCAACTTGAAGATAGATGTGACCTTTAAGCAACTGGTCCAGCACCATTTTTGCCCGCCACCATACTTCCTGTCATGATGTTCACGGTCTGACACTGTTAGCAAGTCCTCAATTAAATGCCTCTTTTTATTTGTAAAAAAAAAAAAAAAAAAAAAAAAAAAAAAAGAAGAAGAAGAAGAAGAAGATGAAACTTTCAAAAGAGTAAACTTTAGAGCACACACAGGCTGTATACGACCCACCTTTATATTGGAACCATTTTAAATTCGAGTTCTATTAGCATACACCTTGACTGCTAACAGTTTCTTTCTAGTTACTCTCACCCAGTAAGGAAACACCAAACAGGGTTCATTTTCCTCTTTGATCAGCTAACACCCTTCACAAACATTCCAAAAGACTAAAATATATTCCAACACTTTCTGCTAATTATCGGGAAAAAGATCCTCTCTCAGCGTGGTAATGAAACTATAGGAAACAGAAATGAAAGATGACAGAAGATGCCAGTGGATTTGTGTAGTGCTGTTTGGAGAATCAGTATGCTTAAGAAATGTTTTTTGGGGGGCTGGAGAGATGCCTCAGCCCATAAGAGCACTGACTGCTCTTCAGAAGGTCCTGAGTTCAAATCCCAGCAACCACATGGTAGCTCGAAACCACCCGTAATGAGATCTGACACCCTCTATTGGTGCGTCTGAAGTCAGCTACAGTGTACTTATTTATAATAATAAGTAAATCTTTGGGCCAGAGCAAGTGGGACTGATCGGAGGGTGCAGGGTTGACCAGAGCCAGCAGGGGTCCTAAATTCAATTCCCAACAACCATTTGAAGGCTCACAACCATCTGTACAGCTACAGTGTACTCATACATTAAATAAATAATTCTTAAACAAACAAACAAAAAAACAAAAGAGCTGGGCGTGGTGGTGCACGCCTTTAATCCCAGCACTCGGGAGGCAGAGGCAGAGGCAGGTGGATTTTTGAGTTCGAGGCCAGCCTGGTCTACAAAGTGAGTTCCAGGACAGTCAGGGCTATACAGAGAAACCCTGTCTCAAAAAACAAAAAACAAAAAGAAAGAAAGAAAGAAAGTAAGAAAGGAAGGAAGGAAGGAAGGAAGAAAGAAAGAAAGAAAGAAAGAAAGAAAGAAAGAAAGAAAGAAAGAAATGTTTTTTGACAAGGGCCATGAACCAAGTGGGCATAGATCTTTTGGAGCCCCGAGAGGATCCTGAGTCGTTAGAGGAACAAAATGTTTCTATGGTAAAGGCATTATATACACCTCTATCAAGTTGAAAGGAAAAAAAAAAACATCAGACAGCTTAAAAGGTCAGCAGACTGGTACCAGCTGGTGCCACCCTTACTGAAGGACTGGAGGTAACTCAGAAGATACCCGAGGTTTAATTCACACAAGCCTCAAAGGAAAGGAAGAGCAGCATGGAAATCTGCTTGAAAGCCATCGTCAGCCCTTCCAGATCATGGAGTACTCACAGAACTTGACAAATAAAGCTTGCCCATCAAAGTGAAACTTTGGTAGAGGAAGCCAGCTAAGCCCAACTGTGAAGGGATAGCCCAATTCCAAAACACAGCCTTTGGCATAGACAAGAAAAAGAAAGTCACACACTTTATGACAAGTGTCATTCTCACAACAATGCAAAGCAATGAGGCAATGAGCCTGTACTTCTCTGCCAGTGGAGTCTCCTCTCTGTTACAGTGTGGGGTGACAGAGGACTGCGCATAGACTCTCATATGGACCTAATTATGATAACAGCAGATGACGATCATCTCACACACATCCGCCCTCTGTGCCTCTTTAAAACTCTCTCCTTCAGACACTCGGGGTTGCATATCACAGACTCATTTCAAAATCAAGGAATCAGAGTAGGACTAGTAGCCAATGGGGAAATATAGAGTTCAACGCAGATAAATGCATCAAGTGTATTGGCTACGACCACTCCTCAATCATGGCCACTCTGTCCTATTTTAGGATGTTCCTGGTTTACCTCGCTGGCCCCGTTCTCCATCCTACTAGCCAACCCTTGGCTTTTTCCATCTACCTCCTTTCTCTGCAGAGGATGACGTCATTCCTATTCTACCAAAAAGGTAACACACTTGTGTCACAGAGGCAGCCTGCAGAAAAACTGAGATGCCAGGAACAAAGAGTCTCCCTGGGAGCCTGACCTTTGCAGGCTTTTTCTGCAGGGCAGGCGGCTAACTTCACTCAACTACATAGACCAGGCAGAGAAACACACAGAGCTCTTCTTATTGTCACCTTACCCTGGGAGTTGAGTCATTTTTTTTTTTTTTTCCACTGAAAAGATTCCATTTTCACAGACTTTCCTTGAAAAACAACATCCAAGTGGGCTTGGTGACTCTAGCTTTAACAAGACTAACTTTGTTCAAATAAAATACCCAAGAAGCCTATCGTTGAATATGCATGCAGAAAAAAAAAAGTAGGCAAATTAAAGAAGATTAATTAGGCCACATCAATTTTAGGTTTATGCAGTGTTTGTAGTTTTCTTGTAAATAAGCCTGAAGTATATCATGATTCACATTTAAATTCATGCCTTTCATCTTAAAAAAGCAAACAAATTTTATGTATCATTTTATAGTGCTCAATTTTTTTTAAAACCCTATGGTAATATTTGGTTTTCATTAAACTATTTGAAATTGGGAAGACAAGTTACCTCTGCTTCAGCCTAGAAGCTGATATTTGAAGAAGTGAAAAATTAGGGCAACACACTGAGTAATGGGATGGTCTCTAACTCCCTGGGAAGTGCCTTACTTGAAGTGAGCGCCTTCTCTCTGCTAGGACAGCTGTGCTTTCCTTCATTCAACCTTCAACACCCAGAGACTGTGGGACACGGACGGCCGAAACATATTTCCCAAGACTAGATAAAGACCCAGTAAGCAAACCAGGAAATGATGGAAGAAGAAATATCCAACTTCCCTTTTGAAACCCCAGACCTTCAGCTGTGAGATAGCTGGAGGAGATGCAGCTCAAGGCCCGGCCTAGGAGTTTTAAGAGTCGATGATATGCGTTGCCTGAACATAGTTCTCTCAGGTTCTTCTCCTTCAGTCCCCAAGCAAATGCAGTTGATTTTATAATTACTGACTGTGTTGAATGGCGCTGCCGCTTTGCTTGATCCTTGGTTATGGTTTATTATATTTTTTAATTAATTTATTTTTACACTCCATATTCCATTCCCCTCCCCCCCCCCATCTACCCTCCAGCTACTCCACATCCCACACCTCCTCCCCAACCCCTGTCTCCATGTGGATGCCCCCACCCCCCACCCCACCTGCTCTCTAAACTCCCTGGGGCCTCCAGTCGCTTGAGGGTTAGGTGCATCATCTCTGAATGAACACAGACCTGGAAGTCCTCTACTATATGTGTGTTGGAGGCCTCATATCAGCTGGTGTATGCTGTCTGTTTGGTGATCCAGTGTTTGAGAGATCTTGGGGTCCAGGTTAATTGAGACTCCTAGTCCTCCTACAGGATCATCCTTCTCCTCTGCTTCCTTCTGCTTTCCCTAATTCAACAATAGGGGTCAGCTGCTTCTGTCCATTGGTTGGGCACAGATATCTGCATCTGACTCTTTCAGCTGCTTGTTGGGTCTTTCAGAGTGTGGTCATGCTAGGTCCCTTTTTGTGAGCACTCCATAGCCTCAGTTATAGTGTCAGGCCTTGGGACCTCCCCTTGAGCTGTATCCCTCTTTGGGCCTGTTGCTGGACCTTCTTTTTCTCAGGCTCCTCTCCATTTTCATCCCAAAATGGGGTAACACAGACCCAAAAGGATGTGCATGGTATGTACTCACTTGTGGGGAGGGGGTGTGGCGGCAGTCTCAAAGGCGCCAGGGACTGCAGCTAAGTCATATGACTTGCACCTGACTTCCTCATATAAGACACAAACATCTTGAGTGCTGCGCAGGTGTACCAGGATACAGGTGAATCCAATTTGGTGGAGATTTGCCCCTGCTGCCCTGATTAGCTGAAGCCTCGTGACTGGCGAGGGGGCGTGGCCTGCGGTGCGTAGATGAGAGAGAGTATAAAAGGAGTGAGAGGCCCAGGGTTCGGGGGAGATATAAACAAGAAGAATCAGGACTGAATAAACTGCTGTTAGGACTGGTGGTCGCGTCGTTCTTGCTGGTCGAGAGCGGGCGCGACACTCACTAATAAGTGGATATTAGCCACAAAAATAAAATAAGTACAGAATACCCAAGATACAGTCCACAGAACTCAAAAAGGACAAGCTGAAGTGCCCAAGTGAGGATGCGTCAGTCTCACTTGGGAGAGAGAAGAAAGCAATCACAAGTGGGGAGGGAGGAACCTGGGAGGGAAAGTAGATGTGTGTGGGGGGTGGGGGGGGGAACTTGGTCTGGTATTGGGTAAGGGAAAAGGACTGAAGCCCTGAGGGACAGCAGAAAGAATGGAAACAGGCAACCTCAGGAAATAGGAGGTTGGGGGGGGGGGACCCTCCAGAATGCACCAGAGACCTGGGAGGTGAGAGACTCTCAGGACTCAAAGAGAGGGACCTTAGATGAAATGCCACACAATAGGGAGAGGGAACTTACAGAGCCCACCTCCAGCAGGAAGACAGGCCATCAAGTGAGAGATGGGATTGCCATCCCACAGTCATGTCTCTGACCCATAATTGTTCCTGTCTGAAAGAAGTACAGGGTTGCTTATGGCTTAAAAAAATGTTTAAATTGAGAAACTAAGAAACATTTGATCTCAAGACACCATTATAACTTTAAAATTTATTATTGTTTATGTATATCTGCATGCAACATGCACATGCTGGTATGAGGATGCACTTGTGTGGGTGGAGGCCAGATGATTTGGGGTGTCCTGGTCTATCATTGACTACCTTCTTCTTTTGAAACTGGCTCTTTATGATGAACCCGGAGCCAAACCGGAAGCCAGCAATCCTCATGACCCTGCGCCCTTAGTGCTGGAGCTACAGGCGTGTGCACAGCCACGACTTAGTGACCCTGTGCCCTCAGTGCACAGCCTTGCACAGCTTTACATGTGGGTGGGGAATTGAACTTAGCTCTTTCCACTCATGTGGCAAGTGTCTTACCCACCGAGCCCTCTGCCCATTCCTCATTATACCTTTCCAGTGTGACTTTGTTGCAATTATTCTATCTCTGCAGATCAGCTTAAGAACCCAGGAAGATGAAACTAGGACACTAGCAATGCACAGCATTATCTGATCTGGGTGGGAACTCTCATGTCTTTTCTCAGCAATGTGTCCTGGAGGGCTGCAATCAAGAGACGGCAGAGATGGCTCAATGGTTAGGAGTACTCGTTGCTCTTGCAGAAGACCCAGGCTCAACTCTCAGCACCTCAACGGTGGGTCACACTGCCTCTAATTCCAGTTCCAGAGTGTCCATTGACCTCTTCTGCGCTCAGCTGAGGGCACTGCATGCCCATGTTGCACATACATACAAACAGTCAAAACATTCACATACATAAAATAAATCCTTAAAGGAATAAAAGGAACGGTCATCAAGGGCTACCCAAGTATGAGTTGGTTTTATTTAAAGTATAGTACTCAAATCCTTTCTGAAATTTCATTTTAACATTACTAAAGAATATCTCAGTCACTGGCATTTGTGGACAGAATGGATGTATACTTATACATGTCCATTGCTCTTGGTTTCCTAGTGATACTGTTTTAAAAGACAGAAGGGTTTCACCCAATATATGTAATTGCTGGCATTTTAAGTCATTTGGAAAAAGTAAAGTTCTAGTACTTGTATACGTTATTATTTGCTCCGCCCCTTTATTCTTCCTTTGAAGGATTTGCTAATAAGAGTTGAGAGTCTCAGATGTTGTGTGTCTAAACCATTTGATAACATTTACTGAGTATGCAGCGTAGGCTGCTGGAATGGCTGCAAATGTCAGAAGCAGCAGTCTCAGC
The DNA here is from genome assembly GCF_000001635.26 of Mus musculus. Lineage (NCBI taxonomy): Eukaryota > Metazoa > Chordata > Mammalia > Rodentia > Muridae > Mus > Mus musculus. The sequence continues at coordinate 53,169,700 of NC_000069.6, read as the reverse complement.
TTCCCAGAACTGCAATCTGGGTTAGTCATTGAGGAACACAGGACATGGGAGTACCCACAGCATACTCTGAGCTAACTCCACACATGCTTCTCCCAGATCAAAGGAAAAAAAAGGGGGGGTGGAGTGGTGTTTTTAGTTCCAGAGATCATCAATGCTTATAAGATAACAAATGCTTATATTGTTTAAAAATCAAATTATCTTTGTGGGTTTGTTTTGTTTTGGTTTTGCCAGAAAGAATGACTCAAATCCCAAGATTCCAGGAGTTTCATTATTTCTAGAGAAAGCAGACATGTTTAACACAACAGCTAGGAGGAGGCTGGTCCAGAAACCGGGGGGTGGCGGGGGAGACAGTTTATGGGAACAATAATCTGGTTTTATTTCACTGGGGAAAAGCTTTGAAGTCTCCTGTTACTTCTTGCGGTTGCTGTAATGTATTTATCAAATGTTAGGAAGCAGTTACTTCATTGGCTGTAATCATCAGTGATAGTGTGTGAGAAGAGAGAAAGAAGAGCTTTCCGGAATACAGCTAGAGTATTCCATAAATGAACAGAATACATCCAGAAAGCAAAGAAATTGTAGAAATTTCATTACATTTCTGATGAGCCCTATCATATGAAGCAATACTCCCACTTGGCCATGAAATGCACATCTTTATTTCCTAAACACGCAAGACACAAACACATTGATTCTTAGAGTTGCCCTCAAGGTTGAAGGTTCGGAAAGCTGCAGTCTTTCAAAGGTATTAACAATGCAAGAAGAGGCCAGTGTCGATCAAGGGATAGACACACACACTTTTTGAGGGCAAATACCCTAGGTGACATATCTGAAGTCACATACAGTCAAGTGGCAACTTCCTGAAAGGGCTTATTAACCAACCTCAGCCAACCTTCCTGGGTGACTCACAGAGTGAGGAGAATGGAGGTCCTTGTGGAGAACTGTGTCTGCTTGTCCAGACTTCAGACTATGATGAGGATGCCTACTTATATATTTTAATCCATTCCCAGCCTCTGCAGAAGGTCACATCACAAAGCAGATGTACACGCTCATTTTTATAAGCTGAGGAAAATGAAGGCATCGACAGGTATCTCCTTTCTGGAACACACCTCAGTGTATTAGTGTATCCATAAAACCAGCAGCCTCAGGATCTTGGACAAGCCCAGGTGTCTTAGTGTGGTCATTTGCATATGCTTGGCCCAGGGAGTGGTGCTGTTAGGAGGTGTGAACTTATTGGAGTAGGTGTGACCTTGTCAGAGGAAGTGTGTCACTGTGTGTGTGTGGGGGGGGGGGGGGGTTAGATTTCCTTCTTCTTGCTGCCTGGAAGACAGTAGATTGCTCCTGGATTTCTTTGGATGAAGATGTAGAACTCTCAGCTCCTATAGTGCCATGCCTGCCTGCATGCTGCCATGTTCCCATCTTGAATGATAACAGACTGAACCTCTGAACCTGTAAGCCAGCCCCAATTAAATGTTGTCCTTTATAAGAGTTGCCTTGATCACAGTGTTTCTTCACAGCAATAAAACTAAGGCAGTGAGGGTTTCATTGCTGTGAAGAGACACCACGACCAAGGCAACCCTTATGTATGTAGGTCAACACTTAACTGGGGCTGGCTTACAGTTTCAGATGTTTAGTCCATCATCATCATGGTGGGAAGCATGAGAGCAAACAAGCTGGATTGGTACTAGAGGAGCTGAGAGTTCTGTATCTTGATCCAAAGGCAGCAGAAGGGGGGCTGTCATCTGTAGGCCATCAGGAGGGGACTTAGATTCCACACTGGACAGAGTTTGAGCACAGGAGACCTCAAAGCCCACCTACACAGTGACACACTTCCTCCAACAAGGCCACACCTCCTAATAGTGCCACTCTCTATGGGCCAAGCATTCAAACACATGACTCTATGGGGGCCATAGCTGTTCAAACCAGCACACCATGGGTGGAAAGGATTACAGAATCCTGGTGTTTTCACTGAGTTTTATCTCTGCATCTCAAAAGCAAATAAAAAGAAATAACAACAAAGCTAAGAGCTTCCTTCAGAGGCAGAGAGAGATGGAACATATACAGCTCATGTTCTGAGGATATTACAAAGAACAGAGTCAAAGGTCAGAGGCCTCGGACATCAATAAAAACAACAACAACAACAAAACAAAACCTTAAGTTAAACTCTGAACTACATACTTGGGACATCAAATGACCTAGTGAGTTTGTTCCACGGGCACACAACAAATCAGTACTTTGCTGTTACGTGTTTCTGATAAAATGTTAAGATAATCCAATGGAAGAAAGGCCAGACATGTCAATGAAGGGGCTGGAACAACCACACAGAAAACAAACAAAAATGACCTCATATGTGTTAAAAAATGTATTCTACATTTTCTAAGACTCTAAGTAATTCTAAGATTATGAATCTCCATGTAAAAATAAAACTATAGTAAAAATATCCACGCTGTTTGGTTAGACATGGATTGCTTAAACACAAACTATAGAAGAAAGAATTGCTAAAATAGGTTTAATCCAAATTTAAAAAAAAAGTTTATTATTTGAAAGGCAGCTGGGAAAACAGAGGCATAAGCAGCAGACTTAAGAAAATATTTGCAGTGCTCTGTTCCTCATATTGCTTAAATCCCCCAAATGAATACAGAAGTCTCACAGTTTAGGAAAAGAACACATTCAAGAAGGAGAGAAATGTCTGAACAGGGCCACCACTAAAGAAGGCCCCCAAATGGAAATTCTACCCTCTAGTTAGGAATGAGATGACAAAGCCTCTACCACACACCTACAAGCAGATTATATTTAAAAAGACTTGCAGTTTTTAAGTTATGGGAAGGACATGTGTCATGTGGCACTCTCAGACACTTCTGTTGAGGATGCAAAATTATCAACATATTCCAGAAACTGGAATGGTAAATTCTTGTAAAGTTATAGGTATGACCCATAGAGTCTATCCTTAGGAATATACTCATGGAAAATAAAGGCTGGCTTACATTTGCATAAAAGAAAAACCACAAGACAAAATGCACACTAAGGAGAAAAGATCACAAGGCAACCTTCTAAGGTGAGGGAGGCGCTTTATATACCAAGCAACTGCACACAGTGGCAGATCTCAGAGAAGCTCACCATGGCCTGGGTGCACTGCATTGAACCAAATAATGCTTTGAAATCTCAAGTTTAATTCGGTAAAGATCCCTCTTTATTTGCTGCTCATGGGCACAGAAAACAATAGGAACATAGTAGGGAGTAACAGCTGAGACTAAGGATAATGACTGGAAGCTGAGACCCCAAAATACAGAATGTAGATCAGACAGACTACCTTCCCATGAAGATCGTCCAGGGGCTTTTATTTTGTAGAAAAATAGTCTTGACTGAATAACGGAGAAACAGCTGAGTCCTGTCACAGAGTGCTCGCTCATGACAGTCCACATCAGAAATCCTTGGAGACAGGGAAAGGGCAGGGAGGGACAGGATGAAAGGAAGACATCAACAGAAGAACAGGAAATAGGGGACGACAACTAGAAAAACACAGACTCTGTAATCTGTAGAAAACTGCCTGGCAGGGAAAGAGGTCATGAAGCTGGGACAGCGCGAGGAGAAATGGTGGAAGAGAAGGCAGAGGCGTGAGAAAGGTCACGAGGGCCCTGCAGAAAGAAAGCAAGGAGACTCAAAGCCAAGATGAGCCAACAGAGAGAGAAGAAATGAAGAGAGACACAGACTGAAATTAAAGAGGGCGACGAGGTTTACATCTGGAGTCAAATGTGAGCTATGGAAATGCCTGCGGATTATTTTCCCATAAAAAATAAAACAAGGAAATGCCAAAGAAATAACGAGAGGAATTTCTTCTCAGATAATTTCAGTACGATCTTGTTCCATCTATGAAATGTAGCCTTTGGGGGATTTTTTTTTTTAAACTCAGCTTAAATCAAACTTTTGGTCCAACGATTTTTACATTTTAATGATTTTTTTTCAAGAATCTTTAAAAATGTTTAGAAACGATGCTGTGCTGAGAAGCAGAGAACCAGCAAGATGGAGACAATGGTGGAACCAATCTGCGCTCTAGTCCTAGTTCTGTCAGGACTGCGAGACGGGCGCACACTGGGGCATCTGCGGTAACGAGATACACCTTGCCAATTTCAATGATTCCACTTAACTCTTTTCCTCTCACACCTTCCTATGTATCTCCCTTCCCTTATCCCCCTCCTCCCTTTCTCCTCCCCCATGCCCTGTTTCTTCGTTCCATCAAATGATGCTTTGGGCCAGGCTGAACACTCAGCTGCTGCCAAGGACACAGAACCACAAGCCATGCAGCGCTGCTAAGCACTTGGACTTGCTGGACGCCAGCTAGAGCTTCCAATGCTTTGACGTAAGAGGGAAGCAAGTATCAGACATTCTGTCCTAAATATTAATTCTGTCAAAGATAAAAGCATGTTTTTCTTTCCTGTGGGAACGTCAGCCTTTTGTATACAACATTTTTTCTAGGTACACTCTCTTATTTATCTCTACGTTTCCTCAATGTCATGTCTTCCATTTCAGCCTGAAATTTTAAAATACATCCTGACAAGAAAGCCTGGGGGTGCTTTTGTACTTGAGGCTGTAAACACAATCATGGGAATTTAAGGGCAATCGTTTCTGACACCATCAAAAGCCGCACCGACCTAACTACAGACACCTCCAGAAAAGCATGCTTTGCTCTGCCAACAACGTGGTGTGCTAGAAATCACTTAAACTAGGTTTGAGACTATCCTAACTGGTGTTGGCATCACAGCCCTCCTTTCAACTCTCCTCAGAAGGAACATGATATAAAGTTGTTTTAGCATAACAAATACTATACCTTTATATATCTTAATCCCTTCTCTTGACTCTGTGCTATTCAACTCATCCCTGGAGGATCTGTGGAAATTTCTGTTTTTACCCTGTGACCAATGGATCTCTGCCAATTAGCAGGTGTTCGATGAAAACTTTTTAAGAGATGTATGGGGGAGTCATGTGCTATACCTACAGAGGCTGCCAAGCTTCAAAAATGAATCCAAGCAAAGCTCTTTGTTGGACTCGAGATTCATGGATTCAAGGTTGCTTAGCTAAATTGAGACCATGAAAAGTCTTCGGATTGAATGAGAAAGAGAGTCCGGTCTTTTTCCTTTGGCTTCTGCCCCAGAAGGTTGCACTCAGTTTCAAGAGGGGACATTGAAGGGGGCCAAACAGAAACATGACAAACAGCTGACCTAAGGCTCAGGCTCTCTCTCAGTGGTCCCTGATTATAAATAGCAACTGGTTCTTTCAATCACTTAGTACAGAGCCCGAGGTAGCATTTGTGGGTAACTAGTAAACGGTCTGTGGTTATAGTGCAATTGTAACTACTGGTACTTTCAGTAGCAGGGTTCTTGAATGATGTGTGACAAGTGAATATTATTTCATAATTCACAGCCCATCTGCAGAGCCTAAACACTATTCCTGATGGGCCTGGTGGTGAATGCCTGTAAGCCCCTCACTGGTGAGTATGACATAGGAGGATTGAAAGTTTGATGCCACCATAGGGTATATAGCAAGTTCCTGTCTCAAAGCAACAAGATAACAAAGTTACTCTGTCTTAAACTTTTTTCTTATCTGGTGACATCATCAGGGACAGTTTCCATACCATTCAGGGACAGCCTCCCTACTGGGGTGCACTCATAGTAGGCAAAAGAAGAGACTCAGGACAGTCAGGAAAAGATCTATCTGACCCCACTTGACACTAAGAGAGAGGAAGAGAGAAGGACATGGGCAGAGGTGTTAGGATTTAGAAGCACCTTGGCGGGTTGGAGCCAAGGTTTGCCTCAGAGAAAAAATACCATGCAAGTTCTCACACAAGAGATTTATTGGGAGAGAGGGAAGCGAAAGGCCATCTTGGTGTGGGGACATGTGAGGTAGTGTGGAGAGAATATCTTGTGTATTGTGTGGGTACATCACTTGTCAATTAAAAAGTCTATGCCATGTGACTTTGACAGAAATAGAAGGTGTGACATCATGGAGGCAAAAAGAATTCTGCCATAGAGTCAGGAGCAGAAAGATCTACCCTGGAAGATGTTGGAGACAGATGCAAGGTACCTGCACATAGATAACCAACCACATGGCAAAAATGTAGATTAAAATAAATGGGTTGTCTTGAGTTATGATCTAGTCAGAAGAGAGCCTAGCTCTATGGCCAAGGTATTTGTAAATATATTTTGAGTCTGAGTCTTATTTCTGGGAGCATGAAACCGGGAGGCAGAACCAGGACTAACTTCTACAAGGTAGAGACATACAGACAGAAAGACAGACTGAAAGACAGAGAGGATGTGAGAGAGCCATGATGTCAGGAGAGACCTTTTAAAGAGTGTGAGTGTTACAGCTCCTAGGGACTGTGGAAATGTGCTGCACCTGGCAGTGCCAGGTGATGATGTGTCCGGTCCCTGAAGGGCACACTGGTGGAGTGCCTGATTTCTAAGAAGAAGAATGGGGCTGTCTCCTGAGTGTTTTTATGTTGGAGGTGTGGTGCCAATGAATTATACTAAGAGATGTTTTGAGTTCTTTGTTTTGGTTTTTCAAGACAGAGTTTCTCTGCATAGCTCTGATTGTCCTGGAACTCACTCCACAGACCAGGCTGACCTCAAACTCAGAGATCCTCCTGCTTCTGCTTCCGGTGTGCTGGGATTGAAGGTGTGTCCCACCACCCCCCAGCAAGATGATCATCTTTTTAAAGGAGTGTGCCTTAAAACATGCAAATTGGGTTACTGGAAATATTGCTCTGAGGAGGATTACCAGTGAGAGAAGGCTGACAAAAAAACCCTGCTGCTCTCCACCCTCCAGGCTTCTTCAGGTATGGCTTAGGGTTTTACTGCTGTGAACAGACACCATGACCAAGGCAACTCTTATAAGGACAACATCTAATTGGGGTTGGCTTACAGGTTCAGATGTTCAGTCCATTATCATCAAGGCAGAACATGGCAGCATCCAGGCAGGTATTGTGCAGCAGCTGGGAGTTCTACATCTTCATCTAAAGGCTGCTAGCAGAATACTGGCTTCCAGGCAGCTAGGATGAGGGTCTTACGGCCCATACCCACAGTGATACACCTACTCCAACATGGCCACACTTTCTAATAGTGCCACTCCCTGGGCCAAGTTTGTACAAAGCATCACAAGGTGCTTCCTCCTCTCTTGTGATACCATTCGCCACCAGACCTTCCCCTGAGGTCAGATGAATAATGGCATAAATCTTGGACTTCCAATCTCTGAAACTGAGCTAAATGAGTCTCCCTCAGGCACTGTGTTCCAGCAACCAGGGGAAAACCAAACCAAACCAAGGCCCAACAGCTTGAGAAGCCAAAATAAAATCTACTTAGAAACCTGCTGCTGGAGCATTTCCCCTTTGCAAAGTCTCAGCCCTACATCCAATGGTACACAATCTTTCCTAAGCTTACTACAAGCACTTGCCAGGAGTTCCTTACTGCCTTTTAGAGTTAGACACCACACAGCAGACAGCTTTGCAATGGGAAACGAAGCCACATGATTATTCCCTAGGTGACTAAGTCAGCAGCACCCATCTCAGCGCACAGCTTGACAGAGGTGGCTCTGTCTGTGAGTCTCCTGCCTCAGTCAAATGTACCGTGGGAGGAGTGTGTTATTCAGTTCTCTGTGTCTTAGAGCAGAACCTCAGCAGCTTATCCCTTCTCCCTTTTTATCTTTCTCTTCAGAAAGACTGGGGGTTGGGGAAGGCAGTATCTTAACACCATCTTTGCAAGGAGAAGAGGTGGTCCAACCTTTAGATACATGTCCCCAAAGGCTTATTTATCTACACTAACTGTTAAGCTAGGCCCTGAGCCTCCAAAGCACCATTCCCTTAGCAGGGCTGCTTTTAGACTCTGCTACAATCCCTATGCTTTGGTGACTGGCTGTTGTTTGATGTGCATGCTCCTCCATGTTCCGTATCGTGTCTCTGGGAATGTTTAGCAAATCCCAAATGTTTGGCTTTTGCTCTCAGCCACGTAGTTGTCAAATGTTTTAATGTCACAACCCTCTCTGTAAATTAACATTCCTGAATTCTACCATCCTAAGACTTCTAGGGAAAGCGAACAAGCCTTTATTAGGCAACAAATAAATGTGACACACTGTGCTATGGACTTTCTGTTTATGGCCTCTATGAAATGGAGAGTAGATATTGCTGTCAATGGTTTATATATAAAGAGACAAGTTCAGATGAGCCACAGGGTAGCTCTATAGATGCAGTCTTTCTCCACATCACCCACAAGAAAAAAAAAAAAAAACAAAACAAACCCCAACAGATTCCATCATTATTATCAGCTCACAGCAATAGAATATCAAGAGTGATGGGCTGTAATGATTCTGGTTATAGCAACAGCACACAGTCCGTCAGCACATGCTCACTGCAGTTCACCCACTGATGAATCTGACCAAGAAATTAGAACCTCGCATGACCCCAGTCTTCTCTAGCATCATGCCTATAACCATCTCCCAACTATAAAATCCCACCTTTCACTGTGAATTTACATACTTTCACAACTGGGTTGGAAACAGGCACAGCTGAGCTAAGGGATAAAATTCCATAGAAAGTGCTCAGTGGCGAGCTTGGTACAGGACTCAGTAAGAAGAGTAGTCAGCATGGCAGAAACATAGCCTGTATAAAATGCTCTAATCTCTCCAAATCGCATAGTGACACATTGCATAGCTACATTTATTGGGTAGGGATAAAGGTCACCCTTCATGTTACCTTAACCTCTGTGTAATGGCTGTGGTAGCCCATGAATCAAGTCCCCACGTGGTAGAGAGCCTCCCTGCTGCTGGGTAAATGTCTAAATATTTCTGTTAGGAAGTGTCGACCAAGCAAGTCAGAATTGAGAAGGGCAAGGAGGCGTGGATGCTCACAGTTCTTCCCTGTAGGGATTCTCTTGCAGCAATTGGTGTGGTCCATTGTGCTATACCCAGACTGTATGTAAATTAGCAGATCCTGTTATGGATTGTAGATATTTGACACTTTGTGTCTAATCTTATCCACCTAACCTGTAAGCTCTCATCATCTCCAGATATGCAACCTGAGACAGCATCATCTGCTGATGCCGATTAAAAGCAAAGGCCTTCATTTTGATGAGGAAACTCTGATGGTACTGGCAAGGCTCTGCCAGAAGTGGTGCTCGTAGCTCACCCACTACATACACTCCATGGAGTACAACCCACCAGGGACTGAGAGAGCCATGAGCTAAGCAGATGCCCAGAGAGGCAAGGTTTCCATTGGACCTGGGACCTGTGCTTCCTTTTATGAGTTCAAAGATGAAACAGATCACAAATTTGGACTCAAAGGAATTAACGCAGTTAAAAAGTCTCCGGTTTCAACACAGACAAACCAGCGAGAAAAGGCTGTTGCGGCAAGTGGGAAGCGCTATTTTAGTGTCAATTAGCTCTGTCCAGTGATAACCCTGATATATATCAGCAAATTGACAGGTTGATGCTGGGAAATGGGTTCATATAAACTCACAAAGGTTAATCACCATTCCATATTTGCCCTACCCACACCCATGAGATAAAAATAGCTATCTGGAGACGGAAGCTAAGTGAAGCTGAAGGTAAACTCATAATCATAATGGTTGCTAAGGCCTACAAGTATCGAATTTAGAGTGATCTATAGACATTGATTCTATGTGAGAGAATGTAATTAGAAATGTAGATTAAGACTAAGCTGCTATCATATATAAAATACATATAATTTATATATGCACAAGCTGATTTTTTTCCATGACGCCTGTTAACTAATAAAGGTATAACATTTGACAAGCCCAATAAATCAATAGATAAATTCAACTACCAGGTAAAATACACATCTTCTGTCAGACCTCAGGTGTTTTTCAAAATTATTTTTATGAATATAGATGTTTTGTCTGCATGGATATCTGTGTACATGGATGTATGTGCACACTTGGTGCCCCTGGAGGCCAGAAGGTAGAGTTAGATACCCTGGAACTGAAGTTATAGACGGTTGTAATCTGCCATGGTAGTGCTGGGACTTGAACCCAACTCCTTTGAAAGAGCAGCCAGTGATCTTAACCACGGAGTCATCTCTTTAGTCTCCATGTCTTCATGTGGGGTTTGAATATATGGATAGAATGGAAATAAAGTATATGATCTTTCTCAGAAAATTTGTTTCTGTCCTTAATCAATGACATACATATGGGGAAATGCATCCTTTGCTGATATTTCAGCTAATTAGCCTGCTCTGAGGTGTCAGACTCACACTCCAAAGGAGTCCTTCAGGCTGCTCCGTGTATAGTTTACTTGGGAATTGCTGTCTTGAAACAGAGGCACTTATTAGCTAACGAGGAACAAAGGGCCAATGATCTTCAGGGATGGCTGCTGTCAAACATCATAAATCAAAGACCACTATTGACTAACTAACTCGAGCAGTAACACAGACTTTGTTGCCGTGGCAATAACCGGAGGGTTGAGACTGTGGTCCCCCGCCAGAGTCCTTATTCTCACCGGATTTCATGGAAACCAGAAAGATGCAGAGAAAATCTCCACTGTTTTACTAACTTTAACTATAAAGTAATAACTCTCTGCAAAATTATTCTCCTAAAAAATGTTTTTAACCAATGCCAATTTTTAAGGTGACCTGAGAGAATAAGCAGTCACATTCCCACCTGTAATTAACAAGACGTGCAGCAGGACAACTTCCGCACAGAACGTGGGGTAGGCTTTAGAAATCCTACTCCTGTCTATGCCTGTGGGGTCCAGCTGACTCCCTCATTTAGCAGCTCCTCAACATCTACAAAGCTTCACGGTCCCACCATTTCCTTAGTTAAAGAAATTGTCTTGCTAGTCTTACATCATATCCCACCAAACTGACGATTGCAGCCTGGATTCCCAATTCCAGGAGGAAAAGTAGAAAAGGGGACTTATAGTGTAACTGGACAGGGTTGCTGGGAAAGGACAAACTGCAAAGTGACTTGTTAATGCTTTTCTCTGGAGATACCTGAAGTTTCCATATGCAGGGATCAACAACAATAAAACACACCATATCTGTCTCACACTGGCTTCAGGGTGTGGAATGTCCATGTGGCCTCAGAGGGCAGAAATGGCTCATTGAATCAAATGTCAGAAGGAAAGGAGGTAGCTGCCCAGTCTGAATGCCTTTCACTACCAGAAGGCAACGATGACCCACTGAGGTGAATGTTTGTAGCATTCCTCCCATGGCTCAGAAGATCCTGTTGACATGCCGTAGGACCCTGTGAACTCATCCTGTGTGTGGATACTGGGTTGAGTGTTCATGGTCTTTCCTGGAGCACTGCTCTCTTGGCCTTTGTTCCCTTTGGAAGGCCCTCCTTTAAGCAGGGATAGCTGTCCCTGACAGGGAAAGTCCACCTCTTTCCAGAAGAGATGTGGGGACACAGTTTAGGGACACTTAAAATGGGCGGCTGATTTTCTAAAATTCTCTTACTATTTGGCCATCACGCTGCCCCAGGAAGTGAGAATTGCAAAGCTTAGGGTTTGCATTGCAGGCCAGGGAGCCATCCCTTCAGCTACATCTTTATTTGATATCAGCATAAGTTACATTGAAAAATACTGGTTGTTTGCTGGACAGAGGCAAAGAACTGCTGGGTATGTGATAAAACCATAAATGTTCCCGTCACGCTTTGGTAATTTTCTTCCCAAGAGTGAGCTGAATGAGAACAGAGGGATTGGTTTTATCTTGCTCCAGGGAGCTGGTAGATCATCTGATATTGAACAGTTTCTCGAGAGGAGGGAGGGGGAGGGGAGGAAGAAGGAGAGAAGGAGGGGAGGGGGAGGAGGGAGAGGAGAGGAAGGGGAGGGGGAGAGGAAGAGGGAATGGGAGGGGAAGAAGAAGGGGGAGATGGAGAGGGAGGGGAAGAAGAAAGGAAAGGGGGAAGAGAAAGGGGGCGGGGGAAAGGGAGAGAGAGGCTGAACTCTTTGAGTCAAGTACCATGCAATTCCTTGACATGATACTCTTCATCCCTGGCCACGTTCCAAAACCAACACCATGATCTGTTCTCCAAAGTTCATCAGGACTGCTCATCATCAGAAGGAAATTATCTGAAAATAGTTTCCTGATCAAAACCATCCAATTGCCTTTACCCTGTCGTTACCAATCACTTATGACTTCCCTATCTGTGATAAAAATTCTCAGAGGAAACTGAACTGCATCGTATTTCCCTCATCAAAAATCCAACCCTGGTTTCACAAGGGAAACAGTGTCATTAATAGACTGTATGTTTCCCATTTATATGGCTAGAAAGGTGCTAAGGTGTAAGAAAAAGTCTATAATAGGGCTCAGATTCCAACATTCCATAAAAAAAAATGCCTATGCATGCATTGTTTCCCAAGGAATATTTTAGCCAACTTTATACACCCCAGGATCATCCATCCTATTGATATCCTAGGAGAAAACCTCTCTCTATGAGATTTTAACTTTAAGTTTCTGCAGTAAGACATCTCTCTCTCTTTTTATTTTTACATAATCCATTTCTTTTCATTTATGCGCATGTTTGTGTCTACTAGTCTATATACGCATCAATTGCTCTTAGAGGCCGGAAGAGGGCGTTGGATCCCCTGGCGCTGGAGTTGCAGGTAGTTGTGAGCCTTCCTGTGGGTGCTGAGAACCAAGTCCAGATCCTCGCCAAGAGCAGGCAGAGCATCTAACTGCTTAACGTTAGCATTGCTTAACTCATGGCAGGAGCTTTACCCTCAAGGGTCTCCTCTTGGACTGGCTCCCCAGCATGCCCTTGGCCTTTTCTCCCATCCCGCTCATACCCTCCACTGTACAACACATTCTCTTGATGGACAGCTGGGAAGGTAGTGTTTCAAACACTCGGGAGATTCGGGCCATTGAGAAAGTTCAGCTCATGGATTTGGGCCATTGTGGAAGTTCAGCTCACGGCTTCTTTGTCGCAGGCATCTCTGATTATTGCTCTCCTTCTAGAATCATCCTGCTCACCACGGCCCCTTGGTACCTTCTCCTCTTTCTTCATTGGTTTTCATTACTATGAAGTATGGAACACAAGAGATTCCCAGACTGTCTCTTCCTGAGAGTAAGTTCCACCTTGCTGCCCTGGTCATGAGACAAAGTTTTGCTTCCTCGCTGCCCTTGAGCCAAGTAAGTGGATGACATAGTCAAGGCCAAAACTTAACCATGAAAACCATCAGAGCTATATTAGGTCCCATCTAATATAGATTAAGTAGGCTAGTAAAATGAACTCCTAATGTACATTGGTGGAGTGGGCTCCATCCATCTCCTTACCAAGTAAAGCATAGCATTAAAGGGTAATTAAGTAATTTCAGAGTATGTGATGAATGCCTTTTTTAGTTTGAGGCCAGCCATGGCTCCATAGTGAATTCCAGGTCAGCTAGGCTACATAGTGAGACCTTATCTCAAAACATGAATGAAGAATGCATACATAAATAAGATATAGAGAGTCAAAATAGGTTTGCTAGAATGAAGAAGTCCTTTTGTAAACATTTCTTAGACTCAGCAAGACCCCTCTCCTTTAGTGTCTTTCCCTTATCAGCTATAATACCATACACTGGCTGCAGAGATGGCTCTGTTGATAAAGTCCTTGCCACACAGCCTAAGGACCCAAGCTCCATCCCTGGTATCTGTGTGAACAGCAAGGCACAGCTCATGTATCTGTAATCCCAATGTTGGGGAGAAGGACAGAAGGATTCACCCACAGATTACTGACCAGGTAGTCGGCTTCAGGTTCAGTGTGAGACCCTGTCTCAAAACACTAAGATAGGGAGCCATTAAGGAAGATATTCAAAATTAACCTCTATGTGTACAACCCACAACACACACACGTTCACATATACAAACTCTTACACGTCCATATACCCCAATACACAAAAGAACAAAAAGATTAAAGATAAGTAAAGTAATAACAACCACTATATTTAATTTGCTAAGAAAATTCTTGTCAAACTTAGAATAATGAGCTTCATTTCAATTTTAGTAATATTAACAATTTATCTTCAGTTCATAGTCTGTTTTCCTGTAGTGTATCACTTTCCTATGTGGTAATTAAGCATCAGCTATAAAGATCTAAGTTAAAAAGAAAACTTCTCAGTGACAAACACAGACTTTGAAAAAAAATCCTAATCAATCAAAATGAAATTCCCCTTTCTTTCAGGATATAATAGATTCCAATCTATCAGCACACACATGTTCCTAACCTAGCAAGCAGAGGGACCGCCACCCCCTAAGCTGATTGTCCATGATATATGGATCCGTTATTTACAATAAATTGCTAATACTGGGGTAAACATGTCAAGCTACGGAGGAGATGGTTTCTGCATCCACAAACTTGGCAAACGATGACCTTAAGGGGACTTTGAATAAAAATAAGGGGACTTTAAAGGAAAAACAAAACCATGGATTTCAAAACACAGGAAAGAGTGACGCAGATGTTAGGTGATGCTTTTAGTTAATGCGTTTCATTTGCCAATTGTCACCTCAGAAGCAGAGCTCTACTCTAGCTGCCGCAAGCTACATACATACATTCCAGGGTTACTTCTGAAAGGAGGTAGGAAGCAGTCAGAGAGAGCCAAGAAACTACTCCCACCACTCCATTACGGCAGGCATGGAAGCCCGATGCTGAGGGACTACCCAGATCATCTGAAAACAGAGGTTTTCTGGAGGAAACGATGCCCCGTAATGAGCCTCCAATCACTTAAGGATGCAGACAGTGTGGTCAGAAGAGGACATGAATTTCTATTATTTGCACCTTTTTGCCTTTAACAGAGCTGAAGTCGGCCATCCTCTCTATTTTGCCTGATGCTGCTGTTTCAGACCCTCAGCATTTGTCCTGGAAGCCTCTAGGGACTATGAAGCGTTGATACCTTCTGAAGGGAGATTGGAGAGGTTGGTTCCTGTTTGATGAGAGACACGCCCACAGCTGAACAGCCCTCTAACTACACACAGCTCATCCAGGAAGTCCTGAGAGATGGAGAGCCATTTAGGTCCCCTGGTCTCAAATTCAGTCTTCAAGCCTCTGCCTCCCAACCTCACCTCTAACCTCTACGTGCATCTATGGGCTGCCGAGTTGGCCTGTGCTATGCGTTACTACTTATGCATGTACAGTTACTCACTCTGGAGTCCCTCATGACCACAGCGATTACCTACAAGGTTGGAGCGCACAGGACTCTGAGAACTATGGGCTGCCCAGTTGGGCTTGGGCTATGTATGATTACTAATGTATATACAGTTACTATGTGTGCTGAAACAGCAAGATCTGAGGCAGTAGGTTTGGAGAGACACCAACCAAGGTGCTTGAACTCATTTGTGTGGCATTAGACTTTATTCTTCAAACACACAACTTTCAGGGGATCTAACTATGACTGTCATTCCCCTTCATTGTCAACCTTCTAACTCCAAAGTTAAACTTCAACGAAAAAGGATCTGACTCTAGTTTTAGCTCACTGCCAAATCATTGTCAATTTTTCCTCACACAATGGTGGAGAGAAAGTACACAGAATATATGTACTCTAGGCAGGTATCACAGGGAGAGGATAAAGACTCCACATAGGAGAACAGAGGCTCTAGAGATGAAGCAGATGAGGCATGACAGAGCATTGCATGACAAGAACCTGGCAGCCTTCTGGCTCTTGACTCATCTTTCTTTCATCTTCTCTCACTGGGTCCGGCCTTGTTGTTTATAAACACACCTTCTCCTTGTGCATCCATGTCCCCTTTGTAGAGACTCAGCCATCAGCATAGGAGATAGGAGTCAGAAGGTAACAACTAAAAGCACCAATACCTTTTAAAAGCCCCCCCCCCCATGCCCCGCTTAGTGATTAGCATCTTTGCAATGTCCCTTTCTCACTCCCACAACTGTAATGAGTCTGGACACAGAGAATGCGCCCACTTCACGCTCTCTTGGTGTTTTCATTGTTACATGCTCTGAGCCTTGAAGTCTGATAAACAGAATGCAGCTTCCGTGGGGTTTATTTCCGAGGGATATGCCATGGCTAAGCAATGAGAACAGGAGCATTTCTTTCCTCTCAGTGAACACAGTGCTCTTCCCTTCTCCATCCAAAGCAACCAACACACCAGTATTAGCCATTCTGTCATAGTTCCACACTGTGCAGGCAGCAACTGTGGGCTAACAGGATCAGCTTGAGCAAAGCCACAGTGTGTCTGCAGAGTCAAGCTCTAAAGCTGCAGGGACACAGCTGTGTGTCCTGGGCTGGCAGATGGTAGTAGAAGTCCTCTTGAGCAAAGTTCTAAGATGCCCTAGGCTCTCTTTATGTAAATGTAACTTTTATTTGCCAGATGGAACTGTGTGTGTGTGCATGTGTGATGTGTTTGAGAGAGAGACTTACTACTGAATACACTCACCCTTTCTAGTTCCCTCTGAACTCTGGCTGGCTGATTCAACTCAACTGTTCTGGCTCACACTCCTCTCCAAGCTGATTGATTCAAACCAGCGTCTCTCGACTTCTCAATGAATTGCTCTGCTTGGCCTCAAACTAACAATGGCAATCTGTTCTAATCTCTGGCTCGTTCTTGTTTTCTGTCTCTGTAAAGCTGTCCCAGGAAAACTGCCTTCTCCTTTCTCTCTCTACACTGCTCTTAAATAGCCTCTCTTTCCTGTCCTTCTGAGAGTTGGGTATAACCTGTTTCTGACTCATTCTGTCAAATCTTTTTCTGATTCATCACTTTGTATGCCCCTCATTAGACTTCACTTTCAAACATGACTGACTGCTTCCTTCTTACAAACTAACTTTACCTTCACTGTTAGGGATTAAAGGTGTGTATTAAGAGTAGGTCTGTATTCCAGCCAGAAAGATTAAAGGTATGTCATTCTAGCCAGATCACATAGACCTAGAAGGTCTTTGGATATGATCCCTTGCCAGAGAAGCTATGTTGCGGGATTAAAATTTCTCTACACCTTTATATCTGTGATTCATGATGCAAAGGGCTCAATGAGACCTCCCCTGACCCACTTGAATAGGTACACATTAAGAATATTAGGTAACTAGGGAGACAGCCACTTGTTATAAAATAAGGACAATAAAAGTTTCTCTCTCAAACACATCACACACACACACACACACACACACACACACACACACACACAAGGTTATTACCTACCATTTTAGGCTATGATGTATGCTACAACCTTGTAGGTAATCGCTGTGGTCATGAGGGACTCCAGAATGAGTAACTGCACATGCATTAAGTAGTAATGCATAGCACAGGTCAACTCGGCAGCCCATAGATCTCAAAGTCCTGTACCTAGGGGTTAGAGGTGATATTGGGAGGCAGGGGCTTGAAGACAGAATCTGAGACCAGGAGACTTAGATGGCTGTCAGTCTTTCAGGACTTCCTGGATGAGCTATGTTCAGTTAGAGGGCTGTTCAGCTGTAGCTATGGGAGCATCTCTTATCAAACAGGAACCAACCTCTCCAATCTCCCTTCAGAAGGCACCAATCCTCCCTAGTCCTTAGAAGCCCTGGAGAATGAACAGCAACCACAGTGCAGGTGATGAGTGGGCATCTTTGTCCACAAAGCGACTCAGATGTGGTTAATTTCTCCCAAGATAAGTATGTCTGTATTGGTTCCTCTTCATTACCAACTTGACTGGATTTAGAATCTAAATTCTAAAACCAAAAAGGCATGTCTGTGAGGGTGTCTGGAGAGGTTTAACTGAGGAGGGAAGATGCAACCTGAATGTAGGAGTCCAAGACTGAAAACAAAGGTACAAAAGAGAAACTGAGGTGCTGCTTGCTAACTGTGGGCACAGTGTGGCCTGCTGCTTCACACTCCAGCTACCTTATGCTCTAAGCAGCCCTGGGCTCCAGCTGCCCCCTCTCCAGCTGCCTCACACCCCAGCTGCCTCCTTCCCTACCTCCAGCTGATTCACACCCCAGCTGTCCCCTTCCCCCTCTCCAGCTGCCCCACACCCCAGCTGCCTCCTGCTCCAGCTGCCTCACGCCCCTGCTTCCATGCTTTTCCTTTAGGATGGACTGTATCTTTTCAACTGTGAGTCAAAACAAATCCCTTTCCTCTTTGACTTGCTTTTAATCAAGTATCTTGCCACAGCAACAACAACAACAACAACAACAACAACAAAAAGAAATAGTTAATGCAAGGCTCAATTTCAGTTATTTCATTAGATTTCTGATCCAGACTGTGAAGCCCACAGACAATTTATTTCAGATATACTAACACAGTCTGCTCTGCCCCTTGACTCTTGTTTGCCAAGATCCCTGCTTCAGTCGTTTTTTAAGGATCTGTTACAACAGACCTGCATTCAACAATGAAGTAACTTTTCTGCAGGTATGGGTAGAAAGTGCAAAGGAAAAGAAAAAAAGGTTATTTAAAATGCATGCATGCCAAACACTAGTCCAGTACTAGTGAAAGTGGTTTGCCAAAAGAACATTCCAAATGGCTGAGTGGCCCAAGTGAGGACATTCCTAAACAGTGGCTCTGAATAAGAGCCTTTATATGTCTTGTAAATATCAGCAGGTAACCTTGTGGCTTGCTGCTGAACTTACACCAAACTCCCCTAGGGACAGATTTATAATCAACAGTCAGAAGTGCAGTGGGGAATCTTGGGAAAGAGTGTTATTTAAATCAATTTAAAACTGAATTATCATCAATATGTTGGGGTCTCCTTTTGTTCTTCCTGTATTGCTCCAGAGGACATGAAGTCCGACTTCTTTTTGTTAGCTCCTGCAGAAAAACAGACACATGAGGAAGACCATCCTAGAACTAGATGGTCATTTAGTAAGTTTCTAGTTACACAAAATGTCCTCAATATATCGGGACTGAGACTGGAGAGCGTTGCCTATGCAAACACTCAGCCATTGATTCTGGAGCAATGGTGGGCACTTTTATCTCCTGAATAAGACTGCAATTGGAACATCAGGAGAATTCGACCTTAAAGCTTTTGCTTAGAGCTATGTTGTGACTATGGCTCCTTTGAGCCACAGTAAGAAACACTCTATACCTTCTGGTGATAATGACATACAAAAACGTTTATATACTATTACTTTAGGAAGAAAGAAAGGTGCCATAGGCCTGTGGTAACAACCCAGCTTCCCTATTTTGTAGGTCTGTTTAGACAGCAACACAAGTTGTTTTCCAGACTCATTGAGAACCTGTCTTTATCTTCTTATTGTCCTTTGAACTGACTCAATGTCACTTTTTACAGGAGAAGAAACTTGGCATGGTGAATAGGTAGCAGCTTCTTATATCTGGATTTGACTTCTAGTTCATGATTTGAAATGCAGTATTATCATTTTTCCTCTTGTTGCTTAAGCGACTCTCTCTTTTTATATAGAAAACGATACTTTCTTTCCTTCTTCCTCACCCTCCTAGACTCAAACCATTAAGTTATTCTGACTTTTTAAAGTATTCTTAGGTTAATTTTAATACCGCAAAACACAAAGGCCGAGTTAGCTCTGAAAACAAACACCTATTGAGCGGTTTCACATGAGGCCTTGAGATACATATTGGCTAGAGGAGGCAGCAAGGTGACATCTCTGCTCACAAGGGGCTGTGGATGGGTTGTGGGGACAGGCACAGGCTACAAACAGCAGCATTTCTCCTGATGTGCAATGTCGTAACAGCAGATAGAAAGGAGAGATGGGACAGATTGTGCGGAGCCCATGAGAGCCTCCCTTGTGTCCATGGTAGATCTGGTCCTGCAAAGAAGGAATTCATTTTGAAGCTCAGTACTCCTTACATTTTGCATTGAGCTTATTAAAAATAGAGCCCAACGTTGCTTTTTGAGAGACTCATATATACCCTAGCTCAGATGTGACCCAGAAATCTGGGCTTCCAATGTGCTTTCCATCTGATCTCTTTCCAAATGGCCCCAGGATTCTGCTCAGAGAGCTACACAGCAGATGGGATGGGTAGTCAGGGTGGGGGTAACATATCAGGCAGAAAAAGCCATCTGGGAGAGAAGTAGGCCATACAGGAATGGAATGTATGGGAAGCTGCAGTGAAAAAGTCCATAGTCTGAGTGGGGCCTGATCATGACTTCTTACTTACCACATGCAGGAGCTTAAATATGACCCTAAGCAATGTAATGGCGTAATGTGAATGAGAAATGAGATTGCATGTACCTAATAACCTCTTAACACTTATTTTAGCTGATTCACAAATACGTGAAGATTGAGCCAGGCATGATGGCATATGCCTATAATCCCAGCATTCAGGGGGCAGGTGGACCACAGTTTTCAGGCCAGCCTAGACTACCTAGAAAAATAGCAGGATTCTATCTCAAAACAAAACAAAATGAAAAAACAATAATAATTAAAAAAAAACCCAAGCAATCAGTATTCAACCAGAAAACAAATAGAAAACCAACCACCATGAAATTGTACATATCACAGGGCCCCATATGGTGGATTGATATAGGTATGAATCCTTTAATGATTAGGTCAAGGTAAATATATGCATAGTCTTGGACTATTGTCACTTATGGCGAAAACCTTGAAATATTGACTTCTAACTTTTGTAGATTATTCTCTGTATTGCCCAGATGTGTAGTTGCACACTATTACCCATCACTCCTGACTGAAGCTTGGTAGTTTGAGAGCAGCCTTTTCCCCTCCTCTGTTCTCCCCAGCCCTTGCTGACCCTGCCACTATGTTCTTACATTGAATTAAATCATGCTTTTTCAGATGCCAAATATGAATGAGATCTGCTCTTCCTGCGACTGGCAAGTGTTGCTTAACACGGTCATCTGCAGGTGCACAAGACTGGCATTCATCCTTTCTAGGGCTGGATGGTATCCCATGATCCCATGGTGTGCATACAGCACACTTTCTTTATTTGTGCATTTAGTGGTAGTTTCTCAGCTAAGTATTGTCTTCATTTGGTTCTCGTTGCTGTGATAAAACCCTGACCAAAAGCAACTTAAGAGAAAAAAGGGTTTGTTTCATCTTACACTTCCTGGCAACTGTCCATCATTAAAGGAAGCCAGGGTAGAGACTCAAGTCAGGAACTCATAAGCTGGAATGGAAGCTGAGGTCAAGGAGGAATGCTGCTTACTGGCTTGTCTGTTTTCTTATACGGTTTAGGCCCACTTGCCCAGAGGTGGCACGACTCACAGAGAGCTGGACCCTCCCACATTAATCACCAATCAAGAAAATTCCCCACATACATGTCTACAAGTCAATTTAAGGAAGCAATTCCCCAATTGAGGTTCTGTCTTCTCAGGTGATTCTAGTTAGGTCAAGTTGACACCAACGAATAATTCTTAATGACAAGTGGAGGCTCAATCCTTATAAATTTGATTAAGTTGGTGGAATAATCACACAATAATACCCGTTGCATTGTTTTGAAAGTAAACATTAATGTCAGAATAGAATGAGTTAAAAGGGTGCTGTGTTGGCAGCACGACTGACCCCAGATAAAATCAGACAGCTCATGAATGCTACAGAGACCATCTATAAGCCACCTACAGGACTTTCCAAGACAACCTTCATTTTCCATAGGCACCATGATGCCAGCACAACTGTGCAACCCGAAGCAACGGCTGTTGGAGATGCTGAGTGACATCATAGGAAAGGCGTCTCAGTGGTCAGCGAACAAACAAAGCCAGAGCAGTTACCAGTGAAAAGTTAATGTTATCATGGCCCTCCACCCCGCATCTCCACGCAGCAGGACAGACAACAGCATGTGGGCCTGCCGTGAGGAATGAATTGCTGACTATACTTACTCCCCCTGGTCTCAAAGTGCAGCAGATGACTCAGATAAAGAAGTTCACAGCACTGGAGGTGAAAACTAATACAGAAAACAGCAACCTTGAGCTTACACCTGTGACTAGGCATGGTACCAGCAGTGCTTTTTGCTTTATGCCATCTAAAAAAAGCTATTCTTTCATATAAATGGAGTATTTGTTGTTTCTATTAATCAACTGTAGCCAAACATATAATTTATGCTGTTCTTAGCCTAAAGGAGTGTCTGTGAGTCTGGCTCCATTGCACAAATGTCAACCTGACTGATCCAAGTGGTACTTAAACATTTTTTCTGAGCATGTCTATAAGTGTATGTTTCCAGATGAGATTATCATTTAAGTCACTAGATGTAGGGAAGAAAACCTTCCCTATTTGAGCTACTATTCTACAATCCCAGGTAGAGAAAGCAGAACTCACTCTCTCGCTTTCTATCTGTCAGCAGGAACATTAGCCTGTTGCTGCTCTTGAACTTGGATTCATACCATGGCTCCCTGTCTTAGTTGGGGTTTTATTACTGTGAACAGACACCATGACCAAGGCAACTCTTGTATGGACAACTTTTAATTGGGGCTGGCTTACAGGTTCAGAGGTTCAGTCCATTATCATCAAGACGGGAACATGGCAGCATCCAGGCAGGCATGGTGCAGGAGGAGCTAAGAATTTCTACAACTTCATCTGAAGGCTACTAGTAGAATACTGGCTTCCAGGCAGCAAGGATGAGTCTTAAAGCCCATGCCCACAGAGACACGCCTACTCCAACAAGGCCACACCTACTCCAACAGGGCCACACCTTCTAATGGTGCCACCCACTGGGCGGAGCATATGCAAACACTCATACTCCCCTAGTTCTCAGGCTCCTGAGAGAAGTCGACTTTTACTAGAACTATACTCATCTTCTTAGGTCTCCAACTTGCACATAAGGTCCCGTGAGACTTCTCAGCTCTAAAGTTACATGAGACAGTTCATATATGTAATGGAGACCCAATAGATATTTCTATGTGCATATTAATATATAATAGGCAGATAGATGACAGATTTTTATATGTATGCATTATATGGAGTAATCCCATATCTTGAATTATTACTGCATTTTATTTTATAGTTATAACTTTTGTTTTCAAATGTTCATATTATGAACATGTATTCATATTTTAAAAATGAACAGAGTTTACTGAATGACACTTAAATCTGAAAAATAGTTATGTTACCCAAGAGACTTATTTGAACATCCACTAAAAGGTGGAAGGATTTCTGTGGCCTAATCTCTGCCATGTCTCAGTTCTTAAGCCCTCAGTGAGCATCCTTGCTTGCCTGGTTTTCCCTTAGGGAATTGTGTTTGATGCAAAGAACTGAGACACTGCTCCAGTTACTGTGACTTTGCAGCTCAACCAGAAAACGAAGCCTTTCTGTGTCCCTAACTCCAGTCTAACATTAAAACGTTTCACACACACATACACACACACACACACACACACACACACACACACACACACACACAGAGAGAGAGAGAGAGAGAGAGAGAGAGAGAGAAAGAGAGAGAGAGAGTCCAAAGCCCTGTCTTCCTGGTTACTTTTTTTTTTTTAAACACATCATCCAATTCTTCCCCAGACAATAGCGTTTGATGATATCATGGTAAAGTCGTGGTATAGATTCCATTTCCTTTATTTTTATTTTTTTAAAGATGGAAACTGATGCAGTTTTCCTCCCTGGTTTTGGAATCCAAGTGGACCCAATTTAAGAGT
Organism: Mus musculus; assembly: GCF_000001635.26. Classification (NCBI taxonomy): domain Eukaryota; kingdom Metazoa; phylum Chordata; class Mammalia; order Rodentia; family Muridae; genus Mus; species Mus musculus. The sequence goes on along the minus strand of NC_000069.6, from coordinate 53,146,238 downwards.
TTATAGAAGCATCAAAAATCGATGAGCAGAGAAAGAAGATAGAGACACCAATGTAAATAGCTATTGACCAAGATCTGGGAATGGGCCAAAATATTCACCCAGCACATCCTCGGATCTTGCATTAGGAAGGGAGAGACACAAGACGGACTGCGTCTAGCTTTCCCTCTGGCAGATTTCAGGTGTTTAAGATAGCTTAATCCTTACCTTTCAGATTACTGACTGGGTCACAAGAAATATCACTGACATTTTTAGTTAAATGATTAGGGTTTTTTGTTTTTTTTGTTGTTGTTGTTGTTGTTGTTGTTGTTATTTTGTTGGTTTTTTTTTTAATCTAAAAACATCCATTAGGAGGAAGACCAATACAAAAATTGGTTTTTCTAGGATGCTATTTCTCTATACTTATTAATTATAGAATTCCATCTGAGATATGGCTTTATGCCCACAAGCCTCTTTCTTTTTGCCAATCCAAGCCTCCTTAAGCCGCAGGTTCATATGTTGCCTCCTAAGCACTTGGACAGCCAGCAGGGACTCTCAGTGCCTAATTCACACATTCTTTGTGTGGACCCAGGGAGTGCTCCCCTCTTAGTGGTGAACACAGTGTGGTTCCACCACGGACACACAGGCTTCAACTCTTACATACTTGTTATAAACTACAATTTCTATCAGGTGTCTCTTGTTTTGCTTAAATTGTTAGAAAATTTAGTCAGAGGAAATCTGTCTGGTCAGAAAAATAATTTCTTCGTTGAATCCCCATTTCTAAGCAGTATTGATGCTACCACAGAAATCAAGTATGGATAGACAACAAAGACCCCTCCTGCCCCCCTACCCCTGTTCCCTCTCCCGTCACACACACGATGATGTATGTTTCCTTTGGAGTCCCTATTTTATCAATGCAGACTTCCTTTAAGAGAAATAAGAATTCAATCAGGAGATTAGATTCAATTGTGGGAGTTTTAAATCCTGGGTTTTTTTCAGGCTGGACCTAATCAACATTCACAACTAGCAGGGTTGTCTTTCATTATGTGTAGAGGGTCTCTCACAGCCCCTCCTGGAGGGAGTCACACATCTGACTGCCTTCCACTGCCATTACCTTCACAATGACTGATGGACATTCTCCCTTCCCTTGTTTAGCCAGAGGGACTTACTGATATTTACAGTGGCAAACAGATGACCAACCGCGGCCTCTCTCGTCTGCAGACGAGGCACAGTTATCCATTTAGAAATCTCTGGCCTTCCTCATGGCCCATTTCCTATTCCCGAAATGTGCTCATCCCTTGTGTGTGTGTGTTCTGGGCTCACCCTCCTCTCATTTGTCAGTGAGCGCTACAGGAATACAAACCACGTTTGATATCAGATTAAGCAAAATACGAAGGATGATAAATCATCGAGAAAGATTATGTCGCATACAAAACGCAGACGGGGACATTTTAGGTGCATCCCACAATCTTCAGCATCAACATCACTATTCTCCAACAATGCCTCTGGGGATTTTTAATACCTTCCAGAAAGTTCATTTGTAAGTCAGATTCAGCGAATAAGGTTCAGGCATTTTTTTTAAGGTATTCTATAGTTAGTTCTGAAAGGATGCAACAGGAATCTCTCCTTTTCCCATCTCACAGCCAACCCGCAGTCATTGCCCAGCTCGCCGCTGACACCGCAGGTCAGTAGGGTGAAATAGGAAGAAGATTAAAAGAAAAAAAAAAAAAAACTCATTTTGCTGCTTACTAGATTTCAGATAAATGCAAGATTAGAATAGAAAACAGATTAAGGGAGTTTCCTTGGTGCCTTTTCTATAAAGAACCTTGAAATGTCAAATGCTTACACATTCCTTCCTTCTACTACAGCATAAACAAGAACTAGCCAACTTGGGCGTAGCTATGAAAAGGAGGACATTTTTAGGAGAAGGAACCAAAATGGAAATAAAAGAAACTATGAATGAATTCAATTCTTACAATCTAGAAATTGCGATGAAAGGATTTGACTCTGATGGTTCATAGCATTTACATTCAACACCTGGGCTGGTGATCAGAATTAACTTATTGTTAAAATGATAGCCATTATGATGATGGTGGTTGATGTGGTGGCAGTGATGATGGTGGTGGTGGTGATGAGGATGACTGGCATTTCCTGATCCTCTGCTAAGTACTAGGCTACGTGACATACACTCCAATATGTCTAATCCTTGCAACAACCTATTGCTCTTCCTGTTTTGCTGAGAAGAAAACCTGCACTCAGGGATAAGTGATCAGCTCAAGGCTTCAAAGACAGCTGAGTCACCCAGGTCTGGAACTAAGTCTGGCTGACCGTTCCTTACCTACATGATGTTGTCAATGCCTGGTACCATCTCTCCAGGTCTCATTCTCTTAGTGAGACTGGAAGCGTTCATTGCCGTGTGGGGATGGGCTGTTCCTGGGTGTTAAGTGCAAGAATTCCATGTCTTTACATCACTCCACTCTACCTGGTGGAGCGCTCAATAAACACTATTGACAGCCTCCATTTGGGTAGGGAATTTCCACCTGCTGGAGTGCTTTTTGTTCCCACAGCACAGCTACCTGAGGCAAAAACAGTTGCTCTAAAGAGAGGGTAGAGCTTTTGCTGTCAACAGTATAGATCAGATCAGCTAAATGCATTTCAATCCTGTTCTATTGTGTTTAAATGGGAGGGAGATATACAAGCCCATCTCAGGTAGTGTCAACAGACATCTCAGAGGCAGACAGAGGCGATTGCCAGCCATTGATGGGTTCTGGGATATCGGTATAAACTGTATCATCCCAAGAGGTTTACTGAGTATTACTGCCAACTGCGGTCAGGGTATCTTGATTCTTTCCAGATACAGAGTTGCCAAGATAAGAGAGGCATTGCAGTCTGTCACTACAGAGAGAAAGCACAATCTCCCAGCATGAAAAGCAGGGGCCACCTTGAGCCCCTTTGAGAGAATAAAAGAAAGTACTAGCATACCAAGGAAACTGATGTCAAGAGGGAACAGTGTTGATCCCTGCTGGACTACCCAGCCTTCATCATTCCAAATGAGGGCTGACCCTAAATAACAGCCAGAAGTCATGCTTTTGTTTATTATTAAAAGTCTACAAAAATTGTGTGAATGTCCTTAACTCATTTGATTGTGCTTAATGAGCAGGTGTCAGAGACTAGAGGACAATTCTGCTGTCTTTTTAGGCACTGCTTCTTGATGCTATGTCAAAGCTCAACTTCATGGAGTAGAAATTGAGAGCTCGTTAGTATAGGAAATGTGAGCTGCTTCTCAAATGAGTATAATACTGGAGGTTTGGAGACTGTCACAAACACAAGAGTCTACTCCAGGAGGCAGCTTTGTGCACACTGTTAAAAGTGACAAACGGGTCAACAGCCAAACAGGCAGTGCTCGGCTCCTCTCACACTATTCAAAAGAGCAGTGGAGAAGGATTACATTCTTAGTCCTCAAAATCTGTGAGACCATTCTCCAGTTAAGAGCACCGGCTGCTCCTGCAGAGGACCTGGATTCCATCCCCAAAGCCCACGTGGTAGCTAACAAGCATCTGTAACCCCAGTCCCTGGGGATCCAATGCCCTCTTCTAACCTCTGAGTGTACAAGGCGTGCACGTGGTGCGCATAATCACACAAACACTCATACATACAAAACAAAACAAATAAATCGAAAACGGAAGAGCACAAAAGGACATTCTCCCATCTTGAGTGCACAGGATGGTGCTTCTGGCCCAGGGCGCCCCTATTTTTCTTTGACTGCACCATTGACTCCCTAAGGACCTTGAGCAAAGCACTTCACCTTCCTGCATTTTCATATATTCAACTGTGAAATAAGAAAGATAACGACAATAAGGCCTTACACCTACGCACCTCACTGAAGTGTTTTATGGATTAATCATGTTGTCTCTGAATGTGCTCCTATGCCTTAAAGATTGTGACAACAGTTAGCAAATACCCACAGTGATGTAGTCTCGATGGCCCACAGAATTACATCAGGGACTGTGTGTGGTAAACTACCTTCAGGTTACTGTGTGGGGCAGGCCTTAGGGGACATTAAAAGAAATACATTGCTTAATTGATTATGCTATTTACTCTAGAGAAGAAGAGGGAAAATTTCAGTTAAACAATCTTATCCATCACTAACGGTGGAGTGCACCCACTTCCTGCTTCATGTATTGGAATCTCTCTCACAAAGGTGAGGTCACTTGACAGACGATCAGCATAAGGTTTCTACAAGTGGGGTTAGTACCCTGGGAAGCAAAGCTCGAGGGTGCTCATTTATCTTTCCAATACATACCAATGCTATAAGAAGGCACAGTCCGTGGGAGCAGGGCTCTGCCAGTCTGTGCCCTATAGGACTTAGACTGGGACTTCACAGACTCTAGAACCATTAGGAATAAATATTTATAGTTATTTTTATCTCAGAAGCCAGTTTAGTGGGAACCATGAAGTATTAACCCTAGCACTTCTGATGCCAACTCTGAAGATGGGTAGATAACAGGTAAGTTGATTTCTCTCCTCTGTCCAGGAAGTCTGTTCCTTTCCCCCAACCACCCTTTACATGCCTTCTCTGTTTGGGATGACCTTAGACAGGACCAACTTTCCTAGTCACATGAATAGAATCATGACTCTAAACGGAAGCCATGACTGTGCCTTTTTAATCACACAATACGCAGCTGACTGCAATATACTTTATGTTGGCATTTGTCCCTTTAGACTCAGTTTCTAGAGCCAAACCATGGCTCTCATTACCTGAGGTGTAACAGGAAGCTGGTTTTCCCAGCTCCTGGCCACAAAGTAAATGGTGCTGGTTCATCTTAGGCCTTCTTAGTTACTTATCACTAAGTAACTAGGCTCCATGCCCACTTCTTAGCTGCTATAATGAGGGTTTATAGGCACAATTTGCAGTCTATGCTCCTTACCATGAAATTGGAAGGTATGGACAAAAAGGGTCTATCAATAGAAACGTGTAGGGTTTCTGTGGCTCCTTTTTCTTCCTGTGTGCGTCCCACTTCTACACAGTATCAAAGGCTTGCATCTCAAGCCTCCTGTTAGAACAGACCTGCTTAAGCTGGGCGTCGTGGCTCACACCTTTAATCCCAGCACTTGAGAGGCTGAGGCAGGCAGATTTCTGAGTTCGAGGCCAGCCTGGTCTACAAAGTAAGTTCCAGGACAGCCAGGTCTACACAAAGAAACCCTGTCTCGAAAAACCAAAAGAAGAACAGACCTGTTTGCAATTAGTCAGTCCTGTTGGACTCTGTTGCACAGTGCTCTGTGGTATCTCATTAAGTGGTTGTTTAGTGCTCACATCAAAACTGCACAAAGATTATTATTAAAAACCTGGCCATGTGTAGGTAGGGCTACAATTTTTTAGATAAAGTTCCTGGGGGGAATTCCTTTGCAAAGCTGACAGCTTCCTCTCTTTCTAGAACTTACATGAAGACTTTTTAATACAGCACTAGCCTGGAGGTCAGGTGTCCCTAGGGCAAGCAAGATGCTTCACAGTTTACGAAGCAGTGTTTTTCTCAAAAACAGTTTTCATGATCTGTCAGTGTACACATTGCTTTCATACAGACCAAAGCAATGAAGAACTGTGCAGCAGCTTTCTGAATGACCAATTCTGAGTTTCCTATACAACATTCAGACACGGAGAAGTTTACAGACCCATAACAGCAATAGTCCATATAAACACTAAAAGGCAGTAGAGATGAAATTAAAAGCAAGTGCCATTGAAATCAGTTGTAAGCTTCTGTTTCTCCAACCATGGCTGGAAACCTTCAGAGAAGAAGCATCAGGCAATGACAGCAAAGAAAAGTAGGAGGAGCCGAGAGTGATGGAGTCTACCTTCTTCTACTTCTCTTCTCCCTCTCCACAGATCTCAAGCTCTTTCAAGACTGGAAAAACTCACACTGAGTGACACAAATAAGCCTTATAAGACGTGTTCCAAAGAGGGACAATCCTAACTTTTCCTGAGACAGGGAAATTGAAAGAGCAACTCTTTGATGGGGTTAGCTGCCAACTTGACAGAGCCTAGAGTCACCCTGAGAGCTGGGTGTCTGGCTTGCCCGTAACGGATCATCTTTATGTTCATGGATTCGGGAAGACTCATCATGATTGCGGGCAGGCATTGAATGGAGAAGAGCCAAGCTGTAGCATGCTCCCACTCTTCTCTGCTTTCTGGTTGCAGATGCAGTGGGACCAGCTGCCTCCAGCCCCTGCAGTCTTGCCCTCCTTGCCACAACGGACTGCACCTTGAAACGTGAGTTAAAATAAATCCTTCTCAAAGCTTCCTCCATTGAGGTATTTCATCACAGCAACAGGAAAAGAATAGGGACAGTCTATCTCCACTCTGGGAAGCAATCGTGCTGGGTACAACAGCTATTGGTTGCTGGAGTGTCCTGGGAACAAGTCTGTAGTAACAGCTACATCTGTGGCCATGCAATTAGCTGTGTAGCCAAGCAGCTCCCATAAAACCACAACTCCGATTGCTATTCGAGCTGCTAATATGAACAATTAAAGCAATAGCATCACAAAGTCTTAAAGATGCTGTGATTATTTATTTATCTGAAAAGCAAAGCCAAAGAAAGCCAAATGCTAAGGATACATCTTTTCTTTATTCACCATTTCTTATTTTCCTTATTTGGCTCAGGGCTTTTCTCTTGTTACTGTTAATTCTCTTCCATATTTAATGAACTCTGGTTTTCCTGGAAGTCTTCCTAAGAGCTCAGTATTATATCTGGGTACTTCCAATCATACCAGGCAGGTGGGCAGAATAATAGCCCTCTAAAATGGACAGTCAACTCCACCCCCACTGGAATGAGGATGCCTCTGCTATGCAGTACACTCAAGCTGTGCAATAAAAATAAAGATAATGACTGCAGCATGCCTCCAGATTTAGTCAGCAATGACTTGTGAGTCCTATCATGACATGTATACACTCTGCCAGAATGTTACAGCATAGCAAGGAAATGGGATATGCAAGTTAGATACAACACACATGTTGGCCAATGATGCTTGTCATTGTCACAAATTTGGAGTTCATCAGCAGAAAGGAAAGGGTGAAGGTTGGCCACATAGGTGGCACTGGAAGTGATTTCTAATATGGCACAGTCCTGGTTAGTTTTTTATCAATTTGACATAAGCTAGAGTTGTCTGCAAAGGTCACTCTCACCTGAGAAAATGTCCCCAAGAGATTGCCTATAGGTAAATCTGTGGGGTATATTGTAGAATTACTAATTGCTATGCTATAAGAGGTCTCTGCCCACTAGGGGGTGGTGCTATCCCTGGGCACATGGTCTTGGGTAGTATAAGAAAGCAGACTGAACAAGCCATGAGAAGCAAGCCAGTAAGAATAAGGAATGTCTCCTCTTGTTCTCAGCTTCAGTTCCCGTCTTTAGGTTCTTGCTTTAAGTTCGTGCTTGGATTTCCATCAGTGATGGAGTATGACCTCAGAGTTGTAATATTTAAAAAAACAAAAAAACCCAAAAAATCAACAACAACAACAACAACAACCTTTCCTCCCTCATTGCTTTGGTCATAGTGTTTCATCACAGCAATAGAAACCCTAACTAAGACAGGCATCAAGGGAGACAGCATTCTGCTTAGCTGAGGAAGCAAGAAGCAGCAGAAGCTTTAGAACTGAGAGATGGTTGCAACTACTGGAATCCATAGATGGGTGGAGCCTAAAGGAGAGGCAGAGTGTGGCTTACAGAGGGCTCCATGGCCCTCCTAGGAAGCCTGCATTTGCTTTGAAAGCTAATGGGTAAGCCAGCCCCTAGTTCTGAGCTGGTGCTCTCTAGATTTACTGGGGTTGAATCAGTAGAGCCTGTCTAATGAGGATGCACAAAATCAGTTGCTCCTCTGGGAAGGTGACAGTTAAGTCTATGAGAGTCTTGATGATGTCATGGACTGGGGATAGCAGGAAAGAGAAGTGTCTGCTCTTAGAGTAGGTGCCTGCAATAAGACCTCATGTGGTGTCCAGTGCAGCAGCCACAGCTACTTCTGGATACTTAGCACTAAAATGTGTCCAGGACCGCAGGGGAGCTATATTTTTAATTCTATTTCATTTTAATTAATTTCTATTTGAATAGCTCCCTGCAGTTACTGGATACTGTTTTGGACAATCCAGTTCTCAGGCGATAAATATCACCATAGATAACAGGTAAACTAAAGAAAATACCATTAAAGTGGTTAAAATAACTGAAGGTGTTGATTTATAATACTTTTGGCAATTTCTCAAAGACTTTGGCATGACTCAAGTGTCAGTTTAATAATATATCAAGCGATGGCCTTTGGTGGGGAAAATAGAAATCGTTTTCATTCATTCTTCCATGCGTTCATCCCTAATACGGTGACTCAGTGAACTACAGGCGCTCAATGAAGGAGTAAATGGCTGAGGTGATGCATGGTCACATGGTGAACGCACGGTCAGTCATTCCCAAGGGACACCCAAACCAATGCTCTTGCGCACATAAACAAAGCAGCCTGAAGAACCAGCATTCGCCTCTCTTGGTAACACAGGGGCTGCTACCTTTGCTCAAGTAACACTGAAGAGTTCAGATGTAGATGACTCTGAAGACCTTCAGGCTCTTAGCTGTATGCATTCAGGTTTATAAATGCAATACATAGCTCTTCCAGAAACTTTGGAGTCTATTACACTAGTGAAATAAGAGTTACTTATTCCATCTCCTTCCCTCTTTCTTCCCTCCCTCTGGCCTTCCCACTGCCTCCTCCCCTCTCTTTTACTTCTTCCTTCTTTAGAGACACTGGTCTTGACAGTGGCCTAAGGTGGCCTCAAACTCACACTCCTCTTGCCTTGACCTCCTGAATGCTGAAATAACAAGCATTCACCTCCCTGGAGGCTAACCCACGTTACTCTAACCAAATAATGTTATGTTTCCTTTATGTCATTGTTCTTAACATACAAAATTTTAAAAAACTGTACATATTTTTTTCTTCAAAAAGGTAAATCATCATATTGTTAACAATCTCAATATTCCTCTAAAATAATTCAATAGCTATAAAATAATTCAATAACTATAAATGTCCCTTCATGTGATTTTGCCATAAGTTACATAGTCATGCCCCTACATGGGTTTTTCCAATGTTCTAAAATGCCATTTGGCTACTTATATCAGGTAAATCAAAATCCTTAACATCCCCAACATGAAAATTCAACTTCTAGGCATCTATAGTAGTCATATAATCCCCAGTGGTCAATAAAGCATGGCGGATAACAAAGCCAGACAACTAAGGACAAAACACCAAACAAAAACCAGCAAGTTAATCACAAAATATCACACTATATGCAAAACATATTAACAGGAAGTTGTAAATGAGATAGAAAACACTTATAAAACTAAAACATAGAGACTCAAATTACATAGTTATTAGAATGTTTGGGTTTTAGGATTTACTTATTTTGATGTAACTTATCAGCATTTTCCCTGTATGTATGTGCATCACATGTGTGCAGTGTCCAAGGATGCCAGAGAGGGCGACAGACCTAGAACTGGAGTTGCAGATGGTTGTGAGCTGTGTAGGGGTGCTGAGAACCCACCCCTTGTCCTCTGTAAGAGCAGCAAGTGCTCATAACTGCTGAGCCATCTCTCCAGCCCCACTTATTAAAAGATTTATCATCAGGGGCTGAAGAGATAGCTCAGCAGTTAAGAACACTGACTGTTCTTCCAGAGACCCCGAGTTCAATTCTCAGCAACCACATGGTGGCTCACAACCATCTCTAATGGGATCTGATGCAGTCTTCTGGTGTGTCTGAAGACAGCAACAGTGTACCCACAGACATGAAATAAATAAATCTTTTTTAAAAAAAATTTATAATCATCAACTTGAAATCCTAACATAATCACAGGAAACTACAAAAATGGCAAAATATGGCTAACACTTGCCCTTAGGGAAGAAATGATAACTTTGCTTATTCCTCTAATTTTTCCATATATTGAAAGTTTACTAAAAGACACAATCTTCTGTTAGTGGACTTGCTCTTAACTATTAGAATGTTCTAATAGTCTATTAGAATCAAGGACACTCGAGACTCGAGCCCCGGGCTACCTTGCCAGCAGAGTCTTGCCCAACACCCGCAAGGGTCCACACGGGACTCCCCACGGGACCCTAAGACCTCTGATGAGTGGACCACAGTGCCTGCCCCAATCCAATCGCGCGGAACTTGAGACTGCGGTACATAGGGAAGCAGGCTACCCGGGCCTGATATGGGGCACAAGTCCCTTCCGCTCGACTCGAGACTCGAGCCCCGGGCTACCTTGCCAGCAGAGTCTTGCCCAACACCCGCAAGGGTCCACACAGGACTCCCCACGGGACCCTAAGACCTCTGGTGAGTGGATCACAGTGCCTGCCCCAATCCAATCGCGCGGAACTTGAGACTGCGGTACATAGGGAAGCAGGCTACCCGGGCCTGATCTGGGGCACAAGTCCCTTCCGCTCGACTCGAGACTCGAGCCCCGGGCTACCTTGCCAGCAGAGTCTTGCCCAACACCCGCAAGGGCCCACACGGGACTCCCCACGGGACCCTAAGACCTCTGGTGAGTGGACCACAGTGCCTGCCCCAATCCAATCGCGCGGAACTTGAGACTGCGGTACATAGGGAAGCAGGCTACCCGGGCCTGATCTGGGGCACAAGTCCCTTCCGCTCGACTCGAGACTCGAGCCCCGGGCTACCTTGCCAGCAGAGTCTTACCCAACACCCGCAAGGGTCCACACGGGACTCCCGACGGGACCCTAAGACCTCTGGTGAGTGGATCACAGTGCCTGCCCCAATCCAATCGCGCGGAACTTGAGACTGCGGTACATAGGGAAGCAGGCTACCCGGGCTTGATCTGGGGCACAAACCCCTTCCACTCCACTCGAGCCCCGGCTACCTTGCCAGCTGAGTCGCCTGACACCCGCAAGGGCCCACACAGGATTCCACACGTGATCCTAAGACCTCTAGTGAGTGGAACACAACTTCTGCCAGGAGTCTGGTTCGAACACCAGATATCTGGGTACCTGCCTTGCAAGAAGAGAGCTTGCCTGCAGAGAATACTCTGCCCACTGAAACTAAGGAGAGTGCTACCCTCCAGGTCTGCTCATAGAGGCTAACAGAGTCACCTGAAGAACAAGCTCTTAACAGTGACAACTAAAACAGCTAGCTTCAGAGATTACCAGATGGCGAAAGGCAAACGTAAGAATCCTACTAACAGAAATCAAGACCACTCACCATCATCAGAACGCAGCACTCCCACCCCACCTAGTCCTGGGCACCCCAACACAACCGAAAATCTAGACCCAGATTTAAAAACATTTCTCATGATGATGATAGAGGACATCAAGAAGGACTTTCATAAGTCACTTAAAGATTTACAGGAGAGCACTGCTAAAGAGTTACAGGCTCTTAAAGAAAAGCAGGAAAACACAGCCAAACAGGTGATGGAAATGAACAAAACCATACTAGAACTAAAAGGGGAAGTAGACACAATAAAGAAAACCCAAAGCGAGGCAACGCTGGAGATAGAAACCCTAGGAAAGAGATCTGGAACCATAGATGCGAGCATCAGCAACAGAATACAAGAAATGGAAGAGAGAATCTCAGGTGCAGAAGATTCCATAGAGAACATCGACACAACAGTCAAAGAAAATACAAAATGCAAAAGGATCCTAACTCAAAACATCCAGGTAATCCAGGACACAATGAGAAGACCAAACCTACGGATAATAGGAATTGATGAGAATGAAGATTTTCAACTTAAAGGGCCAGCTAATATCTTCAACAAAATAATAGAAGAAAACTTCCCAAACATAAAAAAAGAGATGCCCATGATCATACAAGAAGCATACAGAACTCCAAATAGACTGGACCAGAAAAGAAATTCCTCCCGACACATAATAATCAGAACAACAAATGCACTAAATAAAGATAGAATATTAAAAGCAGTAAGGGAGAAAGGTCAAGTAACATATAAAGGAAGGCCTATCAGAATTACACCAGACTTTTCACCAGAGACTATGAAAGCCAGAAGAGCCTGGACAGATGTTATACAGACACTAAGAGAACACAAATGCCAGCCCAGGCTACTATACCCGGCCAAACTCTCAATTACCATAGATGGAGAAACCAAAGTATTCCACGACAAAACCAAGTTCACACAATATCTTTCCACGAATCCAGCCCTTCAAAGGATAATAACAGAAAAGAAGCAATACAAGGACGGAAATCACGCCCTAGAACAACCAAGAAAGTAATCATTCAACAAACCAAAAAGAAGACAGCCACAAGAACAGAATGCCAACTCTAACAACAAAAATAAAAGGGAGCAACAATTACTTTTCCTTAATATCTCTTAATATCAATGGACTCAATTCCCCAATAAAAAGACATAGACTAACAGACTGGCTACACAAACAGGACCCAACATTCTGCTGCTTACAGGAAACCCATCTCAGGGAAAAAGACAGACACTACCTCAGAGTGAAAGGCTGGAAAACAATTTTCCAAGCAAATGGACTGAAGAAACAAGCTGGAGTAGCCATTTTAATATCGGATAAAATCGACTTCCAACCCAAAGTTATCAAAAAAGACAAGGAGGGACACTTCATACTCATCAAAGGTAAAATCCTCCAAGAGGAACTCTCAATTCTGAATATCTACGCTCCAAATGCAAGGGCAGCCACATTCATTAGAGACACTTTAGTAAAGCTCAAAGCATACATTGCACCTCACACAATAATAGTGGGAGACTTCAACACACCACTTTCTTCAAAGGACAGATCGTGGAAACAGAAACTAAACAGGGACACAGTGAAACTAACAGAAGTTATGAAACAAATGGACCTGACAGATATCTACAGAACATTTTATCCTAAAACAAAAGGATATACCTTCTTCTCAGCACCTCACGGGACCTTCTCCAAAATTGACCATATAATTGGTCACAAAACAGGCCTCAATAGATACAAAAATATTGAAATTGTCCCATGTATCCTATCAGACCACCATGGCCTAAGACTGATCTTCAATAACAACATAAATAATGGAAAGCCAACATTCACGTGGAAACTGAATAACACTCTTCTCAATGATACCTTGGTCAAGGAAGGAATAAAGAAAGAAATTAAAGACTTTTTAGAGTTTAATGAAAATGAAGCCACAACGTACCCAAACCTATGGGACACAATGAAAGCATTTCTAAGAGGGAAACTCATAGCGCTGAGTGCCTCCAAGAAGAAACGGGAGACAGCACATACTAGCAGCTTGACAACACATCTAAAAGCTCTAGAAAAAAAGGAAGCAAATTCACCCAAGAGGAGTAGACGGCAGGAAATAATCAAACTCAGGGGTGAAATCAACCAAGTGGAAACAAGAAGAACTATTCAAAGAATTAACCAAACGAGGAGTTGGTTCTTTGAGAAAATCAACAAGATAGATAAACCCTTAGCTAGACTCACTAAAGGGCACAGGGACAAAATCCTAATTAACAAAATCAGAAATGAAAAGGGAGACATAACAACAGATCCTGAAGAAATCCAAAACACCATCAGATCCTTCTACAAAAGGCTATACTCAACAAAACTGGAAAACCTGGACGAAATGGACAAATTTCTGGACAGATACCAGGTACCAAAGTTGAATCAGGATCAAGTTGACCATCTAAACAGTCCCATATCACCTAAAGAAATAGAAGCAGTTATTAATAGTCTCCCAACCAAAAAAAGCCCAGGACCAGATGGGTTTAGTGCAGAGTTCTATCAGACCTTCAAAGAAGATCTAATTCCAATTCTGCACAAACTATTTCACAAAATAGAAGTAGAAGGTACTCTACCCAACTCATTTTATGAAGCCACTATTACTCTGATACCTAAACCACAGAAAGATCCAACAAAGATAGAGAACTTCAGACCAATTTCTCTTATGAATATCGATGCAAAAATCCTCAATAAAATTCTCGCTAACCGAATCCAAGAACACATTAAAGCAATCATCCATCCTGACCAAGTAGGTTTTATTCCAGGGATGCAGGGATGGTTTAATATACGAAAATCCATCAATGTAATCCATTATATAAACAAACTCAAAGACAAAAACCACATGATCATCTCGTTAGATGCAGAAAAAGCATTTGACAAGATCCAACACCCATTCATGATAAAAGTTTTGGAAAGATCAGGAATTCAAGGCCCATACCTAAACATGATAAAAACAATCTACAGCAAACCAGTAGCCAACATCAAAGTAAATGGAGAGAAGCTGGAAGCAATCCCACTAAAATCAGGGACTAGACAAGGCTGCCCACTTTCTCCCTACCTTTTCAACATAGTACTTGAAGTATTAGCCAGAGCAATTCGACAACAAAAGGAGATCAAGGGGATACAAATTGGAAAAGAGGAAGTCAAAATATCACTTTTTGCAGATGATATGATAGTATATATAAGTGACCCTAAAAATTCTACCAGAGAACTCCTAAACCTGATAAACAGCTTCGGTGAAGTAGCTGGATATAAAATAAACTCAAACAAGTCAATGGCCTTTCTCTATACAAAGAATAAACAGGCTGAGAAAGAAATTAGGGAAACAACACCCTTCTCAATAGTCACAAATAATATAAAATATCTTGGCGTGACTCTAACTAAGGAGGTGAAAGATCTGTATGATAAAAACTTCAAATCTCTGAAGAAAGAAATTAAAGAAGATCTCAGAAGATGGAAAGATCTCCCATGCTCATGGATTGGCAGGATCAACATTGTAAAAATGGCTATCTTGCCAAAAGCAATCTACAGATTCAATGCAATCCCCATCAAAATTCCAACTCAATTCTTCAACGAATTGGAAGGAGCAATTTGCAAATTTGTCTGGAATAACAAAAAACCTAGGATAGCAAAAAGTCTTCTCAAGGATAAAAGAACTTCTGGCGGAATCACCATGCCAGACCTAAAGCTTTACTACAGAGCAATTGTGATAAAAACTGCATGGTACTGGTATAGAGACAGACAAGTAGACCAATGGAATAGAATTGAAGATCCAGAAATGAACCCACACACCTATGGTCACTTGATCTTCGACAAGGGAGCTAAAACCATCCAGTGGAAGAAAGACAGCATTTTCAACAATTGGTGCTGGCACAACTGGTTGTTATCGTGTAGAAGAATGCGAATCGATCCATACTTATCTCCTTGTACTAAGGTCAAATCTAAGTGGATCAAGGAACTTCACATAAAACCAGAGACACTGAAACTTATAGAGGAGAAAGTGGGGAAAAGCCTTGAAGATATGGGCACAGGGGAAAAATTCCTGAACAGAACAGCAATGGCTTGTGCTGTAAGATCGAGAATCGACAAATGGGACCTAATGAAACTCCAAAGTTTCTGCAAGGCAAAAGACACCGTCAATAAGACAAAAAGACCACCAACAGATTGGGAAAGGATCTTTACCTATCCTAAATCAGATAGGGGACTAATATCCAACATATATAAAGAACTCAAGAAGGTGGACTTCAGAAAATCAAATAACCCCATTAAAAATGGGGCTCAGAACTGAACAAAGAATTCTCACCTGAGGAATACCGAATGGCAGAGAAGCACCTGAAAAAATGTTCAACATCCTTAATCATCAGGGAAATGCAAATCAAAACAACCCTGAGATTCCACCTCAAACCAGTCAGAATGGCTAAGATCAAAAATTCAGGTGACAGCAGATGCTGGCGAGGATGTGGAGAAAGAGGAACACTCCTCCATTGTTGGTGGGAGTGCAGGCTTGTACAACCACTCTGGAAATCAGTCTGGCGGTTCCTCAGAAAACTGGACATAGTACTACCGGAGGATCCAGCAATACCTCTCCTGGGCATATATCCAGAAGATGCCCCAACAGGTAAGAAGGACACATGCTCCACTATGTTCATAGCAGCCTTATTTATAATAGCCAGAAGCTGGAAAGAACCTAGATGCCCCTCAACAGAGGAATGGATACAGAAAATGTGGTACATCTACACAATGGAGTACTACTCAGCTATTAAAAAGAATGAATTTATGAAATTCCTAGCCAAATGGATGGACCTGGAGGGCATCATCCTGAGTGAGGTAACACATTCACAAAGAAACTCACACAATATGTATTCACTGATAAGTGGATATTAGCCCCAAACCTAGGATACCCAAGATATAAGATATAATTTGCTAAACACATGAAACTCAAGGAGAATGAAGACTGAAGTGTGGACACTATGCCCCTCCTTAGATTTGGGAACAAAACACCCATGGAAGGAGTTACAGAGACGGAGTTTGGAGCTGAGATGAAAGGATGGACCATGTAGAGACTGCCATAGCCAGGGATCCACCCCATAATCAGCATCCAAACGCTGACACCATTGCATACACTAGCAAGATTTTATTGAAAGGACGCAGATGTAGCTGTCTCTTGTGAGACTATGCCGGGGCCCAGCAAACACAGAAGTGGATGCTCACAGTCAGCTAATGGATGGATCATAGGGCTCCCAATGGAGGAGCTAGAGAAAGTAGCCAAGGAGCTAAAGGGATCTGCAACCCTATAGGTGGAACAACATTATGAGCTAACCAGTACCCCGGAGCTCTTGACTCTAGCTGCATATATATCAAAAGATGGCCTAGTCGGCCATCACTGGAAAGAGAGGCCCATTGGACTTGCAAACTTTATATGCCCCAGTACAGGGGAATACCAGGGCCAAAAAAGGGGGAGTGGGTGGGCAGGGGAGTGGGGGTGGGTGGATATGGGGGACTTTTGGTATAGCATTGGAAATGTAAATGAGTTAAATACCTAATAAAAAATGGAAAAAAAAAAAAAAAGAATCAAGGACACAGGGAACTTGAGGAAGATACCATTCCCGTGGTGGCATCCAGTAAGTTCTGACTGCTCAAGACACTGTGAACAGTTTCTCCCTGACCCTGCAGAGAACAGCAAGCACAATGGACTTATTTTTAAATTACCACACAAAACATTCCGTTTCTCAATAGCATTTTTGAACAAGACTTGCTTTTGTCTCTTCTTCTCCTCTCCTTTCTCCCTCCCACCCCTCCCACCTCATACACTTCCACCCCCAGCAGCATCCATCCAACAAGCTTGGCTTCTAAGCAAAGAGAAACTCCACGAAGACCTGGAACACGGTACACACTTGCATCCCCTTTCTGAGAAGGTGCAAGGCTTTGGACGCTTAACTTTAGACCTTAAACAACAAATAATTGTCTCAATATCAATTCCAAAAGAAAACAAAATCCTTTGTTACTAGGTCAAAGAGCGTTAGTCCCAATGTTGGGGATCCTGTCAAGGGTTCCCCCTGATATCTTTGCAGCAATCTGATCGGGTATTGTTTGTGTATCTTGCTCATTCCGGTGAACAGAAAGTAAGGCCACTAAGCGGCTCTGGCCCCACAGAGCCACAGCTGTACTTGAAAGGCAATGGCCGCCATGGACACATTGTTCAGCACTGCATCCTTGACAGTTCACATCATTTGATCCATGTCCTCATTTTACACTCCCCCACCCCCTACTCCACAAGCCCCTAGAAGAAGAGAAGATAGTGAGGGGCTTGCTGTTTCCCTCGATGCTGAGCAACACAGACATAACTTATTCAGAAGAGAGAGTCCTGCCCGCCATCAGGTTCCAGACAGACCCGACTCTTCCATTAGCTTCCCTCATTTTCACACAGCTTCAGTGTGCTCTTAACTTTGCCCTGAACATTATTTACATAATCAGATTATACCTTATAGCTTGACTTTATGCAGATGATCTTGGTTCACTGTGTGTGTGTGTGTGTGTGTGTGTGTGTGTGTGTGTGTGTGTGTGTGTGTGTGTAGGGGTAGAAGGATCCAAATAATACTAGAATTTCTAAAACTCCACAGAGGGCCAGTGAGACAGATAGTCCAGCAGGTAAAACTAGCTGCCACCAAGGATGATAACCTGAGTTTGTCCCCCAGGACCCACATGGTGAAAGGAGAAAAGTGACCCCACGAAGAAATCTATGACCTCCACATGCACACATGTGCACATACTCACATACTAAAGGAAGAAAGGAAGAAAGGAGGAAAGGAAGAAAGGAAGAAAGGAGGAAAGGAAGAAAGGAAGAAAGGAGGAAAGGAAGAAAGGAAGAAAGGAAGAAAGGAAGAAAGAAAGAAAGAAAGAAAGAAAGAAAGAAAGAAAGAAAGAAAGAAAGAAAGATCATTTTAAAAATCCTTCTGTAGGCACACTTCAGTGACCGCAGATTCATTAGCATATTTAATTGGCGTTAAGTTCAACAGTTATTTTGACTTAATTTCAATAAAATGCTTTAGACGTAACTGCATGCCCATACTCGGGGCTGCAGGGGGGGGGGGAGAGCAGAACAAAGCTGTGCCCAAATAAATGTTTCCCTGACTGAGATGGACCAAGTAGCTCAGGATTTGCTTGTGTTATTGGTCACATAAGCTGGGAGCAGGAACGATATTCCTGCTGTGCACTAAGCTATGCACAGTCACACGACTGCACTTCTTATGCTGGGCTTGGCATCCAGCTATAACATGAAATATCTACATCCCACTTAGTCTGAAGCACTCTGCACCCTCCACAGCTCCGGCTGCTGGCAGAAGAGATGGATGGAAACAAGAGGCCTCTGTCACTCTAGAAAACCAGGCCCTTTGAGACATGTGCTGTGCATCACACAAGGAAAAGTCTATTTTCCAAGGATGTGCCCATACTGCGTACCACCTTGAAGCTCTGTAATATGCTCCATACAGCTCAGCCTAACAGGTCCATTTGGATTTCAGGGCACCTGTCTTCAAAAACCCCTTGAGTAGTTCTAGTCCCAGTTTACAACATCTTTTGCCATGGTCTGTTGATCTCATTTAATAGGAGTCCATGAGTCTAGTCACTCAAGAATGGAATTTGCCTTATAAATCATTTGATAATACCTTTCGTTTATATTGCATTTTATATTCTTGGAATCACTCACTGAGTGACCATAGTAGATCATGATATGCTTGGCAAAGTATTAAATCCACTTTATAGAGGAGGGAAACAAGAGCTGTGTTACCATAGAAAAGAAGAAATTCACTCAATCTACATGCATGTATCTTCCATGGCTACACTGGCCAAGACATAAATAGAGTCATCCCTTTGTACCTGGGAGAGGGACTGACTCTAAATCCCCTAGATGCCCAAGTCCAGGACACCTAAATCCCTCACATAATGGTCTACTACTTGCATAGAGCCAATGTACCTCCTCATATACTTTGAATCATTTCTGGTTAACTTAGTAATAACTAATACAGTGTATATGCCATGTAAACCATTGTTAAGTTCCCTATTGCTCTGGGAATAATGACAGAGAGTGTTTATACATATTTAACAATTTGGAAGAGGAATGTCTTGGTGGTTGGTTGAATCCATAAATGCAAAATCTGTGGATATGGAGGGGGCAGCTAGGCTGCTGGAATCAATATTTATAAAATGGCTAAGGGTCAGATACCTAGCTTGAGGTTGAACATTTGAGAAGCTAGGGATGTAACTCAATGATTGGGGGTAGGGGGAGTAAGGGGGCCGAGGGGTGATAATTTGCTAATTCACACTTCTGACAAACCAGTATCGGGACTAGCAATGCTGTGGGATGATTTCAGGCTTTAGAACTGGGATCCATCCAGGTCAACTGAGAACAAGGTGACCTTGGGAGACACGTCAGTTTCCTGAGCTTCAGCTTCTTCAAGTCAGATAAAATAAGTAAAACGAGATACTGATTTTGAAGGTCTGGACCTAACTAATGGCACCCCCTTTGGAAAGAGATTAGGAAAGAATGAAAATGGGAATCCAGACAACCCAACCCCTTGTATCTTGGGTCAGCTGGGGCTGATAGTTATAAATAACATAAATCATTTCTCATAATTGTAACATCTGGGATGTCTGGGATCAGGCAGAGTTGAGAACTGGTGAGGACCATCTTCTGGCCGTGTCTTCACAATATACAAGAGGCAGGCCGTCTCCATGGCCTTTGTTATTAAAGCATAAGCCTCTGTGATTAGTAAAGGCTCTGCACACAGGGCCTAACTACCCTTCCCAGCATGCTTTTCTACCACCTGAAGGCTGAGATTCCAACACTGCAACACCTCGATAAGGCCAATTTAATGAGATGTGACTTGTTACAACCCGAAAGAAGGCTCTTTCAAAAGTTAGCCCTTTAACCATAAGCACCCACACATTTACAGGTCTCAATATCAGAAAGGGACGAGGTAGAGGTAGAGACTTTTTCTAGACTAAACAGGCCAGACCAAATAACTCATCCAAAGAGAGCCAGAAAGAAGAGCACAACTTTAAAGAATGGCTGGACCAGAAACAGTCACCTCAATGTAGCAGGCAATCCGTCACCAGTGAAAGGACTAATTACATCCCATTTGAGAAAAGGCTCGCTCTACTGACCACCAGAAAAATCCAGGGGTCGCCTGTGCCAGAAGCAGTTCCAATGACCAGCTGGGAGGAAAGAGGAGCCATTAGTTTTCACAGAACCCCGGGTGTTGCCCAGTTGTCAGAGAAGACCTCAGCACTGGCGGCCTCCCTGACTGGCAGGCTGCAGGTGGCTCTGTGAAACCTCTGCTCTGAAATCTCAGCTCAGTGCTCTCCAGACCACAGAAGCCCACTCCAGTGCTGAGTGCTAGCTGCACACTGGATGGAACCAGAAAAAGAAAATTCAACCATGACCATCGTGAGCGGCACGGATTCAGCGACAAATCTCTTTTGCACCCCATCTTGCAGTATCTTCCAGGGGTGTTAGACCCTGCTAACTGCAGTTGTTCCGAGCATCAGACTGGGGCATGGAGCCAGATTTTATGGTAATGTTTAGGGGAAAAAAAGTGAATGGAAAACCAGACAACTGACAACTGAAAAAGCACCCAGGTTTTTGTTACTGGCGCAGAAGGAAATGTCTAGGTCAGAGAGAGGTCTGAAGGAATCCTGGTCTTCCATCTTGCTCCTCCTCACAGGAGTCTCTTCTTCTTTGCCCTCTCCAACATGGCCCAAGCAAGAGCCATGTCAGCAGAGAAACAGGAGGAACAAGCTCCTTAGAACTAAGGATGCATTGCAAAACAAACAAACCCGGTTTGGGGGACCTGGAGAAATGGCTCAGTGGTGAAGAGCATTTGGTGCTCTTACTAGAAGACCAGGGTTTGGCTCCCAGCACCCACGTGGTAGCCTCACAGCCATCAGTAACTCCAGCTCCAGGGAATCGATCCAACACCCTCTTCTGGACTCCATGGCCAGCATCCATGCAGGCAAAATACTCAAACTCCCAAAATTAAAAATAAATGAAAATTTAAAAAAATTACAAGTATCAAAGATTACTAGAACATACCTCTTTTGAGCAGTAAGATGTTCATTTTTTACTCTGGGGGAAAATTAGCTTGTAACTAATGAATTTGTAATGTTTGTAACGTTCAATCATTTGGAAGCCCTCTTGCTTTGATTTCGAATTTAATCTCCTGGATTATGACAGCAATCCCGAAGACAGGGGCAGGCGCAAGCAGATGTTTAACTTGGGGCTTAGTTTCTCCACTCTTTTTAGTATTGAGAGTGCCAGAGATGACAGTAATAGCATTATCTGATTTGATTTGAGTGGCAATCTTTTCAATTTAATAACTCTGATGTCGGCTTCTCTTGTCACATTGCCAGATCTAATTCCCATTTCTCCTGTGATTAATACTCTAATGAAGACTCTATCTGATTTCAGCACTAGCATACACTCCTGAGACACAGCTCTTCTAAGCTGTAACTGGAGCTTACGCTGCGAACACCATGATAGCCTCCCCCACCTAGAACACTTGTCAATCACGAGACTGGCTTCAAGCTTTGGCACTTTTAGAATTTTAGCCCCGATGCTTGACCAATGTGTGTGTGTGTGTGTGTGTGTGTGTGTGTGTGTGTGTGTGTGTGTGTATGTGTGTGTGTGTGTGTGTGTGATTCCCAGCTATTCCACAAGAGGTAAATGTCTAATTCCCAATTAAGATGGCTAGAACACAAGCGGGAAGCACATATTGGCTTTGTGAATGCTAAGTGAAGTCTGGCTGATGAGAGTTAAGATTGGCCCTGCCCATTCAAGTGTTTTTAACGATTTACATATTTTTGAGCTACATAGGGAGTAGCAGAGGTGCCAATTTATTTCAAAGATGGAAATCAATCGGTAGAGAAGAAAAGTCCAAGTAACCAGAGCATGCTGGGAAGTGCAAAACAGCTCAACAACTCAAGTTGACAGCGACATTGGGAAGAGGTGGTTGAGACCCAGACATCTAATCAACAAAGTAACGAAAAGGTGCAAGCAGTTCTCTGTATTCAGAACTCAAGGACAAAGGGTTCACGAGTGAGTCCCATATCTCTAGCCACTGACAGCGGCAGTTTTTCTTACATCTCCCTCCATGGCTTTGGGGTCCCACTCAGCCTCGCCACGGCCATGACAGCCCCCAGTTAACCATTCTCCTGTACTCCAAGTGTGACAACAAGGTTGGCCCTGGAAATCCAATGAATGTCACCAGGACTATTTTTCACAACGTGGTCAAAGTTGGATAACCTGTATGAATCATTTCTCATCCCTGAGATAAAACCCCTGCCTTAGCCAACTGCAGGGCTGGGAAGACTCCCTGACACTTTCAGAGACTTTAGTCCCGTGGTGGGGAAGTTGTGGGATGGTATCAGCCATAAGAATAGAGGAAAGAGCCATAACAAGATACAGCCTGAAGAGCACATCTCAGTTTCTTCCCAACGTGGCCTCACATTTTATTACTTCCCAAGATGGCACCATTTTATGAGTCTACCAAATGATAAATCCATTGACTAGGTAAGAGCCCTGGGAAGCCAATCAGCTCGCAGCTATTTGGGCCATTTCATAATCACACCTGGCCAGACTCCACCATCACTCTGTTTAGGGTCATGGTGGCTTCCTCACTGGCCTCCCTTCCTGAGTCCTTGTCTCCCTTCATGATCGAGGACACATGTGACATTTAGCCATCTTAGTCCCATTTCTGAGAATCAAATTCCAGGTTACTGTGGCACCAGGGTACGCTCAGTCCCAATAGAGAGATGTCGTCAACCCTATTTGCCCACATTCTTCAGACAGCATGAACACCAGGTCTAGCCTGTTTGAAACCAGAGTCTCACTTCTGAGCTTCTGAGGACTCTGTGTAGACCTGAAGCTTCTTGGGACTAGTACTTCAGGTATGCCGCCTCCCTGAACAGTGCTTAGCACAGAGTTGGCAAGAATTGACCTTCTTGATCTAAATAACTTTAAAAGTGTCACAGTCTTACATACTCTTAAAATTTCAATCTCTTTAGAATATCCATCTCTTTTAAAATACAAAGTCTTTTTACAATTAAAAGTCTCTTAACTGTGGGCTCCACTAAAACAGTTTCTTCCTTCAAGAGGGAAAATATCAGGGCACAGCCACAATCAAAAGCAAAAGTCAATCTCCAACCGTCCAATGTCTGGGATCCAACTCACGATCTTCTGGGCTCCTCCAAGGGCTTGGGTCACTTCTCCAGCCCTGCCCTTTGTAGCACACACGTCATCCTCTAGGCTCCAGATGCCTGTACTCCACTGCTGCTGCTGCTCTTGGTGGTCATCTCATGGTACTGGCATCTCCAAAACACTGCATGACCCCTTCAGTCCTGGGCCATCAATTGCAACTGAGGCTGCACTTTCACCAATGGCCTTCCATGGCCTCTCACAGTGCCAAGCCTCAGCTGCTCTGCTCAACTCCTTCATGCCTTCAAAACCAGTACCACCTGGGTGACCCTTACACATTACCAAGTCCAGCCACAGCACAAGGTACAACTTTGGCTATATCTGGAACGCAGCCACTGTGCTCTCAGAAAACACTTCCCAGAAGATGTCACCTCAATGATGCTGGTCTCTTCTTAATCACCGCTAATTTCTTAGCTCCAGCTAACCAGCATCAATAGTCCCAGTAATGCAAAGTTTTTGCTTTAGTAGTTCTGGTATCTTGTTAATCACAGCTGATTCTTCAGCCCCAGCTAACCAGAACTACAGAATCTTCACAATCAAAACAGGAATGGCCCTGAAAAGAGTCTTTAATTTTCCCTCTGAAATTTCACACACCAGAGCTCCAACTTCTGCAGTGTTCTCAACATTATCTTCCAAGCTCCTACACAACATCCGACAGAGGTCTTAACAATGGATGGATCTTCAAGCCCAAAGTTCCAAAGTCCTTCCATTTCCTAGAACAAAGGATTTTGCTCCATTTCACTTCCTGGTATGCCTTTAATACTCGAATATTTTATATTTTGCCTTTCGCAGCTTGCTATGCTTGTTCAAACTTCTCTTTGTGAGACTTAACCAGAGAACAAAGTCTCTGCTGTGCTTTTTTGAAACTTCCTTTGTCAATGCAATTAATGCAATTAATCCAAGTCTCTTCACCTTAGCCTCAGGCAGACTTTTCAGACAAGGGTAAGAAGTAGCCACATTCTTCACCAAAGTACCACAAAAACAGTCTTTATGCCACATACTGAAATTCTTCTCCTTTGAAATCTCTTGGGCCAGGTCAACACAGTTCAAATTACTCCCAGCAACCAAGTCTTCCATATTCCTACTAGGATGACCCATTAAGCCCCATTTAAAGCATTCCACTGAGTTCCAAATCCAAAGTCCAAAAATCCACATTCTTTCAAATAAAAGCATGGTCAGACCTATCACAGCAATACCCCACTTCTGGTACCAACTTCTGTCTTAGTTAGGGTTTTACTGCTGTGAACAGACACCATGACCAAGGCAAGTCTTATAAAAAACAACATTTAATTGCGGCTGGCTTACAGTTTCAGAGGTTCAGTCCATTATCATCAAGGTGGGAGCATGGCAGTATCCAGGCAGGCATGGCTCAAGAGGAGCTGAGAGTTCTATGTCTTCATCCAAAGGCTGCTAGTGGAAGACTGACCTTCCAAATTGACCTTGCTCACGGATGCAGCTGGCCCAAAGCCAATCTACCCTTAGTCTACCATGAGCCAGTGGACTCTTTTCCCATTCACCAACTTTGAATTGGGTTTCAGTCACTTGCAGCTAAGTGATCGTGATGGATACAACTGCACATTTTTCTGGCATGCCAATCGTACTAAAAGAACAATTTAAAAATGTCTATCCTGTTCTAGATGCTAGCAGGCTTTTGTGCAGAATCCCGAATTATCATTTCTTTCTAAATTCCTTATCTTCCAATTTATTCCTTTTATTTTCAGACAAAGCAGTTGTTCTCTGGCTTGATCCTTGCAGCCATGTCTTGGCATGTCTCCCCAAACCACCTTTCCGTGACTTTTTCTAAGTAAAGGCCCCTTTTGCAGCTCCCAGTACTTCTCACAAACACAGCTCAGGTCCTCATTCTACCTCCTGTCAGCTCCTGTTCATTAGCTGCATTCTTCTCTGTGCACCCGATGATGGAGGAATACAAGTGCAGCTTCCTCTACTAAATGGGAAATTCTTAGGGGAAGACCGTGCACTGTACAATGAATGTTCTTAAACCGTTTGAAGTCTTTGCTTCTTCTCCTTTTTTAAATAACTGGGGAGATTTGGCGCCAATTTTAGTATTATGAAAACCTTTGAAAGCAAATACTCTGATTAAAATCAACCCTAATATTTAGTATAATATTAGATATGTTTTTAAGCTTGGAGAAATTTGGGTTGTGGTTTCTCAGATAAGTGGTTCTCAAATTTGGGAGAGTATTAGAATCACCCAGAAAGCTTGGGGAAATGTAAGTGTCTGCGGCTAGAGAATGAATTTCCAGCACATTCCACATGGATACTGTTGTTCACACTGACGTGTCAGCTATCCTTCTTTTCTCTCAACGTTAACTGTCATCTTAAAATATTTGAGGTCAAGACTCAGTATGCCATCCTCAGCCGTGCAACTGTGGGAAACTATGACAGAAATCTCTAGACACACAGGAGAGACTGCTATGACTCCTGCTATTCTGTTACTAGGTGTCCTTGATCAGGCTGGAGTGGAGGGGGCTGGTTCAAAGGTAGCATCCATTAGATACTGGGTTTGACCTCAAGATCTAGCGCCAAGAAGAAAAGCCAGTTCTGAAACAGTTTGCATTTCCTCGTGGAAAGCACGAGACAGCATCAGGACCCAAGTCACGAGTGAGGGATGAAGGTCAATTGCTTCTCCCTCAAGTCAAGGTCCTTAGCACCTTGTCAATGCCCCCGAGACTATAGACACTGCTATTTTTGCTGTTGGCAATCCACCTCAGAGACAGCACTAGTCTCCATGGCTTCTGATTCCCAACCCAAAGTTCTTTTTTTGTTTTTGTTTTTTTTTTGTTGTTGTTGTTGTTGTTGTTTGAGACAGGGTTTCTCTGTGTAGCCCTGGCTGTCCTGGAACTCACTCTGTAGACCAGGCTGGCCTCAAACTCAGAAATCTGCCTGCCTCTGCCTCCCGACTGCTGGGATTAAAGGTGTGTGCCACCACGCCCGGCTCCAACCCAGAGTTCTTATAGTTCAGCTGCAGCATCTCCTGTGTGGGCATAGCTTTTATTACGGGGTAAGACTCTAACATCCGTTCCTCTGCGTTCTGTTCCAGAGCTGGAGATCCTCATTTTTTGAGGAATGAGGATGTTTTTCCCTTATCTCAGAGAATCTATTTTTTCCTATTCTCATTAAAGTCAATTACAATTCAACTTTCAGAAGGCTTGTGCATTAAAAGAAACTAAGTATTTGATCTAAAGTAGTCCTACTCTGTCTCCCCCTAATAGTTCTTAAAGTTCCCCTACAAAATACATTGAGGTTTCCTGTAGGGCGATAGGTGTTTGTGATGTTTCATGACCTGGAGGGCAGGAGAAGGAAAAGTAGAAAGATAAAGAAACATAAAAGGGTGAAAGAGGAAGAAGAAAATGAGGAAAAAGAGGAGAAAGAAGTGAAGTGGGGGAAAGAGGAGGAAGAGGAGGTGGAAGAAGAGGTGGAAGAGGAAGAGGAGGTAGAAGAGGAAGAAAGGAGGAAGAAGAAAAGGAAGAGGAAGAGAGGAGGAGGAAGATGAAAAGGAGGAAGAGGAGAAGAAGAGGAGGAGGAGGAGGAAGAGGAGGAGAAAGAGGAAGAAGAAGAGGAGGAGAAAGAGGGAGAGGAGGAGGAGAACAAAAAGAGATTCACTAGTTTCTGTCTTCATTTACCCCCAACTACAGGCCTGATACCTTGATGCTGGTCTCAGAAATACTGAGCCGGTGTCAACCATGTTTTCAAAACTTTGACAAGGCTTGGTCAGGGAAACAGGATGTTAAGAGCCAGAGCCAAGAGTCAAGCAATTAACATTTTTTCCATGCCTCACTCTAATTAGCCAGATCAAAGGGGACTTGGAATTACAGATTTCATCAGGCCGGATGATGTAGTCTCCCCTCCCCCAGCCTGAAACCTGCTTGCTCGGGGTGGAGCTTCCTGCTCATTCGTTCTGCCACGCCCACTGCTGGAACCTGAGGAGCCACACACGTGCACCTTTCTACTGGACCAGAGATTATTCGGCGGGAATCGGGTCCCCTCCCCCTTCCTTCATAACTGGTGTCGCAACAATAAAATTTGAGCCTTGATCAGAGTAACTGTCTTGGCTACATTCTTTTCTCTCGCCACCTAGCCCCTCTTCTCTTCCAGGTTTCCAAAATGCCTTTCCAGGCTAAAACCCAGGTTGTGGTCTGCTGGCCAGACACAACAATTGGCGAACCAACGCGGGACTGAGAAACGGCAAAGGATTTTTGGAAGAGACGCTGCTGGTTCGGAGCTCCATAAAATAAAGGATAAGGGAAATTCATACCGGAGAAGGTATGGGCTAAGCTGAGACAGCGTTAAACCCGAGCGCTGGTTCACTTAGGTTCAGCAGTGAGGAGCTGGGTAATAGGCGGTAGGCCGTAGCTCTCCGAAGCTACATGAGGTGTGAGAAAAGAAAGGGTTTATTAAAAGGAATAGGCGGATTGCCCCAGTTAATAAAAGATGCATCATAAGGGAGGAAAATGTCCCAAAAAGCAGAGAGAAATATCTCTCTGGGCCTTATAGCAGGAGTACTCTGTTACCTTTTGTGTCTTGTCTAATGTCCGGTGCACCAATCTGTTCTCGTGTTCGATTCATGTATGTTCGTGTCCAGTCTGTATGAATGAATGTTCTATGTTTTGTGTTGGATAATAAAGATGGTATAAAAAACTTTATCTGCAAAGCCGAGAGCCACGTGTTTCAGCCAGGAATCAGACACGTGGCGAGAGGGCCCCTGCTGGAAAAACTGTTCGTTTTAGGAAATAAGGGCGAGTGCACAGCCTCTAAGTTTCAGAGTAAAAAAGCTAGTAAATGGTTCATGATTAATGTGTTTGACAATGGTAAAGTGTTTTTTATTTTTATGGTTGTAGCTACAAAAATTATTATTCTCTGATTGGTCTAAATGTAACTGCTTCATTTGGTTCTTTTTTATTGATAATGTGCTCTAAGTGTTTTCACAATCAGCTCATAAGTTGTTGGTTAAGATTAATAATTGTTACATTGCTACAGATGGTTAGTGTTAAATTTGATAACTCAAGTTTAGAGTCCTTCCGACACATGGCATAAGGCAGCCCAAGAGGCTGGGTCTCTAAAGATATTTCTAGTTTAGGTAATAATTAATATGGTTCGTATCCTAAATAGTAAAATTTAAAATAAGATTTAAAGCAATGTCTCTTTATTAAAGCATTAAAGCTTGCTTTAATAGGTATTCATAGGTATTAATTGACATCCAAACTTCGTAATATGATAGTAATGCTTCTAATATTGATTTTAAAGATAATAAATTGTTTTAAACTTGGGTTTTACTTTCCCAAGGTTATAGGTATTATCCTAACCTTGCACAAAAAACTTAAAAATTATGGTTAAAACTGCTATTGTTCCATTGACTGCAGCTTGCAGTTTGACTTCAAATTTAAGATCTTTAATTCACCTGTATACTGTAATTAAGATAATTACAAGAGTAATCATCTTATGAGAGCGCTCATACAGCTCACTTCATACAAAACTGTGACAGAGTTATCTAGTTATGTTTGTCTTTGTAAATAGATTAGACAAACAGTTTGGTTATAGTTGCTGCCTGGCAGGAAACTGTAGTACAGGCAATTTTTTCACAACACTAAAGTTGTGAAGAACGTTTTAACTGTAAGTCATCTTAAGAAAGAGTATCAAAATTTAGAGGCGTAGACAGTTATATTGTTTCTCTAAAATCGGTCCTTATTACAGGAGGGCCAGGATGCTCAGATTAAAAAGTATTTTACGTTTGAGTCAATGCAGGGCTCTGGGCAGCCCCAGAGCGGCTTGTGGCCTTTCTTTTGTTTTGCAAACAGTGCCTGAGAAAGATTTTTCCCGGTGTTCAAGAGAAATTCTTTTTAACAGTGTTGCAGATCTATTCAGATGTTTAAAATAATGCTTAAATTCAAAGAGTTTTGCTTCTAGTGAACTGTAATCACTAGAAAATTTTGCCTCTAGGTATAGCTAATGTAACTTTACCTTACGTAAGAAAAATTTTATTGTTTCTGCTTCTATACAAGAAGCCAAGAGTTTTAATCTTTCAGTGTATATTGTTTCCTAAGTGAAAAGTATTTTATTAACTAATGCTTCTTGAAGTTTACCTTAAATCCTTGCTCTCACCCAAAAGATTCAGAGACAATATCCTTTTATTACTTAGGGTTTTAGTTTACTACAAAAGTTTCTACAAAAAATAAAGCTTTTATAATTGTTATTAATTGGTAATTAAAAATTGGTTGTGCCCAAAACAATTCTTTGGCCAAAAAGAAAACATTATTGTAAAGTCATTTTTCTCATCCTCCCAGCCGATCGTTGGCCCACGTGGGCCCAACTAGCTTCTGTGGGGCGGAGTCTTAAGACACAGTTTCCCCTGTTCCAGCACAGATGATCTAGTTGTGTGCTGTAGATGGTGTTTTAAAATGCTGAACAATCAAACCTTAATTTGTATATTAATAGTCAATGCCATATCTCTGAGCTCGCAATTGCTTAAATTGTTCATCCCTCAGATACTATTAATTCTCAAATTTACAATTGCTTATGCATATTTCTAGTTAATAAATAAATTATGCACATGTAACTCTTAATAACTTTACAAGCCTTCTAGTTACAACTGCTCCTTAAAAAAATTGATTAAAAGTGCAATTAGTCACTGCCCCTTTACAGCCAAGTATTTAAAATGTTTTGTCAACTAGTTATTAATTCAAAGGTTTAGGTATTGTAAAATTTTAAAACTTTAACTTCTTAAAAGACAAAAAAGAGAGAAATTGTATCTCCGTGCATACTATTTAGTGCATTCCCATGCACACTATTTAAGTCTTACCTTTATTTTCAAAATCTAATATTTTAATGTCAAAGAGTTTAATAAATGCTTTATAGTATCTTAAAGGGATCTACTTATTGGCTTATAGATTGATCCTAAAACAGCTACCTTATTAGAAAAGGGAAAAACAGGTTTTCTCCACAAAACGCTTCAAAAACATATTAATTCGTGTGACGAGCTGGTAGGTAAGTTGACTCATGTCCTGATTGTATTGACTAAAAAACTAAATTAAATTCATGTTTTAGATCCATCCTTACTTGTCATTTTTCCAGTTTAGACTAGCTTCTAGCCTTTTAACTTTATGACAATAGTACATCAGAGACTGTATATTCAGACTTAGTAAAATTAGTCATTTAATAGAGTCATAATGATTTTTCTCCTTTCTTCAGTGTGACCAGCCATTCTAACTCAATCTTAGACTGGTCCTAATATTCAGTCCAATGTTAGAGATTCCTATATTCTAAATTACCTAGCAAAGTTAATTCAGAGCACATCCCCCACTTCCCCTAGATCCCTAACCTCAGAAGGATTGCTGGCCTTACAGCTAGTAGAAAAAGCTATTAAAGAGCAATTGTTCACTTAATACATTAGTAAAATGGAAGGACCCCCTGACTAATGAATAGAAGGGTCCAGATCCAGTTCTAATTTGGGGTAGGGACTCAGTTTGTGTTTTTTCACGAGATGAAGATAGAGCGCAGTGGCTGCCAGATAAATTAATTTGTTAGATGAACACAGATTCTAAATCTTCTAAAGTATCACCTTGAGGACTAAAATTACTCTTTTGCTTAAAAGTCGGCTTGAGGACTCAGGCTCCGAAAAAGCTACTCTCTGAGCCAGCTCCCCAACAGGAGGCCGGAGACTAGCCTCAGCTTTACAGTTTGCATTTAAATAAAGTACCTAGAGTTCCCCAAAAGAAGTTCTGCTTTCCTACTTTCTCACTGTCTTTCAAGATTTTGTCTTTCAAGCAGGTAAATCAACATTCTCGAGGCGGAGCAGTGGATGTACATCCCCGCCCCCCTAGAGCACACAGGTGGCAGCTGTTACCCCCAGTCTCAGGACATTTCCAGCACGTGGTTTTCAGTCTGAGTTAAAAATTTAGGTTTACCTAGAGGGCTAGAAGAGTAGATATTTCTATATTAATAAAGATTGGTTTTTATTTTGATAGACAGGCTTAGCCCCTTAGCTGACCTCTGGCTTTTCACCCTTGCTGTTACCGCAAGGTGTCCTTAGCTCAGTAGGCTGTGGAAAAAACAGGGATGAGGAGGATCGACTTCCAGCTCCTATTTTACCCACAAATCGTGGTGTTATTAACGACATAATTCTTGCTTAGGCTTTGCTAATTCTGAGGTTGATAATTCTCCTTTAGGAGCTGCACAGCACTCAGAACTGTGCATACTGGTTTGTGATTGTACAAATTCAGTATGGGCACCGCTTGGTGCAGAGATACTTACTGCAAGGGAAGGTCCGGCTTGACCATTTCTGAGTTTCCTGTGAGATAAACCCGGTTTGAAAGAGGTTGGTACCAAATTTTGGTTAAAAATAAAAAATATTCTCCGGCTCTACCTCGCCTCCCCAAAAGGTACCAAGAGCCACATGTGTGGGTTTTACCCACGGGAGGAATCGGGTCCATGTCCACCCAAGCCAAGGTTAAAAGCCCACTCATCTACGGATGAGAAAATCATTTGATCACCTCAGTTAAGCGTTGCCTTATTTAACTTAATTAATAGGGGGGAGAGAGATTGGAGACGTACTATTGAAAGGGCAAGCCCTTCACTGCCTCCCACCCAAATAAAAAAGCCAATTGGCCTTGTACTACAAGAGCCGGTCACTCCTTCTCCCTGTTTCCCACCTATCTTCCAAAAATGCTAAGGAATTCAACTTAGTGTTATTTTCACATCGTTCAGTCAAACTTAGCCAGAGTTCCAAACGCCCTACTTAAAATTCAACTAGAAAGTTACCTACCAAGTACTAATTAGCATTATAAAGTCAGAGTCTGCAGCTCCAGGCCTTTCAGTTGTTTACTAGAAAGGACAGTCTTAAGCCAGATACAGTTTACCATAAGAAAGGTTATAGAATCCCAGTGAAGCAAGTTTTTTTTTAGCCCTAGATTCCAGGCAGAACTATTGAGCATAGATAATTTTCCCCCCTCAGGCCAGCTTTTTCTTTTTTTTTTATTTTGTTAATAATAGGGAGGAGATGTAGTCTCCCCTCCCCCAGCCTGAAACCTGCTTGCTCGGGGTGGAGCTTCCTGCTCATTCGTTCTGCCACGCCCACTGCTGGAACCTGAGGAGCCACACACGTGCACCTTTCTACTGGACCAGAGATTATTCGGCGGGAATCGGGTCCCCTCCCCCTTCCTTCATAACTGGTGTCGCAACAATAAAATTTGAGCCTTGATCAGAGTAACTGTCTTGGCTACATTCTTTTCTCTCGCCACCTAGCCCCTCTTCTCTTCCAGGTTTCCAAAATGCCTTTCCAGGCTAAAACCCAGGTTGTGGTCTGCTGGCCAGACACAACAGGATGACTCTCAAAACAGACAAAAACTGTCCAGCAGGCCCGCAAGACACCTAACTGTTCACAGGTAGGACCAGTTTTTCAAATAGATTACTCTCTTGGGAATCTTTTTCTAGATTGTTACTACTCTGAATTGCTAAGCATGAGACCTCTCCTACTCACTTGCTGGGATCTTATTCACAATGTCCCCTGTGCCATGGGCACATTCTTCAGAGATGTCTCCGCATAGCTATTTGAGGTGGGCATTAAGGCCAAGTAACTGTAACTGCACCATCAGCACCATCAGCACCATCAGCACCATCAGCACCATCTCATCTGCTTAGAGGAGAAACCAAAGGTTTCTTCAGTCTTGATAGCCTCAAGGAAGCCTTTCAAGTTTTCTTCCCCATTGCTCGAAGTTGCATATGGTGTAGTTCACACCGCACAGCTTGAAGAAGAAATTCCCTCATTTATAACCTGTCACGTCAGAAACTTACTGGAGGTGTGTGGCAGTAAGGTGCCAGCTCTCATATAATATAGATGGTATAGATAGAAGGTTTGCTGATGATGGTGGGGAGCAATGGGGGCAAGAGGGTGGGTGGAGGCACTTTTGTACCCCATAAAAAGGGATCTGCATGTACATGCTATTAACAGATCGGTGTGTGTGCACTGCTGATGGCTTATTGATTTTGAGAAAATTCTACTCAATTCCAGATGGCCCTGGAGGTTGCTCTCAGGAAGACAGTAACTAGACACAGGGTTTACAAAAGTTCCTGAGCCTAAATGTACAGAAAACGAGACAGCAGTGAAAGAGTTAAAGAAAACAAGACTAAGACAACACAGGACTCAGAAATGTGGCTGACCACCTGACCAGAGCGGGGAGACCAGGGTCTGGAGTGACTGGTTACCTCTCTCTCCTTCCCACCCTCTCCAAACCCGCTGCTGTAGAACAAAGGCAGGTTATTGGTTGATTTGTTGTTGTTTTGTTTTGTTGTTTTGTTTTTCTCTCTTAGGGTGTGAACTCACTGGTTCTCAGAGCCCTGAATAAAGTGCAACGTAAAGATTCGATTCCTAAGGGCTAGGATGTTGGTTCTATGGTTAAGAGCACTGACTGGTCTTAAAGAGGACCCAGGTTCAGATCCCAGCACTGACATGGTGCTTCACAGCCATCTGTAACTCCACTTTCGGGAGATCTGTCGCCCTCTTATGGTCGCAATGGGCACTGCATGTGCATGGTGCATATACATACATGCAGGCAAACATTTATACACATAAAATAAAAAAAAAGAGATCTTAAAATAAAAACGAGGATCCAATCCCTATGTCTATTCGCCAATGTTTGTAACAGGCAGCAGGAACTCTGTGTTCTAGCTACACATCTTGATCAACACCATGTTGCTAGGAAGTAGTAGCAATTGAATTCAGATTTAAAATGCTCCTAACTATAAAAGAATCATACCAGCTGTCCTTAAAGACACAGAAGAGCAGAAAGTTGCGAAATGGGATCTTGAACAAGTTCTAATGGATTCTGATTTCAGGTTTGTAGACTAGTTTGAAAAACAAGGAGGCCATGTGCCAGGCATTCTATTTACTCTCAATTCATTAAAATTTGCAATTCACAGAGGTTTTAAAGTTATATGGTGTTACAAAAGGTTGTGAGCTTCCACGTGGGTGATAAGAACTGAACCCAGGTCCGCTGGAAGACAAGCCAGTGCTCTTAACTGGTGAACCATATCTCCAACCCCAACCCCCAGCCCTACCAGTGCAGCTTTTTAGCAGACTAATAAAAAAAGTATCGTCTGGAAATCCTTGAAGAGATTCTGGGTCAGGGGGTTGTGGCATGACGTGGCATCCAAGCGGCTAAGGAGAATGAAGCAGAAGGACTGGTTATTTGAGGCCAGCCAGGGCTACAAGGTGAGCTTAAGACAGACCTGAGCAACTTGGAGCAACACTGTTTCAAACAGAAAGTAATTGTGGGGCTCAGCCTTGGAGTACTTACCTGGCATTTATGAAGCCTTAGGCTCATGGCAGTACAACCAAAAAGGGGAAGGGGGCAGGAAGGGGGGGGTGGGCAGCGAAAGGGAGGGGGAAGGGAGAGTAAGGGAGGAAGGCAAGGAGGGAGGGATGTCCTTCAGGAGACTAATAATACATGGTAGACCATAGCAATATAAGAAAGATGACAAAATGATACGGCAAGATGTTATTAATTTACCATTACTTCGGGAAAAGGTTAGTTTTGGTGAGCATAGCAAAGTTGTAATAAAGACCTAAAGACCAGAGTCTAGACCGGTGACACATCACTTTCTACCAGGACTATGGATGTGTTTCAATTATATGCACTTAGTTATAGCAGAGAATGTTTTAAAGTGCAGCTTAATCATCATGTTTTGTGACTCTGCCTTTCGGCACTGTTATATAGGAAGGGTAGGTTTTATTTTGGATGGATAAATTCAGACGAGCAGAATCTAGCCAAGACCCATCTTTATCATTATAGACCAAGAGTTTGTAGTGTTAACCTATGAGCTCTTAAATCATCTGTCTTCTCTAATCTCAGTCTGGCTTCATGGTTTGCAACTCATTCTGTCAGCCTTTCCTCAGGGTAGTGGCATATAGAAGCATCTGTAGCCACCATCACGCACTGTATGGTTTAAAGAACAGATTTCCCTTCTTGCAATTCGGGGGCCTGAAAATCAAACACTTGGGTTGGGTTGGTTTCTTCTGAGCCACGTTCCGTGGCTTACAGAGTCTCCTCCCTTTGTTTTCAGACAGATCTTTGTAACATTTCGGGTCCTGATCTCCCCACACCCTGTGAGCAACTGTCAAACTACGTTAGAGGCCACTCTGAAGACCGACCGACCAGGGACAGTTGCAGTCTGAGAACCTGGAGGTTAATTCCTCAACACATAGAGGGATATAGTCTTTAATGATCACATTGCTAATTTTAGTATTTAAGGCTTACTTGGAAATAATCATATCCCTTCACATATTCATCTGCTAATCATCTATGTAGATAAAAAGCTAAGAGAAAAATACACAATTTCCTAATGGATGTATGACCTCTCTTGAACAAACAGAAATGAACTAGCCCAATTACAGAAATGAACTCATTACGTTAATGGTAACTAAAATCCTTAGCTGCTGTTATCAATTACAATAGAATAACTTGTATTTTCCTCAGTGGTCAGCGTTCCTTCTGGGATCTTTTGTTTTTGATCAAACTGAGACTTGCCTTTTCTTCCTTCACATTTTCCTGTGGGCACTGGTGCAAATTAAAGTGAGAAGGGAAAGGAGGGGTCCACCAACCAGTGTAACAGGAAACACCGAGTCAAACAAATGGTTTAGAGCCAATCTTGTGATGACATCAGCAGGGAACCATCCCAGGAATGGCTGCTATTTCCACATCTGATGGGGCACAATCTTCTACCCATGCAATTGGGAGGAGAACTTTGATGGAATTCAGGGTATGAACTGTGTCAGGCATCTGCCAAGTTCTTCTCTGAGAGCTTATTATCTGTAAGGGTTAAGGCAAAAATCCTCCAAATTCAGACAGAACGTTTTGAAAGGAGTGAGGAATGGAGTGTCTCAGGTGTAGTTGGTGAAAGAAAGAAGTTTAGCACAGAGGAACAAACTGTGAAAAGCCAAGGGGCCTTCAGGCAGGTGACCTGTTTCATTCCAAGGCTACATGATGACCAAATGCACCAAATGTTGAAAGGCTTTTCCTCAAAGAAGGACAAACTTCCTTAGTAACAGAATCAAGCAGGTGCTCTTTGCGGCCGCACCATCTCTTCAGCACCTATCAAGTTCTTAACAAAGGTGAGATCCCCAATGGTCCTTTGGTCTCAAACATCATGATTTAAGACAGCAGCCACACACACACATACACACACACACACACACACACACACACACACACACACACATGGATTAAAGAGCAGCACCAGGCATGAGAGGGGAAGAGAAGACATTTGCCAAAGTTGAGTTCCATCTGATTTTTCATTTTAGTTTTTTACCTGTCGCCCCAAAATTAATAAGGGCCACAACTGTTCAGCATCTTAATCAACAGACTTCCATCATTCCGTCAGGCCCTTAAGCAGGGAGCACAGGATAAAAGCAGGGGTGGGGGTGGGGTGGGTGGAAGGAGACAGAGCAAGGTGGGGGGGGGGTGGAAAAATAACGTGAGACCTTACATATTATCTGAAGCTGAGGCAGCCGTGTAATTATAAAGCTAGCTTTTCTCTCACTTGACAGCACAAGAAAAGGAGGTGAGGAGAGGCTTCTAAATGAAACATGACATTCCCTTATTAAAGTCTGATTTAGATTTTAAATGGCTTAGTGCATGGCGCCTACTTCCCTGCTCCGGGCTAGCCAAGAAGTACACATATAATGGAAACAGAAACTGAAAAAAAATTTTTTTTGAACAATGCCTGCACTTTTCAAATAATTTCCTTTATAAACATTTTTATGCTTGGAAGAGATTTTCTTTAATTATTCAACCCATAGTTGTCTACCTTTCGGTAAACATAAATATAGTCCAACACGTATGGTATGCTTTGTGTTTAAAAATAACACAGGGCATAGTATGTGCAATGCATTAAGAATTTACTGCCTGGTTTTGCTTCATTTCCTCCCTGTTGGGGGTAGCCCACGGAAACTGCCTGTCCTTACAAGCAATGCTCGCTGGCCCACATTAAATTGCACCATTGCATGCTGGGACCTGCAGACTCCAAACCAAATGGCAGCTGCTATGTGTTCCTTTTCTATTTAGAAGTCTGACGAGGTTTGTCTCCCTCTATCCCTTAGAAAAGCCTCTTCCCTCCACCCCACTATCCGCTTTAACATCCACCCCAAAAGTCTCCAACTATCTCTTCTCTCCTTATTGTGGATGGGAAACGCTTACAACTTTGGCAGTTTTGATCCACTCATGAGGTACCATCAGGAATACCCATAATAGCGGCATTTAAGTGATCTTGGAGAGTTCTGTACAAGGAACAATAATCTACATACATTGTCTCTATTTGAGTGATAGAAGTAACTTCATCTTATAAAACACAGAAATGAGCTCTGAGATGTTACAGAATTTACCATGGAAACCTAAGTGACAGATTGTCAGTCTCAGCCCAGGTCTCTGAATTCAAGTCCAGATTTTTCCTCTCAGCCTTGGTTCCCTTTCTCTTCAGCAGTTTTCCCTCACTTCCTTTTCTCTTGGTAGGAAGAGAATGAAAGATTATTTTTGCCTGAACTTTAGTAAAATTCAAGAGCCAGATTTTTTTGAGACCAAGGTTTCCCCTGCATCAAGAATTAACGTTGTATCTTTTTGTATCAGTTTGCTTTTCAGAGAGGACTCACTATGTAGCACAGGCTGGCCTTAATCTCCTGATCCTCCTGCCTCAACCTAAAACACTAGAATGGCAGCCAGAGTAGATTCTACCTTGCATTGTGGAATACAAATAGATACCGAGTATCCTTAGGAAACATCCTTGAGAACAGCAACAATATGCAACCCCTTCCACAGTTCATTCATATTTTCAGAATTTTCTGGAAGCTATACTTCCCACCATCACAGTCAGTATCTAGGGCTGCTCTTAACAATTCTTTTCTCCAATTAACTAACTAACTAATTAATTAATTAATTCCCTTTACATCCTGATTGCTGCCCCCTTCCAGGTGCCTCCTCATGTAGTCCCTTCTCCGACCCCCTCTCTTTCTCCCCTGAGAAGGTAGAACACCCCCACCCCAAATCACCCAACCCCAGCAGCTAGTCGCATCCTCTCCCCACCAAGGCAAGCCATGGCAAACCAGTTAGGAGAACAGGATCCACAAGCAAGCAACAGATTTAGGAACATCCCCCCTCCAGTTATTGGGGAACCTACATGAAAACCGAGCTGCAGATCTGCTACATAGGTGTGGGAGACTTAGGTCCAGTTCATGTATGTTCTTTGCTTTGTGGTTCAGTCTCTGAGAGCCCCAAGGGTCCAGTTTAGTTGACTCTGTTGGTCTTCCTCTAGGGTTCCCATCCCCTCCAAGTCCCCCAACCCCTCTCCCAACTCTTCAATAACACTTCCCAAGCTCTTTCCAATGTCTGGCTGTGGGTCTTTACATCTGTCTAGTCTGCTGGTGGGTGGAACCTCTCTGAGGACAGCTGTGCTAGACTCTTGTCTGCAAGCATAACAGAGTATCTCATCAATAGTGTCAGGGATTGGTGCTTGCCTGTGGGGTGGGTCTCAGGTTGCTCTAGTAATTGGTTGGCCATTTTCCTCAGTCTCTGCTCCATCTTTGTGCTTTCATTTCTTGTAGACAGGACAAATATTGGGTTAAAGGTTTTATGGGTGGGTTGGTCCTTATCCCTCCACAGGGGGTCTTACCTGGCTACAGGAAGTGGCTACTTCATATTCCATATCCCCACTGCTAGGAGTCTCTGCTAAAGTCACCTCCATAGACTTCCTGAGAGCCTCCCCATCCCAGGTCTCTGTCATGTCCTAGAGATGCCCCTACCCTCACACATACCCTCACCAGCTGCCTCTTTCTACTTTTTCTCCCAGCCCTCTGGCCCTTTCTCCTGTCTCTCCCCCACATCTGATTCCAATCCACCCCACCATTTCCCTCCCCTTCCCCTCTTCCCACTCAGTTCCCTCCCTCCATCTGCCTCCTATGACTGTTTTATTTCCCCTTCTAACTGAGAGTCAAGCTTCCTTGCTGCGCCGTCATTCTTGTTTAGCTTCTTTGGGTCTGAGGAGTATAGCATGGTACCCATATTTTATGGCTAATGTCCACTTATAAGTGAGTATGTACCATGCATGTACTTTTGGGTCTGGGTTACTTCACTCAGGATATTTCTAGTTCTATCAATTTTGCCTGCAAAATTAATGATGGACTTGTTTTTAAGAGCTGAATAGTATTCCGCTTCATGAATGAACCACATTTTCTGAATCCGTTCTTTGGTTGAGGGGCATCCAGTGTCTGGATGTACCAATAAAGCTGCTCTGAACATAGTGGAATGTATGTGTTTCCTTATGGTATGGTGGGGCATCTTTTGAGTATATGGCAGTAGTGGTATCGCATGCCCCCCTCTTGCAGCTCCTCCCCTTCTTCTCTGAGAAGGGGGATTTCCTCCCCCCTCCCACCCTGGGTATCACTGCAGGACTAGGTGAATCCTCTCTCACCGAGGCCAGAAAAGGGGGCCCAGTTAGGGGGAGGATCCACAGGCAGGCAACAAATGAGTGGCTCCCAGGTCTCCCTGTGGCTGCCAATTAGCACTCAACGGTTTTCTCCTTTAAAAGTGAGATGGGTGATTAAAAGTTTGTTTGTTTTTAATTTGAAGATTCTGTAAGCAATTAAGTCCTAAATATTTACTGATGGTTTCCAATTTTTCTAATACCTTACTTCATTGTGCTTAAAGTCGTGCGTGTGTGTTTTCAGGTTCTCTGGAGAGCAGCAGCCAGTGTTCTTAACCATGGAGCCATCGCTCCACCCAGTGCTTAAAGTCATAAAGATGCTTATCTTTATGAAGTGTCTACATCAACTATACAGCTGTATGCAGAGTCTGTGTCTTCTTGACCAAAAACAAAGGCATACCTCTCAGAGCACGTAAAACACGTACGAAATAATGCCACATTTCTTTGCCATAAGTTGTAAAATGACTGAGTCAATCTCTGTTTTAATATTTTGCTCTGCACACTTGTTTTGGAAAATATTCTTATCTTTAGATTACCGTTCTGTTCTAAAGAGGGCCGGGCATGTCTGGAATCTGGCGGGAGAGAAGATAGGAATCCAGGCTCTCCCTGCCGGCTTCATACTATGGACTGTCCCCAGCCCATGCTGGGTGGGATGTCAGTCAGCGTCCTAGAGGTCTTGGCTACAGTCTGCCCTGTTCATTCCTCTCGTACTGGCCACCACCTATGCCAGGATCACCTATGTCAAGTCTCAATGCCAAATGATCCCAGCATTTGTGAGAACTCCCTCAACATCTGCTGATGGAGACTGCTCATCCCTCCCCCGCCCCCAGTTACCACTCTTGGGGAGTATCTAAAAGTGTTTAACAACAAATACTTTAATAGCCATTTGTTAAAAGAGTTGTTCGGGATGCAGATCAACTGATACAATATTTGCCTTGCAAGCATGAAAATACATGTTTAAATTCCAGAACCTACTTTGAAAAGCCAGGCATGGTGGTACACACCTTTAGTTCCAAAGCCAGGGAGGTAGAAACAGACAGGGTCTGATGATTTGCCGTCCTCCAGACTAGCTTCCTTAGCAAGCCCCAGGCCAGTATGAGACCCTGTGTCAAAAAGTAAACTCCTCGGGGGCAGCACCCAGAGTGGACCTCTAGCTTCCATATATACCTACACAGGCACACAGAGCTGTAGGCTGTCTAAAATCAACACTGTCCTTGGCCTTAGTCAGGTGTTCTGTTGCTATGACAAATACCTTAGGAAAATGGACATTTGGTTCATAGTTCTATGGCTGGCTTCACCGCTATGGGTCTGTGATGAAGCTGGAATTCTTATTAGAAAACGTGATGGAAGAGAAAGAGTCTGCCGAGCTCACGGTGGGCAGGAAGCAAATAGCCAGAGAGGAAGGAATCAGAACAAGGTACATCCATCAAAGGCACCTCAAGTGCTCTGTCCCCTCCAGCCAGGACCTTACCTCTAGTAGCCCATTCGGTGTGAACTCATTAGATTGTCACTGTGGAGCTAGTGCCCACATAATCAAGTGCTTCTCAATGATTGGGTCTGCTAACTGGAGACCATGCTTCCAACAGATGAACCTTTTGGGGGATGATTTACACATAAATCATAACTCGTTTCTTACAGCGTCCCACGGACTTTTGTTCTAAGCATCAGTTTTTATCAGTTATTGTCACTGATGCCCCATGTCTATACCTTCTGTTCTCATTCTAGCTTCTGGCTTGTATTTTAATCCTGTATCTTCCCATGATCTTCTTCTCTGAATTTCTTTCTCAATATAATGTCCTTGCGATACAAAGATAGAATATTTTGAGTGTGAGTGTGTGAGTGTAGGGCGGTGCATGTGTGCTTGCACATGCGTGGTATGCTCTCAAGTGTTTAGTAAAAGAAGTTAATGGGGAATAAGGAGAATTAAGTGCAAGTTGGGGAGGCTGAAGCAGGGGCAGGAAGCTTGGGAGTCTCTGGCCTATGATACACAATGAGCTAGCTCTAGGCGAGCCAGACTTCAGCTGTGACTCTGTGTATGCAAA
Organism: Mus musculus; assembly: GCF_000001635.26. Classification (NCBI taxonomy): domain Eukaryota; kingdom Metazoa; phylum Chordata; class Mammalia; order Rodentia; family Muridae; genus Mus; species Mus musculus. The sequence goes on along the minus strand of NC_000069.6, from coordinate 53,104,229 downwards.
AGAAAAGGGAAGAGAAAGGAAAAGCAGTGTAGACCACTTGTGTCTCCACGCTAATTATGATGAATGCTAGAAGCCAGATTCTCCAAGCAAAACTGCAAGGTGCATGGAGGGAGCACTTAGACCTAGGAGTATTCGGGAGCAGCCATCTGCTTTGCCATCTTATAAAGATAGTTTTAAAAATAAAGATGAAGCCCACCTTGAAGTCAGACCTTACAGCCAGATATCTGCAATCCAACAATTAACCTTGACTGTATCCATCTCATTAAAAACTGAGTGAACGGGTAAAAAGAAGTTGGAGACAGGTTTCAGAAGACTCTCATCCCGGTCCTGGCTCAGGTGGGGATAATTTAGAATATTCATATTGATGTACCAGTGTTCTTCCCTTCATATGTGAACTGAGTAGATGGTTTTGCAGCCCCTTTCAGACTCTGTCTAGCTTTTTGCAATCTTTTCTTAGTTCCCTGGCTAGGAACAAGCCAGAAGGGTGGAGAGGCAAAGCCACAAATGGCAGAGGTCTAACTACTAAAGCTATTTCTGAAAGCACAGAAAGAAGGTCCTAACCCTTCCCTGTACCTGCAGGTCAGAAGGCCAAGGCCTTGGAGTCCATTTTCTTGGACTCTAGTTCTACGCTGCTGAGCGGATGATACTCTCATATCCACGTGGCCCCCAGGGTACCGTGTGTGCATCTTCCCTGAAAAGCAAGTTACTATTCTCACTTAATTACAAAGGAAGACTGCAGTGATCTCAAGAAGAACATTAGGCTACGTGTAAAAATAAGATTTAGCAAAGAAATGTCAGCCCCACATCCTGCCTATAGGGCTCATCATTATTCAGTGAAGGTTAACTGGGTGCCCTGGGATGGGAAAGAAAGAAAAGGCACCTGCCACCCTCAAGAGCACTCAAAAAGCGGGGCCATGGCAGGGGCAGCAAACTGCAGAATTAAAATGTAAATGTATTTCTGAGCTTGCACGGGAAGGGAAAAGTATTTTCCCAAAGCTGAAGACAAGCCAAGGACATGTTGATTGATGTAAACTTTTTTTTTTTTTTTTAAATTCCAACCCTCCAAAATCTCGAGGAAAATAACAAGATCAGGAACCGCTCTTGTAGTGTAATGTCACACAGTAGAAACGAAGCTCAAAGAGCCGGCAGGAGCACTTGAGCTTTTGAGGCATTTACAGGAATAAGATCAAATCGATAAATAGCGACCTCCTAGAACCTGCATGCTCCTTCAGAACCGGCTGTGCCCTCGCTGCACATCTGGGCCTCCTTTGATCCTGATGAGACCAGAATCCCCTCTAAGTGGAGCGACTGCACCTCAGACAGCTCTGCCCACTTGACCTGGAGAAGAATCTCATTCTATTTCACACTCAGTGGTATTTCTGACGAGGTATGGTCTCCGTTGCTTCTGTTCCCTCAGCTATGCCAGCGTTGCCCTCAAGGAACGATGTGCCTACAAACTTCAGCAACTGCTTCAAGTTTGCTATTTTTCTTCTGAGGATTGAGGTTTTTTTCTTTTTCTTCTTCCAGGAATGAAAAGAAAAAGCCCAAAGTGTACAGAGCCATAAATCAGCAGCAGGAAACAAGGTCATGCATTTTACAGCTTATGATCCAAACACACGGGGTGCCAAATTGGCCTTTAGTCACTCAAACTGACATAAATGTGTCTCAGTTGACACTTCACCTTTACCATTTGCCCTTCTGGCAAGATAAAGGCTGTCCCTTTCTCCTTCCTGGGGATTTCTCGTCCGCTTAACAGCTCACTAAATGCTCCCCTTTGTTTGATAATCTTTTTAAGGCATTGTTTTAAATCATGTCTTTAGGGCCAGCCCACGAAGCAGCCCTGCATCTCTGCTGAGCTAGGTGATTAACTGGCTCACTGCATTAACACTGCCAGCATCTTCCCAGCCAGGGTGATGGGTGAGCAGTGATGACAGAGGAGAAGAAAGAGTGCCTTAGAAATAAAAAAGCAAAGTGTTATTCACCAAAGGGAAAACCAAGACAGGAAACAGTTTCCCAGGGGTGGGCAAAAAATAAAAACATAGCTTGCGCCCAAGCTTTTAGATGATTTCATTCCTCAAAAGTTATATAATTACAGTGTACCCACCATTACGTTCATGGTATGTAACTTAGTTTCGTCGATTAAATTACAACCAAGAAACTCTCTGTGTGTTTTGCGTCTTAGCAAATTCTAGAAGGATGAAGTCGAAGAGGGTTAATTAACTACAGGATCCAGTTGTCTAACCCTTCTGGAATCATGTCTCAGCTGGATTCCTGTAAGCTTCATATTTGTGTCTTTGTAGACAATTCCCTCCCCCGACATCAACAGAACAGCTACGCCACACTTCCAGCAGGCTCTAGGAAATGAATGCAGAATATTTGTGCCCTGGAAAACTTCATGCCCCTGGAATGAAGTAATTCACTTGCAGGCCTTCCCACCTTCCACCATGCCAGCCTTGAATACCACATAGTATATGGATTATCATTCAACTATAGTCAAGGACCCAAGTAGCCCAGTGTTGATTTTGCTGGCAGGGGTTATCAAATCCCTAGAGACCCCCTTCCTGCACACCAGATATTATCATAATTGATTTCTATTTTCTTATTTTCCAGATAAAAGATAATTCATGAGCTTACAGATTTCCCATAAATCCCACTGGGTGTTGAGAACTCTTAAAACAGGCAGTTCACAAGCTAAGCAACAAGGATGGAGAGGTGCTAATTAGCAGACAGGTGAATGAATCATGGAATCAACAGGGTCTAAACTTACCTAAGCTAAGACATTAACATGCCAGATGACCTTAGCCAAGGTACTTGACCTCCACAAGCCTCAATCCGCTGCACAGTAGAATTAGATAAAAGGAAAACCTTGATGAAAATTGGATGTTGAATTTAATTGACTGTGATGAGGCTGCCTAAGTAATTTACAATCCCAGAGACAATCGTCTCAACACAAAGCAAACATCCAAAGTGCCTGCACAGGAGGGAGCCATAACAATACTGCTGTCCAGCCCAACACACTGAGCCTCTTATACCAGCCTCGTATTACTTTAAACACCCCACAGAATGGCAACTTTTGTTTTTATATTGGAAATCAGACTACGCCTGGAGTTTTAGAAGACCAGGTTTTTAAAACTTCTCATCTCCCTATGTGATTCCCCAGACAATAGATTTTCTGGAAACGGATTTAAAGGAACCCTACCATGGTGCTAAAGGGAAGGGCTTGCCAACTGCTCCGGAAAGCTCCAAAGACAAATGCTGCGGACGGTAGGGGGGTAATGAGAATATTTACACTTCTAAATTATATCATTAGTTCCTGCCTACCCAGGTCTATTTAAAATGCAATTTGCTGATTGGAAAAGAAACAATGAAAAACAAAGAGAATAAGTGAAAATAACACTTGTTATATACTCATGCTCTAGGTAGGTTAGTGTGTCAGGGGGTCAGATGTAACTCATACTTCCCCCACCTCGGTTTTAAAAATAGTTACATTGTCTCCATGTTTTAGATCCCAAATCTAAGATAACCTCAAGTCCTCTGGACATCATCTTTGATTGGGATCATCTACTACCGAGTATCTACCGTCAGACGTTTCACCCTTACATTCCATTCCCCTCTGATACATGTTGTCTAGGGCACTTTCAGTTTGGGCTAATAGATGGTTCAGGGGTCCTTATTAAAGTGTTCTATTTTGATGTGAACCATCTAGCCAGGGAAAGTAAACTATGTGTTCACCATATCCACATTTGCAGCCTCCTCCATATTGACCTCCTGCATTGCCAAGTCTGTCTCATTCTCTCCAGCTCCAAATGCTGGAACAGTCTATTGGCTGGACTTCTAGACTCCGTGGCACCCTTCCTTTCTTCCTACGCATCTATTCCCTGCAGGCAATCTTCCTAAAGGGGGAAATCTACCAGCATCCATCCCGCCTTCAATGGCTTATCCAACATTCAGAGTGAAGTTTAAATGCTTTAGGGTCATACTGTTCAAAGCCCTCCATGTTTTTCTATCATTCAGTAAATCCTCATTGTATGTTTGTTGACTTCAAAAGAACTGAAATTTCCCAGTTAGTAGTGAAGATAGGTACTTAGCACTTTTCCAAGATACTGAAGTATTGAAATGTGGGTATTTTGGGCCTTATACAAGTTGTCTTCTGGTAAACAACACAAGACCCAAGATACCTCTTTGAAAAATAGTTTGCCAATATCTTTCAGCAATCTAGATGGTGAGCCAACACGTGTTCTGAATGTATTATAGAAGCATTTTAGTTGAAATGGCCCTTGTAGGAATATTTTTGAATGGTGAAAGAGTCTAATATAATATTTATATTTTCTATTTCATTGGCTTCATATTTTCTACCTTTTTTGACAGCTCACATTGGACCAACCCACGGGAAATCTCAGGACTGGCAGTACATGTCCCGGAACTTGTTATGTGTTCACATCCTCTTGTGACGGCCTCTCGGCTTTTTGATACTAACTAACTGGAGATAGGGAATTTTAAAATTCAGATATTCAGAAACTCCACCTGTGACTTAGGATTGAAGACAGGTGTGTCCTCAACTTGAAATCCATCCCATAGGCAGGCACCAACCCCTAACACTATTGAGGATGCTCTGTTAATGCTTGCAGACAGGAGCATGCTGTCCTCTGAGAGGCTCCACCCAGCAGCTGACTCAGATGCATGCAGACACCCACAGCCCAACAGTGGATGGAGCTTGGGGACATTACGGAAAAACAGGAGGAAGGATTACTGGTCCTGAAGGGGATAGGAACTCCTCAGGAAGACCAACAGAATCAACTAACCTGGACCCTTGCGGCTCTCAGAGACTGAACCACCAACCAAAGAACATACACAGGCTGAACCTAGGGCTCCCTGCACATATTTGGCTGATGTGCAGCTTGGTCTTCACGTGGGTTCCAAACAACTGGGCTGGGCTCTATCCCAGAAGCTATTGCCTGTACATGGGAGGTGTTCTTCTAACTGGGCTGCCTTGTCTGGCCTCAATGGGGAAAGGAAGTGCCTAGTCTCTCAGAGACTTGAAGTGCCGGGGTCAGCGGACACCCAGGGGGGCCCCACCCGCTCCCAGGAGAAGAGGAAGAGGAATGGAGGAAGGATTGTGGAAGGGGGTGACCAGGAGGGAGCCCCCTCCACAATTTTTTTACTTATTCATTTTATACCTGGGAGTAGGATATAAAATGAGTAAGTAAAAAAAAAAATTAATTAAAAAAAAAAGAAAGCTAGGTCGTGGTGGTGCACGCCTTTAATTTCAGCACTTGGGAAGCAGAGGCAGGCGGATTTCTGAGTTTGAGGCCAACCTGGTCTACAAAGTGAGTTCCAGGACAGCCAGGGTTATACAGAGAAACCCTGTCTCGAAAAAAAAAAAAAAAAACCCAAAAACCAAAAACCAAAAACAACAAAAAACAAAAAAAGGAGAAGAAGAAGAAGAAGAAGAAGAAGAAGAAGAAGAAGAAGAAGAAGAAGAAGAAGAAGAAGAGGAGGAGGAGGAGGAGGAGGAGGAGGAGGAGGAGGAGGAGGAGGAGGAGGAGGAGGAGGAGAAGGAGAAGAAGAAGAAGAAGAAGAAGAAGAAGAAGAAGAAGAAGAAGAAGAAGAAGAAGAAGAAGAAGAAGAAGAAGAAAACAGGTATGTCTGTAAAACTGTAAAGGTAAGTCACATCTTGTCTGATATCAGTGTGAAAATGAATCAATAAACCAGATATTAAGCAACGAGGCTGCTTGGAAAGACAGGGCCTAAATATAGGAGAAGCTTTAAACGACTTAAATAATCCCACGGAGCTCATTCATTATGCTCTCTTTATGCTGTCTACACTGGCCAAGTTTTGCGTAAATGAAAACTCTGTTTGCATACACTAAGAACAATGCAGAAGTAAGCATATTATAATGTCAGCAGTTAAGAGGAAGCTGGGTCTGGAGTTCAGACTGGCTTTCTATGCTGCTCCTGCACATTTTATTACAATGCATGCAGCTTTATTCATTTCACTGCCCATGATAGAGCTGAGCATGGTGGCTCTAAAAGATGCATAACTTTGAGTTCTACCCTGGTAACAGTCACTTATTTTCCAATATAACACAGGCAAAAGTGCTTCACTGTGTGTAATTATGCCATTGTCCTAACACCATTCCTATATACCTTAGGGCCAAGGGATAAGATAAATGATTAACCCCATAGGAACTCAAAAGTATAAGCTAGGTTTCTCCGTCAGAAGCTACCTACAAAGCCAGCTTCTTAGAGGTAGTTCCTTATCACTGAAAAGTAAAACAGCTACCCCAAGCCAAAATACTACTGATAACACTTCCATTCAAACACAAAGGCAGACAGCTCTCCCTTCTGTCAGTTTCAGAGACCCCAAAGTTCCATCCTGACTCAGGACTTCCTCATCCAGACTCAATTTCCTCTTCAGATGACAGTTGATGTGACTAGTCAAACGATTCGCCAAGTCAATGCATTTCGTGTATATTGAGACTTTGGTCAGAAAGGGCTAAATATGGCAGACAAATAATAATCAAAACATTTCAAATAGCTAACACAAGCCAGCTCTGACTACTGCCAAACAGTAACAAAAATAGGACACTCAGAAAAACTATTTTTTTAAACAAAAACAAACACCTGAAAACCAGCAACATTCTCCCAAAATGAGAAATATTATCACTAAAACAAGTCTTTCTACTCCGATGCCTCAAAACCAGAGACGATAAGCATGTCGACAGAAGTACGACGCATGATGTTGTAAATACCACAAAAGTGACAAGACTAATTCAAATATAAATTTACTTGGGAAATTTGATAAGGGCAGAAATTCTACCTCAAATCCTCTTTTAAAGAGTTGCTAATGCATTTGACCTTAGCTTGACTTTTGAACACACCAGTTTTTCAGTAAAGATGGTGGAGACTATTTCTTCAAATTACTGATGGGTTATTTAGCATCAAAGTCTTAGCCTAGTCTGAGGGCTAGAACGCTTTCAGGGACAATTAGTAATGAGCTTCCCTTTTCATCTTGCCCTCACAACTGCAGGAGAGCTCAAATATCAATTATACTGAGGAATTTTCTCATTTCATAACGTTAATAACAAAATACCCATTGAGCATTTACACACACACACACACACACACACACACACACACACACACACACACGATATATGAGAACTGTGTCATCAAAGCTGAGAATGGAATTCTGATCCATTGTCACTCTTTTGTGACCATTAGGTGAGCCCCATGTATAATACCTCCTTTTGCAGTGATACAAGAGGGGTTACCTTTGGATGTATGTAGGTTCCTGAAGGATAAAGAAAGTAGTTTTGGCTGTTTCTAACAGAGAGCAGAAGATAATTTGACTCCAGGTAAGTCATGCATAGCATGGCTTTGGGGCCATGACAGCCAAGATACCAGCATCCAACGTGATCTGAAAGGAAATGCCCATGGTTAAATTCTGCATAATCCTGGACTGCTTCTACAAATATAGCAGCTTCTATATTTTGTGTCTCCAGTCTCCCTTGAAGGCCCATGTGTTTAAGGCTTGGTTTCTAAAGTGGCATTCCTGGGGACGGTAGGTGTTGTAACAGGAAACCCCTAGGAGAACTCTGTGTTACTGGAGGGCATGTGGAATCCTGCGCCTTCCTCCTTTTCTCTCTGTCCTGGCCATGAGGTGGTTTTTGCTCATTACATGGACCCACCATGAAGAGCTACATAATCACAGGCTCCAAAGCAGTGATTCCACCCAGTTGTAGTCTTGCACTTCTGAACTTTGAGCCCAAAATAAACCCTTCTCTTTATAAGTTAATCGACTCGGGCATTCTGTTACAGTGATAGAAAGCTATCACACTGTTGCTTTCTTGCCAGCTGGCTTGCTTCCATAGGACAGAGGGAGCACACGATACCTGCAGCCTTTCACATGGACCATTTAGATAAACCAGAGACAAAAGCCCTTGCTCTCAGCGTCAATCAATACTTCTTCCAAGTTTGAAGTAAAGATAAACTATTTTTAAATCCCGTCCCTCTCTAGGGCCACACGGTACAATATCTGTGTGATCCTTTCATCTTGAATTGGATTTTAGCAAGGAGGCCTTCAGATTGCCCTAAAGCTATCAAAGGCACATATAACCAGGTTGTACCACCAGGCTGCAATTCTCTATACATGTGTTTCATGTGCGTTCTGTGTAGTGAAAAGGAAATTAGGGGCTAGAAATGAGGATTCAATGCTTCTACAATATTTGAAGATTCCCCCTGCATCACTGCTGGGTTCATGCCATTTGATCAATAGAAGACATAGGATTTTCATACCAGTGAGAGTACTCGTAAAATATGCTGCATGTCAGGTTTGCCCTACACATGCTTGCTGTTTATTAACCACATTAACAGGGACAGCAACCAAGTGGAGCCTTTTCTTAAGTTATACAGGCGTAGTCATTATGTAGCAATATGCCTTACTGTGCCAACTGCAGAGCAGCTGAGAGCGGCTGGACAGCCGACCTGTTGGCTGATAACTCTGTTGTTTCAAAAGGTGGAAGAGAACAAAAGAAACCTTGTGATTTGAGGCTTAATTAGTTCTGATCAACCAACAAGGAGAGACTAATCAATGAAGGGCAAGGTAATGGAATCCTGAAAGGAAGTAGGTGGTCACTACTCTCTGCCCACCTTCCTTCACTGTCTCTTGCTCCATTACGTTGACTTTCTAGTTGCTTTTCTCCCAGCTACCAACTCATCCTAACCCTTTTGCATGTATGTGTATGCACACACACACATACACACAATCACATACACATACACTTACAGGCATATATACATAGTCACATACACACTCATACACACACTTACATTCATACACACATTCACATATACACACACATACACACATATATACACTTATACACAAAGACACATACACTCACACACATTCACACATATATACATACACTTACATACTCACACATACACACTGTGGTGGTTTGAATAAGTTTGGCTCCCATAGACTCATGTGTTTGAATGTTTGGCCCACAGGAAGCAACACTATTAGGAGGTATGGCCTTATTGGAGTCAGTGTGGCCTTATTGGAGGAAGTGTGTCACTGTAGGGATAGGCTTTGAGGTTTCCTATGCTCAAGCCCTGCCCAGTGTGGAATCAGAGCTTCTCCTGGCTGCCGGCAGGAGGATAGTTTCCTCCTGGCTGTCTTCGGAATAAGATGTAGAAGTCTAGGCTCCTCCAGCACCATGTCTGCCTGCCTGTTGCCATGCTTCCTGCCCTGATGATAATGGACTGAACCTCTGAAACTGTAAGCCAGCACCAATTAAGTGTTTGCCTTTATAAGAGTTGCCTTGGTGATGGTGTCTTTGAATAGCAATAAAACCCTAAGATACACATACACACACACACACACACACACACACACACACACACACATAAACATACCAGACATATACATACTCATACACACATATATATACATTCACTCTCTCTCTCTCTCTCTCTCTCTCTCTCTCTCTCACACACACACACACACACACACACACACATATATATACATATATATATATATATATATATATATACACACATACTAACATACACATACTTACATATGCTCACTCACACACACACACATGTACTCTCTCACACATATAAACATACACTTAGATACACATACATATACACTCACATACATACACACTCTCTCACACATATACACTTACACACATATGTAGACTCACACACACTTGTATATACTCACACTCATACACACATACACACACACGCATATACACACATTTTCATACACAAACACATACATATACTTATATACCCACACATATACATACATACTTTCATACATGCACACTCTCATACACACCTACATACACACACATACACACATTTACTCACACCCATATAGAAACACAGTTACATACACACACAAACACATACACACACTTACACATATACACACACATAGATTACCACAAACTGGCCACCACTGTGCCTAGGAACACCTTGTATACTTACACTATACTAAGTGTGTTGAGTAGGGGAGAGTCACCTTGATACGAAACCCCCAGGACTGGGCAACTCTCCTGTGCTCCTGCTCCTGTCTCGATAAACACTTGCTAAATTATAATCAGGTACAGAGTGAGTATTCCTCAGGTACTGCAGACTGCAAAGCTGTAAGCACAGTGACAAACACAACAACAAACATGATAAAAGTCAGCCTGAAAGAGAAGGTTGCAATCCACATAACTTAAATACTGCATGATTGCGTATCTGGCATTAGCAACCATAAAATATAGGACGAGGGAAATTTAATTTCAGGAGAGGGCTGCAGTAAATTCAAGGCTTACTGTGACTCTTAACGTATCTATGACGTTGGACAATTTATATAATCATTTGGGATTTTCATTTCCTCCCCTATTTAATTTTAGGTTTTACAACCAATCCATGCAAACTTATCTGCTATGCAGAATTACGTAGCCTCTGGTAACCAATATGTATTACTTTGACAAGGACTTAGGAGTCTAGAAACTAGGTAGAAGCCAGAAGTGTCACATGACCACTGAAATGGACATGAAGACCTAGATAGAAGAGGACTCAGCAACTACACTCAATTGGTAAATAACTTTATGATTGCAAATGCACTGGATTGTGGAGAGCATTCTGGGGAGATTTAAAAACCACGTGGTTAAAGGTGTTACTGAAAAATTCAAGGTCTGTAGCTTTACTTGTGTACCATTTTATGCTACGGCTCGTGTGTTGTCTGAATAGATACACAAATACAGCACCCATTTACTTTACAAAAGATGAGATATAAATCAAAGTTCCAGATTGGAAGCTAGGATTAAAATAAGTCAGAAGAGGGTGACAGAAGAAATATTTTTCTTTTTCTTTTAAAAATTTTGGTTGCTTGACACAGGGTCTCACTCTATAGACCTGACTGATCTGGGACTCCATATTTAGACCAGGAAAGCTTCAGACTTATCACAATCCCCCTATCTCAGCCTCCTGAGGGCTGTGGCTGCAGGCATGAGCTACTACTCCTCACTTTAAAAAGAACTTAAGTGGCGTGGAGAGGGCAAGAGAGGGTAGGGAGGACGGAGGAGAGCAAAGAAGAAAGGTGGGGGGGGGGAGAGAAAGGGAAAGAGAGGAGGAGGAGGAGGAGGAGGAGGAGTCGGAGGAGTCGGAGGAGGAGAAGTGTAAAAAAAAATCATCTTTTGTTTTTCTATCGTCTGCTCCTGGAAAGACAGCTCTGAGACTAATTATTTATTAATAAATGCTTTGGGCATGAGCTTTGGCTCATTCCCCGACTAACTCATAACTTATTTAACCCATTCAAACTATTCCATGTCTTTCTCATAGTCAGTTACCTCTCCTTTAGTCTCAACCTGCTTCTTCCTTAGTGTCTTCCTCAGCATCTCCTCCAGTGTCTCCCCCTTAGCATCTCTCCCAGCATCTCCTCTAATTCTCTCACTATTGCCCATAATCCTCTCTTCCTACCAGGGTCCCACCTCGTATTAGGAAATACCTGAGCTCATTGGCCATAAGTTTCTTTTATTGACAGAAGGTGCTTATAAGAGATTCTCTCTACAGAGGAGGAAGAAGAAATAGAGATCGAATTAACATATCTTAACACCGACAAGGAAGGACTGTGGAAGCATATTACAGAGGGATAGGAGAAGACCACAAGAGTAGAAGCAAAAGCCATGTCAAGCCAAGTCAATGACAAGATAGTTAGAATCTGGCAGTACTCTTGGGATGTAAAGAAACTGATAGGCATCCAGAACACTACATGGAAGCGTCACTAATGGGCGGGAAGAGGGTACAGAGTGTAGGGACACCATTGCTTTCTTGAGAATGAGATGCAATTGACCCTTGCTGCGTGGAACTTGGTCTAGCACTCGTCAAACCCACAGGTACGCCGTCCCTCTCATAGGGCAGATGGTACTTTCCATCACACACACTGTCTCCACATACGTCCTAACATGTCTAGACTACTTACAACCCCAGATATAGAGCAAAGGCCACGTGGACTGAGGTCCCTCTGCTGAGGGGGCAGTGACAAGGAAAAGAGGGCTCATGTTAAGGACACAGAATGTTTTCTGAATGTTTCTGAGGAGTAGATAGTTGAGTCTAATGAGAAAGAACCTGGATACAGTGAGGGTGGGTCTGTACTCAAAAAATAGTAAAAATGTGTGTGTGTGTGTGTGTGTGAGAGAGAGAGAGAGAGAGAGAGAGAGAGAGAGAGAGAGAGAGAGAGAAGAGCACATAAGAGAGAGACAAAATGGGGGAGGAAGAAAGAAAAACTAAGAAAGTCTAGATTTTCCTCAAAAAATAAAATCATGATCTTTATCATTTATTTATTTATTTATTTATTTGTTTGTTTGTTTATTTATTTAAGGGAAGAAACAGGTTACAGGTAAGTCTAGGAGTAGGGGGTTGGGAGAGATTAAAAACTATATTTAATTACACATCTTTTGAGCGTCACTACAATTTTGTATCACACAGTTTCCAGGATGTGGGGCTCAGTAAAGGTGCAAGCACTTGATTTAATCCCCTGGGGCCCTTTGCACATAATCTACTTTGATCTGTAGAAGGTATGTTGTGAGAAAGAAAAAGAAAAGGGGGAAGATGTCTGGGCTTTTATTAAACCTCTGTGCTTTTCCAGATAAAAACACTCTGGAGGATAAATAAATATCTACCACACTTGCTCCACACCCCCTGTGGAGGAGTGGACGAAGTGGTGAAAGAGACAGACACATGTGCTATCAGGGAGCACAGAGGCCATTAGCACAATGAGCCTTAACACAGCTCAGTACAGAACCAGCTAACTGCTTCTGTGGCAACCGGTAGGAAGAAGTAGAAAGGACACAAAAGATTGCATCCATCCACTTAGGGTTTCTGAGTCTGAGAGATACAGGATGATCCAAATGCAAAACCAGAAAAGGAAACAAAACTTGAGGAGTGATTCTGCTACCTACCACGAGCAGCGGAAATAATGCCCAGAAGATGAGCCCAAATGGAGCAGGTGAAGAGACTCTGGCTGGCAGGAAGGACCTCACCCCAGCACAGCAAAGCTTAGGGCATTTCAGGTCTACACAAAGGAACCATGGAGGAGGGGGCAGGAGAGAGGTGCTAAGCCTGCTCGCCTCCCAGGCTTCAGGTAGCCCCAGGAATGGCAGGCTTTTGTCTTTGATTTCCAGGTCTTTTACATCAGAATCATAATTCTTTTCCTCAGATTCAGCTAAGAATCATTTTCATCACAATCTCTAATCACGGGCTTGTGGAGGGGTGTCACTACCTGAGAAGAAGTATTATCTATTTTTCCTTAACGTTCAGATTTCAAAAATGAATGACACCCAGGCACAGTTCTCTCCTCACTTAAAATTTATATTGAGCAGATAATGGCATAACTAATTTCCATAAGAATGTCCTTCATCATGGTATTGTATTTCTGGAAGGATTTTTACCCAATGCAGCAATGCCATGGGTCTCCCTGTGTTTAATATTATCTTTAGTCTGTATGTCAGCCATAATAAATTCATTCTTAGTTGCTCACTGGAGACAAACCACTCAATGGTTAACTTAAAGCCATAAAGTCCCTCAGGAAGGGACAGTAACTGGTAGATGTTATTTAGGATCCTCCATACCCTTACATCTTCATCTTACGTACTTTGAAAAACACACACACGAAATAACAAGGCTGGCCAGGTCAAGGACAGAAGGCAAAGGCTCATGTAGTTAGGGAATTTTGGCTCTGTGTAAGTGTGTGTGTGTGTGTGTGTGTGTGTGTGTGTGTGTGTTATGTGAACACATGTGCATGTATGTTATGGGAGTACATGTGCATGTGTGTGTGTTGTCTGAGCACATGTACATTGAGGCCAGAGGAGGACACTAGTGACCTCGTCTATTATCCTCTACCTTATTCACTTGAGCTTGGGTCTCACACTGAACCTAGACCTTGGGTGGTGGCCAGCAATCCCCAGTGAAGGGTAGCTGTACCCCGATGACAGTGTTGGGAATACAGGCTACAGAGACACATGTGCCCATGCCTGGCTTCATATGTGGGTGCTAGGTTCCAAACTCAGGTAGGTCCCCATGCTTATGAGCCAGGTTGCCTTGACCACCAAGCCCCCTCTCCAGCCCGTTTGCTTCTTTGCAAGCTGACTTGTTAGGATATGTTCACAGCTGTGTGACAGAAATCTGTGCATTCAAGAGGCATTTATGATAATCAATGCAGCAAGCATAATTGTCACAGAAAGATTCAAGGTTACAGATTCAGTGCATTAACCCCCCCTTTTACCTAACAGTTGGTGGATGCAGAGGACAAAACGCTACACCACAGGTACTAACCCTTAAGAAAGTCAAGATTCTAGACTAGACTGAGTCTTGTCAGCTAAACTGAAAACCTTCATCCTCCTTAGTAAAACAGATTCATATTATCCGTGTCTTGGTTAGGAATTAAATACATGCATGATCATCTCCTCAAGTGGGAAGAAAATCACAAAGATCTTAACAATTAGAACATGCCCCAGACTGACTAATAAAACCTCAAGAGTTTATTCACCATTATAAACCCAGACCCTTACCTAGTACAGACATCAGCAAGTAGAGACTAAAAATTCCGATTGATCTGAGATGGACGGACGTGCACTTTAAACAGCCTGTGTTTATAGAAAATATGCATGTGGATATTGATAAGGCGCTAAGTAATGCATATGGGAGGGGCTTGCAGGCAGAACACGATTTTATCTTTCATCAAAACCAGAACCAAAGCTGCAGGATAAACAGCATAAATATCATTGTTCAGAAACATTTGGGGCCATTCCATCATAGCAGTCACTTTAGAATATTGCAATTACAACTAATAATAAAAGGTAAATGAATTGGGGGCTAGGGAGATGGCTCAGTCAGTAAAGTGCTTGTTGTACAAACAAGGCTCTGAGTTCTGATCCTGCACACTCCCATAAAGAGCCAGGCATGGTGGTGTGCACCACTATTCCAGCACTAGGGACATGGAGACAAGAGGCACTCTCTGGCCAGAGAGTCTAGACAACCCGTGAGTTCTGTCTAGTGAAAGATCCTGCCTCAAAGAGGTGGCTAGCCATGGGAGAAGTCACAGGTATTAATGTCTGCCTTTATATGCTTGTAGGCTGCCTGCCCAGCACTGTGGGGTGTTACTCAGGACTCTACAGCACCTCCAGGTGAATGCTGTTGTGCTGAGTCCACAGGACAGGAGTAGAGCATAGAACAGCAGTTCTCAGGAAAGCCAGACATGCGTTCTTTCCGCCCGGCGCACTTTACCTCTAGACCTATCAATCTAGCTTTAGAGTAGTCATCGAAGCCGCTGAGATTACAGCGCTCTTGTTTTGAATCTGTAATTTGAAGGCTTGAAGTGATTGCTCTAGAAGAACCAAAACTGTTGAAATGTACCTTCCAGACTCGAACGGCAGATCCCGAGAGGCCCTTTCTGCTAGATATGTTCAGTTAAAGTCACTTCTAAATTATATATTTAATCAAGGTTCAAAATGACATATTCTGTTTGTTCAAAAATCTGCTAAATTGTACTACAAGTTATACATTCCTCTTTAAATGACTGCCATTTTGCCCATTCTTAGTGCTTGCGAGCACTTAAGTTTCAGCAATGTTTGATACACTAAAATGCTAAATATCTAGAATTTCCCTTCCAGTTTGTTAATAGTTTGTTTTCCTCTTCTCCACAGTCATAAAGATTTTGTATTTAATAATGACATTCTGGGGTTTGTGTGTTTCTTTGTGTTCCCGACTGTCTCCTGACCACTGAGCTGGCCTCGACATTGCAGCAAAGACTTTCATTGTGTGAGATGGTTTGACTAGTAAGACGTCACCTGTCTGATTATAGATTGGCATAAACTTAAAGAGTCAAGCACTTTCCTGGAGTAAACTTTACGTTTACTGTTCCTGTCTCTTTTCCCTCTGAGCTGCTGACCCCATGGCTGTCCCTACGATGTCCCACAACCCAGCAATCTACCTCTTACACAGATGACCCATCTGGGGTTGTGTTTTTCTTTTTTCCTAAGACAGCCTCATACTGTGACCCGTGGACCTGACAGTGTTCATCCCTCAGGGCCACATCAGGCTCCCAGTAGTTGAACCATGAAACACTTCTTGGTCATAGCAAATATGTGAGGTTTGAAGTCTTGCTCTGAACCCAAGGACTTCCCAGTGTTGGTGGCAAACAAAGGCTTCTTTAGGTTATGTGTTCCTCCTTCTCCTGCATCTCTGCTTCTTTGCTTTCACAGCTGCTTGTAACCTTTGCAAAGAGAATATAAACCCAGCGGAATGGGGAGAAACTTCCACACTTCCCTTTATTTTCATCATGGAAACATCTTTTCAGGTGCCAGGCAGTGGCCAAGTTGTCAAAAACAAAGATTTAGTAACAACCAGTTATTTCTATCTCTAATTGCCCTCTTCAATTATAAATTAATCTTTTTTTCCTGTGAGATGTATGGTTATAAAATTTAAACCAGAAAATGTGATTTTTCTGACTTCTTTTCTGCCTGGTTAAGCTTTGCTCGTTGACGGTCTGGCTGCTCACACAGGCTTGCATCTGCTTTCAATTCGAGTCCCCTGTGAGAAGGGTAGAGGCCATTTGACTGTGGGTTCATATTATAAAGCAAGGCAGAATTCAAACAGATGAACTGCTTGACCCACTCCTCACCCTTAGCCTTGGAGTCTAGGTGCGCTCTAGACATCTAAATATACTCTAACCCTGGCCTGATCCCCTAGCCAAGCTAAATATTCTTGTTACAGATACAGCAGCACCCTCCCCTTCCTGACAATGCCTCCCCTGATGTGCCCGAAAAGAACTAGACCTTCAGATTGTGCACGAGCTGAATGAGAAAGGGAAATGAAAACACTTCTCATCGGGACCCCTCCCCTCCTACTGGAGACCCCAAAGGAACAATGGCAGGGGCAGGAGCATACTGGTGAGCCTGGGAGACAGACTGTAGGCCACCCCACTGCCCCAGAGTCCAGCTACAAAAACAGTCCGGCATCCCTATAAACCTCCACTTATCACCTTATCACTTTACAAATGAAAATAGAACGTTCCCACCTTTCTCTTGTGATATGAAAATCATTTCCATTTTAGAGAAAGTGACTGGCAAGATAAAACAGCGAGGGATGTAGAATTTATGAGGTGCTTCCCGCACAGCTGGGCTACAATTCTTGCACTTGTCACCCCTGTTGACAAGCTTAAAATAAAACCAGGATTTTTATTTTTAGGTCTCTAGATAGTCTTCCTGGAATTTCTTATAAATCTATTTTTCCCCTTTGGCAAGAAGAATTAGCACAGCACTGAATGAACTAAATGAATAATAAGTTTATTTATTCTGTTGCTTAGATTTTTTTTTTTAGAATGGAAAAAAAATCCTGCATGACTTGATTTTCAAGGAATTACTCTATCTTGTCTAAAGAAAGATGGGTAGGAAGCCAAGGCAGTAAGGGATAGCATCTGTAACGGCAGCTACAGGGCAACCTTACTCTTTCTCAGCATCCAATCCACAGAAGTGCCACAGCCAAGCAAACACACACCCATGCCTACTCAACAGTACCCTAGTCCGTGACCCATGTCTACCCAAAGCCATACTCATTGGCAGAGCCCACGTTCAACAATAATTATTCACAAGTTCCTACAGATAGACAAACACCTCAAATGTTCATATGTCATGTAAGGGACACTCGTGATAAGGCACTGTACTGAGGCAAGCTCTCATTTAAAGTCTAAGGAAAGAATAAAAGCGATGAATACACCCTATTGAGTTGACTTAGTTGGGTACTCTTATCCCTAACCTTCTAACTGGAAAGCCAGGGTTTTAAAGTTGAATAACCTTAACTGACTAAGGACTGGGGTTGGGATTCCAGTGAATCCTACTCTCTTCTCCCTTTTACGTGCTTCAATGCACCGAGCAGTTTTCTTGGAAGCAAATAAATAAGTAGCCATGAACTCAAAGCTCTTATGATCAGGAGTGATGGGCAGAGAGGGATCCCAGATGAAATAAGCAATCACCACATGACACAAAAGTAATAATGTAAAAAAAAGTTTTGCACAAACTGACAGGAAGACTAAAATTATATGAAAGAAGTATTTTCTTTTTTGCCGAGGTTTGCCCAAAGATTAATCTACCCAGTCCAAGATAATTGAACATTTTCTTTATTTTTTGTGGGGGTGCTATAAGCTCCCTGACTATGGATTATTGGCTAGATCTATAATACCAGAAGGGAGTTGGTTACTCCTATAATTTTTGTATCACTGTTGCACCCATGAGCATAGCATGGCATGCCAGTTCTTTTTTTTTTTAATTATTGGGAAAGTTTTTATATATCAATACTACTTTTTTGGATATTTTATTTATTTACTAAGTGGATATTAGCCCAAAAATTCAACCCAAAATTCAATTCACAGACTATATGTAGCCTAAGAAGAAGGATGTGGATGCTTCCGTGCTTTTTAGAATGGTGAACAAAATAGAATGTTTTCCATGTGTTTCATCTATGTACATGGGCACTGTCCATAGTAGAAGCTCAATAAATAACTGTTAAATGCTAAATTAATTAGTATTAATTAAATTAATTAAGACTTCTCAGGTGAACAATATGTGAAGTTACTATAGAAGGCAGGTAACCAGGAAACCACATGTTGCTACATCCCACATAGGAGCTCCAGTGAATAGAAGGGATGTAGGAAGACGTATGCCTGGAGGTGAGGGCGCGAGCAAGCTGAGCATCACAGGCTGTACTTATGGGGTTGAGCGTCTTCCCATGTGGGATGAGACGACTTTCTCTCCTGGAAAAGATCCCAGGGTGTGCCATCAAGACCAGGGTCATCAAAAGACCCCATCCGCGTTGCGTTGTATCTCCAGTAAAGAGCATCCTCTGGAATGTGGCCAGTTGTAAGTCTTGACAAGCGAAATGAAATGCTACGCGCGTGTGGCTGAATCTGAAATATGGCATATGGAAAGAAGAAAGGATTCTTGGTGACATCAAAAATCCCAACCACAGACACCCGGAGACAAAGCTCCACCAGACTGCGTTGTGTCATGAGTAGAGAGCTAGTTAGAGAATGAAATAGAAGCCCCACTGGGAGCAAGCATCCCCCACTTGCTATAGACAGAGGAACACCAGCTAATTACGCACGGTAACAAGGATGGTATGCATGGGTGACTTCAACAACTTGGGCAGGACACGATGAACCACTTCCAGTTTTCATAGAACTATTGCCAAGCTAGGCCAAGACCATTACCACATGAAGCAAGCCACAGCTTTGATCAGTGACATTGGTGAGGAAAACGGGTTGACAGAACGGGCACAAAACAGTCTGGACATGGACCCTGCCCCGGGGACATGCTCTGAGTGAACAGTGCCTTCCTGAATATATTGCAAGCTATTTCTAACAGAAAAATGGGCAGAACTGTTGGAAGCAGGTTGCGTCTTCGGAGGGCACAGGGGAGACTTTAATGAACCTGTTGCTTCTGTGTAGATAGCTGTTCTTATAGTTTGTTCCCATCTGAGCAGATAGCTTTAAAAAACAAAACAAAACAAAACAAAACAAAAACAAAAAACAGTGAAATCTTTAGGGCACACTCAGGAAAAAATGGGAGAGATTATTTTAAATTAACAAAATGTTCCTTGATGTCCTCTTGAGATTCCAAGACAACTCAAGCCAAAACATTTTTTCTGAGAATGGTGCATGGGCATTTGGACAAATAAGTGTCCATGCAATGGTATATTTAAGTCAAGAATGTAAAACAGCAGGGTGTCGGGGCAAAGGCTCCTTAGACCTCAACCAGGTTCCCTTTGAGACCTTCCATACCTAAACACACCTGTGAAACAGGGCTTGTGTCCCCCAAGGCTTTGCAAATCTCCCCTCCAAACTTCAACTATCACACAAGGAGTACAAGATACTCAACTACAGAACAAACTGTTGATGCTAATACACACACACACACACACACACACACACACACACACACACACACATATATAATTTCACCATTCAACCCTCAGCTACAAGAACACTCAAGAAGGCAGAGAGTCTGAGCTGGGAAGTGGCACAGTTGTTACAGTGTGCGCCACAAGCAAACAACCCAAGCCCAACCCAAGTTCAACTCCCAGAACCCCAACTTAGAAAGGAAAAGAAAACAAAGACGATGGACGGAAAGTGACACCTTGACTTGACCTCTATCTTTCCCACACACACAGAAAGAAAGGAGAATCCTGTGGCTTAGGGCTAATGGCATAACCAAAACTCACCGAGTGCCCTTTGTCAGTGTCCTTCACATACAGCTGCCAAAAGCCACGATGAAGACAGGCCTGGCTTGGATAGTTTCCAGAACCCTTTGTACACTTTGACTTTTTTGATTATCTATTCTTGGTTTGTGGTTCTGAAAAGTCACAAGCCAGATCTACTCAAAGTATACCACCATCAGTGTTGATATGGATGATGGGAAGTCTGGAAGTTATCCGAACCATCTTCCCTTTGTGCTCATCCCCTGCATGGCTAGAAACTTCCTGACCGATAACCCTTCCTCCCTCCAGTCCAGCCCAAACCGATTTCTGTTGTGATAAAAGAGCAGAAGACAAAAAAAAAAAAAAAAAAAAAAAAAAAAAAAATGATGCTGACTTTATAGCTGCCCCCACTCAACCCCCCAGTGGCTTCCAAGGGGGTATTACAACACATCTAAATTCATTGCCCGCCACAGCTCAGCCCCAGTTGATGTTTTCCAATATAGCAACTGCCACTGCTCAACAAATACCAGCAGTGGTTTATTGACTTATTTTTGTTACAGTAGAATCTTTCCCAGAAAAATCTGAAACATAACCCAAATCGCATAAAACAAATAAAAATATATCATTACAATGTTGTGTCAGAATTAAAACCTGCATCAGCTCCTTTCTATAAAGCCCTGAGCTGTTGCCTCTTCTCATGTACGTACTCCTAGGATCAAAAGGAAAGGAAAATAAAGTTGTTCTCTGTGTTTGAAAATAAGAGGCATAAGATGCATAGTTATCTTTAATAAGGAACCTGTAAGTACGGTATGGTGGTAACCCCAAAGGCTGCCACTCTTAGCCATGTGTAAGAACATTTGTTAGGTGTTCCAAAGAGAGAGGTCACAGCCAAATAACAGTGAAATACATCCCACACCATTCTTCTCTCTGAAAAACAAAGAAGCATAGTTGATCCTCATTGAGTGACTTGAAAAAAGAAAATCGGCTGAAGTCATTTGACCCAGGACTTTTCCAAACCCGCTATCCCCTAACCCTGCCCCTCACTGCTTTTGTTGAAGTGCTGGTGAATGCGAGGTTTCTGAAAAGCAGTTTGGAAAATATGCTATAACTAATATACACTATAATGGCCGGGCTTACCTTAAGCCATCTATATTTCTGAAACACAAAATTGAATAAATAGAAGGAGAAAAATACATAACAATCTTGGACTGTAGGATGCTTCCAAAAAAACCCATATTATGTTCAATATTTGATTCCAGAAGAGATATGGATGTGGGTGCTTTGGTTCCTATCAACATCTAGTCATGGGGTGAATTAATTAGGGCACCATCCTTATTGGTGAAACAAAGAATGGCCCCCAGCCTTAAATTCAGGAGCCTTAATGAGAGGGGTAGCATCCTAGATTGGTGAGATGACCATTATCAACATGTGGCTTTCCCATTGAGCTTGAGGTGACAGCTCCTGTTTCCACCATTACATGGGTATCCCCACAGTAACTTTAGCACCAACAAAGATATGATTTCCCTTACAGCACAGATGTGCCAGCATGACTTCCACCTACATCTCATTAGTCTGAACTTCATTACCTCCCACACATAGGAGCCAGAAACAACCTCCCTATCCAGGACACCAATGGTGTTTCCACAGAGACAGTTGAGTAAAAGCTAGTGGCCCCACTATCCCTTGAGGCTTCTGTAGATCAGAGATTTTTGGTGTGCTCTGCAGGGACCTAACCCTCCCTGTATCTACAGCGCTTCTGAAATTGTACTGCTTTCTTTATGTCCATATGTGCCTCAGGGTAAGAATGACAGAAGGACACCTCCCTTCCTTCACTTCATAGACAATGCTTCCCGTGTCAGTGAGCTTCCCACTGACAGAAGAACATGAAAGAGGTTCAGGTTTATTTGTACTCTTGTCTTCAGAGGACCCAGTCCATGGCTCTGCTCATGGGAGGGAGAGCAGAAAGGCGCAAAGGTGGTCACCACATAATGGCCAGGAAGCAGCGTGAGGGATGAGAAGAGGACTTATTGCACAAGAACATGACCTACTGACCTATTTTCTTCTGCTATAACCAGAAAGCAGCATGAGGGGTCAGCACAGGATTCAGTGCAGAAGGGCATGACCCACTGACCTATTTCCTCGTCTTCCAAAGTTTCTTGAACCTCTCCAAACAGTGTCACCAGCTAGAGGTCAACCATTAGATATGTGAGTCTTGTATGGTGAGGCTTGGGGACTGTGATGGTTTGTATATGCTCAGCCCATGGAGAAACACTATTAGAAGATGTGGCCCTGTTGGAGTAGGTGTGTCACTGTAGGTGTGGGCTTTAAGACCTTCATCCTATCATCCTGGAATCGAGTGTTCTGCTAGCAGCCTTCAGATGAAGATGTAGAACTCCCAGCTCCTCCTGCACCATGTCTGCCTGGATGCTGCCATGCTCCTGCCTTGATAATGGACAAAACCTCTGAACCTCTAAGCCAGCTCCAAATAAATGTTCTTTATAAGAGTTGCCTTGGTAATGGTGTCTGTTCACAGCAGTAAAACTCTAAGACAGGGACACTTCTTAATCTAAACCCTGACATGTCCCTCCTGTTGCCAGCTGTCAAATCTCCAATTGAAACGGCTGGCTGTGATAGTCATGATAATCTGGGGTCAGCACACTGAGTTGTGCCTATCATGGGCTCACAACCTCAATACAAAACATGTATGTGCCCCTGTGGTCTTGAGCCTAGTTAGAGCATTCAGAAATATCAAAATTGGGTTTTTTCCTTGCTTAGAATAACCTCTTACACAGGAAAATTAGATTTATGACAGCAAAGAAATATGTTTTTCAGTGATGACAAATAAAAGACAAGAGATAAGTATTTTAGCATGAAGCTCACCTTGAGGCAATTTGGCAATAATCACAACTACTTATAAAATTGCCAGTCTTCATTCTTTTCAGGAGTCTACAGCACAAATAGAAGTTGATCCTGTTCCAATAGAAAATCTGTCTTTTATGTTCTTTAGGGTCAGGAAATTGGTATTCTCTTGTTACTCTCCTACCTCCACCCAACAAGTTAGACTGCTTTATATAGCAAGCTCCTGGCTCATGGGTGGCAGCTAAGTATGAATGTGGAGTGCACCCCTCCTGATGCTCTCTCTGACTCACGCACATGCCCATGCGCACGTGCGAGCGTGCGCGCACACACACATACACACACACACACACACACACACACACACACACACCACATGTGCACGAGAAGGGGGGGCATCTCATCTCATCACTTGGATCCCTGCTGGTGAAGCCTTTTTAAGAGGTTGTAGAGTCTTTTGGACATGGGGTCTAGCTAGGAAACACAGGACCATAGGAGCAGGCTTTCGGGGCTATTGACTAGCTGTCCTTCTGCATCCCTCTCCATATCCTGGCCTGTTAGGATGAGAACAGTTGCAGCCATGTTCCCCTGCTGCCTTGAATCCTTGCCAGAACTGATCACACCTTGCCTAAGTATGAGTCGGAACAAAGCCAGCCTCCCTCCCTTACGTAGCTTCTTTCATTCGCTTTGACACCATGACAAGAGTAACTAATACAAACTTTGCAAAGCATGCTGGTATTAAGCATTTACGTGACTGTGTGTGGCTGAGAGACAGTGACCGAAAGCAGATGAAGGAGACTCCTAGAATTAACTGGAATAAAAATTTAAATTTCCTTCTTGCAACTGGGCAGTGGTGGCGCATGCCTTTAATCCCAGAACTCAGGGGACAGAGGCAGGCACATCTCTTGAGTTTTAGGCCAGCCTGGTCTACAGAGCAAGTACTAGGAGAGCCAGAGTTACATAGAGAAACCCTGTCTCGAAATACTAAAAGAAAAAAAAATTTCTTCTTGCGCAGCCCTATAAATGTTCAAAAATTTATATTAAAAAATTTCAAAATGTCTTTTTAAAGACTTGATAATTTTGTTTTATGTGTCTATGTTAGTGCCTGTCTGTCTGTACATGCATTGGATGGTACCTGCCAAGGCCAAAACAGGCCATCAGATCTCTGGGAACTGAAGCTATAGGCAGTTGTGACTACAAGATACAGGTGTTGGGAACAGAACTCGGGCCCTCTGTAAAAGCAGGAAGTGCTCTTAGCTATTAAGCCATCTCTCAACCCTCAAAATATCTTATAAGTTAAATAGTCAAGATTTCAAATATGCGAATGGTAGGTTGTCATTTGTTGAGAGGGATTGGAATAAAAAGTATAAGTATATCCTGTCACGCTTATGGATGTCCTGCATACGTGAATGGTAAGAGCAGATGTCCTCTGGGGAGACCTGAGCAAATAGTGATTTTTTTCTTTTTTACTCTATGTCATTAATAGTGCTATAAATGTGCAGCACACCCATGCATTACCTGTTCAAATAAATCAGTGGTGATAATTACATGTTTTCATATTGTTACTGAATTATTTCCACTTGAAATGTTACCCATGTTATTTTCCTATGGCTATCATAACTGGCATCGTAAAAGGAGAAGATCTTGTTCTGTTAGAGTTCTAAAGGCTAGAAACGCCTAGGGTTCAGGAGGACTATGCTGAAAGCTCTGGGTAAGGACCCCCCCTTACTTTGTTGTAGTGTTCCCAAAATTCCCCATTGTTCTAGGGACCCCAGTCATATTAGATTAGGACCCACTCTAATGCTTCCATCCTGGCTTGACTATGTCCATAAGGGGGCATTTCTAAACAAGGTCATACTCACAGGTACCTGGAGCGAGACTTCAGTACTTTTTCAATGCCTGGCACCACCATAACCACGCCACTGCAGGTCAGGGCCCATGCATCTTCTTTCTCTGCCCCTACATTTTGCTCTGAACACAATACAGCAAAGGTGTATTGTGACCCTACATTAGGTGACCCTAATGGCTACCTATCTGCCTTTAGTGATTTGGCTAGTATCATAAGTAGTAAAAATTAATTTCTTTTTAAAAAGATCTATGTATTTTATGCATGTAAATACACTGTCACTGTCTTCAGGCACATCAGATTTCATCCCATCCCATCACAGATGGTTGGGTTGCTGGGAATTGAACTCAGGACTTCTGGAAGAGCAGTCAGTGTTCTTAACCACTGAGCCATTTCTCCAGCCCCCAAATTAATTTCTTATTGGAAGAAATCTTGGCAAAAATTCATTTGTATCCACTTTGATAGGGAATCAGACCATTTGTATAAAGCACTGAGCGACAATCTCAAGAGCTTGATGAGGCTGCTTTATGCATTCAGACCTAGTACACACTCTCTGCTTTACTGGCTGATGGTTTTTATCTGGTTGAAGACGCTCTAAATACATATGTACTATTTTAAATGTTATAGCTAAGGTAAATAAAATAGAAATTAACCTGAAGATTTATTAAATGCAGAGTATCATCCTCATGTGGTGATTTTATCCTTTTCTGAGGGTCACAATTACCTACCTGTTCTTGGTTATTAAAGTGAATAAGCAATCAAGCTCTGGTCACAAGACAGAGGGAGCATGGGGTCTCACAGAGACCACTAACAAGCCAAATAAAAACTCAAGGAATAAATGAACAGAATAAGCATTTTTAACCATCTCTGAAGAGTGCTTGATTAATGACTTCAGTTCTGCGCTTGATGCTTTGTCAGGAGGAGGAGGAAGGCGGGGTAATCACATCCCTCTGTCTTTGAATGCTGTGTGTCTTTTTATCTTGTGGGCAGAGATCTACTTGCTTGTCAGGTAATAGCCCTGTGTTCATATGAGCCAGCAGCAAACTTCTATTACTAGGAAAGGATGTTTGCCCTGGAGCAAGTTCTAAAGAGTTAAAGAAATACACACTGTCCTGTCTCTCTTTGACACTCTTCAGGTCTTGCGTTCAATACAATTATGCATCCATTTGATGACTGTGAAGCTATGGAGACCATGACAGAAGAGGAGGAGGCATGATCCTGGTTATTTTTTTGTGATTATCTGTGGTAGCCGTGGAGTTGAATCACTCAGATCTCCTCCATGAAGGATGCAGAGTCCATCCACAGATAAGTTGCAACCTCTTCATCCCTCCTCTTCCACGGCACTCAGCCAATGAGTGAGCAGCACAGGTGTATGAGACTCAATCTCACCTGTCCAACTCAAGGTTCTTCTAGCAGGCAATGCTTATTCAGAGAGTCCCGCTCCGCCTGGCTGAGACCAGAACTGTAATGTACTCTGAGATCTTCCTGCCTGTCCTTCTTCAGTCACTTCAGGAAGGTCAGATGCCAGCCCAGTTTGCAAATCCCTCCTCTTTTCCTCCCCCTCCCTTCTTATCATTCACCAGCATTTCCTATTACTCATTCAATTTATGTGCATGGCACCTGAGAAGAACACGGTTGAAATTCTACCTTGAGTAGTGAAATAATAAATTTTGGCTTTCCCCTGCTTGTCTCATAGGCCAATCATAGGCCATGTCCTATGAGAGAGCAGTGGCTATTTCAATTAACTGTCTTCCTACTCATAGGGGTCTTTGGGGCCTCTTAGAGTTCATTCACTGTCTACAGTGTCTTCCTCCCTCTTGTTCCAGCTCTCTTCTTGCTTGAAATGCATTCCTGCTTGAAGATGATAGGGCAGATTAGGTCACTGATAACTCTGCTTTCATAGTGCTAAATACATTGGACTATCAAATACATCCATGTGGTTCTAGCTAACATGTGAACAAAACTGGTCTTGGCCATAAAACACAAGTTTGTAACAACAACAACAACAACAACAAAAAAAAATCCAAGGATAGATGTAAATCAAAATAAAATCTAAGATCAACAAACCAAAAGTCCATTTTAAAAGGTCACAGGTTTGAATGCCTGTTATTCTTCTATGCCTGCCATATTTCATGCCAAGGAAGATTGAAGTTCTAGAATCTTGTGTGATAGGAAATTTCTGAGCTTTGACACTGATTCAAAGTTCTTATTTACTTAGGTAAATAAGAACTTAAAGTTTATCTTCTCTATATAAATCTCAATAATCATATTTTTATTCCATCTCTTTGAGGTTTATAATCTTTAGTCATTTGGTTGCATTTCTATGACATTCCTTCACTTAAAAATGAAGTTCTAGCCATCCAGAGTGACACATTCCTAACCTCTTAGCACAGGAAGGTGAAGAGCTCTTGGTCAACCTGGGCTATGTGAGGCCTTATCTCCAAAGCAATACTGAGGTTCGTCCATATTAAGCTTACACCCCTAGTCCTATTTCCAGCTGGTATCTCTGTGACCTTTTAAAATAATCTGTAGTTAAATGAGACAAACATTAAGAAGAAGATTCAGCTCTTGAGAAAGTTCTCCTAGCTCATGGGTCACAACCAAGGATCTGTGGCCTGAGCATGATCAGGGCTTGACCACGGGGTAAGTTACTGTTCTGGTCCTATAATGAAAATCTGAAACAACCCTTCCTAAAGGAGGTCAGTACTGTAGGCTTCATCAAGTCACTCTATTATTTTGTGGAGCTGTGTAACGTGTTAGGTGCGTGGAAGGAGGTCCTCTCACCCCCTGTTAGGGAACCAAAGAACAGGAAGAGGCTGAGATCCCACAATCCCCTCTGAGAACTTGTCTCTAGTCACCTAGTTCCGTCCCGCTTGGTTCCAGTTTGACCACTACTTCCTGATGGTATAAAGCTAGAGGCTAGTGCATGGACCCCTTAGGGAAATTTTCAGAGTTGAGCTACAGCAACTAGATAACTTACAAAGACAAGTGGAAAAGTCAACAGGTCCCTCCCATCTAGAACCAACACACTCTTCCAGGTCTGTTAGACAATGGCCACAGAGGCCCTGGCTTGGGAGAATAGATTCAGGTCTCACTGCTTTTGAATAAACCAGCCTCAATCTGGATGCTTTAAAGAAAAGATAATACCTCATACTAAGCCAAACAGATATTATTAGAATATACTTGTCTGTGTCTCTGGGTTCCTATAAATGAATTATCTTCAAGAATGACCCTCACAAACTCAGGCTGCTCTTCAAGATGACATTAGAGACATAAAATTCGGCATTAAATATTTAGACAGTTAATCAAGTCACACCATTGGCTCAGACTCCCCATTAAGGGTTCGCCTACCCTCAGAAGCTCCAGTCTATTCAGCTCTGCTATTAAAACCAAAAGTAATAAACTTTTATAGGCTGTGACATATCATGAAAGTTAAATAGACTTTGTTTCTGAAGGAATTTCAATCAGATGATGAGTAAGAACTGAGATATGGGAGCTGGAAGATGGCTCAGTGGCTAAGAGCACAGGCTCTTCTCTCAGAAGTTCTGGGTTCAGTTCCCAGCACCCACAGGGCTACTCACAACAATCTCTAACAATTCCAGGGGATATGACACCCTCACCTGGCCTCCTCGGGCACTGCACACCCATGGTGCAGAGCCATACATGCAGGCAAATATACATATCAAATAAAAAGATGTGTGTGTGTGTGTATACTTGAGAGCCTTGTTATATAGGCTCATTAATACAAAGAAAGTCGAACCATAATTTAACTTATTTTTTTAATAAACCCACAGAGTTTAAATGACCAATAAATTCTCTGGAAACAGAATATGAGGGTTGGGGGTAGAATGCCTGCCAAGCTTCAAGGTCATAAAAGTAGATGAAATAGAACATAAATTCACACAGTCCGGATCACATTTTTTCATGTTGATCTTCTTTGTAGCTCAAATTGGATAGTGAGTAGGAGCCTTTGGAAGAAGAATGCTACATTATAGATTGCTAATTAGTTCGATATATTGCTCGAGGAGCCATTTAAATTGACAGATAAGAGAAAAAATATCTTTAAGTATTGTTTAAAGGCTGTTTATAATCATGTTAGTTATTTTTTTTAAAAAAACTCATTTCCAAGGATCCCACCCACCCAGGACAAAACACAGCCATTATTAGAAATATTACCATAGTTCTACACTAATTGGTAGCTTGAAACATATGTCAGTGTTGTCAAGAGGAGGGGAGATTTATCTCCACCCTAACCTATTAAAAGGCTTTTTTTGGCAGGAGACGGTGCCTATGCTGCCAGCTATACCA
Organism: Mus musculus; assembly: GCF_000001635.26. Classification (NCBI taxonomy): domain Eukaryota; kingdom Metazoa; phylum Chordata; class Mammalia; order Rodentia; family Muridae; genus Mus; species Mus musculus. The sequence continues at coordinate 53,074,954 of NC_000069.6, read as the reverse complement.
GAGGCTGAGGTAGGAGGGTTGTAAGTTCAAGGCCACCCTGGGGAACGCAGTGAGGTTTTTCATCACAATTTAATAAAGGGAGCACTCAGTGACGGGGTACTTGCTTAGTATGAATAAGAAGCTGGGTTCAGTTCTTCTCACTGAAAAAGAAAAGCTTTGGGGGGAGGAGAAGGTCATTATGGATATCTATAGTCTGCTTAATAGAAGTTTCAACCCACTGAGGGGCTCTTTGGGGTTACTGATTAGTGTTATCAGGACAAAATAGTTTACCCTACCTCAAAACAAGTCTACAATGGACAATACTTGTCTAAGAATTTAAACCACTGTGTTAATGAGGAAACAGCAAAATTACATTCTCTTCAACCTATTTTTAATTGTCAAACCTCTGATTTCTGGTTCAAGTAGAGATTGAAAGGCAAGGCAAGTACTCGGCTATAGAGAAGCAATCGTACAGACATATTCTGTTGGGAACACAGAAGTCTGGCAAGCTTGGCAAAGGTTTATGTCTCCTGTCATCTGGCAGGTTGTTTCGATGGCATGGTGGCACATACTTGGGGACAAAAGCCACTCAGGGCGACTCAATCCTGCTCTTAAAAGCATCCTCCACCTCCATGGTCCCATGCAGGAGACTCATCATAGAGACAGCCACCCTGGGAAGGGTTTGGTCTAAGTCACTTTAAAGCCACAGCTGGAAGATGAATTAAGTACTGTCACTTCCCCATATTTGTCCTTTAAGAAAACGTTTAGATGGAAAATAAAATCTGCAGACATATCTCACAATTCTTGGGCTCAAATCTCTGCTCTGCCCTCCGTATCCTGTGACGTTGCATTGCCCGTCCTCTTTAACCATGTGCTGTGGCTCCTTCTAGGTTTCATGCCTCACGTGGGATCCTCAGTATCATGCTCTGCTTCTAAGTCCTACCTCGTAACCCTCAAGACCCTCACTCTAAGCAGAGCCCTATCTACCCCAGCTAATGTGCAGTGCCCCCCCCTTCACGCTTACAACGCTTCCTAGGCAAACTGTTTCTCCCAGGCTTCCTTCCATTTCTGAGATGTGACTTGTTCAAGAGCAGGGGTGACTTATCTTTGTGCCTCACACCATCTGGCATGGAGTCTGTGCTCACTCTAAATGTGTATCACAGGTTACTATGTTAGTAGGTAATCCAGGCAGGGTGAAAGTGGAAAAAAAAAGAATTAGGAGACTCCATGTTAGCAATATTCTACACCTTCACCAGAATAACAGCTACATAGTAGAAAATAAAGTTACACTGTAGAAAATACAGAAGAGATCAAAGAATGACTAGCAGAATGTACACAAAGTAACACTGGGTAAGATCAGACTGTGGTGTGTTTTGATGTTTTGAATCAAGTACAAGGTCCTTCTTCAACATTAAGTAAGAGTAGTCAATAGAAAAATACACACATACACATGCTCTCTCTCACATACACACACACATACACGCACACACATGTGCGCACCATATCACAAGTTGCCTGCCTGGCTCTTAGTCAGCTGTGTTGTGTTTTGCCGGAAGACTTATCTCCTTTGCCTGTCTAGCCCACTGCCCAGCTTAGTGTTGTCACTTAAATATAATAAAAACCCTACTAGCAGTTGTTTGGTGATAGATGTACAATTTGGGGGTGGGGCTCTTCTAAGGAGACTCTTCCTATAATTTCTTTCTTTCTCTTAGTCTATGATTTGGGGTCTACACTTATTTTATTCCTGCATCTGTGCAGTGGAAACTGGTCCTGAAGACACAAAGATTGTTTTAGAATCGTTTCTGATGAGAGTTAAACAAAATGATAGCTATTTCCATGGTACCCATGCAGGCTGACCTGGATACCAAAGGTTCTAGGACTCCATTCAGCTAACCAATCTTCCTACGTCCCAATTCTTTATAGGAAATGTGGCAACATTTACACATAACACACACATCCTTCTGAGGACTTAGGTCATCTCTAGATTAATAAAATACTACCTCAAAATAAATGTTATGCAAATGGTGGTTGTGCTGTTTTGCTTGTGACAAGAAGTCTGTACAGCCAGGATGGACACAGTCATTCTTCCCAAATACAGTATTCTTAATCTTCACTTGGTTGAATTTACAAAGGTAGAATCCAAAGATGCAGCAGGCTGATCTGCAAGCACAAGCAGTGTGAACTGGGAGCTCGGGGCTGCCAGGAATTTTAGTTCCAGCCTTGCATGACACCACCAGTCTCTTGGGGCTCAGGAATCTACAACTATGCAATCTAAAATAAAGATTCTGAATGGGTCCTGTGCAGTTCTGCACTTCTGAGAACTGATTAGCATGAAGACATGCCAGTATCGTGATGAAAAAACGTCACACTTGTCAGGAGGATGTCTAAGATTTCAAAGCATTCTCGTGATTCACATAAAGAGTTTGCTTACAGATTCTTTAGCAACTACACTCTACCACTTCCTTTATAGTTCAAATACTTTGGGAAACTATGCAGAGTTCCATTTTCTGTGTGCAACAGAGCTATCCATTCCGACTGGGATACACTGGTTATCATCATTGACAGCAGAAGGAAAAAAGGGGGCAAAATTGATAAAGATAAACCTTGGGTCAAAACTGATTTGGCTGCTTCCACAGGACAGAATTTCCTTGCTGTTAACTTTAACACATGTGCTCTGTTACTGTGGGACCTTTTGTTGCTTTACAAAAATTCTATGCATGTAAGAACAAAACATTACATCGTAGACGCCTTCCATGACCATTCAGTGCTCACTGACTATCTGCAGAAAAGAACTGGAGGTGTACAGAAGATTAATCCAAACACAGCAGACTAGGATCCAGCAAGATGTCTCCACAGCCAAAGGCACCTGCTTCCATGCCTGAAGACCTGAGTTTGATCCCAGACCTCAGATCATCCCCTTGAAGGCAAGAAGAGGTCATCGGGTCCACCCAGCTGGACTGACAGATGCTTCTGAGGCATTCTTTAGATGCTGGGAAACAAACCCAGGTCTTTTGCAAGAACAGCAAATGCTTCTAACCACTTAGCCACCTCTCCAGGCCCCCTCAAATAACATCTTGCTAAAGATGGCATTTAAAAACAATTTTACCTCCAATCAGAAGAAATAATCTTTAGTAGTATGATTTTTCAATTTATATATTAGATTGTGAACTGGATATCTACCCAGAAAGCTTATTGGCCAATGGACCCATCTCTGTTATTATAAAGGACTTCTTTATACTTAATTTGTCTTTAAATTTTGATAACTAAAGTGGTTTCAGTCTTCTGTTTAAGTTTTGCATAACTATGAGGTAATATAGTAAGACCCATTTCCAGTAACAATTATAAAGCTATTAACTAGACCTGCCTCTGTTGATTACTGTTTACGAATAAAATAAATCCAGTTTACATACGCTTATTATGTTAGCAGAGAGCTTTGTATTCTTGAAAAGCAAATAGAGACTAAGGAAAATGCTATAAATAGAATTATTCCAAATTTTGATACCAAGTACATGAACCTTTCCTAAGAAAATAGAAATTTTATCAGGAAAGAGGCAAATGTGTAAAGGATTTACAAGAATTACCATTGAATTTTAAAAACTATGTATTATTTTTATTGTCTGAATGTGAAAGGCCCCCCATAGAATCGTGTATTTGGATACTTGGTCCCCAACTGTGAAGTTGTTTTGAGATACTATAGAACTTTTAAAAGACATGGTTGATGGAGGTAGGTCACGAGGGAAAGGCCTTTGGGGGTTATAGTCTGTTTCTGATGAGAGTATTCCACTTCCACATTTTTGATCATTAACGAATATATAGTCATTACTTACTAATATGATAGTTCTCTGTACCTACAAGTTTCTACTAAATAAAAATTGTGAATGTCTTGACTAAATTCCTTACTTATATATGAATAAACTCTGTGGCATTGACTATGATGTGTTGAGGGCCAGAAGTTAACCTCAGTTGCATTCTATTCTTCTTGTTCTCTCACTGAACCTGAGCTTGCTCATTTGGTTCTACTGGCTGGCCAGCAAGCCCCAGGCCTCCTCCTGTCTCTGCCTCTCTAGCACTGAAGTGACAGGCATGCACTGCCCTGGACCTGCGCAAATACTGGGCACTGCACTCTAGTCCTAATGCTTGTGTGGCAAGCACCTTCCCAACTGAACCATCTTTCCAGGCTTCAAACATAATCATTTCAACCTCAGAAAAAAAAATTTCACAAGAACACAAAATTTGAACACCTGTGCCAGGTACATGTGTCTTCATGGATCAGTAACTACATGCATTCACCTCATTCATGAGAGTTTTTAATCAAAATTAATTTTCACATGACCAGGTCAGTCTTGACATCAGCAGGGCATTTTAAACACATCCCTTGAAGCCTGTAACAGAGGCAAAAGTCCGGCACTAATACAAGGAGAATGTATTGTCTGAGAGAAACACACGGGACCACATTCAAAGACTATGATTGTGACGATAATTGGTAAATTGGATATTTTTCAAAAAGTCTCTTTGTTCTTCGTGGCACAGAAGCTGTTGTTGAGCTATCCTTGTTAAGAACGAAGAGCAGAGAGGATTGGGGTATGCACGGGATCAAAAGACATGATGAAAGGGTCTGTAATTAATAATAATTGCTTCCCAAGTGTCTATTCTACATAGAGATTGAGCTTCATAAGGAACGTATTCAGGCCCACCAGATAGACTTAATAATTTCACTGCAGGTGGTCTTTCCTGGAAAAGCTATTCACAGACTCTGCATGGGGCAGCTAAACATGATTAATAAAACTGAAGTCAAGTCACTGAGACAAAGCACACCTTGCCTGTACTACCAGAGTACTTGCGTACCTGTACTTGCGTACCAGCAACACAGCAAGAGTACTTACGTACCAGCAACACAGCAAGTCAGCTTATGCAGTTTGGGAAGCCTGTGCACTAAAGGCCTCCACCCAAGGACCATGTAGGCACCTTTACTGGCATATTCAAATACTTTTATTCAATGGATGCCTTTTCAGAAATGGTAATCAAGAATGTCAAGAATGCTTTGAGATACTGGTAGGATTGCTTGTCAGTATATTCTTCTACATAAAAGAGACTTTATTGAGGCCAAATGCAGATATATAAAGCCTAAAAAGCTAAGAAAGAGAAAGCAGAATAGTATTTCGGTATGTCTAACAAAAAATAAGTGAAAATTAAGTAAATGTTTCATCAATTTTATACCCACATTAGAACACCATTTATCTTAATTTTTCTCTGGGAAGTAGATGAATGGAATTAATGGAATATAATTTTTAAATTATTTTGATAAGCACCTAATAATTATGTGTCATTTGGGTAGGCTGATTATAGCAGTAACCTTACCCGGACATAAAATGTATACTTGTAGTTCGCCCTATAAAACTGAACAGCCCAGCCCAGTCGCTTGCTTTGGCTAGGAGAGTGTCATGGGATATGTACCATCTCAGTATAGAGACGCCCTCTCCAAAGGCCATTTTCGCATTGGGATCTTGCACTGCAGTCTTGAAAACAAAACCTGAACATGCCTACTGTGTGATAAGACCCAGACTAGAGGAAAGATGTTAGCTGAGGTCAGCACAGGCCAGCCGGCCAGTAGACTCTTTCTTTGCACAGGATAGACCCATGAATGAAAGGTGATTCTAACCTAAGCCAGGCCACTTCAGAAGAGCTGCATTACCAACTCATCACCCCATGCACACAGCCGTCATATGATTGTGGCTCGAAGACGTTAAATGTGGGGATAGCTTATTACACACAATGAAGTTACAATCACGATCAGTTCCGAGTTGCTCCTTGAAACACAGAATTGTTTTGTGTCTTTTTTTTTTCTTGCACTTTCTGTCTTCAGTATCACCATGTGCTATGACTCAGGGTTATTCCTTATACTCCAGCCTGTCCCTCTCCCATTCTTCCCATTATGGTCACTTAGGTCATGTCTCCCCATCCTTGGTGTCCAACGTAGCTCTTCACGTTACCCTATAAAAGACCTCCTTTCCTCATTCCTTGCTCTTTTCTAGTTCATTCTTTAATCATGGCAGCAATTTCCTGCTAAATCAGAACCATTATTTCACAAAAATACCTGTTAGGACATATCATCCCATAAGTTCAAGTCAGGGCCCTTAAAAGCTCCCAGGATCCCACAGGATGTTCTGAAGAGCTTAGCCTGAACGCCAAGATTCTCCATCATCTGATGCCAACTTTCTCTTCTTGCTGTTCAACCACTGCAGCCCTCTGGACTTCTTCAGTCCTGTTACAACTGGAGTTACCACCAAAGGAATTCATACGCTTTCATATCTCAGCGCTCTGAAGTGTTGTCATCCCCCTTCTTCCTCTGCTAATGACCTTCAATGAACTGATTCAACTAAGAGCTCTCCTGTGTAGGCATGCATCCTGCCATTCTCCATTCCCGAGCCCGTCTGTGCATCCTGGGTAGATCTGACCTTTCCCTTAATGTTACAACCACACCTCCATCCTGATAAGATCTTCATTACAGCTTGATCTCTTTTTAGTCAGGATGCTAGAAGGTTGTGAATCTGTTGGCCACACAGCACTTGAATCTTTGTGCCCTTCATACACCATAATATAGCACAGGATTCATATGTTAAAGTTAATATTAATATAGTATATTACTAAATATAACATTAAATTAATAGATTAATGATCTTAGTTTCCAAGAGGAGAGAGAATGTGATCAGAACAAAATGTAATTGTTTAACCAAGAAACACAGCAAGACCTGGGGCAAATGAATACCTATGGCCAAGATCATTGTTCTGCACAAAATGAAGCTACTTTTGGCTCTTTCGAAATTCTCACTGCAATGTCACAATACAGCCGCAGATGTTCCACTCCTGATCCAAAGACTGTCAACAACAACTATGCTAATTTCAATTAGAATCAAGACATTCCAGAAGTGTCTTTCTAGTCTCACCCTTTGTCTGTCTGTCACATTTGTCAGAATTAGACACATAAGTGATGATTTTGCATACAACAAAACTTTGCAAAACAAAACTCTGTGGGTTTTTTTTTCATTAAAAAAATTTTTTTGCATTCTGCTCTGAAGAGAAGAGAGAAAAATAACACTTTAGTATGAAGAGTCATGAAATAGCTACTTTCAGATATAAACAACTGTATTCAGCGGGGAGTTCTATAAACTCCTTGTTGGTATCCCTCGAGAAAGCAGCTCAGTGACCTTCAGAAAAGGCTCAGAATCACCATAGGTCACCATTTCCTTCATCTATAAAGTTATTAGCTGAGACTAACATAACAATAAGCTTCAGTGAATTTATTAAACATCAGTTTCCTGAAACTGGTGTTCACACCAATGAACATAAAGGAATGCAACATTTTTATGATATTAATTTAGGTATTGTGCATAGTACAATATTCTTGTCAGGATAACAGTGGGCACCTATATAAGTGTTAAAGATTCCTAAGGTTTATTTTATGTATATGAATGTTGTCTGTCTGTCTGTATGTTCACCACATGCATGCAGTGCTCACAAAGGCCAGATGAGGGCATCATACCCCCTGTAACTAGGGTTGCAAATAGTTGTGAGCCACACTGTGAGCGCTGGGACTTGAACTCCAGTGTACTGCAAAAGGAATAAATGCTCCTGACTATTAGGCCAACCCTCCAGCTCCAAAAGACTTTTTTTTAAAAAAAGATTCATTTTATTTCATGCATAAGAGATCTTGCCTACATGTATGTCTGTGTCCTGCATGCGTGTAGTACCCATAGAGCCCAGAAGAGGATGACAGTATTTATTACCCTCACTGTAATGATAAGAAGAAAGTCAAAGAAGAAATTTATATAGCTATGTGTTAGCCTTTCTTGACACTGTGACACAATGCCAGAAAGGAAAGATTTATTTTGGCTCATGATTTCTGAGGTTTCCGTCTATCATCACACAGAGTAAAAAAGCCCACATCACGGTGGCCAGGAAGCAGTGAAGGAGAATAGTTCACACCATGTAGATTTCTTTTTTCTTCCTTTCCATCTCCCCTGGGCCCTGAGCCTAAGAGGTTGCATAGCTGTTCACATTCAGGTCAGAGCTTTTAGTTCTCTCAGGAGATGCACACACACACACACACACACACACACACACACACACACACACACACACACACACGGTGTGCTTTCCTGACCTCCTAGGCATGTCTCATCTAACCGAGCTGAGAACCAAGATTTACCATGACAAACTCAATCCCTGTTCCATGTGTCTCCAAAACCTATGGAAAGCTAAACACTTGCCCCTCAGCTTAGTTTTACTCTTTCAAAGGGCATTTGCTCCCTGCAAGTATTCAGTATCCAAGCATAATCTACCTTGTGATGAATATTTCCCAACAGTTTTCTGTATACTGTGCAATATTTCTATTGAACCTTCTCCCTCCTACTGAACTAGTTAATTTCTACACTGATTCCCAGAATTAGCCTTGCAAACCCGGCCAGTTCTTGCTCATCTGACTCTAAATTAGCTTTCTAGGCTCTTCTCTTATCACACTCTTCTTCTTTAGCTTTTCTTACTCCCTCGCTGCAGTTAGCTGCAGTCTACATCAGGAGAACCAAAACCTTTCTGGGTTTCTGCCTGAAAAATCACCGCACCTCTTCAGCACCCAGATTGCCCATTTCTTGGCAGTGTAGCCTAGCTTGTCCCTCCTCGACACCAGGGATAGTTCCAGCTTTCTTTCTCAGTCTACTTTTATGCTCAAACTTTGTGCTTTACAGTGCTGAAAATTGGACCCAGCTGTATCGGTGCTCAGCATGTGCTGACTGAGCAGCACTGCAGCCCTCGTTGGGAAGCCCTCTACAGCATTTCCTGCTCTGCACTGTTGCTTGCTAACTGCTCCTTAGAGCCTTTATAGTCAAGTTGCGCTCCGTGGACCAGCAACATCAGTCTCTCAGGAATCTCAGGCCCTCCCACAACCTAGAACAGGAGATCTCGTGTTCATGAAGTCTCATGGGGTATGTGTAGACTATAGACCTGGACAAGACCCCCTTCCCCCTTTCACAGTCTGTGAAATCAGGATGAAAGCAGTTGGATCTTGTCTGTCTTCAAACTTAGCCTAGGAGGACTGGCCTATGGGGATGTTTGGTGAGTCAAAGAGCAAACACTTCCAGGGCTTCTCATGACAGCCCTTAAGAGACAAGAGCTATCAACTCACTGCCAAAGATGGAAAAACTGAGGCTAAAGACTTGAGGGAAATTCCCCAGAAACTCTGTCCGTGGTTACTAGGATGAGCGCCAAGCTTCGCTAATTTTAAATTTTGAATTCTTGTCATTTCCCTACAGGGTTCCCACACATAATGATGCACATCTACGCACTTGCTCTTACAGTATTTATCTTAGCATTAGGATCATGCCCAGACAGGGTGAGTCGTCACTCACTTTAATGTTCACGGTCTCTCTCGTTCCTGTGCTCATAAAACCTTATCGAGCTCCCACTATTAGCATAATGTTGTGTTCAGTATTAAGCATGGAGAGCAGAATAAGCCACATCAGTTTCTCACGGGGGTACCAAGCAGTAAGGGGCAGTCTTCACACATAGAGAAGTACTACACCTGTGTGTGTGTGTGTGTGTGTGTGTGTGTACCTACAATAAGGAGAAAAATATGAGTAAATATACTTTATACAACCTACTGTATGTGCTGTCAAACAAAATCTGGTAAGGAGAGATACAGGAAAAGACCCACCGGGGCCCCATTCAGTTTTCAATGCATCAAAGATTTATATACTCTTCCCATTATCATTAATGACTGTTATGAACTTAATTTGTCCCCACACACCAAGGGGGGAATAAATTCCACACAGAGGGGAAATAGAGGGTATGTAAAGGAAAAAAAAGTATTTTATGCATAAGGATGAGTGAAGGCTGGTAATGACCACAGTGGGGGTGATAGTAATTTTTAAAAAAAATTCCTCATTATGAGTCATAAAAGACATAGGCCAATATGGGGGAGAGAGAGAGAGAGACAGAGAGAGACAGAGAGAGAGAGAGAGAGAGAGAAAATATAAATGAGAATTATCCAAAAAAGCAAAACATTCTTAGTTGACTCCAATGAATGAATCCACGGGGTTGGTAAGTGACTTACACGGGTCAAAATAGATTTTGCTCGAGAACAAGCTAAGAGGAGCCAGTTTGCAAGTCATCAGCACAGAGGCATTCTGCAGAGCAGCACTGTGACATATTTTAATGTCTTCCCGGCTAATAAGAGTAAAACAGACAAGCAAGCACAGGCCTGGGACTTGGACCATAATTTCTGCTGCCCTGGGAACAGCATTTCATAGAGTGATCAGGAGATTTTTGCTCCTCATCAGATCTTTATTAATCTACTGTCATGTCTCTGTATTTTATTGTTCCTGCCAGGTAACAGATTATATTAATAATTTGAGGTCATAAAATATAGAGGCTAACTCAGGGGCCTGAGAACAAGGTGAAGAATGTGTCTGGCATGATCCTTTTCTTCCCAGAACCTCTGCTTTTCCTGTTAGGGGAGGTGAATAGATAGCATTCCCAGGGCTGTCTGTCATATGAGAGGGCCAAGACTTGTTGTGTATTCCCCAAAGGCAATCAAAATCCTGCAATTTGCATGTAAGACTCACAGTACAAAAGGCACATAGACACTGTTACCAAAATACACAGGCCCTGGGTTGCATTCTCAGCAAAGGGGTGTGTGGAGCATAGAAGAATAAAATACACCATTTGCTTAGAACCAAGTCAAACTCTCCCAACAAGCTTGCTACCCAGCTCATCTCCTATAAAGAAGGAAGATAAACTGGGAGGAGTTAGGAAAGATGTTAAAGTTGCATTATAATATCAAGGGGCGGCAAAAAAATTCTTTCTTAAAAAGTAGAACCCAGTGTATGTTAGGAATGTCAATTCTAAGCACTGCTGACAAAAAGGAAAGGCTAGAATTTAACTGGGTTCACTGCAGGCTACATATGATAACACAATTGTTATTGCGAAATGAAGCCTCGGTTACAATTCTGGTGCCTTGGTTTTTATATTTAGGTGGTTGTTAAAATAAGATGGAATGCTGGCAAGCTGCCACAGGACAGCAAAGAACCCACAGAACGTGGAAGAAATGGCCACAGAAACACAGCAGAAAAGAGACTGACCGTTTTCAGGGGACCGTGCAGGAGGCTGGGAGCTTTAGCCCTCAGTGCCCAGTACTTTCAGAAGGCACATTTGCTTATTAGAAAAATGCATCCCGTATACAGTTTAGCCCTGGCCAATTCCTGGCAGGGTGGCTGCAAGAGGGGAAGCTGGAAGCCCTTCTGAGATGTGAAGAACTGCTCGCATGAAGATCATCCCTTTGGGGTTCACGGATTCCGGTGTGTTGACTCACAGCTTCGGCCACCACCCCAGCCAGTGAGCGAGCCAGCAGGGAGAGAATGGGTCCCACCCTCTGCCCCTCTGCTGCGCCAACCAGCTTAGGGGGAAGTCATACAGAGAATAACAACTCTTTAAGAAAGGTGGCTGCCAAATAAAAGGCAGAAAAGCCCTGGGGCCATTTTGTTTAGATTTTTTTTTTTTAACTCAATTTGTAACCCGTGGTGCCCTGAGGTACACCTGAAAGACAAATGCAAAGAAATGCAGAGATGACTTCTGGGAACTTGAGAGACAATTTTATCTATTTATTTATTTTATGGCAAGTTGTTCCTCTCTAGTGTGTAGCCCCATACACCTGGGTTTTGTTACGAAGGGAAAAGAATTGTGTCTTCAGATGGGGCTCTCTTGGGTGGAAATAGTAAGTAGCTGCACCAGGGTACAAAGGAGCCTAACACTGCTAAGCTTTCTAGTCCTTTTGCTTTCTTGGTAACCAGGGGCTTTCTACTTGCTCGAACTTCAAGCATCCTTTGGAAACATTAACATCCATCTCTGTATGGCAGAAACTGTGGAGTGTGTGTCCTGTGCTGTGGGTCCCTCCAGGTTACTGAAGCTGAGCTGACAGCAGACACAAGATGCTGGGAACAGAGCTGAAGGAAAAAAACCGGATAGGACTGCTTCTGCCTGTGACTTTAAACTTGCTACTTGCTTTCCCCTAAAACCAGGGTTTATAACTACAATTTTCTTTAATATACTGAGAAGACATTGGCTAACCATGTAGCCTGGTGTCTTTCACATGGTAGCCATGGGATGAATACTTGTTAACTAGTGTTGTTTTAGGCATCACATTAAGAACATTTCAACTATGGAGACAGCCTTGGTGTCCCAAATACAGGCTAGGAGACTCCATTCTTAAAGCACAAAACCGAACAGGAATGTTTAAATGATCTCACTTAGAGATGGGTTTTTCAAAATCAGAAAAAAATATATCTATGTATAGATATGTACATCTATACACACATATATATACATACACATACATACATACACACACACACACACACACACATATTCCCTGGAGAGATGGCTTGGTGGTTCAAAGCACTGGCTGCTCTTCCAATGGACTGGAGTTCAGATCCCAGCATGGTGGCTTACAACCATCTGTAACTCTAGTTCCAGAGATCTGATGCCCTCTTCTGATCTCCACAGACACTCTACTCATTGTTGAATACATATATACAGGAAAAAAATACCCATACATATAAAATAAAACTAAATTTTTAAATGTTCTATAAAATATTAAATTATAAGGAAAAGGACTGACTGAAGAAAACTATCAGTTTATCTTTCTCTGATATCTGATATTTTACAAATTTTAAAGACCATACTTTCTGTAATAAATTCTCTTTATCTCCTATTATTGAAGTTGAAGGAGAACAAAATAGACAAAGACCCCCCCAAATCCAAACATAACTTGAGATTATTAAGAAAGAAGTAAGCAATCACAATAAATTTTTCCAAAAAATTCAAAATAAATATATTAGACCTTGTAGACCACATAAGGTCTGTTTCTTCATCCTCTCCCCTCCTGTCCTCTCCCTCCTCCCCTCCTCTCCCCTCCCCTTTTCCTCTTCCTCTCTTCTTCTCTCCTCTCCCTCCTCCCACCCTACTCCTTATCTCCTCTCCTCTCCCCCTCCCCTCCCCTCCTCTTCCCCTCTTCTCTCCTCTCCCCTCTCCTCCTCTCCTCTCCCTCCTCCCCTTCCCCTCCTTTTCCCCTTCTCTCCCCTCATTTCCTCCTCTCTTCATCTCTTCTCCTCTCCCTCCTCTTCCATCCCCTCCTCCTCCTCTCCTCTCCTTCCTCCCCTCCTTCCCTTCCTCTCCTCTCCCTCCTCCCCTCCTCTCCCCTCCTCTATTCTCCTCTCTGCTCCTCTGCCATCTTTTTCCTCCTTCTTCCTTCCACTTTTCTCTCCTCTGAGAAAAAAGTTAAAACAAAAAAAACAAACAAAAAAAAAAACCAAAAACCAAAAACCAAAAAACAAAAAAACAACAACAACAACAACAAAAAAGACAAAAAGAGACTTCCAGGATGGATTTGCTGGCAGGAGCCAAGAAATTGTACAAAAACAGAAAGTAAATTTAACCTGCAGCCTGTTTTTAAAATAAAGCTTAATTATTAAACACAACTTTCACTTGTCCACAAACTATCTCCAGACTCTTTCCCATAGAGGAGAATGCCTTTCACAGAGACAATATGGCCCATGACGCCCCAAATACTATTTATTAACAAACTCTTATGGAAATGATATTTTCTGCTCTAGAGCAACAAAACCACTTCATTCTTATCACTTTCTCCATAATTCTTAACTCCAGAGAGAATTCGAGCAAATGGTCCCAGTTACTTGGTTGAGGGGAATTTTTTCCTTTTTGCCAATATTATATGTCATAAAAGGCAAAGCATGATAAATTTTATATAGGAAACCAGTGTGAGGAGGAAAATTTGCTCCTTAAAATGGGTGGCTTGGCACACATCTTCATAGCTTGTAACAACCTAAAATGGGAACTACTGCCTTTTATGAAATGTTTTATGAAAATAAAATAGCCTGTTAGAATTCCAAAGGAGGATGCTCAATATAAACGTGGGGCAGGAAAACATCCTTCAGAAGAAAGTGAGTTTGTGGTGAGTCTGAGTAGAGTTTAGTGGGCACAATCATTTGCTTTACCCAGAACAATGGCCTGCTCGGATCTAACATGCTTCTTCTACGGATCAATTTCAATTCAGATCTATAAAAAGATATAAAACTAGTAAACAGAGCTAAATGCTGTGTGTGGCTCTCTCTCTCTCTCTCTCTCTCTCTTATTTGTGTGAGAGACAGAGACACAAAGAACAACGAGTATTAATATAACTAGCCAGAGTTTTAGAGAAAGAGGCTCTGATTCAGAAGCCTCAATAACATACACACATAGACACACACTTACACTCACACACACAAATACACACATACCCATATATACATACATATACACACTCACACATAAACACACACACATACACATTCATACACACACTCTCATACATACACACACTTCCCACACTCATATACATGCACACTCATATGCACTCATTCATACACACACACACAGAGAGAGAGAGAGAGAGAGAGAGAGAGAGAGAGAGAGAGAGAATGTTAATTTCTGTGTCTCCAGCCTCAGAAGGGGTTGATATAGTTCAGGTAGACAGACACTCCTCAAGGACTACCATGTGCATGCAAAGTCGAGCAAGAGTCTGTCTAGAGTCCTTACTAGAAGGCAGAGATCCCAGGCACTGAGTGACTCTGTGGGCCTCAGGGAGGAGACAGTGCTTTTTATCAAAAGCAGTTTCCAAGTGCCTGTGAGACTCATACAAAAACTGAACTGAAGCCAAATCATTTCCAGAAGTTAGATTTCTCAGCTGGTCATCTTTCTCTCAACTCTGTTTGTGTTTCGCCCTAGAAATTAAATTTGGAAAGTACTACAAGATTGTTCCTATCCTGTTTGTGTTTCACATTCCTTCTGCATTACCAATCAAAAGTTCTTCCTGCCATCCATCTCAGAAGCTCCAGGCTGTGTCCAGCTTAGAGGGATCAAGCGCTACCTCCAAGCAAAGGGCCCAGCACCAGCAAAGTGACCTCCATCCCAAAGTCAGGGATGTTAGAAGACTCCACAAACACAAAAGGCTTTCTATAGATGCAGCACGTTCTTCATCCATCCATCCTGAAACCTGAGCACTTAATTTTCAATGGGGCCTAGAGCAATTTTCTATCCTGATTTCCACTGTTAGTTTACATACATACATACATACATACATACATACATAGAATTTAAAAGGGAAACCGCATGAGAGCAAAATCCATGCACCCTAGCTTGATCATCTAAAACTATTTAGCCCTCAGCTCACTTCCTGGCATGTAGCAGAGGCTTAGCATCTCTAGATAGCTGGACAAAATTGCAAAAGACCAGAATTATGTTTCTTTTGTATTCTACAAAGTGGTAACCCACAAATGGCTTCGTAAACCTGCTTGGATAATAGCTGAATGCAGTGTTGGGAGTTAACATGCGAAAGATCTACTATCAATGCACCAAAGACAAGGATCCTGGCAGCTTTAAGTCATCCTTAAAGCCCGTCGTGTGTATAAGGTTATAAATGCAAACGTTAAACCAGGGAGGGAAGACATGGGATGGATAAGGTATCATAGCAAGGACAAGGAACGTCCTAGAGCTCTGCCTGTGACCTATACAAGCAGCAACCAGATAGCATGATAGGAAACCTCAAAGGTACCTAAAATTAGATACAAAGCAGCCAAACATAAAGAGAGCATGCACGATACAAAAGAACTACAGTTTCTCACGGGAGGCTTTGAACAGCAGTACTATACAGTTCCTAATAGTGTATATGTGTTCGTGCACATGCACGCACACACACATGCACACACACATACACATACAATGGAATCCACGTAGGATGCGCCCCTTCTACCTTTACCTCTGCTTTGGCAAAGCACACCACTGTCAAATTTTCTTCACCAAGTCCAACAGGCCACTTACTTTCCTGTGTTCACATCTAAACTGTGCTGGCGGGCTGTTTCCTCCACTCTTCCCACTTCCTGTCTCATTCTTTCCCTAGGAACATCCTGTGTGCTGCCCTTGGCCCTCACACAGATAGCTCATCACCGACCTCTCAGCCCCGCTCTGTCTTACAAAGGGATCAAAATTGTATGGGATCTTCTCCTGGAAAGCCAGGGCCTCTGGCTGGCGTCGGGGATGCTTGTTTTGTTGTTTGCTCCTTCCTCATCGTGGTATTTCAGGGAGATTTCTCTTTCTTTGGGATCCATTACTCAAACAGTCTGATATATGAAGTGAAGGCCTCTTTACCTCAAAGTCTGTGGAGATCACAGAGTAGCTAGTAGCTACTTTTTATTCATGTTTATGTACTGTGCAAGGCACCCTAAAGGAGACATCTCTTCCTCCTGCCTTATTACAGTTTAATTTCTTGTGTAAACTAAACCTCCCCTGGGGGAATTTTCCTAAACAGGAAGCTTTGTTTCCTAACCGTGGAACCAGAGACTCTGACTATCTCATTTTAGACATGTCCTTATGTTGTTTCAAACTAAAGTAGAACTCGGTTCACTTCCCGCTACTTGGATTTATAATAGCTTTACCAGAGTTCGTGCAGACTAGAGCTGGGTTGTTGACCTACCTGTGCAATACAGTGAAAAGCCTCTAAAAGTCCTGGGGCTGCAGATGAGAGCCGGCTGCTTAGATTGGTAAGGTGTAAGGCTTTAAATGCTGTCCTTACTGATACAAGGCACATGCCAAAGATGGTCAATTAAGCATTAGTGCCAATTTGGGTCAGGACAGGTAGAAGCGTAAACATTCATTCTCCCTAGACCAGAAAGAGTCTAAGCAGGAAGCTTTCTTACCGCGGCCTGGAAATGAAATGATGGTGTCCATTCATTTCACGAGATGGGGGCTGGTGGGACAGATCAGGGGAAAGAGCGCTTGCTTCCCAAGATGAGGCTCTGAGTCCAGATCTCCAGCAAGCACAGGAAAAGCTAGGACTATGCTGCCTGCAAGTCCAGCCCTGTAGGGAGCAGACACGAGAAAAGGATCCCCAAGGCTTTGCTGGTTGCCAAATTAGCTCCAAGTTCAATGAATAAAATGGAGATCAATAGAGTAAGATAGCCAAAGTCTTCCTCTGGCCTCTGCATACACTGCCAGGTACTCACACACGTGTGCATACACACACACACACACACTATTAATTCTAACCTCTCTCTAATTTCTACATTAAGAATAGTAGAGTGATGTGCATCCTGGACAGGGATGCAGGCTCACTCATAGTTTTTAAGGCTCCTCTATTGCCTTTTCAAAATTATATATATATATATATATATATATATATATATACACACACACACACACACATTACCTTGGAGGCCTGTGTGTTCATTTTGACTGTTCTTCAAATTATGTCACTTGTTC
The DNA here is from genome assembly GCF_000001635.26 of Mus musculus. Taxonomy (NCBI): domain Eukaryota; kingdom Metazoa; phylum Chordata; class Mammalia; order Rodentia; family Muridae; genus Mus; species Mus musculus. The sequence continues at coordinate 53,057,614 of NC_000069.6, read as the reverse complement.
TATGTTAGAGATGACTAATGCCACTAGCCAATTGCTCTTTTGTTTCAACTAATAGAATTAAAGTCGTTGTTTCTTGCCCTGTTATACATAGCACGGGCTGGCTGCAAACTTGCTGGGTTTGTGTGTCCAGCTTTTGATACAAGCTGGAGTCATCAGAGAGGAAGGAGATCCAGCTGAGAAAATGCCTCCATGAGACCCAGCTGTTATTCATTTTTCTCAACTAGTGATCAGTGGGGGAGAGCCTAGCCCATCGTAGGTGATGCTATCCTTGGACTGGTGGTCCTGGGTTCTATCAGAGCAGGCTGAGCAAGCCATGGGAAGCAAGCCCGTAAGCAGCAGCCCTCCATGGCTTCTGCACCAGCTCTTGTTTCCAGGTTCCAGCCCTGCTTGAGTTTCTTTCCTGGCTCCTGCAGTGATGGACTGTGATCTGCAAGTGTAAAGCAAAGAGACCCTTTCTCCTCTCCAACTTGCTTTTTGGTCACCGTGTTTTTGTTGCACTTAGAAACCCTGACTAAGACACTTGCCTCGTGGTAGGGTTGTCCTCAAACTCCCGACTCTCCTGCCACAACACCCAGAGTGCTGAGATCACAGACATGTGCCACCATGCTCAGTTCCAAAATTACCTGACCATCAATGTGTCAACCAATCAGTAATGAAGTCTCAGTATGTAAGATGTGCTACAGGTATGAGAAAATTAAGTTTGATGGGACACACTCACTATCCTGAGTCAAAAGACAAATGAAAAAGAAAAGGAGGGAATAATATTTAAGTTATTCCCTCCCCTCTCCCCATACGCAGTAATACAGCAAGCTATCCCAAAGCAAAACGAAAGCAGTAAACACTCAAGGGGCTCAGGAAAATTCTTTCTCAACTTGGAAAAGCACATATTTTAGAGAGGAAGTGAAGTGCTGGACAGAGCAAGTGAGAGAGTGGGTGGTGTGCACGGCACACACACTCAGCAGTCCCACATGTCACAGAAGCAGCGGCTTCCAAGCATCAGCATGAGCTATGAGGTGTTCCGTGAACCGCCTTGTCAGCCAGGCATGGGGGTACACGCCTTTACTCTCTCTCGGCATTCTGGAGGCAGAAGCAGGTGGACCTCTGCGAATTTGAGACCAGTCTGATCTACGTATCAAGTTCCAGACTAGTCAGTACTACATAGTGAGACCCTGACCTCAATCAATCAATCAATCAATCAATGTATGTCTTTTGGTCACCTTCCAAAGGTGATAGCAAAGAAAAATACAGCAATTGAGTTATTTACTAGAGGTAAAATTTCAAATATTTACCACTTCAGTTTTGCTTGGAGGAACTTGGCTGTATCACTCCATATGGGTGGGATAGGGAATAGGTAGGCACTTGAACAGGTCAGGATCAACAGACAGTTTACAGGATCCTTCCACAGCCCAACACTAACTCTTGGATTGGCTAATTCTTTCAAATAGAAATGTTGGGTAGCGCTGAAAACCTTGGCAGCCTGACAGAAAATATATGTCCACAAAGACCAAAAGAAGACTTCTGAAGATACCCACCACCTTTAACACACACAGTGGCAACCTTCATTTTATCCTTTCAGAAAAGGAATTGGCTTTTGTCTGAAGTAAATGGCCGGGTCAATCATCTTGGAATAAGATAAAAAGCACCCTGGCCTGTATGATACCCCGATAGGATCATCAGGAAGCAATAGCTCTGAACCGTTCCAAGGGAACACATATGGGACTGACTACATTGTCAATGGCTGATGGTAGGAATGCATGCAGAATGAAAACCGAAGAAAAGGCCACCTTTGGATACTGAGTGTGGATCGGAAATATTTACACTTAATCATGGCTTTATTTTCAGCATAGCACCGATAGAGTACAAAAAAGAAAATGCCCGCCCTGCCTTGTACAATGAAGTACTTGGGTATGAGACACAAAGTGACTCGCCGAGACAAAGGAAGTAACTCAGCAGTACAATGCTGAGAACATGGGCCAAGCGCAACATCAGCCCCGATATTGTATTTCGCTCCAATGAACACCTGGATGTAAAGTTTTCCTGAATGATTTTATGGGAGTCAGCAATCCAGTGTGTAGGAAAATGAGACAGGCAAAGTTTGCTGAGACTGCAGCAGGGGCACATGACAGTCACACAACGGGGCACAGTGCTCTCGCCACCTCCACTAGAAAAAGAACGATGCTGATAGACTCCACAGGAGCTGTGGCAGCGGGGCTCCTCACCAGATGTGCAGGGGTGATGCCACAGGAAGTCTGCTCTCACAGGGGGTCTGGAAAGAGGCAGAGCTGGCTCTGCAGAGTTGTGGGAGGTGGGAGGTAGGGGGGAGTAAAGGTGAAAGACAGAGCTCTCAAAAGCACGGAGATAGGACTTGGCAAGGAAAACCCTAAAGGATTCAGTTTAGCTGATATGGAAAGGGGTCCGAAGCTCCATCACCAGTGGGGCCAGAGAAGCATCACAGAAAGTCCTTGTCTTACAGGGGCAATTGATAAATGTTGGGCCACAATCAGTCAAGATTCTTCTCTCAGAACCATGAAGATAGATGGGAAAGAATAAAACAAACTGGGGGGGGGGGGGGGGGTCCAGGCAGAAGGCTGACTCTGTACTGTGCCAGTGTTTTAAGTGTACCAGGACACTAGAGACAATACTGAATGCTACATGGTGAATGCACACCGGAGTCACGGCTGTGGCAGCATGGTTTAGTTACATATAATTTGCATATCACATGAAGTAACTACCTCCAAGTACATTCGAGACAAAATTTCATTTCCAGAATTCAGTCTCTAGTCTCAAAATGAATCATTTTTACAGTGAAATTTACACCACCCATCTCTAACACCAATGTCAAAGTATCTTTCCTTTACATTGTACTTGTGACAGTTTTTAGAAGAGATATATTCTTTATTTCTCAGTTCCCCTGAAGATCAGAAATGCCAGCTCTCAAAAAAAAAAAAACCTGAGCTGAGCTCCAATCCTCACATCACTGCAATACACACCTGTAAATAACGTTACAAGCATCACTCGTTGACAATCCAACTCAGCAACAGTGTTGAAGCCTTCTGTTTGTAGAATAACAGTGGTGTATTGCTGAAGGAAAGAGTCTAGCAGCCAGAGCTGTGAACTTACAAACTCCTCAGTGTTATAACCTGAATCACAAACTCCTTTTATTACACCCATCACAGTTGCAACCACAAAGTTGTTGTGCCATCTCAAGATTAAGTGGGAAAGCAAAAGTTTAGTACATGATCCTCTTGCTATGTTCAACATGATTTTGAATTCTTCAAGAATGCAAACAAGTTGTTATCATGCTAAAAATACATGCACTGGAAGAGATATGGGGGGGGGGGTAAAAGAAATGTGTCTTGGTACAGGTGTGAATCAGAGGTAATGTGTTTGGTCTGCAGGTACAAAGCCGTGAGTTCTACACCCAGTGTAGACACCACCGGCAGTGTCTCTCAGAAGAAACAGATAAGACTGAAAAGTATAAATGAGAAAGGACATTGACAACACTGTACAGAAGCAAGACACAGTTGTGTGGACACTGAGAACATTCCAGATACCCACGGGGCATCTCAGACCATGGTCTGTGGAAGGCAAACACTGAGTAAAAAAAAAAAAAAAAAAAAAAAAGATGGAGTTTCAGGCTCAGGAAGATGACTTAGCAGGGGAAGTGCTTAACACACAAGCCTGCGGCGGGCCCCACACAAAGCTGGATGGTCATGGTGACCCCATGTGACCCCAGCACATGGGAGGCAGAGGCAGAGAATCACCAGCACAAGCTGGCTGGCAAGACCAGGCAAAGAGACAAGCCTCGGTTCATGGAGAGACCTACCTCAATACATATGGTAGAGAGTGATCAAAAAGATACCAACGTGCACACATGCACACAAAAAGAAGATCTTTTTATGTCTTTAATAAACTAAATAAATAATAGATATAATAATAGTCATAAAATAATGATATATAATGAATAATAAATGATGTAATAATTAATAAAATAAATAATAAGTATTAAGTAAATAAATAAGAATACTAATACTTCACAAACCAACAGGATTGCTATGGTGTTGCCCAACAGTAAACCAGCAACAGGTGAAAATGCAGCCCATTCTCCTCCCCTGTGTCCCTCATTCTCTCTTCCTCCGTGCCTGCCTTAGCCTCAGTGCTATGGTTCCATGTTCTTCCCTGGTGGTGTGCTCTTACTCAGCTTCCCCTCTGATTGTACTGCAGCGGCACACAGCAGGAGTCAGTAAGGATTGATTCAGTGGCCTATCAGTAATAGACATCGTTTATCAGTAATCTACTTTATCAGGCTTGATAGTATGTTGATAGATATACGTAAACGTCAGTGAGACGGTATTTCTTAAGTACTAACTGAACAAACAGAGGCGGGGGTCAGAAACACCAGGCATGTGTCCTGCCTTCTTAGTTTGCACAGGGACCCACAGGAAGTGAGCAGTACCTGAAGATCTGCTAACACGAGGGAAAAAAAAATACTAATGTATCATTTGACTTGCTAACTCGGGAAGACTTTGTTTTAAAATCTAACTCCATGTAAATTCTGACATACCCCGCATGGGGTAAATATTAGTCTGCACTTGGACCACGGGTGATGCTGCAAAAACAGCCCACTAAATACTACAACCCTATCAGTAACACCAAAACAATAAAATAAAATAAAATAAAATAAAATAAAATGTCGCCAAACACTACAACCCTAACAGTAACACCAATAAAATAAAATAAAACAAAACAAAACAAAATGCCACCAAACAAGCTACAAGCCTAACAAGCTAACAAGCTCAGAAGCAAGAGTTCAGAGAAAAGTAAACATTTCTTTCATGCCATTTCTACTGTCTTCCAACTCCCTCAGACTCAGATCTCTGGGTCTGTCTTAACTGGACTGAAACACCATTACGATGAGGCCACTGCACACGGAGCACAGTTGTCTGAAATTGCAGCAAAGTCAAATGTGTATCAAAAGGGGCCACGCGGGGAAGGAGAAGTCACTGCTGTGTCATTTAATAAACCCACTGAGCACCGAGGGCTCGGGCAGCCAAATTGAATTTTAAATGGCTCCTACAAGAGGTTATAATCAGGACAGCCACCGGTGGAGAGGGAGCGGATGAATGAACTGACTTTTTTTCCACCAGGGGATCAAAATAGAACACCATCTTTATGCATGAGACCAGAAAAAAAAAGCCTTCAAAAAGTTATGGTATTCACCCTTCACCTTTCTGCCTTTTGTCCAGTACTTGGACATTTCTGGACTCTATCTTTCCTAAGGTGGTCTTTTGTTAAGGAACATTATGCAAAAGGATTTTTATCCCACCTTGATTTCCATTGTGCTCTACTCCAGGCAGCAAAAACTACTCCCATCAAGTGAAAAGTCCCCCATGATCCTGACCATCACATAACTGCCAAGCAGCAGGCACTCTCCAGGGAAGGCTTAACATCCACCATTAAGTCAGTCAGACACTGCTGCTAGACACTCTCCTTTCAGCCAGCACAGCCAATGTGAGATGCGAAGGCTCTGCCTACTTGAGAGTACATGAAGAAATGTCTTCTTACGTGAAGTTTCAGAACCACAACCCTTGAAACTCTGTGTGTTCTAATCCTGAGCATTCTTATAAGTTCCATGCTCAGCCTTCCCGACTTCCCCTTGACCTCAAGAAGCTGGAACTCCCACTAGAATTTGAACAACAAAATGCCCCATGCTGAGCTGACCTCCTTGCTGTTGGAATCTGGAGATATCTTCCTCCTCATGAATGACAGCGACCTTCAAGGTGTCACTTGGACTTGAGACCAGAAAGACCATTGCTAATTATCTGGTCAGTGACAACCAGTTGCCAACATATCGCTCTCGCTCTCGCTCTCGCTCTCTCTCTCTCTCTCTCTCTCTCTCTCTCTCCCTCCCTCTCTCTCCTTCTCCCCCTCTCCCTCTTCCTCTCTCTCTTTCTCTCCCTCTCTCTCTCTCTCTCTCCCTCTCTCTCTCTCTCCCTCTCTCCCTCTCTTTCTCTCCCTCTTCATCCACATTCCTCTTTGCCTCATATATTTTGCAGAGTCCAGCTCGGAGGAATCACCAGCCAAGGGCTCCATAAATCCAGTATGAATTCTGACTGGAGGGTTTGAGAGAAGGGAAATGAAGACAGAGATGACCCTTCTCCCCAAAGCATGAAGAGAGGGTAGAAACTCAATGGCCACAATATGATTCTGTAGTGGGAATCTGGCCAGCAGAAAGCACTGCAGAGCGCCAAAGGTATATCCTTGCCTGTCCACCTGCCCCTACCTCTCTCTCAATCCTAGCAATACTGAATATTTAGAATAAAGGACTTGGATCTGAAGCTGAGTTTGAATAAGCACACCATGGGCTGATCTTCTATCATACCCACGCAGAGGGTGCAGATACTGAAAGCTTCCTAGCCCTGCTGGCACATTTGTTTGCACAATTTCTGATACCATCGTTTGGGCATCTTGACAGCAGATGCTAACATCAATATTCAACACAAGGCAAGCATCTGCTGTTCTGAAAAAAAAAAACTTTCAAAGAGCTCATATCCTATTGAGTTTGGAGCAGAGAGCAAATTATTATCACAACTCTCTCAGGCACTTTGCTGGACTCCAAAAATAAGATCTTATTTTAACATTTTGACTTTGTTCTTCCCCTTGCTAGAATATTATGTGAGAATGACATTTGCAATTTAATGTTTACAATTAGAGGTATAATATCTTTTTTTTCTCTGATTGTAAATTTGAAGATAGAATACAAATGGAAACAGTTATATCCCCCTAATCAGATAGATAGATAGATAGATAGATAGATGATAGATAGATAATAGATGATAGATGAATGATAGATGATAGATAGATAGATAGATAGATAGATAGATAGATAGATAGATAGATGATAGATAGATGAGTTAGACAGCCACATTAAAAACCTATAGTGAGAAGGCTAGGATAATGGTTCAATCAGGAAGCATCGGCCTTACAAACAAGTAGACTATTACCACCAACCTGCAATGAATTTTTGTGAAAAGTTGCTGTATAACACAACTACCAGGTTTCTGCCAGACTCATAAGCTGAGTCCAACAGAGAAAAATATTCACCTGGAGGCAGAAGAAACAGCTCAGAGGTTGAGAACACTTGCTGGTCTTACAAAGGACCTGAGTTTGGTTTCTGGCACCCGCATGACAGCTCACAACTATCTGTAACTCCAGCTCCAGAGGATCTGATGTCTTTCCCAGCCTCTGAAGTCACACATGGCACACAGACAAAATATCCACACATAAATAAATAAATAAATAAATCTTCAAACTGATCACCTGTGTTAAAAAGATTCAATACTGATCATGCTCAGAAACTCTAAATTCAAAATAGGACATAAAATAGCTTATAAAAGGATTTATTTCTGTTTATGTGTATTTGTGTGTATGAGCACATGCTTGAGGATCCTGGAGGGAGAACTGGATCTCTAGGAGGCAGAGTTACAGGTGGCTGAGAATCCAATGTGCTGAGAACTAAACCTGGGTCTTCTGCAAGAGCATGAACTAGAGCCATCTCTCCAGCTCCACAAGGCAGCATTTAATTAACACTTTCATAGGATAGTGATAGTATTTGTAGTTTACCTGATTTTTAAAAGTGGGGATATCTTTGGTCTCACTCTAAAATACGGTGTTCTCATCTATAAAAAGAGTGAGTTACTTGCTTAGCTGAGGCGACATGAAAATTGTACCACAGATTTCTTCACAAGATTGAATCCAAGTTAAATACTATATATCCAGTCCATTCTCCCTCCAAAGACTGTGTGTATGCCTCAACCCGCCAAAGCATCTATAGAGATCTGTTGTAATGGAATCTGATCATTTTCATAACTAACCACTTTGAACTCTTCTTGCTCCTGCTAATTAGATTATTCCTGCTCACACATCTCAGTAATAACAGTAATTAATGTTCCTCAGGCCTTCTTGAGGATTATACTTAGAGAGCAGCAAGGTCAATTCTAAAGGCATCAAGGATGAAAACTGTTGGTCTGGTATAATTATTTTTCTGATTTTTAACTCATACCTACAGAGCCACCTTGACTAAGTTGAAAGGTTCAAGTCCTGATGGTGGACAATGGTTCCTTGGTGTAGTGTGCAAACTTTGTGGCTCTTGTGAGGCCATATGGACACAATGTAAAGATCTCAGTTGTCTTTCTTGAGCTCTTTCTAACAAATGGCTATTAATTCACACCCCTCAGTCAGTTCACGGTGTGACAACAAACCAGTTTGCAGCTGATATACTAGTGAGGCTAACTAATCCACTCGTGACTCCAGCCTCTGTAATCTCTAGCTATGAACGGATTAGCTGGTGGCAACACAATAGGTATGTGAAAAAAATCACATGACTCTCCACTTTGAAAAAAAAAATACAGAGGAACCAAAGCAAGTCAGAAATCTCAGCAATTGAAGGGAAGACTGTTGTGCTGCTAACATGGCCAGCCCTGGGACATGATGGACAACGCCATAGACTGTCATTTTTAAGAATTACTGTCATTATTATTGTTTATTTCAGAGATACAACATTGGGGGAAAAAAAAGAAAGAAAAACAATAACTCAAACTGGGGGTGGGGTGGGGGTGGGGCTGAGTACAATTCTCCCAAAAAAGAAACCAGGAGCCTAAGATTCATAAACCGAAAGATTATGAGGTTGCATCACAAGATCTCAAGGCAAAGGACTCGAGCATAGCTCTCGAAATATAATCTTTCCCAAAGCAGAGCATAGAAAATAACAGTTTTTCTCTTTTGCTTTATAATTGCACGCATTAGGGTAACTATCGCCTAAGGCAAATTAGGATAATATAAAGAAGGCAACCTCCAAATTAACATGTCTGTTTCCACAGCCCCAATTCTAATGTTCTTCATCTCAAACCTTCTTTCCAAAAAACAAGTCTGATGGCTCTAAGATTGACACCTATATAGTCTACTCTGCGACCTATGCAATATGATGTACACATAGTAATGAATGAGGGTTTCGATGAGTAGCATTGGCTTGTTCAAGGGGTCTGTGCACCAGCTAGGCCTGTCGCTCCTAGAAAAACTTGTTAACCTGCTCCACCTTGGCTTAACCTAGCCCTACTGAACACTCTCTGGGGAAGAGCTCTGGACTGTTCATGAGGAACAAGCTCACTGGTGATATCTCTAGGCACCTTGTAGAAATAAACGAATGCTACATTGAATCCCTGCATGAGAGGCTTAGAAGCTCCACAGCAAAGTATCCAAACAATGGGAAAAGTCTTAGATCAAAGCTCAGAAAAGCTCTTCAAGTGAAAACTAGGACTGACATCAATGGCTACACAAAACCTGCCTTTCACAAACATTACAAGGTATGGCACTACACACTTTGGTATTACAGGTTTTATGAATGAGTAGCTAATGTGTCGTCATTCCTGCATATAAGAAGCCTAGAACTTGGAGCAGGCAGGCTCTGGCATGCAATGTTAGTGTCATTCCACACAGTGGGTCTTCCTGCTCCCACCATGTCACACTCTATGTCTCTGGCTCAATCTTATTCCTTGTGTGTCATCAGTATACACAAGAGGTGTGATGAAAGGTGGAACTGGGTGAGCAGAAAGTCCTACCACTGAGCAAGAGGGGACCATCTTCTTTCATACCTCTATTGAAGATCAGGAAACTCTCCACCAGTCAAATGTTGCCCCTCAGGTACCCTCCCGACTTAACCATTACAAGGTGTCCCTGGTGCTATGGAGTTGACCAGCGGCTGCCTGGGCCATCCCAGTGAACAATTCCTTACTGGAGACCCAGACCCACTATGTGCCAACTACAGAAGCTAAACTATAGTCATGTTTTTAGTTTTCCTCCTATAAAGTCTTATTTCTGGTATAGAAGAATGATAAATGAGGAGAAGTTTTATATAACATAGATATCATAAACATATTAAAAATGCATATTATACATTTAAATTCAATTCCAGAAAAAGGTAACAAGAACAAGGCAACTCAGATATACCCAACAAAAACCAGACTGTAAAGGTGGGAACCCTCCTTAGCTGGATTATGGGAGCTTAGATGTGGTCATGGCACAACTCACTTTAATTTCTCGAAGTCAACCATTTACCATTTAGGAAGTCATCTTAAAATAAGAAATGTTGTTCACAAAGCAGCAGTTTTAACTGTGTCCCCAGAAGCAACAGCAGCGTTATCACCTAGAAAGTTGTCAAGAAAGCAAATATCAAGTCCTCTGTGTGTGTGTGTGTGTGTGTGTGAGAGAGAGAGAGAGAGAGAGAGAGAGAGAGAGAGAGATAGAGATAGAGACAGAGAGACAGAGATTGCTATCCAGTTAAGGACCTGAAGCTAGGGGGTGTAGTTTTAGTGGTAGAGCATATACCATATGTGTGTCCTAGGAGGCATGATTGACTGAATCTCTCTCTCTCTCCCTCTCTCTCTCTCTCTCTCTCTCTCTCTCTCTCTCCCTCTCCCTCTCCCTCTCCCTCTCTCTCTCTCTCTCTCTCTCTCTCTCTCTCTTTGTGTGTGTGTGTGTGTGTCTTTAATGGCTACACAATTTTATACTGGGTAAAGAGAGACAGAAGTCAGACATCTTTTTTTTTTCAAAACACCCTAAGCACACCCCATACATGCTAATATTTTTATTATACATAATATTTTCTAAAGCCTTTCTACAGACCTTTTAAAAACTGAAGAATAAGTAAAACTTAATGTTTACTGTTTTTAAGTTATGACATCAGCATGTCTTCTAATAAAGACAGCAGCAATAAAGTTCACCTACAAGTTATCTCAGGGAATATGGCATTTATTCATCTCTTGAAATATTCCTAAGATTGGAGGTCTTTATACAGAAGTCCCCATTTTATGTTGGCCTACTGGCTGGAAGGAGACATTTTAACTTCCGATCATCCATCACAACAATACTCAAACCCAAGGATGACACGCTGTCCTTTACCTTGTTCCAAAATACTGCAGGGGTTACACTGCCCGATGTCACACCATATGGGCAGACTCCAGACCCAGCAGGCCACAGTAAGCAGGATGCCTCTGTATCTCACCATTCCGCTGCTTCCTGTTGTTTTTGGAACAACCCTCACTTTAGCTAAACATATCCCTGCTTGAAGATTCATTTTTAGTAAGAGAGTCTGTCTCTCTCCCGGCAGAGTCTCCTAAATGCTCTTCCATTCTGACGCTAATCTCAAGACTTTCAGAACTCCTTGATTTGCCATCTCCTGGTCTTTAAAAACACTCACTCACTTTATGAAGAATCAAATAAACCCACTAACCACATAAGTTTTGAGAATTTAAAAATAAGAAACAATTATGTAGTGAACAACCAGAGGGGGGGGGGGAACCTTCTGAAGGCATTTTGTCCTGTCATCTTTTCTCCTATTGGCTGTTGATGGTTAGTGACCGATTTTCAAACTCTCTCCATACTTCATGTCACTTTTTAACTCTAAATACACAATTTTCTGTGGTAACAGGTACATCTATTTAAGAGGTAGGTGTTTTTTTAATAACTCTCTTAGGTTTTTACTACAAGATTTTTGCCTGACCTAAGAAACATGTATAGGAAATAAGGCAATGCCAACTATTGGAGGCTGTTGAGATGGGTAAGAACGCCCACTGCGTGAGTATAAAGACCTGGGTTCAAGTCCTGACACATGCAAAAAGTCGGGCTTTCTTGTACCAACCCAGCAGCATTGTTAGGCTTTCAGGCTGCTGGTCGAATTCCAGATCCTGTGAGAGACTCTGTCTCAAGGGAATAAGGTGGAGAATGAAGGAGCAGGATACTGGATTCCATCTCTGGCCCTTGCAGGCACCTACATATGTACACAAGCTACACAGAAACACAAGCTCACACCAGAAGAAAACAGAAGACAGAAAGGAGGGATGGAGGGACAGAGGGTGGGGAGTGGAGGGACGTAGGGAGGGAAGGAGGAGGGAAGAGCAAAGTATGATTATCTAATATATATGCATTTGTGTGTCTCAAGTGTATTCTATAGAATGAAGAGTTAGCTCCATATAATTCAAAAATAAATCTATACACGAGATCATAAAACATATATACAAAGCAAAGCATGGTTATTTTATATATGTGTATATAAAATTTTATATATATATATATATATATATATATATAATGTCTATCCCCTTGGGTATTCTATAGAATGAAGAGTTAGCTCCACATAATTCAAAAAAATCCATACCCAGCTAAGAGAGAGAAGAAGAAGTCTCCTGGGCCTCAGATTCACTTCTTGTGGCCTTCCTTCATTACACGTTTAAAGGTAATCAATAAAAGCTGATTTCTCTTTGTAAGCATTTTCCTATTCTGCCAGAAATAATAGCAGTCTCTGCTCTAAAATGAAAAAAAAATGGAAAGTAATATTTACCATAAGAGGAGAGACTGGAACTGCCTAAGCGTTTTTCCTGTGCCAAGTAAAACACCAGCAAGCTCCGTTTATTCCTAAAGAAAAAGATTCCTCTCACTCGCCCTAGCGTTAGCCCTGCTCTGAAAATCTGCGACAACAGGTTTTCAAACACTGTGTTTACAGTTACACTCTTCAATGACAACCTCCTTGTTTCCTAAGAGTTTTACTACATTTCTGTAGAAACATGTCTATTAAAGTCAATAAAGGAATAGGAAAACAGGCAGGAGCGACTGACAGCCCCCATAGCACCCCCAGCCCCGGCACAGTGTAAGATGGGAAACCCCAGTGAAGCTAATTCCAGATAAGAACACAAAGGCGTGCACATAAATCTAAGTCTTGCCGGGAAGCACAAAGTGGCTTTGCTCTACCCATTCTCAGCACGCTGACTTACAAAGCTGTACGATAAATAATCTGAAATAAGGGGTTCTCTAATCTGTATTGGATGCCTCAAACATGGCCATTTTAAGGGCCTTTTCTTCTGGAGTCTTCAGAAAAGACTGTAAGAAAACTATCGAGTGGAAGAATAATACACTTTTCCTTTGTTATGAAGTTCCACACACACTTTCTCAGGTTTTCCCGGCTTCCTGTTTCCCTTCCGTCTGTCCCATCTATGCAGGCTGTCATATTTCACCAGGCCATATTGCAAATCAGACAAGTTCAGCCAGTCAGGTTGAGGGATGGAGGTGAAAAGGCCCAGTGGAAAACATATAAAGTGCAATTAGAACCATATGACCAGAGATATTGAAGCAATACTGGCTGGAAGCGCGCCAAGTGAAAGTCAGACCTCGTCTGGTGTTACTGAGACTATCCAGCGCGTTTGGGACAGCACACACCATTCTTTAAACACTGTATTCTTTTCTTTCCCCTCACAGAAAAAGTTACCAAAGAAGTTAAGATCTCATACTGTAATCAGCCTAGAACTGTATTTGTAACATAGTGAAAAAATATACTTGCCAAGATGAAATTGGGCATCTGAAACTTACTTCGAAAAGTATTATAAAATTAAACAAAGGTCAGTGTTATATCCACTGAGAGTCTTACGGGGGTTTCATCATGATCACAGTATTGAATCGGACACCTTTTGCATTTTTCTATGAAGTCTTTGCCTCTAAAGACCTCAAGTGTTTAGCAAGGCAAAAACAATCCATGGGTCTACTGTTGGACAAAAAGATGCTATGAAATACCAACTATCTCCCTAGCACATATGTTACACACAGCCCATACATGTTTGTGTCTCATAGGTTGTACCCAGCAGGCCACGGATGCATATATTTAAGGATGAACAGGCATGAAGAACCCTGACACTGTAAAAAGAATTCTGGCAAAAATCTTGGACTTTGCTGGATCTCTTACCATGGCCACTTCAGATCTATTTTTTCTTGTACTCCAAATGCCAATTACAACCAAGCATCAGAAGACAAATGAAACATAATTTTCTATACTGCTTTGAGATTCTATGGAAACAATTCAAGTTTGGCAAAGTCACTTACCCCCCAGGAACTGGATTCCCCCAGCCACTCTTCCTACAGTCCTGGAGATGAGTTCCGACACGCAGCAACCCATCAGGGCAGTGAGAGCCACCAGGAGCAACAGGCCGCAGCCAAGGCCTGTCACTATGGTACAGATCCTCCACTCGGTGCTGGGGATGCCCTGGAAGGAGGCATAGCGCCCACACTCCTCCACCATCACCATCATCTGCCGACTCTCATCGTGAACAGGATAGGAGCACCTCCGGAAAGTGCCAAAGGATACAGGCTTGCCTAGCTGAGACCCCCAGAGCCAGTATGGCATGAAGAACCCCACACAGGAGGTGGCAGCGGAAAGGAAGGAAAGCAAAGCCCAGATCACCCCAGTACAAGTCAGGCTGGACGCCATCTTCCAACAGGCAGTGCAATGAGGGTCCGCTGTGATTGCACTAAAGGTGTGAAGGAAGGCGTGTAGTCACAAGAAACTCCCAGGTAGTCCACCGCTCTTCAAGGCGTATGTAGCTACTTGCCGTAACAGAGTTTCAGTATTACCGCGATCAGCTTCTCATACTTTGGAGTGAAGATGGCTGGTGGCCCCTGGTAAAATGGAATAGGAAACAAGGAAAGCTAAGTATGTCTAGCATATTTACACGTCTCAAGAAGCTCCACGGTTTTCATTTAGGAAACTTCAAACTTCCTTCAACGCTTCAAAAGTGGGAAGAACTAATTCTCTCCATACGCATCTCTATACAAGTTTTGCCAAACTAGCTCAAAGCTTTTCCACGTCTTTATCTCCTGTAAAAATGCTCCCAAATTAACTCTGACAGCTATTTACTTAAAGAAACGAATGGCTTCTATTTGCCAAGCCAGTGAATTCATTTCACATACTCACATTAAAAGCAATGTAGCATTTTTTACTAGCAGGAGACATAATTCCGGATATTAAAATAAAATGGACCATACAGTAGTTTGTTTATTTGGCTTGCAAGTTCACACTTAGTTTCTAGCCACTCCTCGGCATCACTTGATGAGTGTGCCAACCAAGCAACATGATAGTGGGAACTTCATACAATTACAGAAGTACTGTAAATTTAACTAACAGTATTCACCACTCAGGTGTATACATTGGATATATAGTTACACACCCCCAGTTACTGTAAATTTAACTAACAGTATTCACCACTCGGGTGTATATATCGGGTGATATATAGTTACACACCCCCAGTACTCGATAACACTAAAAACGCCTTCTGTCTTAATTTTCCGGGGCAAATGTGTTCACGCCTCCTATTTTGACTCCTTGGCTTCAGTGCTTTCACCTGCTGGCCATTTCAGACCAAGCACTCACTCTTTTCCAATACCTAATGTCAAGTCAGCTATTCAAAAGGGTTCGATGAGGTGGGCTGGCTTGCACACCTGGCTACACTCTCCACAAAGAACACAGAAGAACACCCCCACCCCGTCGGGTTCCATCTGCAAACTGCTTCCAAACTCCAGTCTCCTACACTTTGCTCGCCCTCTGTTCTGGATTCTACCCAAAGGGGAGCTCCCTCTGGCTACGGTTTTTAAAATCGTGTCAGCTGTGAGCAGAGGCTGAAGTTGAGTTGGTCTGGGGGTTACCATTAAAGGTGGGGAGTGGGAAGAAAGGGACCTCTTTCTCAGCTGGAGTGAGTTACCCTAGTCCAGATGAACTTAAACCCACCATCCTCCCCCAAAACTGCTAGACGCACGCACCGCACCCTGGAGCACACAGGAACACACACAATGATCTCTGGATGCAAAGCGGCACGGGGAAGTTCTTGCAGCCGGCTCTGAGAAAGGGACGGATAAGGATGGAAAGGAAGGCAGCACCCCCCGGAGGCCGACAGGACCTCAGCTGAACTATGCCACTCGGAAAGACAGGAGGGACCCGGGCACGGGGCCCCGGGGCGCGCTACTTACCCGGTCGGGCGGCGGCCGCGGTCCCTCGCGAGTCCCGGGCGCAGCACAACTTGCTGTCTTTCCCTGGCGGGGACAGCGCGGCACCAAAGAAGACTGTCTTTCTTGCCTTTGCCACTATCCCGACGGAGATCGAGGCGAGTCTGGAGAGCTGGGGTGGAGGGTCAGGGGGACCCACCCGGAGAGCCCGCCGGCTGCGGCCGTGCGGCCCGGGAACACGGTGGATGCCGGCTCCAGCTTTGGCAGGCGAGGCACGCGCCGCCTCTTCCCCGCCCTCCCTTTGCCGCTGTCCCCTCCCCTCGGCCCCGCCGCGCAGTCCTGGACGCGCGAGAGTGGGGGCGGCAGACAGACTGAGAATCCAGGGAGAAAGTTGCTCGCCTTCCCCGCAGCTCCCCGGGGGCGCCGAGGCCACACCCGACCCCTGTTTGCTTTTCTGGGTCAAACCCTGGGGTCTGGGGCTGCAGTGTTCGCGCGGCCTTTATGAGGACCAGGATGGGAAGTAGCCTCAGAGATGGGGAGAGCGATGTCTATGAGCTTTAAGGGGCTCTTGAGAAGTGGTCACTTTGGAGGGCAGAGAGCATGACGGGTGTGGACATAGGAAAGAGAAGGCTGGGCACGCCATGCGAGGCTGCTGGATTCCGTGGGGGCAAAGCCAGAAAGAAAGAAGGCAGGCTACTCCCCTGCCAGCCTCTCCCAACAGCTGCAAACCTTTGGGAACTTCTTTCAAGACATTTCTCTTCCTCTTTTTCCTCTTCCTCTTTCCTGGGTTTCCCCCCACTCCCTTACCTCCCCTCTCACCCTCTCTCCTCTTTCTGCTACCCTCCTTTCTCCTCCCGTCCCCTTCCCTGCCTCTTACCCACTCCACTCCCCAACCCATGATCAGCTTTAACATCTATCTACACAACCTTTGAATTTCCTTTCTGAAATCTGCTCCTTTTGATTTCTTCTCAGGCCCTGCCCAGTTCTGACTTGCCATCAGCCTTTTTAACCCTTCGGAAGCCAGAGCCGTATTCTGTGGGTGACTGACTGACCTCTGGAGTCTCCACAGAGGACAGTTATTTTAGGAAGCTGCCATCTGGGACCAGCAACTTTTGAAGTACATACTTGCCTAGATGCAGTTTTTGTGATGTGCCTTTTTCAAAGCAGCTGGAAGTAATAACTGGGTAGGAATATATTTCATAATAAAATTTCGAGTGCACCATTGAATTGGGCGGCATCAGCTGGAGACAGGTTGTTTCAGGATTGTTTGAAAGGTTTTAAGTGATTGATTCCAAGCCTTTCCTTTGTAGGAATAGGATACAGGTAATGAGCCTCCCAGGAAAGCGATGTAATACACATTAAGTTTATCACAATAGTCTTGAGAAGAGGAAAGAATAGTTCCTGGGAGACATTTGGCAGAGTCTGGAGATATTTGGGGTAAGCATGACCCATAGACTGGGAAGGCCCTACTGGCAGCCAGTCCATAAAGCCAGGAGTCTGCTCTGTAACTACACAGGGCACACCCAGAATCATCTAGCTTGAAGTGTGAGTAGGGCCAAGGCTGGGAAGTCATGTTTCAAAATGTCACATGGTTTTTAGCTCACCCATGAACCTCAGGTTTAGAGATCTGGATTTGAAGTTTTCCTTTGTTAACGTACGTTTTTTAACTCTGCTTGTGCAAATCACCAGTTATTGAGCATGGTGGCCATATAATAACAGGTCTGACTTGTAGCTAAATACCACCGCCTGGCTATCACATATCTCATATCTATGTAATGTGGAGGTAGCAGATACCAGCCTAGACAAAATTATACAGTGGCAGCCAGACTCACCCACACACAAACACTCACTCACACACTACCCACCGGGTATCCAGTCTAGGACACTTTCTCAAGCTTAGAGGAGCTTGAGAAAGTGACATGGATTGCCAAGGAGGCGTCCGTTGCAAATTCTTTCATTACTGCGTGTCAGTACACTGGGTGTATGAATAGATGACTTCATCTAATTCTCAAAAAAAGGGAGAGAAAAGCCACGAAGGCAGTTATCATTTCACAGAGAAACAGCTGATTAACCTGTAAGCATATGATTAAAACACAGACTTCTAAAAAAAAGAAATCTCATTATTTGCATTCTATTAAGTAATGTAAACATTACCGGAGAGGTTTGGCTAATATGAAAAAGGAAGAAATGAAGAAGTCAAAAGCTTAGAATCCTATCAGAATGAAATATTCATCATGTGTGGAGTCCTTGTGGGCTGCACTTCCTGGGACTCGACATTCCAACTCAGACGAGTCTGTCCCCTCATTTGTAAAACAGAGCTTGAAACCAATTCCATTTAATGTTTCTGAACTGTCAGTGTGATGGCAATATGGGCACTCCTACCTCGGAGAAGGGAGGTAGGGGTCATCTAATCTGTGCAAGTGGGTGACTGCACAGATGAGGTGACAGGTCTGGATCCTTCCAGTGTCTCACTCAAGGCAGCTATAGAATCACAACTCATTTCTTTTTCATCCCACCATATAATTATCTTCTCAAGCTATAAAATCTTCTGAATTACCCTCCAGATTCTGGCATGTATACTTTACCAGCACATGCATTATGCTATCTTTGAAAACCTTTGCATTCGATTTACATCTTCAAAGGATCCCTAAGTTTCTTCACAGCCGGAAGTTCCCACACAGCAGATGCTGATGTACCTCCTGCTCCAGGCTCGGGAGCAGAATGTTTGCCTTAAGCAGGGCTATTGAGTAGTCAGATGGTATCATGGAGGTATGGGAGACTGTGGGCATTCATGACAACACTTTCAGTTGCTTATCCAATGTTACTTCCAATCCCGCCCCCTTTGTTCAACAGATGCTCCTCTGACTTCCCTTAAACTCCGTGGTGGTTACTCAATGTCCCTGTAGCCAATGAATCTACTAAGGAGAACTTGGGGGAAAATACTCCGTGCTCAAGCAGGGAAGCCTGAGAGATTGTTTCCCCCATCTTCCTGGCTGTCTTTGCTCCTGTTCTTAAAGCATTAAATGTTTGGCATTACAACAACCATCTTGTATTTATGAGAATAGGAAGGCTATAGGGACATGACCCAACATTCTCACAATGTCAGCTCCTTATTTCCTTTTGAATTTTCTTTCTGATGGAATGATGGGCATGTGCCACCATGCCTAGACCCTTGTGAATAGTCCTGAGTAAACAATAAAGTGTTCATATGGTTTAAATCACCGTAAGTTGCGTGTTTCTTCTAATAACTGTATCTCTCATTAAGCACTATGGATACTGCATATGCTCAATGACAGTAATATACACAAGTCAACTTGGTACTATGGTGCTTGGCAAGGTGGGTACAGCAGAGCCTCACTAACTGAAAGTGGACAGAAGAATTAATGAACAGATTAACATCATGTGATTGCTATACTTGCTGTGGTGCAAGTGGAATTTCCTTTAAACAAATAAGGTATGCTACATAAGTCACTGATGTAGTGGTGAAACACGGGGAACAGAACCAAGCACTTCTGACCCCCGGGGAGAGGAACAAGAGATTTCTTTAGTTCCTATCTGCTGGAATCACCGTTGTCTAGCTGGTCCACCTTCACATCCTGTTCTCTCTTCCCCATCTTTTTCTCTTAAGAAAGCAGCAAAAGCTAAAAATCTTCTTTTCTAGCCTACACATAGGGTCAAGTGGAGATGTCACAGTTCTGAGAAATGATGATGGGGCCTTTGCATGCAGTCTCTTCTGGGCCAGAATCAGATATGATGGCCATCTAACCACAAAGTGCCCATGTTCCAGTTGTGGGATGATAGGTATGATGATAAAATTCAACACTGCAGGAATGATGATACCAGATATAGAAAGAATCAGGATTCTTTTTTTCTTTTTAGGTTTATTTATTTATTATATCTAAGTACAGTGTAGCTGTCTTCAGACATACCAGAAGAGGCTGTCAGATTTCATTACGGATGGTTGTGAGCCACCATGTGGTTGCTGGGATTTGAACTCAGGACCTTTGAAAGAGCAGTCAGTGCTCTTAACTGCTGAGCCATCTCTCCAGCCCCAAGAATCAGGATTCTTGATGCCTTCAGTTGATTACTGGATTACATCTGGGGCATGGGGGATAGTCATTGTATTTGAAACACAAGCTTTTCTCAAAGCACAGCAATAGAAACAGGAATAGTCTTAAACACAGTTTATAGAAGTCAGACCTACGAATAATGCAGAGAGGGAAGTTCTTATTGTTGTAAGTTTATCTGATATAAAGGTTTCCCTTGAAGCGCAGGCAGGAAGGCTGTAGGTACCTAAGAAAACTGTAGACAGGACAGGTGCTGATGGGACCAGGGAGGAGAAGTTTACCTGGCTACTCATTCCTGGAATGCCCGTCAGCTCTTCACCAATGAGAAAACATTCCTGAAGGGCACTGCTCCACCCGCACAACTGCAGTTAGTACAGAAGCAGTGAACTGCTCTCTTTCCCTCCTTGTGAACCAACCCCTCTGCTTCCTACATCCCATCTTGAGACTGATTTGAAAGGCTACTGTGAAAGTATCTTACTCCATTTTGTCAACCTTAGCCACAGGGAACAAGGTTCCTGGCCCCTATTTGAAGTCGTGTGACCAATGCTAACATGCCATTCGTACTCTTAGCACAGCTATACCAAATGGGGTTGGCCCATCCCACTTCCTGTGAATGTCCTTTAGTGCTTTTGTAGACTTGCGTCACCTTACCCGGCAGTCTACTTATGTACAATTTCTAAGCATAGCAAGCTGTATGACTATTCCCCAGAACACGCGTGGAAATAATGTGTATACTGCCTCTGATCCACTCCCAGCGGTGCTGTCTGCAAATTACCTTGAAAATGTAAAATGTCATGTAATTTCTATATATTATCCCCTTACACATTAAAGTAGCAGACAAATCTTAAATCAATAATTTATTCATAAGTTGGAAAATGTGAGGTATTAAATCACATTTAATATACTAAGGGTTTCACACTGAGCTGTCAAAATGGGAAATGACCACAATACATATTTTAGCTAGATGGCCAGTATGCATTGTGCATAGTTAGGTTTCTAATGAATCATGGTTTCTGTGCTACTATAAAATTATTATTCTTTTCTTTCACCATCATCTCAGGAGTGGTCTGTGGTTTCTATTTTTCTTTTCACAGTATGTAAAGAGATGTATTTTATGAGGACAGTTGACAGTAGATAAGAATTGTTGTCATATTTTGTAGGGTTTTAAGGCAGTGTATTGTTAGACATCCTAGACAGGGCTTTCAACTCACAGCAATTCTCCTGCCTCAGCCTACCAGGTGCTGCGGTGTCAGGCATATGCCATCATTCCCTGAAAGAGTTAATTTGTATGCACAATAATAGAGACTAGCAGTCGGTTGTAACCTCTGAGAATTTTGAAATCTTAATTCTCCCCATCACACAGTAAAGGATATTTGTGGACCGATATGTTAATAGACTGAACTAACAAAAGAAAGTTACAGTTGAAACTTGATATCATAATTCCCCAGAGGAAGTGGTTTCCTATTTTAGCTGTAGTGAAATGGAAGACTTCTCCCCAGCTCTCTGGTTTCCTACAAACCCTGGCCTCTGCACGCATGCCTGCCAACTAGACAAACTGAAGGGTCAGGAGAAGCCGGGTACCTAGTGACTCTCCCACACCAGCAGGAGACTCTGAACCCAGGAATCCTGCTCTGATCACACTGCAGAGACGGAGAAGAATGGCCATGCGTGCAGTGCCCAGGGTTCAGGGCAAAGACGTGTTTGCCCCTCACCAGGTGACAGGCTTCAATTAGCCACCAGCAGTGAAATGGACAGCACTCTGGGCTCTACCTGTCACTTTGTCCCCTTCAATTTGTTCGGATTTCAGATGAAGAAAATTATTATTATTTGCTGCCCTCCTTCAGAGACCAAGTGGGATTGATCATGTTCATTTAGCCTTTATTTGTTTGTTTGTTTATTTATTTATTTATTTTGCTGAGAGTTTGCTGGGAGCTCCAGAGTGGGGCCCGTAAGACACAGAGAAAACAAGGAAACTAATGTTCCAAGTTGGCATTGAGCTGAACTGCCAAAGATTGTCTCCTAAATGCTCTACTCAGTTGACTTGCCAACTAGAGTGAACGGGTGAATGAGATGGAATGGCGGTTGGCTAGTTATATCTCCAAAGATCAATATCTCTGCATGGTGAAAGCTAGAGAGTGCAGGCAACGTGACAAGTGCAGAAGATAAGGGATAAAAACAGAGTTAGAAGCAGGATACAGCGTCGAATGTAGCCAGACACCGGAACGGCACGAGGAAGCACTCACACACGCACACATGCATGCATGCATACACACTTGAGCACACAAAGAGAAAGAGAAAGGTGGGGGGGGGGCAGAAAATGAGGGGAAGGGGAAGCAGGAGGGAGCTGAGAGGGACCCATAATTTCTTTTTCTACTTGAACTTACTTTGGACTCAAAGCGCCCGAAGGCCTAACTACAAGAAAAGTTCTCTGAACCTCAGGAGGCTGACCTTGGCCTCCTACTTCTACCTTTATTGATGGAGGTGCCCACATTGCTATTTGTTTCCTGGAGAAAGCTCTCACTGGGCTGTGGGTCTGATTTGTCTCACTCTCCAGGAAGTACTCACCTTGACTCCAGACTGGGAAGAGAGTTCCTGCTCACGGGTCCACAGGAGCCGATCACTTTAAAGGAGACGTCCATCCTTTATAGCTTCGTTACAACCCCCTGAAAGGGAAGCATGTGCCTGGGGTCTGTGGCCCCTTCCCGCAGAATGCCCCATACTGTCACCTAATTAGGGAGCTCCGTCTGCTGCTGCCTTTGTGAGTAGCCAGGTTGGCTCATCTCCCCAGATGAACCCTTTGTCTTGTGCCTCTTGCCCAGGCTGCCCTTGGAAGCCGAGTCTTGGTTCTAGTCTGTGGGCATTTTCAGCTTTCCCCATTTTTATCCATGTTGTTCGCTCTCATCCTTGGAGGAGAAGGGCATAGACAACTGGACCATAAACACCTCTTCCCCTGCCACATCTCAAATAAAGAGACACCTCTCCTGATGAGAGATAGGTGGAATATGCCTTTCTCAAACATTAACTGACTGCACACCAGGGTTCTTTTAAAAATCATATCAAATAGAGACCGGAGGGTTGGCCCAGTGGTTACGAGCAGTGGCTACTCTTCCAGAGAGTATGAGTTCTGTTTCAGCACCCGCATGATGGCTCAGCCACCTGTAACTCCAGTCCCAGGGGATCTCATGCCTGTGATGTACAGAAGTATATGCAAGTAAAACACCCTATACATTCATGAGTCAATTAATTATAATACAAAGTAAACTTGTTTAAATACATCACTAGACTCTAGTCTTTGCTACGTAAAAAAACCAATGGCTTAGTAGGTAAAGTACTCACTGAGCAAGCATGAGGACCTGAGTTCAGATCCCTAGTGCCCACTGAAAAGGCACAAGGAGCCAGGACCTGGTGCTGTATGCAGACGGGGAGCTTGCTGGAGCTTGCTGGAGCTTGCTGGAGCTTGCTGGAGCTTGCTGGCTATAATTCAGCCCCAGATAATGAGTTCCAGGTTAAGTAAGAGACCCTGTATGAAAAAGTTAGAGATGTAGAGAAAGACACTTAGCATTTACCTCTGGCATGCATGCACATGTGCACGTGTGTGTGTGTGCACGCATGTGTGTGTGCACACACACACACCACAAACACATAGAATAAGGCACATGACTATATTCCAAAGGATATATCTTTAAAGTCAGTAGCTTTTCATCTACTTAGCATTGTATCTTATATCATCTTAGATATCTCAAGCTAAAAATATTAAAAATAGGAAGCCCACATGACACAAAGACAGAACATCAATATATCTTTTCCTAAAGAGTCATAACTAACTTCTGGCCATACTATGAGGAGTCAACATGCAGGGTCTGGACCTTAAACAAATCGATAGTGACTCAGAAGCTAGTTGTAATTATTTATTATTTATTATTTATTTATATTCTGGTCAGAGCCTTTACCTAATCAAACCAACATGTCCCATCACTTGCCTGAGGAGAGATGGTCAAGCCCTTCCTGTGTTTCCGTTAGGGGTGAGGGCTTGAATAAATGCAGGCACTGGGATTGTAGGGCATTTTCTGCAATGTCCTGTGCTTGTTTCTTGATACTAGAAGCCCCCTAGTGTCCAAAGTGCAGCAAAGGGGGCACATCTTCCATCGTGTTTCCTGTAGGGAGGAAGGAAGGTAGTGGACTGCAGCTACACTGACTTTTCTGGTAATAATGACTAGCTTCCCAGCGCCTCTCTGTTCAGAACACTTTAACCTGTGAGCATTGTGTGGCTTAGTACAGAAGTGTTGAAAATACCAAGAAACCACAGGTTCTCAAATGCCTTCTCTGCTATTATGCATTCATTCTTTGGTCGATGGGGTTTCTCTGTGTAGCCCTGGCTGTCCCAGATCTCTCTGTGTAGACCAGGATGGTCTTGAACCCGGAGATCCACCTGCCTCTGCCTCTAGAATGCTGGGATTCAGTGTGTGAGCCACCACACCAGACTTACAAATGAACTCTTATTTTGGTCCTCATTTTTTGTTTTTGGTTGGGTTTGGTTTTCAACCTCACTGGGCTTTTCTTTCAGAGTCATGATTCTTAACCAGAAATTACACGTATTATGCTTACTGATAAATTGCTACATTCTTTCATGCCAGTTGCTGTGTTGAGACCATCATGGGTCTTATTTGAGCATGCGTGCAGCTGAGGGAGGGGACCGAATCACCTAGATTAGAGCAAGTTTGAATCTGGTGAACTGGAAGAGACACAAACATCTGCTGCTTGTGTGATGCCCTCTCATTTGCATTTTTAAGTGTAAAGAAAAAAAAAAGGAGGCACAAAAAAAGATACTTGTGAGATTTTAGCATAGTTAGGAGGCAGGAACACCCAGTTCTGGGCTTGATTTAGCTGCCAAATCGCTATCTGACCTTGGACAAGTAACACTGTAAAGTGGGGCATCCGATTATCCTGTTTCCCACACCAGGCACAGTGGGACAGCAATCCGAGATCCACTGGACTGCAGAAACAAAATCCAAGGACCCCAGAGATGGCTTAACAACACAAATGTCTTCCTCATAGTTGTGGTGGGTGTGGAGTTCTTCAGAAGACTCCGTATCCGCTGAAGCTAGCTTCCGGGCTCACTGACAGCTGTCCTCTTATCTTTCTCCAGTTCACCTTATCTGGCAGAGGGGAGGAGGTCCCTTGCTGTT
The DNA here is from genome assembly GCF_000001635.26 of Mus musculus. Classification (NCBI taxonomy): domain Eukaryota; kingdom Metazoa; phylum Chordata; class Mammalia; order Rodentia; family Muridae; genus Mus; species Mus musculus. The sequence continues at coordinate 53,032,545 of NC_000069.6, read as the reverse complement.
GCAGCTGCTGCTGCTTCATCTTGATCATCATGATCTTCTTCTCCTTCCTTTTCCTCTTCCTCTTCTTCCTCCTCCTCTTCCTTTCTTCCTCCTTTTTCTTCCTCTCTCACCATCACTCATTTGCTGTGTCTGCACAGGGCAGAGAAGACAAGGGAGCTCTCTGGCCTTTTTCTTTTTTTAAAGCCCTGATTATAAAAGTATTTCCCACATATTTGTTCATCTCCTAATGACCCTCTCCCAAACACCATTGCGTCCAGGGCAATTAGACTGTGTAATGAGCCAGACAAGGCTGATGGCCAATCAGGCTGGTAGCAGATTTCTCGCCATAGTATGCAGGTAAAACCATATGGAGACAACGTTGAATGTCCAACAACATAGGAGAGACCCAGGTGAGCTGTCACACATACCCACAAACCCCAGAAAGGGAACCAAAGCAGACCAAATAACTACTGTACCAAAGCCCAGCTTGGCAAACCAATGGGTTTTAGTGTAGGAGTATGAGCAAGGGTTTACAGGAGCTCCGTGACTTAAAAACAGGTACATCAACTGAAGAGCAGACCCCAACACAGTTAACAAACCGCGAAGGCTGTAACCCACCACCACCCGGCCCTCTGCACAACTCAGACAGCTCTACAGAGCCAAGGAATCACTACAGTTAGGTCGCTTGATCAGCATCTCTTCCCCTGAAGTGGTTTGCTCCTCCTATAGCTGGGAAGGGAGTGGCCTTGTGACTCTTGAAGGCTTTTACCCTCCTAGACAAAGTGACATTCTGTTGACGCCAGTCTTCCCCACCCCCACCTCACTCTACCTCGCCCCAGGGAATGTTTCAGCTTGGGGGAATCTGCTTTAAGACAAGGTGACAGGCCCTTTTGTCACAGACAAACTTTTCCTCCTTGCCTTATTCCTCCATTGCTGACACAGAAATAACATCATGGTTATTTTTAAGGCCATAATAATAATGACATTGTGGTAATAGTACTAACCACTCAGAACTAGGGAAATTGTCTTTTTCTCAAAGTTTTTTCAAGTCCTTATTTCAGATCATCTGTTTGTCTTTTGTTTGTTTGTTTGTTTGTTTTTCCCTGCTGGACAGTTTCAGCTGAATTCTTAAGCATATTCAAGTTTGTACATTAAAAGACCACCCAGCACATGCAAATCTACATTTAAAACCACGTACTGAGGCTGGAGAAATGGCTTAGTGGTTAAGAGCACTTGGTGCTATTTTGAAGAAGCCAGGTTCAGTTCCCAGCACCCAGAGGGTGGTTCACAAACAGCCGTAACTAAGTCCAGTTCCAGTGTAGCCAATCTCCTCTTCTGACCTCCCTGGGTACCACACACACTTGTGGTGAACATGCATACATGCAGACAAAACACTCATACATAAAATAAAATAAAATAAAATAAAATAAAATAGTTAATTTAAAAAAAAAAAAAGCTCTGTCTACTGTTCTGAGAAATTTCAGCTAAGATTCATTTGCCAGGCTCTGACTAAGATCAAGTCCCAAAACACAACCTGGTGCCATAAACATAAAACCAACATTTTTTTAATAAAAAATATTTTTTGGCCAAATATTTTCCAAGTTAAAGTGTAACTGCAGTCAGAGGTAGACTAGCCAAGGCAGCACAGTGAATTCCTGCCCCCACAACTGGATTGGCCTAGATTTGATCTTGCAGGATGGTATAGCATCCACTCACGGGCTCTCTGATTTTTAGGTAAGTTATTTAATAACGTTTACTCATAGTGTTGTTTTGAAAACTAAAAAATGCATGTGAAAATTTTCAGCACATGGTAATTACTCAATAAGTGATAAATAATATTTAATAAGACTTTTACTATCTTAGAATCATCTGGTAACATGTCCAAACCTATCTAATCTATCCTTATAAGATACATTGCTATATAGAATTAGGTGATGGTCCAATAATGTATTGTTTTCCATTATTTATTTTATTAAATTATAGTATTTATTGATTTTATGTGTGCATATGTGTGTATGCATGTGAAACATGTCATGCCACCCATGGGTGGAGATTGGAGAATTCACAGGAGTCAGATCTCTCCTTCTCTCCTGTTGCTCCTTAGGACCAAACTCAGGCAGTCAGGTCGGAAGCGAGTGCTTTTCCCAGCTGAGTCATCTTACTGGCCTGCCGTGATTTAAGGGAGACACATTTAAGGAGAGGATTCACTCTACAGAGTTTATGAAGAATCCAAAATTTGGTTCCCAATACCAGGTATAATTGTGCATGCCTGTAACCCCAGACCAAGGAGATAAAGACAGTTGGCCAGTGCAAACAGAAGTTCAAGGGAAGCCTGGCTATATGAGATCTTTCTCTAAATAATAAATTCCAACCACATAAATAATCAGAATGCATCTTAATTTTAATGTATTGTTGGGTTTGCAATATTAAAATGATGATCAGGAAAAAATTTCCTTGTAATTGGTCTTTGATAATCTGGTATATCTATATGGTACATATATACATATATACATATACATATATTCATATATATATATGAATAAATGTTTACCCTGCATTCGTGAAATCCCAGTGTGAAGGCTTGAGAAAGCTTGCCTGCTGAAGAGGCTTTTGCTCCTCCTGCACTATCTCTGAGCCCATCTTGTCAATCCAGTCTAGCAGCCACCTAAGGCATTCTCCTCTGTAACTTGAGGACCAGGTGGTCACTGGAGTAATTTAGATAGGCAAAAGCCCTTTGGGTCACAGAAAACATTCATATGATCTCCAGAGTCCTTACTAAAAGGCGTTAGGTCAAAACCACAATACCACTTCCCTATTTTTCTCAATTCTAATAACTATTCTTGAAAATGATTACTGGGTCGGATAAAAAATAGTTTGCAAAAATATCAATAATCTTCAATTCTTGAAAAAAAAAAGTCACACACTGAAATTAATCAAATCCAGGAATCAGACCATAAGCTCAATGAACCTCTACATATTTAGAGAAGCCATTCAGACCAGAAGCTGTGACGCTTCACATAATAGTTTGTCATTTCAGTATCGCATCTATTTTATGCCCTTATCCTCCTCTTCTCCCCGTTTACTACCTCGAGTAGAGAGAGGTCTGAGCTCTAAGCAGGAGGAAGCGTGCTGAAACAGTACTAACTTTGAAGCTGATCTAGAAGCTCACATACACCAGTTCATGTCGACCAGGTTTGAGAACGTGAATGCTATTTTTTCTTCCTTACTTAGAAGAGAAATCTTTCCTGGAGGAAGAGTAATGGATAGGGTACTTTGCAGGTCTATCAAGGACTTCAGTGTTCAGCCAAAGACAGACTCAATCTCTCTCAACAGCGACACCTGCTGGGGCCTCCGGGGTATAGTTTGGTACTTCAAGGAGCTCATCAACTTTGTTTCCATTATTTGACGGCTTAAAAATTACTAGTTTCCCTGATAGAAAAATATATATTTCTATATTGGATATATTCCAATGAATATACGTAGGTATATCCCTCCACCCCAACACACAAACACTACTACTATCCGTTCTCTACTCTTCTCCATGAGTATAACTTTATCCTCTGGTCCTCGAAGGTGGGCTTGTCTGAGTGACCATACCCACACTGGTATATAGAAAGGGCAACAATGTAACTGCAGTGGGGAAGTCGACAGATACGGCTTCACCTGGGTGAGTAAGAGAACATCCCCACTGATGCTCTGTAGATACCAGGTATCCTTGCTGCCATACTGAGAGCCCAAACCCAGGCTAACCACACCAGAAGGTGAAGCCTGGGGACAGTGTACGCAATACATGCAAAAGTCTGCACCTGTCAATCCAGGAAAAGTAAAAGGAAATTCGGAGAAATTTGCTGTGCTGACTGGTTTTATGCCAACCTGACACAAGCTAGAATCATTACAGAGGAAGGAACCTCATTTAAGAAAATACCTCCAGGCTAGAGAGATGGCTCAGCGATTAAAAGCACTGACTGCTCTTCCAGAGGTCCTGGGTTCAATTTCTAGCAATCACATGGCGGCTCAAAACCATCTGTAATGGGTCCCTCTTCTGGTGTGTCTGAAGACAGCAACAGTGTACTCACATACATAAAATAAATAAGTCTTAAAAGTAAAAAGAAAGTGCCTCCATAAGATCAGACGGTGGACAAGCCAGTAGGGCATTTTCTTAATTAGTGATTGATGAGGGAGGGCTTAGCCCATTATGGGTGGTGCCATCCCTCAGCTGGTGGTCCTGGCTTCTATAAGAAAGCAGTCTGGGCAAACCATGGGAGCAAACCAGTAAGCAGCATCCCTCTATGACCTTCAGTCTCCTGCCGTGCACTGAATGCCTGCCCTCACTGCTTTTGATGGTGATCTGTTCTAAGAACTGGGAATGAAATAAACCCTTTTCTCTTCAAGTGGCGTTTGGTCATGGAGTTTCATTGCAGCAGAAGAAACTTTAAGGTGTTTGGTTAAGGAATATGAGGATCAAATTTAGCATCCTGAATGGATCTTTGTGCTAGAAAGGACAGTAAAACAAAAACTAGGGAAGAGTCCATTTGGTGAAAGTTTGGTTATTAGTTAATAAAATACCAATGTCAGTTTCTTGGTGTGAACAAATTTACCACAGGAATATAAGATTGACAATTTTTCTTTCTACTCAAATTTAAATTTAGTTGACATGAGAAGACACCAACATGGGTCAAGGGGCTCACCATGTTATCTTTGCAACTCTCATAATTTGCAAATATTCCAAAGTAGATTTTATTTCAGGACTATTATTTTCTCTATGTCCATCTCCATGTTGTGAGTCCTAAGGACTAGTTAAGCCTCACCTTTGAGAAACACGTTACAGGTCCATGTGTTTTCAAGACAGGCAGGCACTATCTCTCATTTAAGTTGCAGTTAGTGGTATCTGGCAAGCGGAATGATTCTTTCCATCCACCAAAGAGGAAACAGACTCAGGGGTTTTATTCCAACAGACTGACGTCATGCCAGGAGTAAGAAGCCGAGGGCCAAGCCACGGGGTTCTTACATGTCATCATGAGTTCTGCTCCAGCCACAGGTCTTGTGTCATGTGTCACATGTCACATGAGTTCTAGCAGAAGTGATTATACTGGAGGTGACCTGTACTGCCAAGGGCATACTGGATTTCACACATCTATGTTATTTCACTTCTTCATGTGAGGATTCAAGTGCTGATGACAAAATGAGAGTAGAAAAATGAAGCAAAAGAAAAAAAAACAAACAAACAAGTTAAACTTGAGACTTTATTCTCAGACTTCACCATGACATCATCGAGTTCTTCCTGGTAAGGAAAAATCCTCTACCATCCCTCTGTGTTCCATGGAAATGTCTTTGTTGAGTTTTCCTTTCCCCATCCCTGCATATCCACAGCGGTATTGAGTCATGGCAGAAGGAAAGTAAAGACTGAACATGAACAAATTCATGTTTAATTACATATAAAATTCCTCCCCTTAACAATTTCTCTTTCTACTCAAATTTAAATATAATTTTCAAACATATTTTAGCAAAAACAATTCAGTGCAGATGAGTATATTAAATTCCTTAGAAGTCTCAAATTATAATAGTTTCCCAAACTATTATACCCAGCTATAGGGTAAACAAAGGAGTCCCAAACACAGGGAAAGTCTAGATGTCTTCCTTATCTTCCTTGTTCAGAATCGTGACATTTTCAGGTCTAAAAACCAGTCTTTTTTTTTTAATTCCTATGAGTATGGACAGGGACAGGTGACAATGGCCACTGATGTGTGTCCTCTGTGTGTGGGCACATCAGTGATGTGTGTTGGTGATCAGGAGCGTAGTTGGATTTCCTAGGATATCACCACAGCAGCACACACTAAGAACAAACAGACATACGGATCAGCATGGATGTGCTGACCCCAACCACATCTGAGCATTTAAAGAGCATACAGGAGCAGACCACAAGGTGTTAATAAAACAGGGACCCACAAATCTTAAAGGAAATAATTTAGAGAGTATCTAAATGCAGGATATTACATAGTTTCAAAGAACCTAGATATTTATGTAATACAAAGGGTGAACTTGGTCAAGTCAAAGAGAACTGTGTGTGGCGCCACACAAGGTCAGCACTCCATCAGTTGAAACAGGAGGTCCTGGGCACCTTGTCAGCCCTGACTGGTAGATTTCTTACTTTAACCAGTGTGCTTTTATAACCTTCGTGTGGCCTTCCACTGGCATATGGTGGACCTACCAGGGGCCACACACTTGTGTTCTGGCCTTCTCCCAGCAGCTATCAACTGCCTATAGTTCCTTAGCTAGAGGTGTAACAAGGGTGAGAGCTTTTAAGGTCACTGATTTTAAGTCTTTATCCAACAAGTCTGTGATTACAGAGACTTGAGAGCTGCCACATGAGTGTGGAGAATCAAACCTGAGTCTTCCAGAAAAGCAGCTAATGCCCTTAATTGTTGAGCCATCTCTCCAGCACCCCCCCCCCCCACACACACACACACAAACCGTTTAAAAGTTATACTTTGAAATTTGCTTGCTAACTAGTGGTTTTCTGTATTAGTCTCAGTTCTCAGAGGGACAGAACTGATAGAATTAATCTATGTATAAAAGAGGATTTATAAAGTGGTTTACAGGCTGTGGTCCAGCCAGTTCAGTAATGGCTGTCTCCCAGTGAAGTCTGAGAGTCTAGCAGTTGTTCAGCCCATGATGCTGGATGTCTCAGCTGGTCTTCGGAATATGCCGGAATCCCAGAAATGTAGTTTCTAACATTAGTAAGTTAAGTGTGAGGGCAAGCAGGCAAAGAGCGAAAGCTGTTTTCTTCCTTGTCCTTTCTATAGTCTGCGACAAGAGCGTGTGGACTAGATTTAGTGTGGGTCTTCTGACCAAAATTCCTCACAGGTGTGCCCAGCGACTGGGGTTTTTATTTAATTCCAGATGTAGTTAAGTTGACAACTTAGAATAGCCATCAGTTTCCATGAGGGTGTTTGTTTTTGTTTGTTTATAGGCCTTTCATTTTGTTTAACCCCTCACTACCTCCTCCTCTCTCTTATTCCCTCTCCCCAACTTAGTCCTTTACCCTCAGTATTCACACCTCATCTTTCAAGTCACCTGTGATCCACTACACATCCACTATTTTAAAGTCGGTCTGTGAGACAGTGGGCTCCATACAGTTCTCGTCATCTCTTCCACACTCCCACTCCCCTTGCTGGTCATGGTCTTCACCCTCAGAAATCCACCTGAGTACATTTGTCTCACCTATTGGGTATGGCTCCCCTTCATAACCACCAAGGCCTCTTCCTAGTCTACTGGCTTTCACCTGGGCTCCAACTGAAACAGACTAAACAAAGCAGAAAAGTGAAGGTAGGCTCCAGTCAGGAGAGAGAGCACACAAGCTCTGTCACTCTCAGTTTGAGTCGTTTAACTCAATATATTTCCCCCGGGTACTTTGTTCCCCTGCAGATTTGATGATTTCACTTCCCATCCTAGTGGAGTAACATTCTCTGTATATATGGATCGCATTATTGCAATCCAGTTATCTGTTGATAGGCATCCAGGTTGATCCCATTTCCTAACAGCAGTGAGTAGAGCAATAGTGAACGTGGATGTGTTTCTACAGGGAAACACTGTAAGTGTCTCTAGAGTAAAAGGTAAAGGTCAGTAGGTACATGCTTTATTAGAGTTCTCTAAAAGAACAGAACTGGTATATATGTTATAATTATATATGTAACATATGCAATTATATAAAGTATAAAAATATGATATGTAATATAAATATGTAAATAATATAGGAAATATAAATGTACATGATAAATATATAACATATAAATATAAAATAAATTATAGAAATATATTGTGTACTATATATTATATTGTTATATATTATATATCATATTATATTATATGCTATATGTTATACATTATATCATACATTATGTTATATACTATATACAATACTCTATTGCACATAATATATTGTATATGTTACATATTATAATTCTACATTATATAGTATATAGTATATATGTAAGCATTTATATATATGTGTGTGTGTGTATGTGTACATATGAAGAGAGTGAGAAAGAGTGTGTGTGCGTGTGTGTGTGTGTGTGTGTGTGTGTGTGATTTACTAGACTGGCTTACAGGAAGTAGTCAGGATAGTCCAACAATGGTTGTCTCACAATAGGCAGATTATACAGCGGTTGTTCAATCCATGAGGTTGGTATCTTTGCAGTTCCAGTCTGGTGTTGGACTCCAAGAAAATTCCTGGAGAGATGCTAATTTCAGTCTAAATTTTTCATTGTAAAATCATGAAGAAGCAGTGAAGACTATTGGTGAAGACATGCCACAGCACCAGGACAGATAGACTTACTAGCAAGAATGAGAGCAAGCAGGCAAAACACCAAAGTTTCGTTGTTTATGTTCTTGTACATGGGCTGCCGTGGAAAATGTAGCCTGTATTTAGGATGTGCATGCCTGTCTTATGCAATATGATGAAGACGTTCTCTCTTGGAGTGCCCAGGGGCCTGGGTTTCACTTGGTTCCAAGTATAGTCAATTTGAAAATCAAGATCAGCCATCATCCAGCCAGGCGTTACAGTACATAGCTGCGCCGTACGGCATTTCTAGCTCTAGGTTTCGAGAGACTGATTTCTCCAGTGCTGCCTTTGTTTACATTCCCACCACTGGCGTATAAGAGCTCTGTTTTGACACGCCCACACCAGCATAGGTTGTCATTTGTAGTCCTGATGCTGGTACATCTTACTCCAGTGTTAGCTGACCCAGGTTCACTCTGTCCCCGGCAACTTTCAGCCCATCTTTTAATCAGGCCTCTCATTGGATGGTGGATCGCAGAGGCTGCCGGTCCATTGCCACGCTTTTCCCAGACTCCTCTCTGTGCTCATCTCTCTATCGGCTGGATTGAGTGACAGTGTCCATGGCGCAATGATTGAATTGCTTGACCGTAATAAAGCAGACCATCTTAGACAGCAGACAGTTCTTCAAGCAGACTGGCCTCAGACTACCACCAAGTCAGGACAGAATCAGCTATTTATAATGCGTGTGTAAACCCTTCATTGTCACCTAAAGTGATTGGCAGTTGCTAACCAGTCACCATTGAGGCTTGGCTCTCAGATCCATGAGAGTCACAGCAGACTTAGGTCTTGCTGCTTCTGAACAATTATGTCCTTAAACTGACAGAATTGTACAACATTAATATTTTCAATTAAAATCAATGCTTGCTCTAGCACAGTGACAGAATGCTGCTGTTGGGTGTCATTGAATTGCTCGTTAATATTAATTTGCAGTTGTGGAGAAACGGCTTAACAACCGGACTACACATATATAATTTAAATATTGATTAACTAGGCCATAAACCTGTGCTTATGAAACAAATTGCTTTTAGCCATCTGTGTTTGTTTTTTGTGGCCCTACTTAGCATTTTTAAAATTCATAATAATTTAGTCACAACTTGTACATTTTTAGGAGCTTCATTGTTAGCAAATATTTGCCAATTTTCTCATCAACCTAAATTCTTTTAGATCGGTGTCATAAAATTCTCTTCTAAATTTTTTAACTAAAATATACCACATATTAATACACTTGGTATCAATAGCATCCTTGTCACCTGTAGTTTATTGAATGTGTTTTAGGAATCTGAGGTTATCTTACAAATTTGATTTTCCTTAGGACAGAATAATGAAGGTAACTGAGTCCAGATTAGTAGGATGCTAAATGTGAAAATATATTTTCCCCTTGATTACAGCCAACAACTTGCAGTATGTTTAAGATACTAATATGCACAGCATCTCATGTTTGTAACATGCCAGGAACATATAACACAGAGCAGTGACTATGCTGCAATCCTGAGACAGTGGGTTGTAAGAGCCCTGAAGCAAAGCTATAGCGACAGGATAAATGAACTTGCCAGGCGGAGTGAGGACAAGAAAGCAGAAAGCAAAGGCTTCCCTCTTCTGCCCCCTCTAATGTGGAGAGGCGGCCTTCGCCAGGTTTAGGGTGGGTCTTCCTGCTTGAGATAATCTGATAAGCAACTCTTCACTGGAGTCCCCAGATGCTTGGGTTTTAAATCACCCTAGGTGTGATCAAGTTGACAACCAAGATTAGCCACCCCATGTTTGTGTGTCCGTGAAAGAAGGAAATCTGTAAATGTATAGAAAAAATTGCATATGAAGTGTTTTGTATTATCCACAACTTCGGATATCTACTAGGGATTTTAGAAGTTATCTCTTGCAGTTAAAGTGGGGGCTACCATACTGTCAAAATGTGCCTATTAATTCTGTACCTTTAAAAATTAAAATTAAAACTTTAAGAGCTGAAATAGCCCCTCCCCCCACATATATAGCAGATGTGCAGCTCGGTCTTCATGTGGGTCCCCCAACTGAAGTGGGGCCTATCTCTAAAGCCATTGCCTGTCTGGAATATGCTCCTCTAACTGGGCTGCCTTGTCCGGCCTCCGTGAGAGAGGATGTGTCTAGCACTGTAGAGACTTGATGTACCAGGTGATATATTTTATAAAATGAAGTATGATGCATCGGGAGGGGGTGCCTTAGCAGGCCCATGCTTGAGGCATTCCCCCAAGGTATCAGCTGTACAACAGGTGACAGGCCTACTATAGGAAGAAGTTTATTTGGGACTTGGGAAGGGGGTCTGAAGAAGGAAGGAGAGGCAGAGAAAGAAAGGGGACAGGGGAGGACAGAAAGAGAGGAGAGAGAAAGAATGGAAGAGGCCAGCAGGGGAACATGTGGGGAGAGAAGACAAAGATGGAAAGGGAGGGAGAGGAGGGGGAGGGAGGGAGAGGGAAGAGAAGAAAGGGAAAGGAAGGGAGGGAGAGAAGGGAGGGGGAAGAAGAGAGAGGGGTAAAGAGAGGGAGGGATTGGGGAGAGAGAGGCCAGACTAGTCCTTATATACCTGGCCATTTCTAGGTAACTATTGGGTATGTATGGCCTTGAAGGCTAACACCAGGGTTGGGGGGATTCCTAGGTGGAGTCTCCACCCTCTCAGAGGACAATGGGCTGGGGGATGGGGAGAGGGACTGTGATGGGGGGGGGTACTGGAAGGGGGCAGTGAACGGAATTTAAAGTGAATAAATAATTGGTTTAAAAAGAAAAAGAAAACTAAAATAGCAAGTTCAGTGTGCCAAAATTAAGAACAAAATTGCTCATACTATTGAGATATACACTGTGAAGACCGCTTCTTTTCCTTTTCTCGTATTTTCTGTGTTGTGTGACCTAGTTTTGCCTTTTCCATTCTAAATTTGGCATAAGAAGATGTAGATTCCTGGATTTGATTCAAGCATTGTCTTCATCTGTGCATATCTTCACACCAGTCCAAAATTGCTAAGTTATTTATCTTCCATCTGTTCAAAAAGTTTGATGTAGTTCTTAGTGATTCTGGACAAAGACCCAGACGGAGCCTATTTCTCCAGAAAGTTTGACTTCATGTCATACACAGAACCCATTAATGTAGAAAAGAGTCCCTTTCTTGCAAATGGCTTCATCTGGCTATTTTATTTTTACTACAACTTCCTACACAAGTCTTGCTCTAACCCCTTTCATAAATCTAACTGCCTAATTTGGGTCCTTGACATCTTATTGCTAACTTGCCTCCCTCTGAGTTGCAATCAATCTCCACTGACTGCTGAAGTTAATTGGTTCTCACCCTTCTACTTCCCGGTGCTAGTGCTGTGACTAATATCTTTACTACCTAGTTGGATTTTGCACCTTTCTTATATGGATTACTTTCTTACCTGTGTCACAAACCACAAATTTATGGTTATTACATTGACTAGAAATAACTCTCCTGAGTTGTATGATGTCAGGTTGGGTCTGTAAATCATGGAGTCTTGATCAATAGATGGGCACGTGGCCAAAGTGAGCTTGTGTCCAGACTTTGAATGTTGTGCAAAAGCAGAAAAATGGCCAGTAGTCCTAAAATCTGTCCAGTGGTTCATCCCCAAGACCCCACACTGCTGGTTAATTTCCATCCAGGTCTTCATCATTCCTGCAGTTCTATGACCTGCCTTCTTATTTCCCCAATAAGTCATCCTGGGGATCAGCACACACACACACACACACACACACACACACACACACACACACACACACACACATTTTTGAGTCCTCTGAGAGGCCACACTACACCAACTCTGAGTATCCATTATCCTTTTTCCTAGTTACCCGTTGGGGCCCGTGCACAAAGTAAAATAGTGTTAAAAGTATGGATTCAGCAGCAGGTAGGTCCTTACACCTGTCATTCACTATTGAGCACCCAATTTACAAAGGGCAAACAAAGCAGAGTCTCTGAAGATTCACATACATGAGGAGGACTGGCTGCATAGTCTTCTTTAGGGAAGGAGACATATTTTGTTTTTTTAGTTATCCTTTAGGGTGCTAGTTTTCTGCTACTCACCAATTACTGAACACTTTCTACCTCACTATAGTTTCATATACAACTTTCTTCTTACATTAAAAAAAATTCTTGAGGATGGAGAAATGGCTCAGAGGTTAAGAGCATTGGCTTCTCTTCCAGAGGTCCTGAGGTCAATTCCCAGCCACCACATGGTGGCTCACAGCCATCTATAACAAAATCGGGTGCCTTCTTCTTGTGTGCAGGCATAGATGCATGTAGAATACTGTATACTAAATAAATAAATCTTAAAAAAATCTTTACCATGAAAGAAGTATTAGACCTATGGAATTCATTAGTCTTATTATGTATTTCAATTTGAAGAGGGAACTGCCCTATAATGTAGAAGCTACCAACAACCTGCTAGCAACAGCCAAGAAATGGCACCTCATTAGTCTAGGGCCCATGCTGTTCTTAGCTAGAGTTCATATTGATTCATTACCTCATATAGTCAGAATATATAAACTAGAAACAAAGCAAGCTTGTGTGTGTGTGTGTAGAATTGGACTTCCCATCATATTGTTCTTGGTCTGCAAAAATATATCATCCTCGTAACACCAATACTGGACCTTAAACCAGTGGTGACATCTTGGTGTTTGCAATTGACAGAAATGAGGTCTTGCATTGAAAGATATTAGGACATTAAGATAGAGCATCAGCAGGGACTCATTGAACTAGAGGCTGAGAACTCCTCATGATGCTGAGTGACCAAACCAAGAGAGACTCGGGTGGCTGTATGACAGATCCTAAGGAGGAACTGGAGTCACCTGTGGAGTATGGGAGCAAGGATGGGACCTAGAGAATCACCAGACCATTTCCTAGAACTGCCATGCTCTGGGGCAAAATGAAAACCACAGAAACCTCATACAGGCAGAACCACCCAAAGGCTCTGATTCTTTTTGTGTGACTGTGTAAGTCACCTCACCAGATATCAAACCTTGGTCAGCTAACAGTCTGGAAAAGACAGAAATCTTGCATTCCAGCAACAGCTTAGTGACAGTTGTGGGAATAAGACCTATAGTGTTTACCCATTTTATTCTGCTTTCTTTTTTAAAGAACAGCTTCTATAGGATTGGTTATTGATCGTTACTTTACTGCTATTGAGGCAAAAGTTGGTGCACAGCAAAATCTTGACTTGACTGGAGTACAAATACAGAGTGGAGTAAGGCCCCCGCCCATGCAAATACTGAACAAAAATGTCAGAATTTTATTTATTTATTTATTTATTTATTTATTTATTTATTTACATATCATGAGGAACTTAGGAGTTATACATTTTTATTGCTATAGACTTTGCATGGGGGAATTAATCAATTATTTTAAAGAAGTGGTAGCAAGAAAGTTGTTATTTGAAGAGAATATAAAAGGCATATAGAAGTTGATAAGGTTTACAAGGTCTGACATCCTTGGAAGAGTGGTGCTGTGGTCTGAATGCTTGTGTTTCCCTAAAATGCAAACACAGAATTCCTGGTCTCTGCTGTTTGGAGGCTGAACCTTGAGCTATGACTAGATGAAGAGGGCGAGTTAGTTATGATCTTATAAGACAGCTCTCAGAGAGCCAGCTCATCCCTCCAATCTATCAGATGAGGTTAGTAGCACAAACATGTCCATCCATGAACACAGAAAGGGACCCCAGCAGAACCCAGGGCCATTGGTGCCTTGACTCTGGACCTCTCATCCTCCAGAACAATCAGAAATAAATTTCTATTGTTTGTAAGCTACCAAGTATAGAGCATTTTGCTGTAGTAGCTGAAAAGGATTAAAGAAGATTGCAGGAATTAGTATATAGAGATTTGAAATTTTGGGTGCCTGTGCCCAGTAACATGTTATGGCGAGAGAGTTGCTACCACAGAGCAACTGCCAATAAATAAGACTAGCTCGATAATGTGAATCTGAACTTGCAGGTGTAATAAAAAAGATCAGTTAACACTATCACAGTATGGCCATTATTGATAATTGTCACCGTGTTTTGTAAATCAAAAAGTGATATCGCAGGCTGAAGAGATGGCTCTGTGGTTAAGAGCACAGCTGCTCTTGTGTAAGACCTAGGTTCAGTTCTTAGGACCCCGGATTGGAACCATCATAACCCCAGCTCTAGGGGGACATGACGCCCTTTCTGGCCTCCACTGGGACTGCATGTATACAGTGCACATCCATGCATGCATGCATACACACATACACACATGCATACAGGAGAAACACTTTCTTGCCCACTGCTTTCCAGCTACACTGCCTTTGGTCAGTTTGTGAGAATGCAAAGTTCCTTGTTTCTGGGCCTTTACATGTAGGCTTTCTCCTATTTGGAGATTTCTCACAGCTCTAGGTCTCTTTTAAATCTGAAATTAAAGGCCAGGTCCTTCCAAGCCTTCTTGAGTAACCACTTTGGCCTGCATTTCATTTCTTTCCTCTGTCTCTTCATTGCCTTCTGTTTACTGTCTTGTTTATTATTTATGTCAGTGCACACCAGCAGCCCTGGCAAATACTCTAGCTTCGATTGATGCTTTTCAGAATGATGAATTCAGATAAACGAAATTTAATTGCAATCAGTTCTGTTGATCATGCATGCATGCCAGCTACTGGTTTCGGCATATTTTACATATACTTTACATTATTACTTTACATATTTTACATTATTACTTTGGCTTTTTTTTTCAAGATTCAGATTCCTGAAGTCTCTTTTACAACCTCCAACCTCTTTTTTTTGTTGTTGTTGTTGTTGGGTTTTTTTTGTTTGTTTGTTTTTTTTTTTTTTTTTTTTTTAGTTTTTCGAGACAGGGGTTTCTCTGTATAGCCCTGGCTGTCCTGGAACTCACTTTGTAGACAACCTCCAATCTCTTCTGAGCGTGTCCTCGCCTCCCAGGATTTTAAAGTAAACCGGGCAGGTAGAGCGTCTCGGATCGCGGTGCGCATGCGCGGCCAGGTGTGCGCATGCGCGAGTGAGTGCACAAGCGCAGTGCTTCCGTTACGCCGGGTCTGTCAGCGATGGCTGACGCCAGCGGGGAGGTGGCTGCGGTCCCCGCCTCCGGGGCCGCCAATGGCTTCAGTAATGGGGCAGGTGCGACCCCCGCGCAGCCCAACAATCCGCTGTCGCGTAAGCTGCACAAGATCCTGGAGACACGGCTAGAAAATGACAAGGTAACCGGAGGGGGCGGGGCGGACCCCTGGTCTCGGGCAGAAGCTGCTGCTGTCCTAGGCGTAGGGAAGCGCTTTTTGGGGTAGCTGTGCCCTGCCCTTGCGCTCTTGCTGTGTCCTTTACTTGAACTCCTTCCCGCACGCCCTCCCCTTAACCGTCTAGAGCAGTACTTCGCGGCTCTTATCAGAGCTGGCTGTCTCCCCTGCAGCTTTGAGTAGCCAGGTATAGCCGTGCCTACGTGGCACAAAAGAATACAGTAAGGTGGGAGCCGTAAAGACGTGGGTAAAGATAGAAGTAAGTAAAAATAAGCTGTCAACAAGAATTTGACTCCTGTGTGTCAAAAACAGAACATTAACATGCTGAGTTATAAATAAAGCCCTGGGCTAGATAGGGTTGTGACATGCTACCAAAAGCCATACTGAGTAGGACAGCTTGGGATGACAAGCCCAGTGTTAGCATCAAGAAGAAACTACAAAGCGCTTCTCAAAGCGGACCTTAGGTCCACAAAACAGCGAGAAAAAACAAAACAAAACAAAAACGTCATGGTCGCTGATTTGAGAAATTTGCTGCGGGTCTGATGAATAAAACTTTCTGAATCCCTGTGAACCACAGTACTTCAAACCCTGCTGCAAGGACTGGTCAACATAGTAGACCCGTTTCTCCAGCACTCCCAACTGCCAGGCACACAAGCCACTCTTTGCAATTTGAGTGAATCGAGCTATAAAGTTTTGCCTGCATTTATCTGACTTTGGCTCTCACTTCTTCAAGCATCTTGACAACTTTGTGCAGGAAAAAACACGTTCACAAACAACTGGAAGCTCCCTAAGAGTTCACAGAATCCAGAACTCATTGGCAAAAATGTGTCCATTGTAAAGGTTTCTGTTTTAATTAATAAAGGTGTTTGAGCTATTGATTTATAATTGGCATACTAAAATCAGTTTCTTTTGCACCAAACCAGTATAAATGTACATATTTTTATCTCATGATACTTGGTGCTATAACTTTCTACACTTTGACAATTCACTTACAGTCTCTCAGAACATATACTACATAAAGAATTGCCTTCTCAGAAATGGAGGAGGAATGGAGGGAGGGGAGAGGGGCTGTGAGGAGAGTAGGGGAGGGGAAACTGGTCAGGATGTAAAATAAAGTTAAATGAAAAACGGGAATTACCTTCTTGTAAAAATTAACAAATATATTAAAGTTCAAAGCAATTCTGTTGTGTACTACCTTTACATATATAACTATATGTAAGTAGACTGTGAATTGTGTCCTGGAAGTAAGTTTACTGCTTATTAATTAAGTCAGATATTACTTTTTGAGTCATTTAGTGGAAATAAGTCAATTGAAAATAATTTTATTGAGTTTTGGCTGGATATCAGGAAACCACTGAAAAGTCAGCCCCAATGATGTCCCTCTGTTGTCACTTCGGCAGGAGATGTTGGAAGCTCTCAAGGCCCTTTCAGCCTTTTTTGTTGAAAATAGTTTGCGGACTCGAAGAAATTTACGTGGTGATATTGAACGCAGAAGCTTAGCCATCAATGAGGAGTTTGTAAACATCTTCAAAGACGTGAAGGAGGTATGTAACTTCTTTTAGTGTTTATGGAGAGCTATATGTTTGGTGTTTTGATACTTTTTTTAATTAAATTGCAATGTATCTGATAATGTACTGGTCAACTAGAAGCCAACTTAAAAGCTTTTATTTGAATTATTGTCATTTCTAAATTCTTTACCTCTATTAAAAACTTACAATATTTATTTTGAGAAATTATGTTAAGAATTGTAATTTCTTAATAAAAAAATCACATTTTTTCAATGGTTTTCCAGAGGAGATATTATCTCATTTAATGCACTACCTGAGGTGATCACTTCTTCATTGGAAATTAATTAGTACTGGGTTACTTTTGTTATCTCCTAAGGTATATAATTTTCAGGTCAAGGTGATTATTTCAACATGAATAACAATTCAACATGCTTGACTGTGGTTTATTCAACCATGGGATGAAGATCAATGTTATTTATTATGTTGTGCTTTCTTTATTGTGTAATATTTCATGACTAGTAATATTACATTGTTAATGTTGCTATATACTGACATATTAATGTAGAAATCAGATGGAAGTGATAAACATGGTTTTAGCGAGGACTTGATAAAAGAGTTCTAAACTTACTAGGTCTCGTTGAGTGAAGGCTAAGAATCTCAGAGGTGGAGAGGAACACTTGGTTTTCTGAGTGACATGAGGATAAGTAAGTACGTGGATAAAATTACATTTGGAATTGCCCGAGAATAACTCGGTTTATAAGGCGAGAGGAAACATGGATGGGGAAGCGGGCAGACAGGAGAAGCAGGAATGGTCCCGAGTTGATGCTGCTGGGGTCGGATGGAGTGCATGAGGATTCACAGTGTCGCAGTCTGTAGGAAATGGTTCCCTATGGTGGCCTGTGATGTTCTGTAGCCAGTAGGCTTGCTCAGGGAGCACAGGGAGGTGATTGAGTAAACGTTAAGATGGAGACTATAAATAGGGCTGTGCGTGTAGCTCAGGTGGTAGACTACCTGCCTAGCATCACTCAACAGTAACATCGTCCTGTTGCATGGAATTGCTCTCCTATATTTTGAAAATAAAAGTGATTTTTAAAAGAAATGATGGGGCACTGGGCATGTTAGTTTGTGACTTCTAACTTTATGTAGGTATCTTTGAAAAGCACTGGTTCATCTCAGCTACTAATCTAACCCCCTGTCCAGGGTTAGCTGAACTGTCTCCCTGTCACTTTGTTTGGAGGCCTCTTGACTGTCCTGCATATGTTGTTGCACATTTACTGTTTTGTTCTAAGATCTTTTCTTTCTTAGAAATTAACAGCTAGAACACACACACACATACATATAAACATAAATTTGAAGTACATATAAATGTGGAATAATTAGGTCTAGCTACTATTATATTTCTTAACTATATGGTTATTCTTAAGTTCTTAAGATATGTAAACAGATATTCATCTGTTTAAGTTTTTTATTTTGTTTTGTTTTGTTTTCATATACCTTCTAAAATAACTGGACCAGTATCTTTAATGCAACACACAACAAAAATTGTGGGATGTGGCGTAAAAATGACATTTTCCTTTATGCTCTGTACAGTAGTCAATGTTACTTTTTCCCCTTTCAGGAGCTTGAAAGCATCAATGAAGATGTACAGGCCATGAGCAGCTGTTGTCAGGATATGACAAGTCGCTTACAGGTACCTTACAGTGGCTGGATTCTAAGGTAGCCACTGGGAAAAGTGAGGTTTCAAAAGTGTATGAACACCTGACATGTAATGGTGTGTAAGGAGCTCATATTACAAACGTTACGGTTTTCAGAAGAGCGCAAACACGTGAGAGCCCTTGGTTTGGCCTTTCTCCACTGAGCCCATCCACCGGCTGCTGGCGCCTGGTTTGTCCTATTCTATAGTTTGGGGTTTTGAGATTGTTGTTGGGCCACTTGTGTTTTGTTGGGATCTGCTTCATAGATGGCTGGCTAATCTTCCGATAGCTTGTTGCTCTTCACCAAATTTCACTTGTGGTTTTTTTTTTGTTTTTGTTTTTGTTTTTTTTTTTTTTTGGTAATGGCTTAAAAGGGGGCAGGAGAGCATTTCTTGGTATGAAACTTGGGCAGGAGTAACCAGGTCTGTGTCTCCAGCACCTGTTCTTCGGGTCCTGTGTTATCTGGCTCTGAGACTTGATTCCGATCAGCTGCGCTGTTGAGATTCGTAGCCCTAGATACCAGTGACATAATTTACAGCCCCATTTAGAGGTTTTATAGTCTGCAACTCACCAAAGCACAGCAAGAGCCACGTTCTTGCCTCAGCATGCTCCCCCAGCGCTGCCGCTTGACTGCAGAGCATCCGGTCCTGCTGGCCTCGGAGTTTCAGCACTCAGAGGGGACACTTGTTAGAAAGGGAGCTCATGAGCCGGGAAACGTCTGTGCCAATTTCTTGGGCCTTTTTGAGCTCCTTGCCATTTGTCTGAACTTCAAGACGTGGGGATTTGAGCTTTATGAAATATAATGAAGTTGGAATATACTGATGTTGGGTGTTTTTACAATTTTAGGCAGCAAAAGAACAGACTCAAGATTTAATAGTAAAGACCACTAAGCTGCAAGCGGAAAAGTAAGTCATCTCTTCATTAATGCAGATTAAATGGAAAGCTGTAAATAATACCAAGTCAAAACGGAGGTAATGTAGAATGTGATTCAAGGCTCACGGAGCACACAGGCTCCCAAGCTATTAATGGGCAACTTCAGCATGGAAACAGTCATTAGGAACATTATGCCTGGCTCTTGGTGTAAGAGATTCCTTTGTTTTGGAATAGAGGGTATCTGGTATTTGGAATCAGTTGTAGTGATAGGATGTATGATCAGTGAAGACTGCAGGGGCACCACTTTAATTGATGAAACCAAGGAGAGCAGGTCTTTGTGCCTGGTAATTGGTGCTCAAGATGAATCTAAAGACAGCTCCGAAAAAGGTTGTTAATAAAATGGTTAATTTCTGTTCAAGGAATTTTATGAAGTTTTGTAATTACTTTTAAACCTGTATAATGATGGTTGGCCCTTTATCTGACAATTAAAGTCCATTAGATGACTTTTGGATAGTAGGGCATATACCTGTCAGCTCTATGCAGAATTCATTAGGGGTTACATGATCGGTTCAAGTAAATACCTGGATTTTGTTTCCCTTTTAGAATCTTGTGTTATTCATTACAGAGATATTTGCTTTGTGAATTTAAAGTCTTCAACCTAAAGATATAAGTAACACAAGGCAGACATACCTTGTCATGAGTATAATTTTAATACTTATCTTTGTTAATTCTCAACAGAATATTTTCAGTGTAGAATATTGCTACTCTTATGTGCTGGGTAAAGTCTCTGTCACAGATATATCCCAGCCTCAAATTTGCAGTCCTCCTGTTTCCCTGCCTCGCAAGTGGCAAGTGTTGTAATCACAGGCATGTGTCACCGTGCCCTGCTATATACCCATTATGTATACAGACCTAGGGGTCAGACACTGGAAGTGCTGAGTTGCTACTTAGGGAGCTCAGGCAGTGCTGGCATTTAGATGGAAACTCTTCCGGTCCCCTGGTCACTACAGACTGCCTTTTACTCTAGAGTGTTTCTTTTCCTAATTGCCAGATAGCCCATCTCTTACATCCAGATTGAATAGTTTATAATATTATTCTTAGTGTCAAGTAGAAAGAGTGGTATATTAGGGATCTCTAGAGTAACAGAACTTATAAAATGAATCTCTGTCTCTATGGAAAAGAGATTTATTAGAATGCCTTACTGAGGTCCAGCTAATCAACAATAGCTGTCTATGAATGGAAGGTCCAAGAATCCAGTAGTTCCATTCACAAGGCTGAATGTCTCAGCTGGTTGTCAGTATACCCTGGAATCATGGATAAGTAGTCTCTAATGGCAGTGAAGGAATGGACTTGGTAGTGAAGGCTGGAGCAATTAGACAAAGAGGGAGAAAGAGCTTCCTTCTAACATGTCCTGTATATAGGCTGTCAGCACAAGGTGTCCAGATTAAAGCTGCATCTTCCCGCCTTAAAGGATCTGGTTTAAGGGTCTATCTTCCCACCACAGAGATTTGAATTGGAAGTGAGTCTCCCCATTTCAAATGATTTAATTAAGAAAAAAATTCCCCCATAGGCATAGTCAGACATTTGGGGTTTAGTTAATTCCAGATGTGGACAAGTTGACAGCCAAGAATAGCCACCACAAATGGGGAAGACCAGAGGTGTTATTACAGGCTAAATCTTTGCCTTCCTTATCTGAAATATTCTCTGTAGATCAGACTGGCCTCCAACCCCAGAGATCTGACTGCCTTTGCCTACATTTGAAATGTAGGCACATATTTTAATTAGAGACATAGCTTTTTTTGACTTATATGCTCATTATCTCTTTGTAACATAAAGTAGAAATGAACAGAACTAATTTTTTGTTTGCTGTGTGTTTTGTGTGAAAACTTTGAGGTCAGGATATGTTAATAAGTAAGAGAAATTGCTTGAAATCAAGAGTGTATTTCTATCTTGGAAAATACCCTTTGTAAAAGACTGTCAATTGGTGCAGGTGCCATTTGTGAAGTTATTTCTTCCTTTACCTATGAACAATACCTTTTGCTGTGTGCAGATATGCAGGGCAGAGGAATAGCAGCTACTTAGGAGTCCTGCGTGCTGCTGCTGATCCTGCATCATCTGAAATGGAAACGAGGCTTTCTTGTAGAGAGAGCATCTTTCACAGTTTTGCTCTGTTCTCTAAGATACTAAGTCGGGTATTTACTTTGTCGTGGTGCAGAAGCATGATGTACTTCATATTTCTTCCTGTTACAGCCAAAGACTAGAGATTAGAGCACAGGTTGTGGATGCCTTTTTGGCCAAGTTCCAGCTGACTTCGGATGAAATGAGTCTCCTCCGCGGTACAAGAGGAGGCCCCGTTACTGAGGTACATTCTTGTCTGCCAGGATCACTTAGAGTGTAGCGATTACAGATGCTACAAGGAAGATGCGATTTTAAAAGCTGAATTTTCACATCTAAGAAATGATAATGTGAAAATATTTCTAAATTTGAAATTAAAGCACATATTTTAATTAATTTGGGGTTTTATTTCAAAGTTGTTCAGTCTGGCATGGTGGCACACACCTGCCATTAATTCCAGCATGTAGGAGGCAAAGTTAGGCAGATCTCTGGTGTTTGAGGCCAGCCTGATCTACATAGGATATTTCTGACATAGAATACAAAGATTTAGCCTGTTATATCATCTCTCAGTATAAACGATGCATATATGTGTTTTCCTTATTCCTGTTTTCATTAGGATAAATAATAATACATTGTTTATTTTTTCTTTTATAACTTTATCCTGCTTAAATTGGAATTTGCTTATTTCTTTCTCTCTCTCTCTTTTATGCTTTGCCACACTTTGCAGGCTGAGTGACAGACCTATAAAGCCTCTTAAATGCTATTTCTTAAATGCTATTATAAAGCCTGCTTAAATGCTATTTCTTCTCTTTTTCCTTAAAGTTATGCAATTTGTCCAGAGTCCCATCTGTTTGATAAGCATCTCCCAGTCTCTCCTACTGGTGAGGGAGCAGGAATGCACGTGGAGTGCAGATGTAGCAGAGACACAAGGCTTGCAGTCCAGGACTGCAGTCCTCTCACTCGGCCGTGTGCTTGCTGAGGACGGGGACTTAGTCTTTACACATTTCCTATTACAGGCAACTAGCATAGTGTTTGTTACGTCGTGGGCACTAGATTAATGGCAGGCTTAAAATGAGAAGAAATACCTATTATGCCTTCTATAAATGCAGATGAAATCTGTAAGACTTCATTGGAATAGAATAGAATAGAATAGAATAGAATACAATATTGTTTCACCTTTGTAGTGATCTTTTAATTCAGAATAGTGTACTTTTTCCTGAAAACACAGGTTTGTTTGGCTTTTTAAATGACATTTTTAATTTTAAAGGACTTTTTCAAGGCATTGGGAAGAGTGAAACAGATTCATAATGACGTCAAGGTTCTTTTGCGAACCAACCAGCAGACGGCAGGGTGAGTAGGCGCTTGGAGAGCTAGCTGCAGTGATGCTTGCATTGTAAACATTAGAGTCACTCTGGCTTCTGAAATGATGGTCTTTGCAATAGGAATGTAATCTTCATTAGCCTTTGGGAAAGTTGGAAGTGTATCGCCTCATGTGTTTGACTGAAAAAAAAAAAACTAGTGGGAATTAGCTGGTAGAATTAAGTTACAACTTAATTGTAAACAAATTACTAAAAAAATTCCATAAAATGATAAAAAGTTAGTAAGGGCTAAATTGTTATGTAATTAAACCTGAATAAATTCTTAGGTACAACTGTTGACTAAAGTTTGCATTCTAATAATTTTTTAATTTTCACTTAAGTTTGGAGATTATGGAACAGATGGCCTTGCTTCAAGAAACTGCTTATGAAAGACTTTACCGGTGGGCTCAAAGTGAGTAAATTTTTCCATGTGTATTAATATTGAATTCTTAAAATTTCACGTGGCCTTTATTTGATTTCTTACAAGGTGTTTGTATGTGTGCAGAGAGTATGCATGTGGGTGTGTGTGCCACAGAGGCCAGGTGGGGTGTGGGACCCCCAGGAGGTGGGCACAGGTGGCCGTGAGCCTCCTCCGGACACGGGTGCTGGAAGCTGAGCAGCATGCTCTCTTAGCTGCCGAGCCGCCTCTCCATTGTCTCTGATGCTTTTTACACAGCTGAGCAAACTTTGCATGTTCACATACAGTGTTTGTGTGTTTATCAGGAACATTGCTCGGGAGGGGGATAAATGAAGACGGTGTCTCTGCTCTAAAGGAAAACAGCAAAGATGACACTTCTGTCCTGAATAAATCAATGAGGGCAGCACTTGCTGTTTATGTGGCTGTAATGTTACGAATGGTGAACTGTGGTAAATTACCACGCACTGAGACGCAGTGATGAGGGTGTCATATTGGCAGTCTCGTCAGAAGTCAGGCGTGGTTCTCACCGTGCTAACATTACAGTGTGGAAAAGCCCTATTCAGGTAGTTTCTCTCCTTCCTCAGTCTGTGTGTTGAACTGGTTGGCTGCTTGCATTTGCAAGAATGAAGTCTTGAGTTTTCCTTGCTGGCTGTCATTAGTGTTCTCACTACTTGCTTAGTCATGTGATCCATCTTCATTGTTGTCTTCTTCCATCCTCACAGCCCACATGGCTGGTCAGTTCCCTCCCGTCTTCCATGTCCTGTTTCCTACTTCTGGCTTGTTAATGGCATCCTCTTCTGTGTTAGGGCCGATGCTTACCCTGAACTTACTTAGGCAGTTTGGGAACGTGCTCTAATAGCAAGGTCTTTTACTTTCAGGCCATCTGCCATGTTCCTTTTGCCACGTAAGGCAGTAATTCACAGGTTTCAGGAAGTTGAGTTGTGGCATCTTCAGAGCTTACTTTGCCTAGACCCAAAAGTCCCATAGATGTCTCCAGTGTTGATTCAGGTCCTGGTGGTCCTGTAAGATAGACTGGTGTTTGCAGTTACATTGAGTGGAGTGTGAGTGTTTAGTTGGTTGGTAGTAAGCACAGCTGACTGGTGCAAGGGCTGGAGTTAATCCAGTTAGCTGGCTGCTCCTGTGTACTGGATGCCTGGTCTTTTGTTGGTTTAAGGTCGAGTCTCCTTGTTTTTCTACCTCTCTTACTGTTTATACAGTCTGCTCTCATGTGGACTGTTCTTTCTCTGTCTGCATCCAAGTCTTAGTCTTCAAGACAGCACGAGGTTCCATGCGCCCCTGGAGCGGTCTACACCCACTGTGGCATAGTGACTATCACTGAAAGGCGGCCACTGGGATAGTTAGCATGCATTGACATGCTGCTCTTTTGTGATACAACTTTTCCCATGTTTGTCTTATCCTTGTGGCTGGACTGTACTTCCTCAGTGATGGGGCGTTGCCTCCTGTCTCTTTGTGTTCCCTTAACTTGTAAGCTATCTAGGCCAGCTGTGCAACCATGGCGCCCGGAGATGGCAGAGCCATGTTTAGGTGCCTCAGCATCTCAGTCAGTCCTCAGTTCTTTGAACATAGGGGATTTGCAGGCACTTGGTAGGAGAAACGGAGGCATAAGGTAAAATAGTGGTTGCTGTGGAGGGAAAGGGCGGGCATTGTGAGCAGACTGCCGGAGTTACAGTGCTGATTGTCTTGCAGGCGAGTGCAGAGCACTGACTCAAGAGTCCTGTGATGTGTCTGCGGTGTTATCCCAGGCCATGGAAGCCCTGCAGGACAGGCCTGTCTTATACAAGTAAGCCGTGCTGCTGCTATGCCTTCTGTTACTACCTTGACTCATGGCACTCGTGCCCAACTGCTGCTCAGTGAGATTCACGCAGTGTGTGTAGCACCAGGTTATTTGAACACTGTATGCAATAAAGGGAAGAACAGGGTGCCCCTGCAGTACAGTTGTCTCTTGGTTATGTGGCAGCTGAGTGGCTTAATCAGTTTGCCATCTCATCAACTCCTTTGGGATTGTACATCACTAAAAGCCCCACAGCAACGCAGCCCTGGGAGAAGATGACCATGTGAGATATTATAATATAGTTTCTCTGAGAAGACAAGAGGATATTTACAGCCAGGCATTTTTTTTAAGGTTCAGGTCTCTGATCTTGTAACTGCCAGCTAAGATCATCAGACTAATGGTTTGGGTGGGGACCATATGCATTTAACTTGTTGATTTTTAAACTCTGTATCTTACAAAAGTCAGTGCATTTATAAAGCTCTGGAGCAGAGTAAAAGCTGCTGTGAGGACAGCAGGTGTTGATGCTCTGGGGACCACCAGGGGTTCATTCAGAGCCACCCCTGAGGGTCCCCTTTCATCCAGGTTTCCATGACTCCATCACAGACCACGAATGCTGGGCCAGGCCAGCTGTGTGCAGTAAGAGCCTCTGCAGCTTGCACCTACATGTTACAGGGTAGGCCCTGCTCTGCGTGCTAGGGATGGAAGCAATCAGACGCTTCCCTCAGCTCCTTTAACCTCGGAACATCATAGAAACAAGCCTGGTTTTTGTTTTTGTTTTTTGGGTGGGGGGGTTGTTTGTTTGTTTTTTTCGAGTCAGGGTTTCTCCGTATAGTTCTGGCTATCCTGGAACTCACTTTGTAGACCAGGCTGGCCTCGAACTCAGAAATCTGCCTGTCTCTGCCTCCCAAGTGATTAAAGGCTGGGATTAAAGGCGTGCGCCACCACCGCCCTGCACAAGCCTGTTTTAATAGGATGGGTCCTTGATGGTCTGAATGCCATGTCCCAGGTGGCCCAAGTGTCCTGCGATAGGTGAGGAAGATGTCCATCAGGGTGCACTTCCTAAGGGAAACGTGTACAGTGAGCCCCACCCGGGTTGAAGAGGTGTTTTCTTGGGGGGAGCAGAATATTCTACTAGGGGGGGAGTCGTGGGTGTGAAGATGTGAATTGTTTGGGGAGGGGTGAACTGGCTGTGCACGTATGAGCCGGTGCTGACTGCTGAAGAGCAGCTTGCAGTCCCCTTGCAGTTGCTAGCACTGGCAGTGATTGCTACAGTCTGTGGTTCCTAGACATGTGGACTTGATTCTAAGTGAGTGCTGTGTGAGCTGCAGTCTGTCCTTGTTCAGAGACTAAAGTTTTCAGTGCTTCACTGCGGACTCCCAGACAGGCACTCCGTGTATACCGGGGACGTCCGTCTGTCCTACTTCCTTTGCCCCTTCAGTTCCTAGCAGACCTTGGTTCAGAGGAAGGGTTTTTAGAGGTAGGGGATTATTTTTACAGTTTGCTAAACTTGGCTATCTGTCTGGCTTATTTTGCTTAAAATGACATCTCTGGTTCCATCCATTTTTTTTGCAAAGGAAAAGGTTTCATACATCTTTGTGGTTATTAATGCTCTGTGCTACATATGTACCAAATTTTTAATGTATTCATCTGTTGATGGGCACCTAGATTGATTTATGTCTTAGGTCAATGTTGGGTGTCTTACCACTGAACTTTGTTTATCATTATTATTGTTGTTGTTGCTACTACTACTATAATTGTTGTTTTTGTGAGATGGGATCCCTCACTTACTCTAGAGCTCACACATTCAGCCTGAGCCTAGATCCCTGTGGTTGTGTGGCAGGTCCTCTTTCGATGAGCCATCTCCCCAGGCACCAGGTACTGAGCTTTCAGAGTAGATTCTTGAGTCAGATATCCTGAAGGAGCCCTTAACCCTCTGTGCACCTTTGTTTCTAGTTGCAGTGAGGATGGTAATGGTGCCTGTTTCCCAGGGCCGTGGAGGGCTCATTTCACAGGTGCCTAATTCATGCTGGGCATGTCACTGAATGTAAGACATTTCTAACCAGTGCAGAGACAGGCCGAGACTGCAGCCTAAGCAGGGGTCTATAAGCCAACAAGGACAGTAGAGGAAGAGAAAAGAAACATAGACTTGCTCTGCTGAGCACAGACCACCAAGAGTGATAGAACCTGGAAGGCTGTAAGCAATGTTTGGAGGTTGAGTAGGAAAGTAGGTTTCAGGACCACTCATTAGGCTATGGTGAATGCTGAGAAAGGGAAAATTGCCTTTTCTTAAGGAATCATCGCTCAGTGCCTGTGTCAGCTGTAGGATGTTTCCTGTTAACAGCAGGTGGCAGTGTAGGAACTTCATCTAAGCAGTGTGTAGCCCTTTCAAGTGAATAAATGCCATGCACAAGAAAATGTCAGTTGAAGTCCTTGAGAAAGTTGCCTGGTTTGTATTTCTTAGTAGTTTCAACTGTATGCTAATGTGCTCTGTTAATAAACCACTGTACCAATCACTACTTTTTCATTGTTAACACAACCTGGGGCCACCTGGAAAGAGAGCCCCAGAGTGGAATTATCCACACCATGCTGGCTGTGGCTGAGAGTCTACCAGGGTGAGGTGGCATTGTCCTGACTGTTAACTGCCATAGGAGGCCACCTGGATGTGGTGGCACCAAATGGACTGAGTGTGAGCGGAGTAAGAGGGAAGAATGCTTGCTGAGCTAAAGCAGCAAATGAGGCAGCAGTAGGTGCATCTTCCCACTCAACTGTGGTGTGGTGTGGTGTGGTGTGGTGTGGTGTGGTGTGGTGTGGTGTGGTGTGGTGTGAACTCCTTCAGGTTCCTGCCTTGACTTCCCAGAAGTGACAGACTGTGAGCTAAAATCAAGTCGTTTCTCTCCAGGTTTGCTATAGGTCAGAGTGTTTTTATCACAGCAGCTGTGCCGAGCAGCTGTGCACACATACTGCTTTTAAAGCTGAGTATAGACACTTTTTTTTTTTTTTCTGAGACAGGGTTTCTCTGTGTAGCCCTGGCTGTCCTCGAACTCAGAAATCCACCTGCCTCTGCCTCCCAAGAGCTGGGATTAAAGGCGTGTGCCACCATTAAAATATATTGCTAACCCTTTCTCCTGAAGAGTATACGTTACCTCCCTCAGGAGGTAGATCTTGTACAAAACTGATGCTTTATTTTGTTTTATGAATTTGTGTTGCATTCTAAAAAGGAGATTCTACAGTATTATTTTCTTTAGATTTGCTTTTGGAACAGAAGTTTAGAATATTTATGTATTTTGAACATTCAGTCTTATAAAAGCTACATTTTGAAATTTTGGCCTTTGTTGGGAAAGTCCTATTTAGTTTTTATTTGTCTCTAAGAAAGATGTTCCATGTCTAGAGATGGTTGAAGGTCCTTTCTGCCTCATGCTATTTTTTCCTAAATTACATTTATCCTGCAGGAGGATTGACCTTAATGTTAAGTGAGACTTCATGTTCGTTCTTGTACAGGTTAAATCCCAGTGTTCCCCAGGCCCGATACACATGTTCCTTCTGAACACTGAGTGGTTCCAGGGTGTGATGGAAGTGAAGTTTTGGCTCTAGTTTATCTTAAAATAGAGAAAGCAAATGGAAGACATTGTGCAGCAGAGCACAGCTTTGTCTGACCCCTGCACGTCCCCTCCCCCCGCCCCGATGTATCTGCAGAGATCTTAACACAGGAGAGGTCCGTGTTCCTAACTCCCACTGTCTGTCACTCCACTCTCTTCCCTCGCAGTTGGGAATAATATGACCAGGAAGAGCACCCAGAAATGCTCTGACATTGTTGGAGTTTTCCTTATAGCTATAAATAATTCAGAAAGCTGTGTAGCCTAAGAAAGTAATTCTTTTAGACATCTTGAGGAAACTTTGGTAAATTTTGTTCACTAGTTATTGAATTTATTTCTAATATTTAGGCTGGTAGAATACTGTTCAGGGATTTCAAAATTGGTGGTATGGAATCTGCTGACTTTATAACTTTTGCTGTGTATGGACTCTAAAAGGGCATAAAGGATGGCAGGTATATTAGGATACAAGAACAGATTCCATCCATCCACACACACTTAACCCAGATCCCCCTGCTGCTTCATAGCTTTCCTTCTCTGTCAGTCCCATTCCTCCACCATAGAAAATTTCCCCATTTTCATCAATGATGAATAACTTCTAATGTAAAAGATACTTGCTGTGCATACATAGCCAGTTAATAAATGTACCGAACAACTAATATGTCTCATTTGAGTCAAAATAAGCTTTCAACAATCAGCAATTTAGGATCTGTTTTGGATGCTAAGTGAGAGTAACAGAAGGAGAATTTTTAATATGAATCAAAGGCCTTGGTATTTGGGCTGCAGCATTCTAATGAGCTTCTGGGAATTAGGTGTGTGCTCGGAGCACCATGCTTAGCCACTGTGGGACCAGGCCAGCTGTCCCCACCGCTGTCCCCACCGCTGCCACCACCACTGCCGTTGCTCTTGGTCCAAAGCATTCCTTCTTTGAAGGAGCAAAATTGGTACCTTTTGACTGAATTTTCAACGTGTTAAAATGACTCATAACTTTTAGTTGCGAGATAGTACTTCTCGAGGAGGGTGTGCCTAATAAAGCTCTCCTGTCTTGCTCATCTTAGATACTAGTAGACTGAAGTGTCTGTTAGGGGAAATAGGTATTTCTCACATCATGTGTTTCTTCTAGGTATACCTTAGATGAATTTGGAACGGCCCGACGAAGCACTGTTGTTCGTGGGTTTATTGATGCTCTTACAAGAGGAGGGCCAGGAGGTACACCTAGGCCCATTGAAATGCACTCCCATGACCCGCTGAGGTATAGTGATTGACCCTAGGAGAGGATTAGACTCTTTCCCCTGGAGCGTCTTTACTAACAGGTGGTTTTCTTTAGGTATGTGGGAGACATGCTGGCATGGCTCCATCAAGCTACTGCCTCTGAGAAGGAACATCTGGAAGCTCTCTTAAAGCATGTAACTGCTCAGGGTGAGTGCGCTCCTAATAGAGAAAATGCACGTGGCTTCTGTGTTTCCCTTGCTGTCTTCACAGAGATAAACACTTCACACTTAGATGCCACATGAGCATCTTGTTATCCTTAGAGACCCCACCCCCGACCATTTTACTTAATAGATTTCTGTGCTTTCGTCTATTGCTTGGCCATTCAAGTTTAGGGTCTGCCTGTCTTCCAGTGCCCTGCTGCCTTCTGGTAAGATGTGGCTGGAGTGCCAGGCATACATTGGCTTAGACCCTCAGCATCAGACTCAGAGGCAAGGATGCAGTGAATGGCTGAGTGTTGCTCATGCAGAGAAGGCATAGGAGCAGGAGTGGGAGGTGGTTGGTCATAGTGGTCCACAGTCTGGAAGCAGAGAGATGATGATGCAGTTGCTCCATCATGGTTATCCACAGTCAGAAGCAGAGAGATGAGCTCGTGTGCACTGGACACACTGTTCCTTTTCCCACTGGAATCAGTTTGAGCTCTGTCCACACCTAGAGTCTTCTGCCTCAGCTAAACCACACTGGAAGTGCCCTCACAGATATAACAAAACATCTGTGTCTTGAGCAATTGTAAAATCTGGTCAAGTCTCTGAGAACAGCCATTACAAGAGACTTTTTAGAACCTGGGGTGTTAGTGTGTAGGCTGCAGGTGTTTTGATTTCGATAGAAAGTAGAAAGAAATACTATTGCTGGTATTGTCTGACTGGCTGGCGTAGTGTGGACATACATTACTGTGGTCAGACTCAGCTCTTCAGTTCTGAGATTTGATGCAGCATATGTCTTAGATTGGTACAAAGTTTGCAGTTTTTGTTTGTGTGAGACATGGTCTCACATGGACTAACTGTGTATCCCAGACTGCCCTCAAACTGTCACTCCTGTCTTATCCTTCTGAGTGCTGGGATTATGGGCCTGAGCCATCGTGCCAGCCAAAGTCGGCACTTTTTTTCTTGTTACTATCCTTATCACCCAGGTGTAAAAGAATGCATTTCCAGATGGAGCACAGTGGCACGTGCCTTTACTCCCAGCACTCAGGTAGAAGAGGCTGGTGGATTTCTGTGAGTTTGAGGCTAGCCTGATCTACATGTAGTGAGCTCAAGGCTAGCCAGAGCTACATAGTTGGCCATGTCCCCTCCCCAAAGGAAAAAGAAAGAAGAAATGTGCTTCCTCCAAGGTTTCTACAGAGAAGTCTATATGAGAGACAATGTTTAAAAGCTTGAAGATAAATTAGGTGACATTCTAAGCCTCACTCTGAAAATGAAAGTGGTCACCTGTCCGCCTCACCTTTTAAGTGGATCCTGCCTGGTAATAGTATGAGCAGTGTCAGCCTTTCCTTGGGTTGCAGTGTCAGTTCTCAGCCTTCTGCTCTCAGAGCGAGGTGCTCTCAGAGACACATGCTGCACTTAGGAGGCCTCCTCCAGCTCTCGGGTCATACTCGGGGGCCTCACAAAAATGTTAACATCATTCACATGAGTTGTCAACATTTGTAGACATGCCAGTCACCAACACCATCAGACATGGATCAAAAACTACAACTTGTAATGTCCTAAAGACACCTAGCCTAACAAAGGGTTGCTGTTTATTTTAAATGCCATTCATGAAATTACTCAATGGTGTTTCTGTTGAATGGTTCTTAAGGCTTATAGAGTCAGGTATAACTTGGGAAAGCATAATTATGTTGTACTTAATTTTAGGTGTTAAAGAAAATATCCAAGAAGTCGTTGGGCATATCACCGAGGGTGTGTGTCGGCCTCTAAAGGTAAAGGTTCTGGTTTCATTGTGTTCTCAGGGATCTGACCACAAAGTATTGGCTCACTCTTAGGAGCTCAGTGAAATCAATGAGTGATGTTGTTTTTCATACTAATATATAATGATTAATCCAAATATGAACATATTTACCTGTTGCTGTTGCTGCTAAACTACTTGCCATGCCAGGACAGGATTTGGATTCAGCAGGTCCAGACCTCATGTCAGCCTTGTCCCAGTGCTGAACTCTGCTGTGCTGCAGTATGCTCACGTGGGCCTGTCGCAAGGGTCAAGTGAGGCAGAGGTGGCACGTGGATCCCAGAGTTTGCATCTGCCACAGACTTCTTCCCTCTTACATCACAGTCTCTTGGGAAAGTCAGGAGAGGAACTCAAACTGGAAACTAGAGGCAGGAGTTGAGGCAGAGGCCATGGAGGGGCTGCTTACTGGCTTGCTCACTCTGGCTTGCTGAGTCTGCCTTGTTATAAATTCCAGGACTACCTGCTCATAGATGTCACAGCCCACAGAGAGCTGAGCCTTCCCACATTAGTCTTAACCAGAAACCCGTACCAGAGGTTTGTCCACAAGCCAATCTGGTGGGGAGATTTTCTCATTTGACGTTCCCTTTTCCAAAATTACCCTAGCTTCTGTAAAAACTAGCTAGCGCTGTTTATTTCCAGGGTTTTGTTTTGTTTTGTTTTGTTTTTGATTTTTTTTTTTTTTTTTAGAAATGTGTGGTCTAAGTTTATTCCATTGTATGTAGGATGCTGTCTTGTCAGCATCACTTACAAAGCAGAATAATAAACACAGGCACCAGAATTTGACCCGACTTCCTCAAGTCCAGGGGTTACAGCCCTTCCTTCTCATAAGTGTTCTGTTTCTTCTAATAAAATCTTTAATGTGCCCTGTGTCCCTGACCTCCATAAATTGTACACTCTGTGAAAACAGACGGGCACACAGAGAAAAGAAGTGTGGGAAATGGAGCCGCTTGGCACGTGGCTTGGACTGGGCCTTGTGTGTGCCTAGACAGATGCCAGCAGCACGGAGGGAGCTTGTCAGCATCCCCTTCCTCCCCGACTTTTCCACTATCTCTTCCCTCCTCCCTCTCCCTTCCTCCTTTCCTTCCTCCCTTCATCTCTCTCTCTCTCCCTCCCTCCCTTCCTCTCTCCCCTCTCCCTTCATCTCCCTCTCCCCCCACCCTTGCTCTGACACTAACAGGACACACTCCCCACCCTGTGTCCCGGCTTTGCTGCTGTTAGATTGCCTGCAGCTCATGTGCCCTTTGAGCATGGGCCTGTGCCTCCTTCGCCCCTTTGTAAGGACCATGATTCACTGAGGACTTGGACGTCAGAGCTGCACCACGAGCTTCCTGGCTGTTCTCTGCCGGCCGGCCGGGGTCTTGTCCTCCACCACCAGCTCCATTCTAACCGCAGCCATGGCAGTCTTAGTCGCCTAGTTTATATTTTTCTTGTAACAAGTGTCGTGCATTTTCTAAGACTTGCTTTGCTGAATGGCTGGTATCTTCTGTGGCCTCTGGGAGAAAGGATGTTTCCTTGTGTGCTATTTGTCACTCTCCACTGTTCAGCTGTCGCTGCTGTGACTCCGGGTTGCTTTCCCTTGAGCTCTGGGCTGTAAGCAGTGGGCTTTTGTCACCCTGTCTTCCCTCCTTCCCTCTGTCCCTTTCTGCCTGTCTCTACCCTTCCACTGTTCCCATGTTCTTTCTAAAGAGAGTAGGAATATGAGTGTCTTGTTGTCTCTAGATTCCGTAAGGCAGATGCAGGATTGCTGAGTTGGTGTTAAACATTCATCTGCCCAGGAAAACCTGTCTCCAGTTAGCGTGCTTATGGTTTAAAACGACCATGTCTGATGATGCATGGACAGTGGTGCTGAGCCTCAAAGGGGCCTGCTGTAGTTGTTATTACTTGTGTAAGCCGAGTGCTGCGCGTGTTGAGTCACTTTTAACAGTTTGTATTAGACTGGTTATCTTATGACTTAATATGCAGAATTTCTTTAGAAAGCATTTTGTGATTGCTACAGCAATGAAATTGTATCTTGAGCATTTTTATGATGTGTCGATATATCCCATCATTAATGAAGAAAAGGTATACTTTTAAGGAATGTTTAAGGTTTTCTTCATGTTTTCATAGGTTCGAATTGAACAAGTAATACTTGCTGAACCTGGGGCAGTGTTGTTATATAAAATTTCTAACCTCCTCAAGTTTTACCACCACACCATCAGGTAACAGTAACAAAGCAGTGAATGTGCTTGTGTCCCCTGAGCTGTCTGTCTGTCTGTAGTCAGGACACAGTCTTGTTCCTACTGTGCGTATCATTGAGTGAGACCACGCATAGTCAGTGTGCCGGCATACCTTAGGGCCATCATTTTTTCTCTCCTGCCTTCTCCATGAATGACCACTCATACACGCGGGCACACACACATGCACACACATGCACACACGCACATGCACACACACACAATGTACATAACAAAATAGACCTACAAAGTCAGCCTGTCTGCATCAGTAAGTGAGACCCATGACAGCTAGAGCCCCTGCATATCCACAGACCAGGACACTGTGAGCACTGTGAGTGAGCTGTGTCATTTGGGCACCAGTGTCCTTAGTTCGTCATTAGTGTTTAGTTTTGCAAGCATGATAGAATAGACATAGCTTGATCTTCTCTCCAGAAAAGTAACTTTATAGGATTTGAATGTAAATTAAAAGGATTAATATTGTTTATATTAACTAATGTTAGAAATTAATATAGTGGCAACTATTCTTTAACTTTTCCCAAAAAAACTATACAAAGACCTTTTAAGACTTCAAGGCCTTAGGCCTTAGCTGGGCAGATTTTTAACTAGCTCATCTAAGTTAACCCATGACCTAGCCCTGCCCACCCACATGGCTAGCTATACATTCCAGGCCTTTAATCATGTCTGTCTCCTCCCATGTCTCCTCTCCTCCTTCTCATTCCCAGAATTCCTTTCTCCCTCTCAGGAAGTCCCACCTTCCACTCCTGCCCAGGAGTGGCGATCAAATGTTAAAGCCAATCAGAGAATGCCTTAGGTAGGTGAGGATGGACAGAGACACAATTTCACACAGTGTACCTCAACATTTGAGACAATGGATCTTAGCAAAAAATATTAAAATTAAAATTCCTTTCAGAATATCAGTGAACAAAATATGTAAGCATACTTTTCTCCTTGCAAAAATGAGAAATCTCTTTGGATGGATCTAAGAATCATCTTTTTAATAGAAAATTGGAAATTACCAAATATGCTGATGTAATTAATTATTTCAAAATAGCAGATATTCACGGTTAGTCTAAATATACTGGTCTCTAAGCAGCTGTAAAGAATTGAGTAACTATAGTTTTTAGCTATGTTGTTAATAGGATAAGCTAGTTTTAATGAAAAGAACTAAGTATTACACAATCTAATTATCTAGTCACTAAGAGCTATTAATTGTCTTTCTTAAAATTAAAACCAGACTTTGCTATCTAATGAAAATGCATGTGTTGTGCTGGGGGAGACAGTGTTTGCATGTCAGAGATGTCAGTTCTGACTCACAGCCTTGCTGAAATCCGTTATGAAATACTGGGAGCATAGTACAGGTTGACTAAACCTTACCCAGAATGCCTGAAGCCAGAAATGTGGAATAGTTACAAAGCCTTTGCCAACCCAGCATCACTCATCTCATCTGCATATCCAGATCCTGACTCCTCTGAGCTCTGAAGCATCCCTAACGTGACGCACGCACATCCACATCCCAGACTCGTTCTGTGGATGCTCAAGCTTTAGCTTGCTTCTTTCCCTTTCTAACCCCCTTACTCAAGCCAAAAGAAAACTGACATTTTTATATAAACCTAGAGTGATTAGTTTTAATTTATAGAACACACACACATATGTATACCTATTTAAGTCTATTTTTGTTTTTGTTGTAAAGTCTTTATTGTAGCCCAGGTCATTCAATGCATATCTCCCCACCCCTCCTTCCATGTCTCTGTGGTGTACATGCATTCATGCCTGGGTGTGACATGTGCCTGTCCTGTCCTGTGTGTGGAGGCCAGGGGAGAATGTCAGATGACTTCCTCCATCACTGTCTGCCTCATTCCCTTGAGAGTCTGAAGCTTGCCTTTAGGCTGGTCAGAGGGCTCCTGCGGCCCCCAGTGCTGGGGTGGCAGGCACCTGCAGGCTAATATGGCTCTTATGTGGGCGCTAGGGGTTCAAACTCAGGCCTTCAAGCTTGAAAAGACACAGTCTTAGGTTCTGTGCATCTCCAGCCTCAGATTTAGGTCTCTTTGAAGACTGCTCCAGGAGATGAACTTCGTTGGCTTGTTTTCCCTCTGAAATGAATCTTGTTTGCTTTTAGTGGCATCGTTGGAAATAGTGCAGCTACTCTACTGACAACAATTGAGGAAATGCACCTGCTAAGCAAAAAAATCTTCTTCACTAGCTTGAGTCTCCATGCGAATAAACTGATGGACAAGGTGGGTCCTCCTGGCCTCCCTGGGCTGCGGCCATGCCAATGGGAACTACATGTTTGGACCTTAGTGATATTTTTTCCTTTTCAAGTTGATGTTGGGGAAGTTTAGTAGCTCCCAGGTCAGAGTTAATCTTCCAGGATTAGCATAACTTCACTCTAATGTGAGAAAAAAATCTCAAGGTGAGTTCATTACTTTGTTTTCTAAAAATTTTAAAATTAAAAAAAATTTTTTAAATACAGAATTTACCGAGGATGCCTGTGTTAGAGCTGATGTGACACAGTGAAGCCTGGAGCTCTTACAAAGTGTTTCCAAACAGTTTCATAGTCTCATGTTCTAATGGTGCAGCTTCGTCTTCTGTATCACATACATAAACATATACATAAACATATACATATGAAAGGGATAGGAAACTACCATGTAATATAAGCAGACAGCGAGCCCAAGGGATGCGTATGGTCTCGTGTTGTAAGTTGAGCAGAATTCTGTAGCAGGAATAATTACTCCTTGTCAGCTTCAAGTTTGAGTTCTGCTGCTAGATGCTTCCTTGGAGCTAACTATTGTAGCTCCTATCACACACTGCTCTTTTCACTCTCATAAAATGCCTTTATGTAGCGACCTGTCTGCCCTCCTGTGTCCTGTGTCCTGTGTCCTGCGCCCTGCGCCCTGCGCCCTGCGTCCTGTGTCCTGCCTGCTGTGGAGGTGACTGTGCTGCTTTCACTGGAGTGTTTGCAGAGCATCTCTCTCTCCTGCCCTTTGACTTTGCTTGTTAGAAGATCGCATACACTTTGACCATGGTTTGATAAACAATAAATTCGTACTTAGTCTTTGCCTTTTGATGAGTATGTTTAACCCGTTTACATTTGGATGGCTTCCTGACACTTGAATTTGTTAGATTGCTCTTTGTTTTCTCTATGTCTTAAGTTTTCATTCCCCTTTCTGTCTTTCTGACACAAGGGTATAGTTTCTTAACAAAGACTTCAGTTGCCAAATTTTGTTTCATTTACAATCTTATCTGTTAACTATTCTGACATCCTTTTAAAGTTTCATAGGCAGAATCTCATACTTGCATAAGACCTTTTAATATTAAAAAGAAACAAAATTAAGAAGTCGGTTCCCAGGAGCCCCCTGGTGGTGCTTGCGAGCAGCAGTGTTGTTAGGCCGGGCTTCCTTTTCCTGGGGTAACCCAGGGCTCTGTTCAGCAGCCCATGCAGGAGCTCCCCCGTCCTGGCTTTCCCAAGTGACGCCATAGACCATAAGTGGTAGATCCAGGATTTCAAACCAATCTTCCAAATTTTCAGTGGTTCTTATTTCCTGAGAATTCTTTTTCCAAGTGAGTAGCTCTTACACGCGTTCGCGACCGGCCAGGAAAGACGCAACAAACCGGAATCTTCTGCGGCAAAAGCTTTATTGCTTACATCTTCAGGAGCAAGAGCTTTATTGCTTACATCTTCAGGAGCAAGAGCTTTATTGCTTACATCTTCAGGAGCAAGAGAGAATGGCGAAACCCCGTCCCTTTTAAGGAGAATTATCCTCCGTCTAGGACGTGTCACTCCCTGATTGGCTGCAGCCCATCGGCCGAGTTGTCGTCACGGGGAAGGCAGAGCACATGGAGTGGAGAACTACCCTTGGCACATGCGCAGATTATTTGTTTACCACTTAGAACACAGGATGTCAGCACCATCTTGTAACGGCGAATGTGAGGGCGGCTCCCCACAAGTAGCTTGTGGAATCCTCCAGTGCCTCTCAACGAAGAGTGGAGCCAAGAGCCCCAGTCTGGACACTGAACCCTGAGAGTGGGCAATCATCTCAGTGATGCCGCTGTTGGGATCTGTGCTGCTGTGTGGATTCACTTATTCTCAGAACTTGGGCTAAAACCAAAATAAACTAGGTTATTTTTCAGTATGTCCCATGTATAATTCTACAAGTCAAGGGAATGCCAGCTTTTCTCATAAGATCTTGAGCTTTAACGTAGAAAGCGGTAATGGTAACCCTGGGTAAACCTTGTCACCCTGAGTGGCGTCCTTCAGAAGCGGCTGTTGCTAACTTGAGTCTGGAGTATATTAGACAGGGCGTCACGAGCCCTCCGTGTTGTACACAGCTGAAGAGTACACAGGCGTGGGTAACTGAAGAGTACACAGGCATGGGTAACTGAAGAGTACACAGGCGTGGGTAACTGAAGAGTACACAGGCGTGGGTAACTGAAGAGTACACAGGCATGGGTAACTGAAGAGTACACAGGCGTGGGTAACTGAAGAGTACACAGGCGTGGGTAACTGAAGAGTACACAGGCGTGGGTAACTGAAGAGTACACAGGCGTGGGTAACTGAAGAGTACACAGGCGTGGGTAACTGAAGAGTACACAGGCGTGGGTAACTGAAGAGTACACAGGCGTGGGTAACTGAAGAGTACACAGGCGTGGTAACTGCTCTCTTTGTCCAGGTTGAGCTCCCACCACCTGACCTCGGACCCAGCTCTGCCCTGAGTCAGACCCTCACTTTGCTGCGGGATATTCTGGCGTCGCATGATTCTTCAGTCATCCCCTTGGATGCTCGGCAGGCTGACTTTGTGCAGGTAGTTTTTAAGTCCCTGAGTGCCTGCTCCCCTCCATCACACACTCTGTCACACGTTGGTGTGAGTGGCAATGCACTTTGACAATCTCTTCAGTGTTGATTTTTCTTCAAGATTAAATCAGCTCTTGATTTTTAAAGGTAATTTGTCGATGCCTGTTTTTTTTTTTTTTTGTAAGATTTATTTATTATTATATCTAAGTACACTGTAGCTGTCTTCAGATGCACCAGAAGAGGGCATCAGATCTCATTACAGATGGTTGTGAGTCACCATGTGGTTTCTGGGATTTGAACTCTGGACCTTTGGAAAAGCAGTCGGTGCTCTTAACCACTGAGCCATCTCTCCAGCCCCGTCGATGCCTGTTGTTAAGCTATCTGGTCTTGTTATTAAATCTCTCCTTCATGCACTTGTTTATAAGTTAGCTGGCTATCCTCAGTTAGTTTTGCATTTAATTCTGAAAGGCTATACATCCTGGACCATCTCCTGATTAGGAAATAATCCATTTCCTTGTCATTTGCAGGTTTTGTCCTGTGCCCTGGATCCTCTCCTCCAGATGTGTACAGTGTCAGCCAGCAATTTAGGCACAGCTGACATGGCCACGTTCATGGTCAACTCACTGTACATGATGAAGACAACCCTGGCTCTGTTCGAATTCACAGACAGGCGCCTAGAAATGCTTCAGTTTCAGGTGAATTTTGCTAGAAAGAGGATTCTCTGATTTTGCATTTTCAGCATACCAGCTTTTGACAAATGTCAATGGCCTAACTCCATGAGTTCCTTAAGGTAGTCTATCCAGAGGATGTAAACACATGCATGCATGATTGTATGCGCTTGCAAGCACACACACACACAATTTTGGCTTTCAGTTTTAGAGATGCCAGAATGTGAGGAACGTGATGAGATTGTAGTGTGGATGGTGCCAGGAAGCTCTCTGATGGACTTGAATGTTCAGTGCTATGCAGATGCCGTGTTACATGGCAGGCTGTATTTCTCCAGCAGTGCACTGTGTACAGCAGGTGGTACAGAGGACAGAAGCAGTACCAGGCAAACACTTCTTTAACAGTCACTGTTCCCGTTAGCCCGCTGGTGTCTCTCAAAAACTGAATGATGGCTGAGTCAGAGCCATCTGTAAGTTACCTAACTAACACTTGGGTACTGATGCACTGACTGGTAGTGCAGCGTTCAAGGGAACAAGGCTGAAGCAAAGACCCCGAATGTTCTATTATAAAAAGCACGAACACTTTAGTAGTGAATATAGTAAGTTTGATTTGTTGCTTTGTGTTTTTCTGAGAAGTAGCTTTTATATATGTAAATTTTCTAATTTCTAACTCTTTTAAAAATACTTGAGGAGGATCAATAATAATAACATCTTAATAATGTTGGAGTTTGCTGTACAAAGGCACAGTTGTGAACTAGTGTCTCCCATTCACCTATTTGTACACTCATTTCCTTTGGAATGTACATTGGCAGCTCTAAATTCTGGTGTGTGACACTTAAGGTTTTGGAGAGGATCCAGTTTTTAATACCTTTTAGCTTAGCACACAAATAATGGGCTTCAGGATAGCATCTGCATGAGTGCATGTGTGCTTGTCCACTGCCCTCTCCTCTGTTCCTCCTGTCCCCAGCCCATGCCCTCTCCTGCTGCCTGCTGCTTCACTCTCAGCCCCTCATGCTTATCTGTGTCTTCTATTCCTCACGACCTCGTCCTCCTGTCCCCACCCCATGCCCTCTCCTGCTGCTTCACCCTCAGCCCCTCATGCTTATCTGTGTCTTCTATTCCTCACGACCTCGTCCTCCTGCCTCATGGTCACTTTGGCCTTCTTGACCTACACTATAGTCTGAGGCAGGAGATGGCCTTCTGAAGAGTCTCTCCTCTTTTCAGTGCTGATAACTGAGCCATGTAAGGGAGAATGATTAATTTCCATACTTCATAAGTATGTTTTGCATATTTGTTTCTAAGTCAACCCCAATTCTCTGCCACTTGTCTCAGATCTATTTCCTTAAAATGTTCATTATTTTGCATTACCAGCAGTTACATGCTTGTCTGCAGTTCTGTACATTTTCTGCATGGCACAAAGTTCCGTATCTGTTAGATGGAGTTTGTTAGTTTGTCCAGAGTCTCTATGCTCCCCACCACGTATGATGTGTGCGCTGGACTCTGCACACACACTTCTAGAGACATACAGGGGTAAAGCTAGACTGAGGTTCATGGGATCCTCCAGCTACAGTTTGTGTTGTTGGGTTGAGGCTCCAGATCCCACCATCACCTCACTCCTCTCCAGCTGTCATCTAGCTTTCCCCAGCACTGCTGCTAAGATCAGGCAAGTCTGAGCCTCCTGGAATAACAGGCTCTGTCCACCTAGAAGCCTGTAAGGATTTTTCTTTGGGTTCAGTTACTTCTCCACAACATATTAGGTATTTCTTTTTTCCGATTATTCCCATCATAAACATTTGAGAGCCATTTCCGTTCAAAGATTCAAACTTTTCACTCTGTCTGACTGTCTGTCTGTCTATCTGTCATCTCTCTGTGTGTTACTCTCTTACACTCTGCAGATCCTATCTTTGTTTCATTTTATATCATGGGTCTCTTCTCCAGTTTACTGTGCGACTCTTTGTCTCATTTCTTTGATATTTTCTGTCTCTTTCTTTTTCAGTTCACTGACTTGGCTGTCAGCACTGTCTTCTTTTTCACTTTCATTAAACGCTTACATTTGAACGAACTATTTTTTTTAGGTTTCAGTAAATCCAGGAAGTAAGGACCCTTAGTTATGCTTCCTTGGGTATTTACATGAAAAAGAAGAACGTGGGAGGCTTCTTGGTGGGAGGAAGGCTGGTGCTGGAGTGGCTTGAACTAGGCAGGCTTTGACATAGCGCAGAGACGGGAGTTGGTGGTGCTCTGTGTAGTTGACAGATTGTAAAATTGGGGACGCTTCGTGGTGTGTAAGGGAAGGGGGAGGCTGGCAAGTGGGAAGAGCAGCTTCCTTTTATTGGGGCGCTTTCCTGCAGGTGCCTCATTTCTCAGCTGCAGCGCCGATTCTCACCAAGGTTCTTCGGAGATTGGGCTGTCCAGGGAAGGGAGGGAGGCAGGCTCAGGATGTAGCCTTCAAGGCCTCGTTCTCCCTGAGTAATTTATTTCACATGGTTGTGACGACTTCCGAGTTCTGCTTTTGAAACAGCTGAGAGAACAGGCACCCATATTTCCTAGCTAGTGGCCAGCCCTGGAACTGTTGGTTAGTTGTAACTAAGGGAAGCAGCAGCTGTCTCGGACAGACGGAGGCTGCCTGTCAGGTCCATGATGGCCGCCCGCCGGCCCAGTGTGCTCTGCTCTTACTGATAGTTCTCTTCTAAGTGCTTCTTCTGCTGTGCTTTATTGTAGATTGAAGCCCATCTGGACACTCTTATCAATGAGCAAGCCTCTTATGTTTTAACTAGAGTTGGCTTGAGCTACATCTACAACACTATACAGCAACATAGACCTGATCAGGTGCGTACCACTTGGCCTGGCAAAGGGGCAGCTGGGGTGGCTTCTAGAGATGACTCTAGAGTTTAATCGTGGCCCTGCTACGGATTAGCTGTCTTCTGTGTTCATGTCCTGCGCTGAGACAGGCTAAGTACAGTGACTGTCAGGGCTAGGAGAACGCCTGAGAATGAGAATAATTATTGGTGAAAAGTAATGAGAATATTTAGGAATTAGTGTCACAAGATGCGAAGACAGAGAAACTGGTGTTACAAAGTGTATGCAATGTTCATACTGATGGATTTTTAAAGTCCCATTTTATTTTCAACCAAATGAATGTATGGATTGCTAGACAAGTAATATAATCCTCCATCTAACTTAGCAGATCAGTAAAGAAAAATGTTCTGAACTGAAATAATCTTACAGAACAGAACCCCAGTACTAATAGGTCCTGGGGTGATGGGAA
Organism: Mus musculus; assembly: GCF_000001635.26. NCBI lineage: Eukaryota > Metazoa > Chordata > Mammalia > Rodentia > Muridae > Mus > Mus musculus. Next base: position 52,989,519 of record NC_000069.6, on the reverse strand, counting down.
ACCCTAATACAAAGTACCATCCTGCCTTAAAAATTAAGCAAAGAATTAGCAGCTTTTGTTCTCTAATTTTTCTGAAATGGATTGACAGTGCAACTTCGCTGTTCTCTGCTCGCTTGGAGGGCAGCAGCCTCCACACCTGGCCGCAGCCTCCAAGTGCTTGTCACTTTCCTTTCCTTGCTCCGAGTACATCTCAAGGGTGGTGGTGTTTCCGTTGTTGATAACTTGCGCCTTTGCTCCTCAGTCACCGCCCTACTCTTACTGTAGTTACGAGAAGCCGCTTTTCTTTGGAAACAACTATGTGATTTTTCTGAACTTGGGCAATCTTCTAATGAACCATTTTTATAACTTTCTTCTAGGGTTCTTTAGCCAATATGCCCAACCTGGATGCTGTGGCGCTGAAGGCTGCAATGGTAAGTGCGTAACAAGACATTTCAAGTGGGATTTCCTTAGGCAGGGCTGCCCATGGCTTACTGTGTGGTGAGAATGTCCTAGGTAACAGCTTTGCTCTCTTGACGTTCAGTTGGAGCCCAGTCACAGCTCCTGAGTGTGTGCTCCTTTTATGAGTTCTCCCAGGATTTATCGTGTACTGGAATCTTCTATCAGGCCTCAGTCACGTCACCAGCACAGTTTAGAATTTCTTTATTTTCCGAGTTTGGTTCCTATTGTGGCAGAGAAGCAGGCGTGGCGACAGATGTGAAGCACAGACTTTGTACTGCCGGCTCCTGCTCTAAACCTGTGCTTTTCCCTGAGGTGATAAGTAGGATTTCAGTGTGTGTGTTATTCCTCTGCAAGAGACTCATGGAACCTTCAGGTTATGGTTTTCAAGTGAACAGCTCCAGTTGGAGCAGCAGTAGGATGCTTGCCTGGCATGCATGCAGTTCTGTGTTCCATCCCTAGCACTACCCAGCATGCACACACACACATTCACATGCACACTCAGACACAGTTACACACGTGAATACACACATACACAAACTCACAAATGCATACACTCATGTACATTCACACAGGTATACACATACTCAGGCGCGTTCACACTGATAAACATATCCACACTCATGCATACACTCCGGCACTTACTAAACATATCCACACTCATGCATACACTCCGGCACTTACTAAACATATCCACACTCATGCATACACTCCTGCACTTACTAAACATATCCACACTCATGCATACACTCCTACACTTACTAAACATATCCACACTCATGCATACACTCCTGCACTTACTAAACATATCCACACTCATGCATACACTCCTGCACTTACACATACACTGATAGTCTCAGGTAAGTACAAATAAACAATCATACACATCAATATACACTAATGCACACTCAAATTCATACATTCAGTCAGTGACACACCTATACATTCATGCACGCTTCCAAACACACGCACCCATCCGTATACTAACACACACATGCACAGTCTCTAGCACACACACAGGAGTTTATTTCTTCCTTTTAGGATGAGCACCACTTTGGGCAGCATGCTTTTCTGACGTAAGCTTGCTCTAGGCATATGCCATAGATGTGCGTGTATGTTCTGGGCATGACTTGTAAGTCATGTAGCCCTTCACTCATTAGTGAAATTCTGCATTTCACAGCGCACAGTTGCTATAACTCCTTAGTTCCATTCACCCAGAAAGTCAGCTTCCAGAGTCTGGAGGCTCGCCTGCTGCAGTTGCCATCTGTCCTGAGAACAGTTCTGATACCAGAGACCCTCTATGTTTCTCTCTCAGCTTCTTTTCCTGATAGAATACTCAGACAGAATCAAGTTAATGAAGAAAGGGTTTGTTTTAGCTCACAGTTAAAAGTTTCTGCCTACTTTGAAACAGCTGGCCAGATGCAGTCTATAGTCAGAAGAGAGCAGTGAGTATACATATTCGTCCCCACCCTATGAAATGGCATTGCCCTGATTCAGTGTGGGTCTTCTCACAGTTAACCCAGGTAAGATTCCTAGCAGGCATGCCCACAGCCCAGCCTAACTTACATAGTCCTCACTGAGACTCCTGCCCAGGGAACTCAAGGCCCTGCCAAGCAGGCAATTGACATTAACCATCACAGCCATATTCCAGGACTGAACGTAACTAAAAGGCTTATGCTAACGACTCTGCAGAAGAGACAGGAGGACTGGCAGTGCTGCTGTTGGAGAGCCTGTAGTTGAGAGCCCTAAGTGAAATGCATAGGGTACATTATATCATGGTAAAAACAAAACAAAAACAAAAAACAAACAAACAAAAAAAACTCCACAAAGAAAAAACAATCATCGTATATATTAAAGTAAAAACTGTACTAGAAACTGGAATTTCAGAGAAAAAAAATCATGTTTAAAAATTCTGATGACAACGAGTAGATTTAGGATTCACTTAAAAAGACCTAACTAACTTTCTTGGAAAGATATTTATAAGGTTCAGGGATGGTGCAGTCAGTAACGTGCTTGCCACCCAAGTCTGAGAGCCTGAACTCAGTCCCTAGCACCCACTTAAAACGCCAGATGTGGTGGCGCACACCTGTAATCCCAAGTGCTGGCAAGAGGAGGGAAACCTCAGGGAGCCGTGGGGTTCACTGGCCAGCCTCGTCCACTTGCCAAGGTCTAGGCTACTAGAGACTCTGTCTTGGCGCGTGGGGGGGGGGGGGGAGGTGAATGGTACCTGGAGAATAGCACCCAAAGTTGTCCTCTGTCCTCTGTACACACACACGCACACATATACACACACATACACACACACATACACACACATATACACAGGCCTCCACAAACGTGTTCACACAGAAACATGCACACATAAAATGAAAGTTGTATGTTACACTCTCTCTTCACTCTATTCTGCCAACCTTTTCAAACCCTGGTGCATGCGTGTTTAATATAGGCGTTTTAGGGTGTTAACTAACATGTTTTAAGAACTGCTCTTTTGAACACATCCTTAGACAGCTTTGCTGGGGACCTTCTGAGGTTTTAACGCTCCCCAGGAGCAGGTGTTTGTAGCTCCGTAGCCTTCCTTACATCTCTTGTCCGCTCTCCTCTCAGGCTCAGTTTGACCGCTACCTCTCAGCCCCAGACCACCTCCTGATGCCACAGCTGAATTCCCTTCTCAGTGCCACAGTGAAGTAAGTGTCTGCTCCCAGGATAGGGGAAATGCATACACCTTTAAATATCAAATAATCTTCTTAAAAATACAATATTTTTAAGACTGAGATACTTGCCTTTGAAGAACTATAGTCTTCAATACTTTACCTGCCTTAGTACCCCAAAGAATTAACCTTAGCCATACTTACTCCTTGCCTATATTTCCCTTCAATCTCTCTCATTAATATATAATCTTACTTTGCTAATGATTTTAAATTGCTCTGACTATAATTGAAGTCAAATAGACATGACACCAAATCCCTATATATTGTAAGCAAGTCAAGGCAGTGTTGATAATTTTGACCATGTCCTACATATTTTGCAGTGTAGATGACTGTCTTATGGTCTACTTTGCATCTGTTTTTCTGTAGATTTAAAGCTATTAAATATTGTACATGTCTCCTTAATTTAGAGTGGGGATACAGTGTGGTAAACTCATCTGAAGTTAAAATTCAGTTAATGGATAGTTTGGAACATAGCACACATGGATCCATACTAGCATGGTGACAGGGCACAGCTTGCAGCTGCCTGGTGTAAGAGAGTACAGCAGTAAGAAGACAAGGAGGTTGGAGCTTCAGCAGTGAGGTGGCAGGGAGGCGGGGCTCCAGCAGGGAGGAGACAGGGAGGCGGGGCTCCAGCAGGGAGGAGACAGGGAGGCGGGGCTCCAGCAGGGAGGAGACAGGGAGGCGGGGCTCCAGCAGGGAGGAGACAGGGAGGCGGGGCTTCAGCAGTGAGGAGGCAGGGAGGCGGGGCTCCAGCAGGGAGGAGACAGGGAGGCGGGGCTCCAGCAGGGAGTCCCTCTGTGTGCACAGTGCTCTACTGGAACTTGTTTGTCCCAAGTTTTATCTTTCAACAGAGAGTTTGATTGGACATTTGGTCTTGAAGGAAACTACTAAGCAGATATACTTATACGGGACCAAGAAGTCTAGAACATAGGGAGAGAAATAGAAAAATGAATGGTTTTAAAGATGTTTTCTTTTCCCTTTGGATAAATTAGAACGATGTTACTCTCTTTGCTGCCAGACGCAGTGATCACCTTGAGCATCATGGTAACCTGACTTAGGACTCTGCCAGTAGCAGAATAGATTCTGTAAGAAACTTAAGAAACAGGGAAGCGTGTGTTTCCAAATGAACATGCAGAGGTGTATATATGATTTAAGAGCTATTTTAGTTTTAGATTCAAATTTTTTTATATTTATTAAAAGTAAAAGCATGGGCTTAGTGAAATAATTGGTTTTTGTTTTGTGGGGGTTATTTTCTTTATTTTGGTTTGAAGGAAGTGGGGTGTGTTTTTCTTGGAGCTAGCAACTATATTCATTATCTGTATAAACAAATAACCTGTATAAACAAAACTAAACAAGTTCTTAATTAAGTAAAGGAAAGCAAACATGATAGAATAACTTCTGGAAACTTATCTGCAGAAAAGCAACTATAGCCTGGACAGTGCTCAGGAGACCCCAGGAAGTAGGATAAAGATGGGTTGTTGGAGTCCTGAGCTCACACTAAATACCATGCTAATCTTGAACTCAGCTCACTGACTTCCTAGCAGAACTCACTGCTTTGAAGGATGACTGGGAGCGTCGTACATGAAGACATGAGTCCATCCAGAACTGTAGGAACACCCAGGACTGCTTAGGAACAGGAAACGTGAACCCAAAAGAGAAAAATGATCAGTTAATAGAAACAGAGCCACAGCTGATGTGTGTGCCATGAGCAGATATTTACAGCGAGCCTTGGAAACGTGTCTGTGCACTAAAGGAAAGCATCAGTACACCGAGAGAATAAGGAAGGAAGGAAGTTACAGCCTGCTGCACTTAGACCTGGAAAGTACACTATCTAAAATACAACATCCATCCCTCCTGAGGGACCAGGCAGGGCTTATTAATGCGAGAAGTTTCTCCAGATGCCATGCGAGATGTGGATCAGCATGCTTAACAGTAAGAAAGCCTGGACAGAGAAGTTGCACAGGGCACTCCAGTGTCCTCAGATCACCAAAAGCTTGATCACTGTCATATGATACCTTATTACCATAAGAGAAGCATCTTAGGGCAGCCAGAGGGAAGAGCAGTACTTACTTACAGGAGATGACTTTGGGTTGGAGACACTGCAGGTAGAAGACAGTGTTGTCTTTAGCAAGCTGAATGAGTGTGTTCATGAACTGTGTGGACCTCGGGGCTCAATGGTAGAGAATTTTCTGAGGGTCTGGGCAAACCCTGGCTTCAACTCCTAGCCCCAGTAAAAGCAAACTGTATTGTCTGCATAGCCCTTAATTGTTGAAGTTTTTCTCCTGGTGTGCATTGGATTGCACCCTAGGAAAGCTCACTCTCAGTGATCTCAGAACCTGAATGTGGAGAGAAGCTATTTTTAGGACCAGTAGGTTTGTGGCAATGCTGCGGGTTGTTAGGCAACGAGAATCCTAAGTACTGAGTAACAAGCTCCCTGATTCTAGAAGCAAGCAATTCATTTGTTAGCTCAGTGCTTTAAATAACTGTTTCAAATACAACCAGTTTACAGAGCATGGTTAATAAGAATGGTTTCTCTGTGTACTTCCTTACTGATCTGTACTAAGAGTTTTGAAATTTTGACACTTGTAACTGGGTAAACGATTTCTTAATGTTCAGCATTTTGAAGGACATAAGAAGTTGGTAGGAACGTGAAGATGATCGACCCTTAGTTCACTCACTTTTCTCATGGCAAATTAGCTCCGGGGTTATTCTATTACTCTGTGACTTACAGTGTGGCTCATTTATAAAGTCCTCTCTAACGTTTTGCTGTGTTGGGGAGCTTGTAAGTCTTGGAGAACAGCCTGGTCTTTTGGGTTTCACTTACAAGGCCCCACAAGAGAAACTGCTTCAAGAGATGAACCTTTACGTGACTCTACTCTTTGGAGATTAAATGTATTTTTCTTCGCTCATTTTTTTTTTAGCTTGTTTCAGCAGATGTAAGCCCATTCTAAGTGCAGGCACATCTATATGTGGGGCACTGTTCTGTTCCTCATGGCCAAGCACTGGGTAAAATGCAGCCCCTGGCTCAGGAGGGTGCATGTGACGACGGAGACTTTAATAAACAGTAAACACTGCCCACTAGTAGGAACTGGGCAGCGTGGGGCTGAAGCATGACATCATCCAGATGTGTGTGCTTGCGGTTGCTGGGCTTCTGTTATCTTCTGGTTGTGTTTGCTCATCCATAGGGAGCAGATTATAAAGCAGTCTACAGAGCTCGTCTGCAGAGCCTACGCGGAAGTGCATGCAGCCGTGATGAATCCAGACAACGCATACAAAGATCCAGAGAGCATCCTTCATAGGTCACCTGAGCAGGTGAAGACACTGCTCTCTTGATGATGTCGATGGCATTTGCAGATAATTGCTGCCTGGCAATGACACCAAGGGTGGTTAGGGTTTTTAATCTATGAGTCTTTACTTTGAAGATTGAGAATTAATAGTTTTCCTAGTATGCGGTTGTAGGTCAATTTCTTTCATTCTCAGCTAACATGGAGGTAAATCAATATTGACTTGAATCTGTAGGGAGCAATGTTCTCTTGCCCATTAGCTGCCTCTGCATAGCAGTGTAAAGGTCCCCGTGATTTGGGATTATAAATAGAGGCATAAAGTCAGCTGGGAGTTTCGGGATTAAGTACGATGACTTGTAAGTTCTGTGTAACATCTAAACCACAGCTTTATTGGCAATGAGCGTCCGCTTATGGAAGGTCCCGCTGCTTTCCTCTAATTGAATAGCTTCTTGAACCTAGCCCATGTTTCTGATCCCAAAATAGGTGTTGATGGGTTTGATGGGGAGAGAAACATTCAGGCTGTTGTCCCTTCCTGCTTACTTTCATGCCTGGTGCAGGTTTGTATGTATTTAAATAGACACTTAGCTGATAGGTCGGAAGAGAGGGAAAGACCCTTCAGCAGGCTTCCTGTGCAGACAGCTTCAGCCTGTTCCAGGACGGGCAATCGCCATACATTGTGCACTCAGTCTGTTTCCTCCAACCCCATCCTAGAAACTCTGTCTTGCACTCAGAGCAGAAGCAACTATGCTATCCATTGTGGTATCAACCTGCCGGGTTGGTCAGTTCAATGAATTTATATGGTGTATTTATCAAAACAGCATAATACAAGGCAGGAACTTACATTGTACATAATTTATTTCTACTGTGAAAAAGAGATTGATGTACTTAGCACTTTGTTTGCTAAGAGAAATAAATATTTTTTCTTGTTATCTGGTTTTCTTAATATATATTAAACTATTTCTGGAGCAGCAGTCTTTGTAGTATTTTTATACTTCTCTCAAATGCGTTTTGGAAAGAATACTGATAGAAAGGAAGTACAACAGAGGAGACAGATCCCGCTGGGATGTGGTGCGGTAGTAGGCTGAGAAGCTGTAACCACGGGTTATAAAAGCTAACATCAGAACAGCACTTAGGCCTACTGAGGGCCAAGCTTTATATTTTTGGACTGTATTGATTTGCATAAATATAACCTAATTAAAGATGCCTGATTCATGAGAATGAATACATGTCATGTGTGCAGAACTAGAGATTCAAGGTGGCAGTACTCCCCAGTAGCCACATCATGGAATCCCTGTGAAAACCCATCTGCCTCTTTTTTTTTTCTTTCAGAAATTGACTGTCAATAGCCAAAACACCTCAATTTTCAAACCAAACACAGTGCAACAGTACTCAGTGTAATATATTGCCACCTAAATGGGCCTACATAGGCTCTGTTCATCTCACTATAGGGTTATATTCTAATAAGCCCAGACTAAGGGACAGTGCCCAGTGGAAATGCGTTCCATCGACTTAACCATGAACTGCAGAGGTTGCCACACTGCATGAGTGTTAGAGCATCAGTGGGATGTGCTGGCTATTCTGGGCTGGCTTGGCTTTCTGCTGCTGTCAACGCTGACAGGTGCATTATGTCAGAAGCCCAGGAGGAACATCAAATTCCAAATGGGAGGTATGAGCTTTACTGAGTGGGTATCAGTATCATAAGGCAGAGAATTATAAGTGTTGCCTACTACACACCAGGACTGTGGTTGAAATGGAATTTAGAGTTCAGATGTAAACCTGTATATCTAGACACAGTTAATGTTTAAAAAGCAAATAAGGTTGCCAGAACTCTTCAGTAGATCATTTCACAAGTGGCTAGAGCAACTATAAATCTACCACATCTCAAACTATATTGAAAAATGAACCAGAGTGGATGGAAAACTGAAATATAAGAGCCAAAACTATAAAGAAAGAACCTAGTATAAATCTTTATGGTCTCACATTTAACAAGAGCCCACTCCCTCCCTCCCCCTACACATACACTTTTTATTAAGAATTTCTTTTCAATGACCCCCAATTGAAAGGAGATGGATTTCATCAAACATTTTTAAAAGTGTGTTTTAAGGGCAAGGCTTGTGAAAGTTAAGCCAGAGAAAACACAGTGTAGAAGAGGAGGTTAGCACTCAGCCTTAAGCTGATGAACTATTTGTCTTTGAGGGGAAGACAGAGGCAGTTTTCTTTTAGCAGTGTGATCTCTAGTATTTTTGCCACACTCAAGGGCAGATCCCATACCCAAGATTAGCTAGCCAGCACAGCACAACGCAAGGGATTTGAGACAGAAAACATGAAGTTGGGTCGGTGAGGAGGTAGATCTACAAGGAATTGGGAGAGGGTAATAAATGGTCAACTTCATTCTATGAAGTTGTCAATGAATAAACAAAATGTAAATAAGAAAATGAAAAGCAAGCCAGGCATGGTGGTGCACACCTTTAGTGCCTGCACTCAGGAGGCAGAAGGGTTCTCTGAGTTGGAGGCTAGCCTTTTCTACATAGCAAGGTCCAGGACAGCCAAGGCTGCACAGAGAAGCCCTGTGTTGGGAGGGGAGGGAGGAAGAAAGAAAGGAAGACAGAGGAGAAAACCCTTTGCAGACCATGAATTTGATGAAGGCCTGTGGTGCTGACTGTGAGTCTTCAGTGTATAATACACAACTCCAGTAGAGTTGAGTTGTTACATGTGCAGTCAGCCTAAGCATTTCCCAAAAGAGAGAAGATACAGGGGGAGGAGAAGAAGGAGGGAGAAGAAAGAAGAGGAGGAGGAGGAGAGGGGAGGGGGAGGAAGAGGAAGGAGGAGGAGGACGAGGAGGAAGAGGAAGAAGAAGAAGAGGAGGAGGAGGAGAAGAAGGAGAAGAAGAGGAGAAGGAGGAGGAGGAGAAAGAATCACTACTAACAGGATTATGAAAAGAAGGCCAGGAACTGGCTAACACGCTGTTAATTAGTCTTTAGGAAAATGCAAGTTGAAGCCTCAGTGAGACGCCACTTCTCACACACCAGGCTAATGATAACATTTACAGTGTCTAGAGGGAAGTAAGTTAGTGTGGAAGTTAGTGAAAGTAAGTTAGTGAAGAAGCTGAAATGTCATTCATGGTCATGAGAGTGGAAAACAGCTTGATTGCTTTAAAAAAAAATTAAGTGGAATCGCCATATGACTTAGCCACTCAATATGCCAAGAAAACTAGAACACCACATGTGCACACAACTTTTATAGGAAGATATGGCAGCCTTTATAATCGCCCTAAGTAGATCGAACCCAAAAGCTCATCGAACACTACCATTCATCCATTTACAAATGGAGTGAGCTTCTCATATGTGCTATGGTGGGTGAGTATTGATTGAAAGGAGCCAACACAGAACGCTACAGCTAGCTTGACTTGTGAGTATGAAGTGTGCAGGAGGGGCCCGTGTGGAGATGCTCATACACTGGCAGCTTGCAGGGGCTGAGGGACAAGGCAGTGGGAGCTGACCGCTGATGGATACCTCTTGGGGAAGATAAAAATATTCTGGGATTAGTGGTGATGGCACCACAGTATTGAATATATCATCAAACCACTGCACTTTACTCTTAAAAGTTACCATTTGGTAAACAAATTTTTGATACATTTTATTTAAAAAAAAAAAAAAGTTGCAGAAAGTGAACCCGTAACATGCCAGTTTGCACATCTCAAATTCAAATATTGATGCCGTACGTGATTTTGAAAGGTAGAAACACCACCACCTGGTGACCTATTTTGAAAGCAGAAGGTAAGACATTTCTTTTTTTCCCTGAAAACTGTCAGTAGGCGTGGTATTGCCTAGGTTGGGAATATTTATCTGTCTAGAGTTTTATCTTCTCTATGATGTAGGTTGAACTCTTGAGTAGAGTGTGCAGTCAGTGCTACTGAGTCCTGGCAGTAGGCTATTTTTCTCGTGTGTGGGAGCGGTGCCTGTGTGTAGAAGCCTTCCAAAGCCAGAGGTGCATGCCGGGTGTCTTCCTCTCTTGCCCTCCATTTTATATTTTCATGGAGTCTCTCACGGCTTGGAGCACACTAGTACAGCTTAGCCGACTGGCCAGCAAGGCCGGGACCCTCCTGACTCCTCCAGCACTAAGACTGCAGACACAAGCCACTCAACCTGGCTTTTACAGGGATGATGGGAGACCCAAATTCAATTCCCCATGCTTGCTTCACAAACTCTTTTAGCAACTAAGCCATCCCCTTAAGCCATTTTTTAAGTTAGATATGTTGTTTAGATTTTATAGCCAGACACATATATATGGTCATTTTGGGGTCATAATTATATTTAAGGATGATTATCAGTTATGATTATGTAAAGACTGTTTTGCTCAAATTACTTTAGAAAATAGTGCTATAATATAGGTCCAAATATAAAATTGACATGTTAGCTAAGAATGTAACAGTTGCATTAATAATAAATAACATGCCAATCCATCCAATCCAGCTAACATTAATTCTAATAAATATTGAAAATGAAACATTTTGCACTAAAAATACATAAAAACACATCATAATACTAAGCTTATATACATAAGCTGAACTGGAAGAAATTCCAGATAGGGGCAAAAGTATTCCTATGAAACATTTGCTTGCTTCAAGGGATATATAATTTTCTGGCAAAGAGTTTGGGATTTTTACATCTAAAAACAGTAAAGTCTGAGCCAGTCTAAACTTTTCAAAAAATGTTATATTTATGCAAAGGTTATAGCTTTGCCACCAGGAAAGTAATTTAATTATATACTAGTATGAATCATGTATTTATGTATTATGATTTTTTTCTGATAATCAAAATCATAGCATATTAATATTTTCTAATTAAGGTAGTTTTACTGTATTCCAAACAATTTTCGATAATCTTTCCTTACAGGTTATACAAAACATTGTGGTTTTTCTCTCTGTGCTATGTATGGATCTCATGGGTTTATAGTACACTGGCAGAGTTTGTGCTGCTCTGCAATGAGAAGGAGTGAGTTCATGCATGTTGAGTATAGCCATGCAGACGCCTTTCTGACTCACCGTGCTTCCTCTGGTTTGAGTTTCCTGCATATACATTTATATTGTTTGCCCTCTACTACTTATTTAGACTATAAATCTTTCTTTCTTTTTAAAAGAAATGTGTGTGTGTGTGTGTGTGAGAGAGAGAGAGAGAGAGAGAGAGAGAGAGAGAGAGAGAGAGAGAGAGAGAGTATGAATACACTGTAGCTCTCTTCAGACACACCAGAAGAGGGCATCAGATCCCATTACAGATGGCAGTGAGCCATATGGTTGCTAGGGATTGAACTCAGGACCTCTGGAAGAGCAGCCAGTACTTTTAACAGCTGAGCCATCTCACTAGCTATTTCTTTTTGTGTCCTGTTTGGTAAATTCAAGGTGTTTCAAGATGTGGCTCTGCTCATCCAAACTTAGGGCTGTGATGCTCTGCCCAGCATCCCTCCAGCATCCCTTTACCTTGTGATGACAGTCTGCAGCCTCTGTTTTAGTTTGCCACTTCAAAGAAGAAACTTACTAAATGTTTATTTTCTCTGTTGCCTTTTATTGTTTTATTCACTTTTGCTCTGTCTTCATTTTTTCCTTCTTTCTACTTTGTATTTTACTTGGTCTTTTTTTTTTTCCACCTTGTCCAATGGTCCTAAAGGGATATTTTCATTTATATACATAACCATTTAACATGTTAATCTTTACTTCCATCTATGTTTTTCTTGTATGCATAGATCTTTATATGTTATGTCTTCCTTATCCTTTTTACTTTTAAATTTTTAAAAACTATTTTTGAATTAAAATAGAATTATTTTACTTGCCCCCCTCCACTTTTCCCCTACCTCTCCTTCACAGCTGCCCTCCTCCAAGCCCCTCCCATGTCCTCCACACTCTCAAGCTGGTAGCCTCTTTTTGCTTCCTATTGTTGTGTGTTTGTGTGCACAAACCTATAAAAACATAGCCCACTGAGTTGGATTTTGTTGTTTGTGTGTATCTGGGCTCAAGAATGGCCACTGCATTGAATGATCACTAAGGGGCTCTTCCTGGGGAGGGAGGGGTTAACTCTAGGTCTCCCTGAACTGAGTCTCCTGTAGCTCTTTGTCTAGGGTAGGGAGCTCCTCCTGCCTTCACACTAGCATGTCCACTAAGATTGCCATTGTTCTGGTCTTGCTCATCCCGCCAGTTATAGCAGAGGCTTCCTGGTATTCTGGCTCTTACAATTTTTCCACCCCATCCTCTGAGATGTTCCCTGAGCCACAGATGTGCGAGCTGTGATGTGGGAACTGTGGTGCAGATGTATCCCTGATTCTGGAGCTGTGGTGCAGATGTATCTGGGATGCAGGAGCTGTGGCACAGATGTATACCTTTGGGGCTGGGCTCACTATCATTGGTCGATCTCACTTCAAACATTTTCTAATTTCCATAGTGATCTCTTATGTTTCCTGGATTAATTGCATGTATTTTACAAACATAAATATTTCTGTCATTTTATATTTCTTTGCATCAAAAATACATCCTGTATTTCAATCCTTTGCATTTTTTTATGCGTACTTGTTCTGGCATACAATAATTATAGTAAATTGTCCTCTTTAGAATGAAGAAATGAAGTCTCTTGTGTAGTTACTGTGTAAAGCATTCTACATGTTAAGATGAGAACTTCATTCATGCCGTTGGCAATCATCTGTATCCTTTGTGATGTTTGATCTGTGAGCTAATAAGCCTTTGCAGCAATCATGAATTTTTGTTTTCAGTCGGTTTGTTGTTTGCTTTATGTATTTTCATCTACTTCTCCATGTTTGAGTTAGACTTATTTCTCCGAGGTGTGATCCACTTGGAAATATGCTGTTTGCATTTTTGCCGTTAGTGTTTTTTAACAAGGAAGCATGGCAAAGACATGTCCTCCTTACAAAGGATGGATAATAAAGATAATTTCCTTGTCTTGCCCCCGCTGTGTCTCCTCTCTCATTGCCTCAGCCCTCAGCTATTAGATGGGTGCCAATGAAGGCAGTCTCTCTGTGAACTACTGGCTGCGGTGCCAGCTGCTAGGATCCACTGGTGCATCAGGCCACACCCTCACAGCACGCTGAGGTTCCTGCCATATTGGGTCTCTCTTCTTTCTGTCTGTAATCAGATGACTTGGAACCTGCTGGCTCTGACTGGATTTTAGCACATGACTTTCATCTGTAAAAGATCCTGGAATCTTACACACTGGAGATGAGCTAGTCTTCCATTTTACAGCTGGAGTACTGCCTCATGTAAGAGGAAGGTGCTATACGCCACATTGCTTTCCAGCCCCCAGGTTTTTTGAGATAAAATGAGAATCCAGGTTATAACTAGATGCACCAGTTTCCCTCTAGGAGGTTTGTCTTTGTTTCTATCGCCTTAACAAGTAGGGAAGCACTTTTCTCGTGTGGTGGATATCTTGCTTATTTTAAAACTCTTTAATCCCGAGCCTAAGCTTAGTGTAAAACAAAGTTTGATTCATACCCAGTAGTAGCCTGAGAAACTTTCATAGAACTTGGGTGGTTAGCAGAGGAATGAGCAGAACCTCAACTCCACAGCTCGCTGCTGTGTGCAGATAGTTACCAAGTATGCCGAAGGAGTCACGTTCTGCTGAGCTATCAGTCAGGTACCAACGGCACCGAGGCTCAAATACCAAGTTACTGCTACCAGGATTTAGCAGCCAACCCTTGCCTCACTGACCAGAGGGGGGCGCCTAGGATCCCTGATAGCTGATGGCAGCCGGGCTGAGACTCAGCAGCTGCTGCCAGGCTAGACTCTGGCTGGGCTACACACCTCTGCCCTCCTTGCCTATCTCCTTGTCCCAGGCCTGGTGCTTGATCTGTGGGGCCACTTTTCCAGCTGAGTCACAACGACACAGCTGACATCACACTCACCTTCCTATGCCTCCAGCAACAACACCCCCACCCCTTCTCTAGCCTGGCAGCCTGGAAGGAAAGGAGTGCCAACGTATTTTCTAACATTTCGAGACCTCCATTCAGAGGCTTCTGGGGTGTTCTGGCACTCAAGAAAAGCCAAAGCAGGAACCCAGTTAGACCCTTCCAAAGGACTGCAGCAGCATCCAGCCCACCCTGGCCTGCACCAGAAAATCTGAGGGAACAAGAGGACTCTTTGTAATTCACACATTCCATCAAGATGGGCCCAAATCAGGTTCTGTCAACTCCCACACCACCCCGCTTTCCCCTGCTCCAAAACCAGAACCATTACATAGCTCAACAGACTTTTATTCAGATCGGAGGCTTTGTTAGCACCAAGGATTTGATCCAAGATTCTCTCTCTCTGTGGGAACTTGCATGGGCACCTCTTCCCCAAGCACCACAGCAAAAGCAGATGGCCGTCTTGGAGCGGGTCAGAAGTCCGGGACTCTGACAGGTTCAGAGTTCTATTTGCCAGGTTGAATTGCTTGTAATTAAAATGCTCCTCCTCCTTCTCCTCCTCCTCCTCCTCCTCCTCCTCCTCCTCTTCCTCCTCCTCTTCCTCCTCATCCTCCTTCTCCTCCTCTTCTTCCTCCTCCTCCTCCTCCTCTTCCTCCTCCTGCTCTGCTCTCCTGAACTTATCCTAGGAATGAGCAGCATTGATTCATGCATAGAAACAGATCTGGCCCAGAAGCGAACGCTACCACTAAACATCAGGGACATCCAGTAGAGATGTCAAGAAAGCTAGTGGGCCTGTGGTGAGCAATTAACCTTCCCCTTGGGCTCGATGTTTCCTACTTTTCAAGGCCATGGACCACAGTCAGGGTTCTGTGTGGTGAGTTGAAGCTGGCGTATGCATCCTCTTGTTTCTCGCCTTTTTGACTGTTCTCTCTCCATCCCCTTGCCTAAGCCATGCCTACAATCAACATTCTTCGTGTTTTGAGTCTTGTTAGTAACACTTCATGACATCAGTTAACATTTATCTGCTTTCTAGTGGGGGGTGGGAAATGCCTCATTAGTCTCGACACTTTAGTGGGTGAGGGCTCAGAGACACAAGCTGGCTTTGCTCCTTCCCGACTGCCTTGTGCTAATTGTCAGACTGCTCTCCAGTTGGAGAACTCACAAGGTGAGGCCTGGCCACGTGCATGCGCATCTTGAGGCAGTATGAATGGCTGGAGTCCCATCAGGAATCTTGTATTTCAAAGCCTTCCAAAAGAAGCAAGCAACAGAGCTTTTCCTATTTGGGGAGCTCCTCGTAAGAGCGATGGCATTCTCTCTGGTTGAGTATGAAATGATCTGCGAAGGGGGTCATGCTGGGACCATGGGCTGCACCCAAGCAAAGCCTGAGTCCTGTGCAGGGAGGGAGGCAGTCGCTTCCATGAGTCACTTTACAGAGTGCAAGCATAGTTCTGCTGGAAGAGCCACGCTCTGATCCTTAGATTTCCCTAGTTCCAGTTCCAGTTCTGAGTTCTGTCACCATCAGTGCCACAGCCAGTTCGTCACAGCAGGATGGAGTGACCATGTCTGGGCAAATCGTGGAAATAAGAGACAGAACACAGGTCCCCCGAACAACAGCTAAGGTTCCCCCGAACAACAGCTAAGGTTCCCCAAATGAAGATGAGATCCGGATTTCACACACCGCCCGACTGAGAGGAGCCAGGGTCTCTTGCCACCTCGGTGCCACCTGGGTGACACTGGCAGGCACTCTCAGACCCCTCCTGCTCACAGCCATTCGGTGTACGTCTTCCTGCACTTTCACACGTGTGCCTGCCTTCTTCGCACTCGGGGACAATGAGATTTAGTAACCCATTTTAATGAGGTAATTATATTTTAGCTCTATTATGTACAATTATGCCCGCCCTGAGTTGTTTCAGCCAGAACATGTGGGTGTTGACCTGTCAGTCGGTTTTGCTGCCCCACTGGGCCCAGTGTCTGGTCACACGCTCATGCTGATGCCACCCCTACTATGGCTCTGCAGGGGGTTGGTGCCAATACAAGGCAGGGGCACATGTAATTTCCTGTCCCGCCCAGAGGAACTCCTGATTGCTATGTGGTGGCCCACATCTTCCTCATCTGTTTTCTGAGCTAGCAAGATTACTTATCCAGAGCCCCAGCTAGTCCTCACGTTTGCAGGGGCTGGAAAAACAGGCCTGGCTAACCACCCGGGAGCATATAGTCTTTATTTCTTAGCTCTACGTGGTTTGCTAGCAGGGACTGGGGCTTACTGGGTGGGGATGCAAGCCCTAAACTGCCATAGAGTTGCCACCATCATGAAAACTCAACACAGTCACTCAATAAACACCTGAAGTATACTTTCTCAAGGGTAGCCCCTGGAACCACAGTGTCACGTCCTGGCTCAGAGTTCCGCTCAAATGTCCCGGCCTGGTCTGAAAGCTGCAGTCTTTGCTCTTAAACATCGTTCAAGTACTTGGTTCATCATATCTCTTCAGAAAACACGCATCCCTCTCCCACCTTCAGCCCTTTGGCCCCCAACTGAGGGGGCAAAGAATTTATGAACCATTCGATCTAGCACCTAGTCAAAGAACCACCCAGCCGATGAGGTCCTGTCTCCTGCCTGCTTCCAAGGCCTGCCTTTACTCTACACACTTTCCATTTTGGATTGCCAGTTGGGCCCTTGGTATCTTTGATGGCTTGTTCTCATACCAACTCCGCAAGGCAGACACAGGTCTTGGCAGGAACCAGGAGGGTTGGAAGGCTGGAAGGACAGCCCAGCAGCAGCAGCAGCAGCAGCGCAGAGATCAAAGCCACGTCTATGCATCTCATACTCTTTCTTTCCTCTCTATCCTCCATCCACCTCAATGCCAGGAGAGAGAAAAAGGGAACAAGCCTGATTCTAAAGCCATCAGAGAGGTGTCGTTAAGGGGGCAAGTCACTTGCTGCTTCCGGGGACTCTTGGACTAAGATAGAAACAGTATGTGCTTTCCAAATTAACTTCCTGGCAGTTTGGGGAGAGGACCTCAAATGATTTAAGTTTCCCTCACAGTGGGCTCATCAAACACAGGAAATTCAGGAAATTGTCTGTTCCTGAAGCTTCTGATACACAAAGGGAAATAAAATTTATTTTTTCATTTCCCCATTGAAGTTTGGTTCTGAAAACGTACCATCCTTACTGGCTTATATTTTGTTCCCTTGACTGTGGTGAATTCAATATTAATATGCGTGATAAAATCACTTATTTTTGAGGCAATGCTAGTCTCTGCACATCATTATGAAATTAATGTTATTGTATTGAGATAATTTCTAGGGAGGGGGTTGAAAACTCATTATTAGTGAGATATTCTGATGATGTAGCGCGAGGCAGTGACATCGAAACATTAGCCCTCAGACATGGGGGTAAACATGGTGTTCTCAGGACCCGAGAGATATGGATATTATAAATTTCTTGATATTACTGTTTGCCTTCTTACTTTATACCTCGTAGTGTCTCGATATCAATGGCACAGACTTAAACATTTCTCACACAAGGAAACATGAAAGCTGTCAGAAGTGTGTGCAGTCACATAAGTAGGTATCTGGTGTGGCCAGTGTGCAGGCTCAGAGCTACTCCCCAGTGTACAAGTCGGGGGTGTTGAATTGTAGAAGCAGCTCTGGGACACTGTTTCTTTTATTATTTTCAAGGTTAAGCGAGGGCATGCCAGTGATAGAATTCTCATCAACCAGCTTTAGGTTCCTGTCCTCAAAAAGACATCTTAGTCATGGCTTTCAAAGTTTTCCACATTCTCTATTGTTTCCAAAACTGCATGTAATTTTAAGGCTTTATGAAGCCTTCCCTTTGCTGGTGGAAAGATGTTTCTAAAAACTGCCAGGCCATTTGTTTCTGTTGTTCAAAACAGAATATCAGATACTCATTAAACTGTGGGGGATGGGGGAAGAGAGTTATATTTAGATTTGATATAATTTATATAATGCCCCAAAGATATGATCAGTGAGGCGATAATATGAAATTTCTTTTCACTTCTGTGTATTTTTATACAATGTGGCAGGTGTTCTTGTTTATAATTATCTAGTTTGGAGGAAGATTTTTAATATTTTTTTTAATATTGAGATAGTTTGTAAAAAGTTAAAATAGTGGCAATGCTCATATCCATACACCATTATGAAACTCATGTTTTTAATCTTGAGATAATTCCAAAGGAGGGAGGTTGGAAATTCATTATTAATGAGATATTCTGATGATACAAAGCTGTGGTTAGAGACATCGGAACATTGGCTCTCAAACATGGGGTGTAGGCATTTCTATGCTCTTGTGACCCAAGAGAGAAGTCTGACTTACCGAGAGACCATCTGTTGTGAGGGGTGTCCCATGCCTGACACCTGCCACTCCACATAGACTATCCTGTCAAAGGACGTCTGATCCAAATGGATTAAGACATAAACATTATTGAACAACCCAGTTCACAAAGTGAGGGTTTGTTGGATGTTACTTGTTGGCATTTTCATTTCTGTTATGTTGCTTGAGCTGGATTAGAGAAAACAAAACACAGCAACTTATTGTCCCTACTAGGGTCTAAGCAACAACAGGAAAGGCCAGGTGAAGAATGACACCACACCCGGGACTTGGTTTCTTCTTCAATAAACTGGATCTTCTCTCGGGATGCCCTTTTCTCCCTCTTCTCACATCCTGAGCTCTTGTTCGTGCAGTGTGCAAAGCCCTAAGCACAGACTCCTTCCTTAGGCATCACAGCATTAGGATCAAGACAATATAAAGCGCCCAGCAGACAGCTAAAGTAAGAAACACCAATATCCTCAAATAATCTTATGAGAGATGTTTCTGGAAGATGTTTTCTAGGCAAAAATCTGGATCAACAAAGAACTGGGGGAAATGGCTGTATTTTTAAAAAGCCTTTTAAAAAATCAGCTGCAGGAGACCAGTAATATCAGCTGTTTTAGTGTTCAGCTTCAATTCTAGGAACTCTTAGTTGAACACGGGCAGAGGAGGGAGGAGGGAGAGAGGTCAGCAAGGGGCAAGAGGAACAACATGCAGCTTGTGTGTTGTGTGTGGTCGTTATTTCAAGAGGATTTATTCTGACCAATTTTATTCGAAGAATAAATCAGCAAATACCCAGAAGCCTTCTGCCCTGTTCTCTTATTTCTAGTATAGACCCAATAAAAACAGTGAAGACATGTTGTTTGCAGGCTGCCTCTGTCTTCCCAGAGTTGTTGTTGAGTATAAGCCACTCTGGTTTTGCAAAGTCCCTTGGCTCAGTCATTTTAGATACATAAAATTGATGCCATACACTTTGTCCTGGGTCGGGAGGGGGTGAACAGAGTAGATGGGGAAAGAGGTGAGGGGTATTTTATGGATCTGCTATAATTACTTTATGAAGGAATCTGAGAAACTGAAGACGCAAACCCCAACCCAGGCAGTAGTCTGAGGGCTGGCCTTGCATCTGTCTGGTTTTGTCTTTAGTGACAGATTTGAGGGAACTTGCCACTTTCTTAGCAAGGCCTCCCTGGCTACTGGGAAGTTTTGCCAGATTTCCCTTGCCTTGTCTAATGAATGTTCTTGTTAGTCTCATTTGATTTGGGTCACTTGATTTCCTACCACTGTTTTAGTCTACATTGATTTCTATACATCTCTTTTTCTCTTTCTTATCCTTCAACTTTTCCTCTCTTTAATTGTTGCCCTGAATGGGTGGCGTTAACCATCGATTCGGCTTCAGACTAACAACAACAGCCAAAAGTGAGTACTTTGCGAAGGGGTAAGTGGAGAACTTTGAACACATGATCTTTTAATTTTTTTTTTCTTTTTTTAAAAAATATATTTATTATTTTTTTGAGTTTCATTATGCACATGTATTCATATTCACTGTTACTCCTCCCCTAGCTCCTCCCAGATCCGTTCTCATGCCCACACTACTTCCCAGTGTCCTACCCCTCCATTCTGTACTGCTCGGATAGAGTGTGGGCACGTGACCATCCGCTGAAACAACCTACCAGGCTCCACACCTTTAAAGAAAATGTCGCCTTCTTCCCCCCAAAGCCACCAGCTAGCCACAGCTCCTCGTCTAAACATCGATGTCCATCCGTGCTGGAATGCTGACAGGGTTATGCAAGTATTGTGCAGCCAGTGCCAGTTGCTGCAAGTTCACTAATGCAGCAGTGTAGCCGGACTTCTGCCTGATTTATGCATTCACTTTCCTACCACCCTTCCAACCCCTCAACACTAGGCCAGAGAGAAAGAAGGTTGGAGGGGAAAGTGGGTATTGATATCATTAGACTACTTCCTGTTGATTAGGGGTGCTGAGTTCCTTGGGGCAAGTTTGATCTTCATTGTCAGGATATTGCCAACCAGCAACCAGTAACCAGCAATCAACACCACCACCACCACCACCACCACCATCACCATCATCATCATCATAGCAGCAGCAGGAGGAGGGGCAGTGGCCTCTCTCCTCGGGGCTCTAGCATTTTTATACCCTCTCAAGACTCCTCCGAATTCCAGACGTCATACACTTGCAGAAACTATCTGCAGCTGGCAAAATCATAGCCCTGCCAGAGCACGAGGTAAATCAGAGTCTACTGCTGTGGACAATCCAAAACAGCCCCATGTCCCACACAAACATATTAAAGCAGGAACACATTCCCGTAGCACTTCTGTGTTTTTAAAGAAACAACAAAAAAATTCACGACACAGCAATCCTGTCATGTCTAGAAGACACCATTTCATTCCAGTTCTCCTCGGCCTCTGGCTCTTATAAGGGTTCCATCCGTCTTCCATAGTGGTCCTGAGCCTTGAAGGGAGGAGATGTCTACAGCTGTCCCATTTGAGGCTGAGCACCTTTCCTCTCTATACTCTGACCAGTTATAAGTTTTTGTACTAACTGCCATCTATGGCATAAAGAACTTTCTCTGATGAGAACTGAGTTTATTGCCTGCAGGGTAATGAAGCGTCCAATCAAGACTGCCAGGACATGGACAGAGCATGTGCTGTCTGCAGAATAATACTAGGAGGTGGAGTGGGGACATCTACTCCAGCAGTGATGAGGGCCAAGAGCAGAGTCAGGTTGGGTACAGTGAGTGATACACCAGGTTAGATGACCGCTTAGCTGAATCCTTAAAGAGTATGATTGACTAAGTTAGAAGGGGTTGTAAAGCTGGAACGAACTGTGGAAACAGGACTAAGGATGGGGTGGGGTGGGGTTGAGAGGCAATGGAGTCACATGATGAATTCTGGGAAGGACCAGCATCGGGGTATAGGTCTGAGTTTATTGCCCAGCGCATACACTTATATACAGTGTTTGAGCCAATCCCAAGTCCCTAAATCCTTAGCCAATCATATCTCACTACACCATCATCACCACATTCCAATGAAAACCCTGCCTGATGAGGCAACTCAGAAGGAGTGGGAGTATGGTCATCTATGAGGACTTCCGTGTGAAGACTCGGTTCCTTTTTTGCTGTCTCACTGGTGTGTGGCGTGCTGGGAGCCATCTTAGATCTAATGCTGTGTGCAGCAGGCAGATCAGGACTCAGGAGTCACAGGAGCCCGTGGTGCCTTGCTCTCCACCCCACTTTCTGACTTCCCATCCCCCACAATGAATGTTTGTCAGGCGTTATTAGAGTAGAAACCATGGAAATTACTGGAAGATAAGTGAGGTCAGGGTCAGGGATGAAAAACATATTACTTAGGGGACAATGACTCTGCCTAAGACATAGGCAGGGGAGCCACATGGCTACGATGGAGGGGTGGCAAGAAAAGAATTGATGTCTATCCAGAAGATAATGCATGTTGATATGCCAGCACCAGGTCAACATGTCGTCACTCTCCTTTACACACCATGAAGGCCATTTGTCCCTGTTTAAATATGGAATTTCCCACAGGCTTAATTAGGTGTTAAAGCCTTGGTCTCCAGTTGGTGGCACTGTTCCGGGAGGTGCCAGTCCTAGCTTAGAATGTGTCTTTGGGGCTTTTCTAGCCCGGGACTGAGCCTGGCTCTCTGTTTCCTGGCTACTGCGGAGTAGGCAGCTTCCCGTCTTGACACATTTCAGCCATGATGTTCTACTTGACCACCCAGAAACAACACAACCACCCAACTATGGCCCACAGCCCCTGATCCATGAACTACATAAATCCCTCCCTTTGCTCAGGTATTTGTCCCTGTGATGAAAATATCAACACACTACCATTTTCCCTTGGATCTAAGTAGTTAGGAAGTGTTTCACTATGGACTTTATGGACCCCTGAATAGAATATGTATTAGGTATTTTGGCACTAAAAAGTAGGTAATGGGGACTCTGTCACCCACCCATGGTGGCTTTGGGTAGCCTAGCCAGAGCAATACTGGAGACCTTGCCCTGTTGGGCAGATAGAGAGCCAGCAGGATGAACAGCTCAGCTACCACGCAGGCCCAGAGTCAGGACTCTGAATTGGCTGGCCCACCCAGCCCAAAAATCTATTCGTGAATGGTTGGGACTCATGAAAGGGTCAATCCTGCTGTTCCAAAACTGCAAGATCTCCATGACGCAGGGTGACAACAGGGAGGATCCAATATTGACGGTGCACAGAAGTCAAAGATCTCAAACCAGACCCATTGCAACAAACATTTGCATGTGAAGATGTGTGGACAGAGGAGTCTACTGTGGGACACACTGTGACACATTACAGCTTCCATGATGAGGTGTTTTCTATGCTTTGTTTTGTGTGTGTGTGTGTGTGTGTGTGTGTTATTTGGGGGGGTGAGGTTGAAAGGGTGAAGGACAGATATGAGAGGATAGGGAGATGAGTGGGACTGGGTGCATAATGTACAACTCACAAAGAATCAAGAAAAAATAAAACAAACAAACAAACAAGACCTGGAAAAAAACAACCAAACCAAAAAAAACCCACCAACCTGTGCACTGATGACTTGGCTGTAGCAATTCAAAGCTGCTTGCATTCCTGAGAGGGAGAAATCTGAGAGTGAACCAATTAAAAGGGGAAATAAATGTTTTGAACTCCAGCCTAGGAAGTGTTCAACATCATGCAGACATCATTGTATTCTTTAGAATTTGGTCTCTACAACTTGCTCAAACCAAGACAGTAGGATAATTATACTTCAAGTTCAGAAAGAGTTCCAAAGCACTTGCACACATATGAACCATCACGTCATTTGACCGTTGCAATTCATTTCAAATCCCTGTGCTATAGCTTCTCCACTGGTAAGATAGAAGCAGCATTAACATCTGCCTTATAAAGTAAGAATAAAAAGAATTACTGAAAGGAACTAAACAAAATACACGACCTATAGCTAAGCGATTAATAAATATCAGTTTTGCTGGTTATTAGTTCTTCTCTAGACCCTTTGACCTTCGACAGAGGTACAGGAAGCATCCTGACTCTGCAGAACAATATTCATTGTCATCTTTGACAGGAGGCATAGACTGATCGTTCCCATTATATAAGCAAGCTAACCTCCATGTGGTCCTTCTGGACTTCCATGAACCAGAGCACTGTTCCTGCCTGGCCTGGGAATTCAGGGCAGAGAATGCACATTCTTCTTTGTAAATCTTGTTATTTTTGCCCTCTGGAGGAAGCAGACTGGCGAAGTGCCTCCAGCCTGTGACTTCTCAGATTCAAACGACATGGAGGTGAGAAGATACATAGAGCCCAGGGGTCCTGAGGAATCAGAGGGATAAATCTCAGCTGATGCCTCTGAGAGACCGAGAGACAGCCAGGGGCCGTTGAATAGACTCTTTCAGACTCCTCCTGTGGCTCCATCAAAGCAGAGCCTCACTGGGAGTCTGACCTGAGCTCACCTCATAAATGGGTCTCTGATGTCATAAAAAGGAACCCCCATCTTGATTTCACCCCTAATAACTGACCTATCATGAATGAATACTCTAAGAATGTTCTAGAATCTAGTAAATAAATAGTCTATACAGATCTCATCCTACATTAAGTCAAATTAACAACCATTTACGCAGCAGGGCCCATGAAAAGTCTCAATATTTCCTGATTTGGATAAATTTTCAGGCAGCTGATGAACAAGTTTATAACTGTGTCGGGTCTCTGAGATACCGATTAATCTCTTGTAGTATAAATGCACATGATATACTAAGAATATCTCAGAAAGTTGAACGACTTTGGACTTAGGGGTGCATCAAGTTCAAACCAGAAATTCAAACTAGAACTTGTTTCTCCCAGATAGAAACCTAGCATCAGGAAGTGTTCCTCCAAACGCAAGATATTCGAGGGCTTCAGACACCCCACTCCAGGTATCTAACCAAAATAAATGTAGAAGAGCTTTGCTTTGGGATAGATAGCGTAAGGAAATCCAAGACCACAAGGGAGTGTAAATGTCACCTGCTTGCACGTGTGTCCTGGAACGGACTCTTCCTGAAGGAAATATGCCTTTCGTCTGAAATGAACTCATCTGGAGACAGTAACATAGCACATGAAAATTACTATGACTGGTCAGGCATCTGATTAACACAGAAGACAAGAGGAGATGATGTAGTTTCCTATGGCATCATCCTTTCTCCCTACTTTGGGATAAACATTTGGGTGTTTCATGTGCACAGTGTTGTTTAGGGAAATCTGAGGACTTATGGTGCACATTTTTTTTTCAGTCAAAATTTACCTTCTCTTAATGGCAATGCATCCAACTTCCCTTTGTTTGCTGGTCCAAAAGAAATGCCACCCAAGGTAGCAGGCGGGGAGACAGAGAGATGAGCTTGTCCATTTGCAGCACAAAAGTCTGGCAGGAAAAGCAGGCTAGGCGACTGTCCGCACTGCGCAGAGATGATGCTGAACCACATTGCTTTCTTTTCTTCTTGGAAAATGGTCTCAAAGGAGTCGAGCACACGAGGTGAACTGCTGCTAGCTAAGTACAAAGTCCACACTCAGGGCAGCTGCGAGTGTCATTGAGTTATATCAGTACTGGAATTCCTGTTCCTCCAAGGACCCTATGTGGCCTCCAATTCTCTTCCTCAGTGCCCCCACCCCAGGGCCCACTTAAAAATGCTGCCTATTCATTGTGAGGCTCTCACCCAAAGAAAATAGGCAGAAGTGAAGGGGTGGAGTGGGGGATACAGGGGCCCAGAGGGGAGCAAGAGGGGGGCCCTCCCACAGAATCCATGGGTACTTAAGAGCGGGCTCTCTGGAGGACTTTTTTATTTTTTAAAATCACATTAGGGCTGAGACTTCATCTCTATTCACTGGACTGTGCAAAATTAGTTGACAAGTTAGAGACTTTTTTTTTTTAAAACTGTTTCTCTGAAAATATAAAGTGACTGTGGGCTGTAGGACTATAAACCAGGGTAGTTAACGAAGTGGGCTTTTTTTTTTTTTTTTTGGTAGTATGAGAACCTGGCTGGCTAGGGAGGATGGTTTGGTACCTCTGATGCAGTCTGCGAAGCTGAATAACCGTATTTTGATTGCCGCTTCACACAATGTGAGCTTTCAACCCACAACAAGCCATAGCGAAGAGTTGGGGGCCATTTCATCTTGTATTCATTCTCTAAGCCCCTCCTCTCCCCCTCCCCGACTCCTCGGTTTCCTCCATCTGGTTTTGAATAGCTAGCGTGTGCCCACAATATGTATGCACTAGAGTTATTATGTCCCTGTTACCAAAAGCGCCTGGCAGTCTCCCTAGTGTCCCCTGGAGATGGGCTTAACTCTGACTGAAAAGCATCCACTTGTATCTTTTTTTTCTTTTTTTCTTTCCTGATAACTTTAACAAGAACAGTCTGGTATTAGAGATGTCTAACAAGTGTTTTTAATAAGACGTTTTTCAAGTGGAAGAAAACAGAGCCTCTAGCGATTTGCTGGTTTTCACGTTGGCTTCCTCCTCCTCCCTGTTTGTCCTTTCCCTGGGTTTATAGCATCAGCAGGTGAAGTTGTCCTGCTCTATGGACCAGTACAGGTGGGATCTTTAATTGATTCTAAAGTGAGGCCTGGAAATAGACTTTATGGTCTAGTAACCATCTATGTCAGCTAAAGGGGATGGGGGGGAATCAGCTGCTCGATACAGAAAAGTGTAACAACAGGCAGGTGCTCTCTCTGTGTGACTTAAAGCCATCCTTCTCAAGACGCAGTTAGAGAACTATGTCAATTTCTCCTTCTCGATAGAAAAGGGCCTAACTGTAGTATTTTGTCTGAAGGAAAACAAAACCTAATAAAGTCACTGAAGCAACAGTCATGAGCTCCTGAGGGACAGAAGCTCCAGGTAACCTAAAATGGATGCAGAACTGTATTGGTTAGGAGAGACCATCTGGGCTACATGCAAAGAACTCCATCTGCTGACATGATGCAGGTGTGGAATGTTGGTTCCCACCTGGAGGATGCTGGGAACCTGTGGATGCCTCATTCTCATGGTCAGACCAGACTCCTCCCTAAATACCATGAGCCATGACTCGATAAGAAATCCTTCCGATATATCTAGGGAAGAAAGCATCAGTAATGTCTAGTTTCCACATGGATGAGTCTTACAGAACAATCTCGGGTAAACGAAGACAAAGCTAGACCCAGACTGGAATAAGAGTCCAAGCAGAGAGTGTCGGAAGCCATACAAACAAACCACAGAGTGAGGAGTCATAGATGGTCAAGGGCTGACACTTTACCCCCATGGAAGCTGAAGCGGGTGACATCCTTCAGGGCAGCTCCTGGATCACGTGCTACGGGGACCAAAACATGCGTTTCTGATCTACCTCTCACCGTCCTTTCTCCTGAGATATGACTGAACTAAGAGTTTGCGTCCTCGTTAAGAGGAGGCGCGGATCTTGAGAGAGCTTCCCAGGTGACGTCTTAGTCTGTGAGTGACAGTTACACAGCTGTGGCCATCGTGGTCATTCGTCAGGCTGTGCATTGACGGCTGGACATTTCTATACGTACAATATAACTCAATCATAAAGTTAAAAATAAGGAGTTGGTGAAAAGGCTCAGCAGCTAAGAGTATGAACTACTTTTGTGGAGGGCTGGGGTTCAGTTCCCAGCTCCCATAAAGATGTTAACAGCCATCTACAACTCAGTTCCAGCGCCCTCTTCTGGGCTCCTCAGGCACTACACACATTTGGGCACAGATATACCTGTAGGAAAACACCCATACACATAAAATATTTTTTAAAAAATAAATCTATTTTTAAATTATAAAAAAGCACAATGATTGACACCACGTATATATTTCTTTTAACTGACCCTCTTTTGATCAATAATTTATTATAGGAAACTGAATAAGTAAATCATAAGAATTACTGATTATACCTTGTTTTTAATGACAGTCTTTGGAGCGTTATGTATTTTCAAACCAAGAAATAATTCTTTTCATTCCTGCAGGTGGAGACAAAGCTGTATCATTCAATCTTAGGCCCTTTGTTAAGAAATGCCTACTTCTCGAATGGAAGTAAATATTGTCTTTGACAAAATCCTGGTTACCCCAAGGTCAGTTTAATGGCATTACTTGGAAATGTAATAAGTGAAAAGACAGTATATTAAAATTCTTTCACTTTCTTCTTTGCTCTCTGTTAAACTCTTAGGGTGACAACCTGTGTCACACTGCTGTTTTTAAAAGATGCTAAAGTTGGCAGTTTTCATGTGTGTGACTCTGAAGAGGACAAAACTTAGATTGTGTGCCAGGTCAGGCTAAGCGAACACAGCCAGACATTCCTTCTTGTAAAACACAGTCTCCAACCAAGACAGGGGATGCTGTACCAGCCAAGAGCCTAGAATCTGTTTCATTTTAATCTCCTGACATCTGAGTATCACTTGTCTTTTGTAAGTGGTAGTGGCCATATATAGCTGCAAAACGAGTTTGACAGAGGAGCCTGACTCCTGGACTTACTGAGAGGGCTTTCCATTACTCTGGGTGAAGCCATTTTGAAAGAAACCTATACTTACAAACTTTGGGCTCAATAAAGTGTGGGCAGGGAAGCAAGCATGGGGTAGCGAGGCTGGACCTAGGGTCAGCTCAATCTAGACACACTGCGTGCGGCTCATTCCAGGTAGGGGAGCTGACATCAAGAAAGTGGAAGAGAGTTCAGTGCTGGTGGAGCTGCCACAGCCATCGAGGTCAGCTGAGTCCATCTGCTCACGTGACTCGGGAGAGTCCTATAAGCAGGTCCCCGGCCGAAACCGCCCACGCTGAGCCTCAGGTGCAGACATAGCTTGTGGGTAACTGCAGAGCGTAAGCAGTTACACTCAGCTGACCGCGGTGGTGGTAACAGCTCCATCAACACTGAAGTCTCTTCCACTTTCTTACTACCTCTTGACTGCTGAATTCGGCTCCCCACTCTTCTTTCCCGTCCCCTTCTTCCCACATGGTTCAGAGTCATGACCACTCTGGACTCTCCCAGTTTTGTCTGCCGCTGGGTAAGCTCTCCCACATATCTATAATAAACCTCCTCCACTATATACCCAGGAGCAGTCGTGTTCTTCTCGTGTCCTTTCCTTTTCTTTTTATTTCTTGTTTTCCATCATCCACCATAGTCTGTCACTTTCTCACAGGACTGAAAGCAATAGATGATCAACCCTTGATTAGAACCTCTGAAACCATGAGCCAAATTAGAATTAGACATCTTTAAAGTTGACCCGTTCCGTTATTGCCCAGTGGTGGCATTGTGGCAAACAGAGCTCATACCGTGTTATTGCTGTGACTACAGCTGACAGTATGAGCTGGGAGCCTGTGGGGACTTCTGAACACCCAGGCAAGAGCAAGCCTAAGATACTTTTAAGCCACTAAGTCACGAACATTCCCGTGGGAGCCCAGAAAACTGCGATACTGAACTGCTCTGAGCTCCCTCTGCTCCAGGTCCGTGTCGCTCACTTGGAGTCCTCCCCTACCATGGCCATGGGTGTGTAGATGGGCGCCATCTGCCCCAGCAATGAGCTCACCTGTGTAAAGCTCACAGTCCTGCCTGGTGCACAGCACCGGGAAACATGAAGATGGAAAGAGATATGATTCCTTCTGCAATAGAAACAGGCCATTTTGCTTTATGTTACGCAAGTAGGAAGCCATTTGAGGACGGAGGGGTATCTCCAGATGAATATGGGTCAGAGATCTAAGCTGGCGATCTCTCTAGACTATATCAATGGAGCCACTGGGCACCCATGCATGGATGAAACCCTCTGTCTTCTTAAACAGGTTCCTTCAGTGCTTTGTCATATAATATAGGCAGCTGTTGCCTGACCAGCAGAGTCTTCTGAAACCTTCTTTGTGATCTGTGTTCTCCCACCCTGCCCCCCATCCTATGTTTTTTTTGGACTTTGTAATCTTATAACTATTTAAACTCTGTCTCCTGAACTTTACACATGTTAGGTTTAAGTTTGAAGACAATGTTTGTGATGATCCAGAAAAAAAAAAAAAATGACTGCTCCTGATTTCAATACAGAACTTCTAACCCTAGAATGACCAACGTGATGTCCGTCAACTCTGCCGTGGGAAGATCTGGCGCCTCTGTGCTCATACGCAGGAATCACTTTGGAGCTTTTCCTGATGTCCCACTGTGTTCCTTGTAGAGTTATCGACCCTACTAAATACATCCTTCAGTTGTGCCTCGCTTGGCACACCTTGGTGTCCTCTTTCATGGTCATGTGATCTAAACCACGTGACAGAAACCTCAAGGTACTCATTTTGTCTTGGAGTGAAAATCCAGTTGCAGTCATTCGGATCTGGGTTTCCGAGTGAGTATTCTATGAGTACACATGAAGGGGACTTTAGAGTGTTGGAGTCAGTGTTAGTTGTAAGAGTTTTTACTTTTAGGTGACGTTTTTATTTATTCTGCAGTAAGCTATCCTTGCAGAGGTGCTGCCGAGCTGTAGCAGGATCTGCAGTGTTGCTGGCTGTGTTTATTGTTCTTCAGTAGAAGCTATGTGTTTCTGCTTAATTGAAAGCCCTACAAAAACTGAACTGGGGAAAGGCAGATCAGGCAACCCTTCCCCCATCTGAACCCCCCCCCCAAACCCTGTCTTCTAAAACAGGCCCTTCGCTGCTGTGTCAGACAGTAGGGCATCCTGTCCCTAGGCCAGCAGGGTCCTTTGAAACTTTCTTTGTGACCTGGCTTAGTTTTTCCCCATACTGTGGTGGGTTTTTTGTTTGTTTGTTTGTTTTGTTTTGTTTCTGGTGGATTTTCAGGACTTTGTAATCTTGTACCTACCCAAGCTGTTTCCTGAGTTTAAGGCACATTGGGTTTAAGTTTGGAAGCACAATTTGTAATGAGCGGGTAAAAGCCTAGCCATCAAGACAAACCCTAGAGTGTTCTCTGAGAAGTGATGTTGACAGCCACTGCGTCATCATCTCCAGGGTTTCGATCCTTGACGGCTGCTGACCTTGGCTTTCCCTCCTTTGCTGACCTTGGCTTTCCCTCCTTTAGCTCCTTCTCGCCCTTTGCTGCTTTTGTTTCCCGATCCCTGTACCACATATAAGTTTCGAGTTTTATCATTGCAATAAGAGTGTTTTAGGCTGGCTTTTCTAAAATAAATGGAAAATGCTGAGAGAAGTGTGAACATAGAGGCTATGCTCATTCCGAACAGTCGGAGGAGGGCCTCTTGGAGACTGCACTAGAGTCCCTCCTTCCTACACACTGGCAAAGAACTTGACTGCATTCTGTCTGTGCTGCGTAAGGCTGAATGTCATGGTAGAAAGAAAAAAATCAAGACAGTAGGAAATTCAGGCTACACATGCACATTGCTTTTAGTCAAATAGGTAGGAAAAGTGAAGAGGAAACAGCCAAAGGGAAGATCTGAAAATGGTGCAGTTTACCCCCCAAAAGAAAGTCATGTGACATTCCAGGCTAGTGTCACAATAAAAATTAATAGCAGTAAGTTTAGAACAATACAAAAGAGGACTTGTGGGCAACTCAAAATTCCTCAAGAACATACCCATGACCGGCTCTCAGAGGTCTAAAAAAATTAAACTCATTTAAAATATTTTAGTTTGACGGTCTCAGGGCGCCTTGTCCTTACGACTCACTTCCCTCTGGTTAGCAGTTGAAGAATGTAGAACTTCATCTAGACATGGTCCAGGGGCTCTGGTGCAACTCTAACCACTGGCAGGCCTTCATTAAAGTCCATGTGATGCTAACTTTAGAAGCACAGGTATGGGGCTCACAGAGGCTTGCCCTGCCAGTGTGCCACGGGGCAACGTCTGCACGCAGCTCTCACAGGGAGATGCATAGCTAGCCTGTGAGAGTGAAGCCAAGGCTTCACGGCAGACCTCAGGCACTTGGAGACACCAGGATCATGGAAGGATGCCAACCCAAGGGGTATGCGCATGCAGAGCAAGCCCACAAAGGCTGTGCTTCCAAAGCCCTTTGGAGCTCACAACTTGCCTTCCTGTAGCCCGTGTGACAGACTTGAAACAATATTCTTCAGTATTTCTTCTGTGGTGGTGTTTATACCTCTATTGGGGACCTCTGGAATGGAGACATTTGATCTGCCTTGTAGGGAAAGTTTATAACCTGCTCTACTGATTTTTTTTTTTCAGGGGCTAAGAGCTAAGGATTTTCTTTGTCCCCCTGAGGAGACTTTGCACTCGGACTTTTCAGTGTTGGAGCCGTCAGGACTCTGGGTAC
Organism: Mus musculus; assembly: GCF_000001635.26. NCBI lineage: Eukaryota > Metazoa > Chordata > Mammalia > Rodentia > Muridae > Mus > Mus musculus. Next base: position 52,957,643 of record NC_000069.6, on the reverse strand, counting down.
GTTTAGAGATGGACTGGCTTGGAGAGGAACTTTCAAGGGAGGCAGATGCTAAGGAGGTGCCATTGAGTATCTCCCTGTTTACCATGTGCTGTTAATTACCACAGGTGGTGCTTGGAGACCATAGGCCTTTAAATCATACCTAGTAGAAGGAGCCAAGTGCCTCTGAAGAGAGTCTAGGGACCCTGGCTGCTTCTTCTGTTGTATGCTTCCACCATGGTGTGTTATGGGATGTGACCAAATGCCCAGAGCAAGAACACTACAGAACCATTCATGGAAGCCTCTGGAAACACCACCCGGAATAAGCCCCTCCTCCTTCCTGCAAGTTGGTTTATCTCGGGTATTTGTAACAGAGACCACAGATAAAGAGAAGAGCTATGAGCGACAGCTGGCAATTTTATCAATAAAGGATGGAATCGTTGGGGAAAATCCAACTGTGAGTTAGAGTAGCCTCATGCTACCTGGAAAGGCAAGATGACCAAGGAGCAGCAGATCCATCCTATTGGCTTATACAGAAATTCATTCTGCACCGGATGCCGTGAGCATCGGATTCAGCAGGGTGCGCACAGGGAATTCCTCATCTAGAACAAGGAGGCCATTTAGTGAGTTGGAATTAGTGGAAGGTGTTAGTCTCTTGGAAGCCAATGCCTGGATACCCTCGGGGAGATTTCCAAACCCTTATTCCCTTAGGATCAAAGTTAAGAAAACCTGTTTGGATGAAGATAAGGTTCTTAGTGAAGACCAAGAGATACAAGGGACGATTGGAGGGCTACCCAAATAAGTTCTTTAAGAGGACAGAACTGGGGTCTCAAAATTGGCCCCACCACCACGGGCATCTGCTGAGGCAGGTGGCTCGGGAGCCCCCAGTGTTTAGGTTCCCCTTGAGGGCGCTCTGGTGTCTATAGATGTGCTTAAGAACAAGAGTTGTCTTCAACACGTAGAACTCTGGCCCATTCACTTGCAGGAACTCCGGAGTGAGCGTTGCCCGGTGGAGGAGTGAACTTGGTGCACTGCTCCGACCCAGCTGAGCTTGGAGGGAAGCCCAGCCTCAAGCTAGCGGCATTGCTCTTGACCAAGTGCAACCGCTTCAGCCTGTGACTCTGGTATGGGCATCTCTGAGCCGTGCTCCTTGATGAGAGCGTGGGTGCCACGCTGCAGCAATGAAGGTAACTGACTGACGGGCCCTTCTGAGGCTCGGCCCCAACAGCAAGGCTGGAAAGACTGTGTCTAGGAAACATCTGGGCGTTGTCAGGATATGCAGCGGCACTTACAAAAGAGAACAGAACAAAAGAGCGCATACACTTTTAGGTATTTCTACCAATCTTTTTATTTTTTTAGTTATTTGCTGTTTTTTAATAGAAGAGGAAATTTTAGCAGGACTAAGCTTCATGCAATATTTTCTTCCTTAGTTATTTAAACTTTTTTTTTTTTTAACTTACAGAAATCCTTCCAATTACAGATCAAAGCACACGAAAAGAAACACTTCTAGAATCAAAACCAGGGTTAAGGGTAGGTAGAGGACGAAGGACTCTGTGGTTTGTTCAGCCTAGAGGAATGAAGGAAATGATATTTCAAAGTGAAGACTGAAGGGCAGAGCTCATCACCGTGGGACATAAATATGATATATTGTACAGTGAGGAGGAGGAGGATGCTGAGGTCAGGATAGAGCCACGTTGTGCCTCAACCATATACATCTCCAGTCAGGAAATCCTGCTTCGTGACAGCAGGAAATTCAAGAGCACTGGGAGGTTCCAACCTCAGTCCCAACTTCTCTGTGGTGCGAAGGGGGGTTGGGGGGTGGTGGCTATCACGCTGGGCAAAGGAAGCTCTGTGTATTCCAGGGAGAAGAAGGGAGGAAATTAGTTACCCAAAACAACTAGGTTCAGAGGCTCTGCTGCAGGGAGAAAAGCCCCCACATCCCACGAGATTTCAGGAAGCCGGTCCAGCCCTACTTAGCAGCATGAATAGGCAGAGGAAAGAATGTGAAGGCAGATAAAGAGGGCTGCCACAGCCCCAGCTGGGCCTGTTTAAATAAGTCTGGCATCGAATGGAAGATGAACAGGGAGGACTGGGGAAAGGCATGTGGCTCTTCACAATAGTGCCCCCCCCTCCGAACCTCCCCGCCCCGCAGCATTTTTTCTGAGTGGGCAGGGAGTAAGGAGTTGGTCCAGGGGTTAGATGACCCCACCCCACTAGGATGGTGGATCGGATGACCCGTTCACGATGAACCTGTAGCCTTCAACTTTGTGATAGTGACATTTCAAACAGTGAAAGTGAGAGTGGTTTCTGAAAGTGCTCTCAGGAAGATCCACTCTCTGCCCTCTCTGCCCGCTGACTTAAGGACTCCACATTCTGGAGGTGACACTGAACTTGACACTCATGACTATGCTGTCCACTTGTTGTTGGAATCAAGCAGACGCTTTTACGAGTTGATACATTTCTATAATGCCTCTGTGGCAAACAGAAGACTGGTGGAAACCATCTCCCATTCATAATTTACCAACTGCATGTTCTGAAGAAACCATTGTATTTAGAAGGCACACAATGACTGCGACATTTAACGTTATTCATCATGATGCGCGAACCCCAACAGATCGTTTACTGGAAAGTATTTTGAGAAATTTACAGATGGGAAATGGCAGGCACCACAAGTCTGCTGGGTCTCTGCCCATTCTTTTCAAAGGTAGGAAATGTCCCTTTTCTTTGTGATATTGGCTCACCACTCTGTGAACCGGAGTGAGTAGACTGGGTCAAAGGTGAAGGGAGCGGAGCGAGCAAAAGTGTGTGGGTGATTACTGCACACGGGCCTCCTTCCAGGCAAGGTGGTCAGGTTGATCTCAGCACAGTACTCTCCCTCTCTCTGCCAAGAGGATGCGGTTAATTGGATTGGCAGATGTGGGAGGAACTGACGCTAGCAGATCATTTAACCAAATGCTTTAGTGTTTAACTGGATTCTCTATCAAGTGGTGTGCATCTACGCGTGCAGTCATTCTCACAACAAGCTTATAAGGGTTAGCCCATTTTACAGAAGAGAAACCTCCCAGCAATTTTGCTTTAGGACACAGAGGTATTAAGACACATAGTAAGATTTATAGCAAATGCCTGACTTAGTTCCCCCCTTTAGATTTTAAAATATATTTACTTAAGGTTATTCATCCATGGGCATATATTCATTTAAAGATGGGATTGGCAGTCCGTAGGTAAGCTTCCCGTGGAATTCCTTGTGTTGGGGAGGGAACTGGAGAGAAGGTGCATTTATGTGGACTCTTCTCAAAGTGCCACGCCCAGCGTTTTCTCCCACCGCAGTGGCTCTTCTAAAGACCATACAGATTGAAAATCCTACTGCTCCTTCTATCTTTACCTGGTCCCTTCAGATGGTCCTGGGTAAAACTTTATTTCAGCTCTCACTGTGAATACTCAGGATTGTGAACCCTTCAAAGCAGAAAATCCCACCATCAGGAAAATTATATTTGATGTTTGCTCCTGTTTGGACCACCCTGTGGCTGCCACTGCCTCTGCTGATGTCATCATCATCATCATCATCATCATCCTCTTGTGACCTGTGTAGGACCTGTGCTTCTGGAGCCATTCCAGAGATGGGAGGTGGTGATGACGATGTCTTGGAAACCTCTGGTCAGAAGCTTGGCTTTATATAGAGTGTGGCCAGATGGCTTTGTCATCTGCCTTATCCACAAGTCTCCATTTGATAGGAATTCTGTGAAGTATAAGCCAAAAGGAAATTCAGATTAACTCTGCAGATAGTCAACAGAGAGAGAGACAGACAGACAGGCAGACAGACAGAGACAGAGAGACAGAGAGAGAGACAGAGACAGACAGACACACACATAGAGGGAGAGACAGAGATAGACACACAGACTGAGAGACAGAGAGAAACAGACAGACAGACAGACAGACACAGGGGTAGGGAATGCAAGGATGCTGTGAAGGTTAAGAGAATGGACGTACACCTGGCACTGAACGGTGTCTGGCAGCATTACATGTCGGCTGTTATTGTCACTGATGTTTTAATGTGTTGCTTTCTGAAGATTTGGCTGTAAATAATTAAAGGACATGTGATCTAAAAAGATGTCTTAAAGTCCCATTTACTGAGCCATTTTTCTTTGTCATTCTTTTCTCTTACGTCCTTATTCTCTCCGTCCTTACAAAGGTAGTTTCTTCAGTCAGCAAAGATACTCTCATGCAGAGGACAAATAACGTGTCCACGCTTGGGGCCACTGATTTTAAAATGTGACATTATAAACCGGTAATGTTCACTATCAAATACTCAGGGATACCAGAGAATGAGTAGCAAAAGCCAGCCATTTGTAGTGATGCAGTTTTGAGGGGCAAAAATCAGAATGCCTTGAAGAAGTGAAGGTAGTCAGCGGGGCCTGTGAAATATCACCACGCAGATGCATTGTACGAACAGAACTGATAGAACACTGAGGTATTTCTGAGAACCACACAGTCTTTCTTGGCTCTAGGTGAGGTTAACTTGGGTGTGGGAGAAGTAAGCTCCCAGCAATATGACCGAGCCAACGCCAACACCACCCTGAGTGAGTGGCTTCTGGGCACTTGTCTCCTGGATTTGAAGAATGAAATTCTCAGAGCACAGTGGGCGAGTTTTAGAAAGATGCACCTTATTGTAAGGATCTTCAAAGCAAAAAGTCAGAGCTCTGGTGCATAAGAGGGGTCTCCGGGAGTGGGTGCCACTCAAGTGCCACTGTCCTGGACTTAACAAGGCTTTACCTGATGAAGAAATGGAGCCATCATGAACTGTCCAGTTTCCACACTAGGTGGCCAGGTCTTCAGTATGGTTTCCAGGAGCGAGGTACCCATCTAAGGAAGAAAGACAAAGAAAAGCCAGACCTTCCTCCTGGCATCTCTGGCCTCCAGTAAGCATAAAGCTACCAACATGGGCCCAAGAGCTTTTCTGGATTTCAGTTAACAGAAAAACAAAAAACAAAAACAAAACAAAACTAAAACTATTTCCTTTGGGCTCTTTTACCCTAAAGCTGCCTAGCCAATTTTTATCTCCCCTTCTTATCAATAAGCAGAAGGGGCAGAAAGACCATTTACAAAGAAGTAATGGCAATGTCCTCTCAAATTAAAACTGACATTTGTTTTGTCCCCTCCTGTCCTACTGTAACGTCTCTTAATCCTTATGTTTCTACTTCTTGCTATTGATTTTAAGAAATGTTTGACTTGAAGATGTAAAAGTCACAGTGGCAAGGTTGGGTCAAAATGTTCATTTGTTAGAGATGTAAGTACTTTGCATATAACTTTAAATTCACACTGCGACCATTCTCTACCTCTTTGGTGGCATCTTTAAGGGGATTGATTTTGTGTGTGAGAGTGAAGGAAACAGAAATTTGCATGAGAGTTGTGTGGGAATGGACCAATGCCCTGTTTCACAATAGTGGTTTTTTTTAATTATTCAGGGTTGTTTGTACATGTGATGAGTTGTTGAATCTTTATAATTCTTCATCACCAAACTCATTGTTCAGCTGCCTAATCTCATTAATAGATTATTTCTACAGAGTGGCTTATTTGTATATGTGTGTGTGTCTCTGTGTGTGTGTGTGTCTGTGTGTATGTGTGTGTGTGCGTATGTACACCAAGCAAATGCTCTATCACTGAGTCACATCCCCAGCTATTCTCATTTGGTCTTAAGTGTGCATTACCTGACGCTACCAAGAGTATTTGTTCTTGCAAGTTTGGACAAGAGAATTTAGAGTCTTATCCCTCCAAGGCACAGACACTGGAAAATACTGTTTTGTTAATTCTTTTAGGTCCATATCCAGTCTCTCCTGGAAACTTGATTTTCACTTCCTTTTTTAATCAGCTGCTCTGTAAAAATATTCATGTTTCCCTTGCTTTTGCCACAGAGAGGGCCTGCACAGCTGTTCCTTCCCTGTTATCTTGCTCTGACGTGTTTTCCACAATGCAATGCTAGAAAAATTCTACACAATCTCTGTGAAAGGATTAGAGAATAAGCATGTGAAAAGTTGTAATTTTAAAAATCTTTTCTTCTCTTAAAATCTTTGTAACTAAAAATGGAGATGTTGGTTGGTTGGTTGATGTAGTTTTCAATCATAGAGAAAGGTTGAAGTTATAAACAAAAGATATGGAAGAGTCTATTTTGAGGAGAATGGTTTAAAAAAGAGAAAGTGAGGAGGGGAGGAAAGGCAAAGGAAGAGAAGGGAAGGGAAGAGAGAAGAAAGGAGGGGAGAGGAGGGGAGGGGAAGAGAGAGGAGGGGAGGGGAAAAGAGGGGAGGGGAGGGGAGGGGAGGAGGGGAGGGGAGAAAGAGCCCAGCGGCTTGTTCATCAGTGAGTCTATCTGAGAACAGTTGAAGCACACATGACAGCTGACATTGGATCGGACTAGCTGTAGTTTCTGTATTGTACTAGACTTGCAAGATTCTACCATTTTCCTACATATTTTGAGCATCACTACTCATCTACCCATCACTTAAATAACTTGGTCATTATGGCTAACCAACTTGAAAGAAGTCTTGAATTTTTCCCCATAGCCAATTAGCCAAGTTATTTTCATATATCCAAAGTATTTCTTGGGTATATGGATATAAAGTATTTCATGCCTCTTTTTTTAAAAAAAATTTACTTTGTTGACTAATTGACTTTGTACTGGCATTTCTTCTTACCCAAATAGTTAACTTACGAATGGGACTCTCTGGCTCATATAGTTTATATTATTGCTAAGTCAATGCTTATATGCTAAGAGTAAATGGAGCTGTTATGTAATATAGCCAGGCTGGTTTGTCATGGTTTCAAGAGAACTGAGATCTTTTCTTAAGACATGAAAACTCGAGTGTGTGGGATCAATAAACCATTCCAGAACTCATCAACAGCATACAAGAATCTCACTTCAATACAGTGCCTTTTATCAAGATGGCTATGTGCCTCTTCATCTGAAAAGCACTGGGCTAGAGTTAGACTTACTTATATTAGCTTGTGATTTCCGTACATACTTTTTAATCATATGAATAGAACACAGCCACTTCTAGTTGTTTTTGTTTTGTTTTTCTCTTTTGCTTCAAGCACCAGGCCCTTGTTAAATCTACCTTTATACTGACATACATAACCAATTTTTACATGATAAACTTTAACATGATAACAAAACCAACAGATGATAAACTTAGAAGTAAAAGGCTGGCAAGGGTTGATTGTACCAGGAGTAAGTGCAATGACTGTGCTAAATGATAGGAAAATACCCAAGCTCACAAGGAAAGCCACTGTTTCCTAGGAGCTCCAAATTCTGAAATCACAAGTGATTTAACAGTCATTTGGTGATAACAGATTGGAAGATCTCTTGCTTTGGACATATGGTGCTTCTTGTTTTGGTCTATTGAAGCATTGGTCAATTTGTATTGAAATGTTTGGCTATGTATCAGTTGCCCAAGCTAGAATATGACTCTCATAAGCAAAACTTCTACTTTTTTTTTCTTGTACCCTTAGCACTTACACCAATGTGGGCATAGAGAAACTGCTCAGTAAATTCTGCCCCAGCCAGCTCTGGCTGTGGTGACCACATACTATGCACTGGGTGACTTCAACAGCAGAACTGTATTTTCCCACATAGCTGGAGGCTTGATGGCTCAGTTTAAGAAACATGTCAGCCAGTCTAGTGTCTACTAGGGCTTGCTCCCTAGATGTGGGTAGATTCTTCTTGCTAATCCTGCAAAACAGATAAGAGTTAGTCGGAGGAGATAGATAGAAAACAAGAGTTCTGTTGTGTTTCTTATAAGGACACTAGTTCAGTCTTTGGTACCATACCATCATGATACCATCTAAACCTGAAGATATTATGTAAATTGGTAATAGATAGATGATTATTGATTGATAGTTAGATGATGGATGGATAGATAGATAGATAGATAGATAGATAGATAGATAGATAGATAAAACATTAGATTTATTTATTGTATTGTAAGAATGGGTGCTCACCTCGGAAAGCAGAGGCAGGCGGATTTCTGAGTTTGAGGCCAGCATGGTCTACAAAGTGAGTTCCAGGACAGCCAGGGCTATACAGAGAAACCCTGTCTCGAAAAACAAACAAACAAAAAAACCCAAAACACAAAACAAAACAAAAAAAAACCAAACAAACAAACAAAAAAAGAATGGGTGCTCACAGCCATCTATAACTCTGGTTCCAGGGGATCCTATGCCTTCATTTGACCTCAATAGGTATAAGGCATGCATGTGGGCAAAGGCTTACACACATAAAAAAATCTAACACACACACACACACACACACACACACACACACACACACACACACACACTATCTCTATCTATCTATCTATCTATCTATCTATCTATCTATCTATCTATCTCTCATCTATCTATCTATCTATCTATCTATCTATCTATCTATCTATCTATCTTGGGTAGAAGAGTGAAAGAAAAGGACAATAGTTCTCCCTTAAATTTTTTTCCATCTAGAAAGTGTTTGTGTTTGGCTGGATAGCCCACTGATTCTCTTTTTCCTAGAGACTTTCCACCCATGGCCCCCTTTCCATAATCTGAATTGGTCGGTCTCCAGGGATTTCCCTTCCCAGATCTATTGTTGGAGCCCCTGTTTCCTTAATTTAGCTCTTGATTTATTCCCTTGTTTTTATGGATAACATTCTCTAAAAAAAGGATGCCTGGGCATTAAATCTTGAGAGGCTTGCATGTTCAGAATGTCTATCTGGCCTTTACTGTTATGGAGTAGTTCTCCTGTGACCGCCCAAAGCTCTCCCTTTCCTTCTGGTTTCAAAGTTAGCATTCCAGCTGTCTCATCGTGCTTAAGTTCGTACGTACGTACTGGCATTCAAGGTGACCTTATCTTTTAGTTGTTATTGACTACGATTTCTAACTTGAAGACTCTTTTTCTCCAGGTGCTTCCACCACAGTAGCTGGGCAGCCGACCAATACCGTGTACTAATATTCTGTCTACCTCCTGTCCTTCCTCATCGTATGCAGGGAATATTGTTAGAGTTCCAGAGCTATCAGCCAACAGCCCAAAAGAGGCACTCCATAAGTTGTCTGTGGTCTAAAGCCTTCCCCGGAAGTTAGATTTGCTCTTTACTTTCTCTAGAAACAGAAATAGATGGTATCCCACATCGGCAGTCCAGTTACTTCAGAAGGATGGCAGGTACAGAGCCAGCCTGAGTCATGTGCTGCAGTCCTAGCTTGAAACAAAACCAACCAACCAACTGAATAACCAACACACAAAAGTCAGTATATCCACAGAAAACCAAAACAACTAAACCAGTCGTTCTCAACCTGTGGGTCACGACCCCTTTGGCAAACCTCTATCTCCAAAAATATTTACATTATGATTCATAACAGTGGTGAAATTACAGTTACGGGATAGCAATGAAATAATTTTAGGGTTTCAGGGTCATCACAGCATGAGGAAGTATATTAAAAGGTCATGGTATCAGGAAGGGTGGGAACCAATGAACAAAACCTTGAAACTGAAAACTTAATTTGCTAGCTACTATATACCACCTGTCTGTTTTCATTCTAGACTCTTCTAATTAACCCAGAATAACCACAGCAGAGTTCAGGTTGTGCTGTCACAGAAGGGACACCAGGAATGAAGAACAATCAGTTCATATTCCATTTCACTTTTCTTTCATTTTCTCTTGTTTACTTCGCACCGCTTCGTGTTCCCACCCCAGCGTTTTCAGTTTTAAAATACGTATCTAAGACTCAGATCTATATTTGGCTGCCTGCACAATCAACATCACCTACAGTTAAACCTTCTGCGTTTTGAAACTAATGGCAGAAATTGACCTTGATGTTTCCCAGGGGGACAAATTCATAAATATAAAAACAGGAAAAAAAATATCCCTCACCAAGGTAGCAAATGACTCAGTGCGGCTTCTGCAGCAAATGGGAGACAATTCACAAGGCTGGCGTGTCACAAATAGCACAATAAATTATACAAGAGCAGGAAGGAGCACCATGCTCATAGAGGAACAGGAAGGAGCACGGTGCTCATAGATGAGCAAGAAGGAGAACAGTGCTCATAGAGGAGCAGGAAGGAGCACGGTGCTCATGGAGATGCAGGAAGGAGCACGGTGCTCATAGAGGAACAGGTAGGAGCATGGTGCTCACTGAGTTGCTGCTGAGGCTGTTTGTAGCACCCTTCTGGAGAAACTCAAGACAAGTATATCATTTAATATCATGCTTTGTGATCAAAACAATACAGATATATTGTTTTCATGTGAAGATGGTGCTTAGAACATTGATGAAGCACATCTGTATAGATAACTTCTCAAAAATGGGCGATATTCAGCCTTCCTGACTCAGTACACCTCCTCAGTGGTGAGCTGTTAGGCCAACAGGTAAGTTTGAGATTCAAAGTGCCTTAGTTATCCTTTGACAAGCACAGAAAGGCCCCATGGTAAGGCAGAAGGAGGGGTAGGACAACAGCCTGCTCTTTACAGCATGTAAGCAGAGACAGGTGTGGTAGGTACAGTGTTTCCCTTGGGAGCTTGTACTGTGCCCTGGATCTTTCTTAGCATGATGGCTCCTCGGCCTCAGCCCTTTCTGCCTTCTGTCCTTGCAGATACCTCATCATACTGGGCTCATAGTCACCTCTTTGTTGCTGCTTCCATCTTTATCCCAGGATAATTATTATATGGTATATTACATTATATATTATACATTATATTATATGCTATATTATATATTATATATCATATAGGAATATATATAATAAAACTTTCTTTTGCCAGAGATTTTAGGTAAAAGTCTGGGCTCCAGCAGCCCCCAACAGGCAATGAAGGCTTAAACACTCATCTACAGTGTGCCCATTGAAGAGATAAATAACTGTGAAAACCAAAGAACGAGGATCTACTCCGTGTGGCCATGATAGGAAGTGAAACAAGGGAACAGTGGTCCTCAAACCTGCCTTTGAGTTACTGACTTGAAGCTTAGCGTCAAAGAGGCCTGGATAACAGAACTAAGTAGTCCGGATCCAGGTGTAATCTCTCCCCCCCATCATCTCTTAGATCCAGTCGGTCCTGCAAGGTGGTCTTTCAAGGCATTGGGAGTTGGTGACATGTGTCCACTGTTCCAATTGTCTGTAACACAAAGGGAGGTGTGTACTTCTCTTTCAGATGAGCAGATTTTCTGTCAGGGCAGGTGCACTGCCTCCTCCAAGCCCCTCAAGTCTCAACCTGCCCCATGTACCAGCTGTGCTCTTATTATTTGGAGTATAGATACTTTTAAAACAGGATCAGGGCAGACAGGGAGGAGGTTATGTAGGGCAGTGGTGTGCCTGTATGCCAGAGGCCTGGGCCCTATGACCACTCTCCCTCTTAAGCACCTGCATTCACAGTGCTGGACAAGCCTGGTCACCTTGCTGCAGCGAGGTCGTTCACTGCAGCCTCTTGTTTCCCATGCTCCTGACATTACATCATGTCCCTGACTGGCATGACTGACACCTTGAATGGAGTGGCTTCTACCAACTTCTCCTTTCTTGTTCTCTCCTTCAGTGTCTCTTCTCAGACCCCAATGTGTAAACCAGTCTTTCAGATTCAAAGCTTAGTCTCCTTATTATCTGACCTACTTAGATTACCGCATTTGCTGTGCCCCAGTTTCTCCATGTGAAGTAGGAGTCACAATACTCTTAAAAAACCCCAACTTTCTGTGAGCCTTAAATAAGATCAATATAAAGAACTCAGGCTTGTGGTTAACATTAGAGAAACATTCAATGAAAGGCAGCTACTGTTTTGCATTGAAATGATAATTAATTGCAAGTCCCACCATTTTATTTTACACCAACATGATAATGATAGATGGGCTCTTTCCCCCAGTTCATGGCAGTGGGGACCACCGTCCTGTAACAATCCTGAGATCATCAGCTTTCTAGCTGTCTTCATCTCCAGATAATGACTGGTTGGTTTGGGATCATGAAGGAAAAGGAGAGAAGAGTAGAGATTCTTGGGAACTGACCACAGGGTTAGTTAGTGTGGGACGGGGCAGCCTTGTTTCTCCCTCCTGGAGATGTAATGTTGTCCTTACAGTGTGTCCATGCTGTGCCTAGAAGACTTCCTTTGAGCAGCTGCGATGTCTGGTGCTTATCCTGTTTGACCTCTGAGGGTAGTGAGGTTCAGGAAGTAACTTATCCTATTTCCTCGCTAAGTCAAAAAGGAGGCTGAAGCAGAAAACAAGCAACTCAAATTCTATAGTAGAAAATATTGTCATTTTATGTTGTGTGTTTTCCTTTAAGACCCCATTCTAATGGTCAACCTTCTCTTTTCACAGTGTTTTCTTTACATCTTGTAGATTTTCTTTTTCTTATGAACAAAACTCCCTCATTTATTATTAATACCAATTATGGATGATTTTTCTGTAATTTCAGAAGTGGTTGCTTGTATTACCCTACATTTGTTTTTCCGTGACAGAAAAATATATTCTTTAAAGAGTAATATTTCAGTATGGAAATAGATTGCTGGGGATTGGTTCTAATGCTTTCTCTTAATTCAGCTCCCAAAATCTCTTGGGAATCTACATGTCCAGGTGCTGAGGGTCCCTGTCCCCAATTGGATTGATCAATAAAGAGCCAATGGCCAATGTCTGGGCAGGGTGAAAGAGGCAGGATTTCTAGGATTCCCAGGCAAGAAACAGAGAGGAGAGAAAGAAGGGGATTCTGACATGAGAGGGGCATAGGATGGGCCATGGCACCATGAAGGGGAAGCAGAGAGATAAGAATTAAGAGCTCGCTTTAGTCTGGGGGAGCAAAGATTAAAATATAGATTTAGAAGGTATTAACTAAGGAATACAGGAAGTTTGGAAATGCACAACCATTGAACTAGTCAATACATATCAAAATTCAGCTAAAGTGTCTCTCACTCTCCCCCTCCCTCCCTCCCTCCCTCTCTCTCTCTCTCTCTCTCTCTCTCTCTCTCTCTCTCTCTGTGTGTGTGTGTGTGTGTGTGTGTGTGTGTGTGTCTTTCATTCAGAATCCAAAGAACTCTGGCATGACCACCTGCCGGGAGGCAGAGTGTGCAGCTATGCATGGCTACAATACATACCATGCACTGGAGAGGAAGCAATCCTGCCTGGGTACAAGGTGAGCACAAGCCTGGAGTGTGCTGTCAGCTTCCGAAATCCCTCACCTTACTCACACGATAACATTTTTTATCAACTAGTGCACATTTGAAACTGGTGGTAACAAGTGTATAAACATTTACCAATAACTAGAAGATTGCATGAGGAACATAATATGTGTGTGTTTGCGTGGAACACCTCTATATAAACGCATTTATGAACAAGCACATATTCACAAACTGTAATAACACAAACAGTCCCAATCCTAAACTACTCTTTTTTGTTTAAGGCGAGTGTTCATGCTTCTTATACTTTTATAGCTGATTTCCTTCCTGTATTAGAGTGCACTGCTGTGGTTTCATGCATAGCATGGTAATCTTTAACTGTGCAAAGTCATTTTGATTGCTACCTGCAAGACTCATCATTTTACACCATTTGAACTCATGCACCATTCAGATATCATTCAAAAATGCAAATATCCACCGTAAGAATGTCCACCAAAAATCATTTCCTTATAAGAATCGAACAAAAATAGAAGCAGAAGTATGATAAAAAATAAATGGGCCTAAGAACCGAAACACCTTGAGGTAGTGGGTAAAGGCTAAACGGGGCAGGGAAGATCGTGTTTTTATTGAAGGACCCTACAAATTAATAGTCTAACCTTGACTGCTTCAAGCTGATTATCATGTAAGTGCAAACTGGGAGAAGTTGTTCAGTTAGATCTTCAGGTTCTGCTCGAACATTTTTAGAACATCCCCTGATGCTTATGATTAGGGACTCTTCCTCTTGACATACTTTGAGGTGGGCTATTTTTAAGCATCTGCACAGAATTTTTCTTCCTAGGATTTCCAGATTCCTGATTTCAGCTCATCAAAGTCAAGCCCCCAGCTGATTAAATCAGAGGCAGGGGGCAGAGACGGTCCAATTACTGGAGGCAATGGAGCTGGCAGGAGTTAGAGGAGTAAAAATGCAGAAAGAGTGAAGAGAACAAGAAGACATGTTTGAGTAGACATGTCTGTCTGTGGGAGACAAGGCATTGAGGAGGTGACTTACGCAAAGCTGAAATGACCCATTTTAGAGACTGTGAGAGTGGTTCCTAAAAGGATTCATTGGTCCCTTCCGTCCTTCCTCCCTCCCTCCCTCCTCCTCCTCCTTCTCTCTTTCTCTCAAGAAAAGAGAGCAGGGTTCCTCAACTTCAGGGCACTTGGGGACAAATACTCTTCTTTCTCTTGAGTGTTTAGGATGTTTGACATCCCTGGCCTCTCTGGAACTGATGTTAGTAGTTTCCCCCTCACTGTGGAAAGCAAACACAGTGTAGTCAATGTCTGTTGTCTACTAGGGTAGAGGTGGGTAGAAGAAAGGCTGCTGCGAGAGGGTCATTGAAATAAGATCTTGCTTGATGCACACAATCAATTGGGCACATTTTTTTCTATTACCTGCTTAGTTATATCCTCTGCTTTATTGTTTGCTTGTTTGCTTGGTTTTGTTTGTTTGTTTGTTTGTTTCTGGAGACAAGGTTTCTCTGTGTAGCCCTGGATGTCCTGGAACTCACTATGTAGACCAGGCTAGTCTGGAACTCAGATATTCATCTGCCCCTGTCTCCTGAGTGCTGGGATTAAAGTCCTTCACCACCAGGCCCAGTTTGTCCCCTGCTTAAAAGTTAAAGCGAGAGCACAGATTAGAGGTTAGCCTCCCGCACATCTCCAAGTGAAGAAGTCAGGCTAACAAGAACAGACTGTCCCAAAGGGACAGTGATGACCAGCAGTTCACTTACACGGAACACTAGGAAACTCAGCAACACACTCAGCTTCTCTCTTTCATTTGTTTCATGTTCGTGGGTGGAAGTTTGAGAACACATGCACAGTGGTGTGTGTGTGTGTGTGTGTGTGTGTGTGTGTGTGTGTGTGTGCAGGTCAGAGACGGACTGTACATTAATCCTTGCCTTCTACCTTATTTTGACAGAGTCTCCCAAAGGAAGTCTGGGGCTGTTGGATTAGCTGCTGAAGTCCAGCAGATCTTTAAGGAAAAGCTATCTATTATCTGTGCTCCACAAACTGTTCTATGCCATAGAAAGGGAAAGAATTCTACCAAACTCACTCCATGAAGCTGATATTAGTTACCGTGATACCCAAATCAGAAGAGGACACAGCCAGAAAAGAAAGCTACAGGCCAGTTTCCCTGATGAATATCGGCATTAAACATTGACAGGACTGACAAGTCGGTCAAATGCAGAGCAGGTCACTAGGAGGGGTCTTTTAAACGGGAATAGCATTCTCCCCTCCTTCTCTAGTCCCTCCTTCAAGGTGTCTGGGACTTGGATCTCTTTACTTGTTCCAAGCAAGTCATTCCGTGGTCCATCCTGTACTGACAGAACAACAAAAACAAAAACAAACACCAGGAAAAACAAACACCTCTTGAATGGCATCACATACAAGACAGACATTTTCAAACCCAACTCTATTTTATTACGTCTAACTACCAACTGTAAGACGTACCCGTGTTTAATATACTATTAAGGAAACCCTGGTGCCGCCAATGCAACACAAGGAATTAACCATCACAGGACAACGCAGATTCAGAGACATTGAAATGCGGGGCATTTTAGGACTGACAGGGTTATGAACCTCAATAGGTCTAATGATACACAAAGCCTGTTCCTATTATCTTTTTAGTGCAATTTCCAACAGGCTCCTTTCTTCGTAGGAACAAGGCACACAAAGGTAAAGAAGTGAGTTAGGAGCACTAACGCACTGGGAGAGCACAGGAGAACGTGAACTCAGGCGCTCTGGGCATTTCTTCCACAGGCTCTCTCCTGTTTTTAGCTGTCTTTCATTGGGAAAGGGACAATCAAATTATAAAGAAAGGATAAAGTGGCAGAAAACTATGACATAAAGGGAAATGTACCCACAAAAGGAATGTTTTCTTCTTGTGTGTGTGTGTGTGTGTGTGTGTATGCATACACTAATATATAATGACATTTAGGAAGTAATATTTTTCATGTAAACTATAATCAATTTATGCCTCATTTTTGATTACTTTCAAGCTGCTTATTATATATATGTATATATTTCAAACTGTTGATTTATGCATGCATTCGCACAGGCGTTTTAAGTTTTCTGAGTGGCATTGTAATCTCTATGCAATAAAAATGGCCATTGAAAGCAGACCCACGTATGACCTTGCTCGTTATGATGAAAGGCGACTCAGTAAACCAGCCACAGGGTCCACAGAGATTAGATGAGTGTTGTCATGCCTGCCTTAAAGTGTTCCAAGTGTCAGCCATCTGGATTTACAAGTGTATTGTTTGTGACACATTCCAGAAATGGTTTCTTCTGAATCCACGCTCATGTCACCGACACAGGCAATCACAAACACATGTACACGCCCAATGTGTTCACATTCCATAGTTTTCATTTTAATAATAAGCCTCGTTTTAATCTTATAAAAAGCTCTCAACTGAAGCTCACTGGGCAACTGAAAGGCAAAACCCATTAACAGTTGCACTGGCGATGCCTTCAGGAGAGAAGAGTTGTGGCCTCAAAGAATGAAGTGTCTGGGTGGCCTCTCTCTCGGCTCAGCTTTGCCCTGCTTTGAGAACAGCGGGGCTGGAGCTGTGCCAGGCTGCTGCACTGTGGAGAATGAGTTAGCCAAGTCCAGTAGGGTTCTTCCACTTCCCTCTCTGTCTCTTAATGGAGAGACAAGAAAGGAGAAAAAAAAAGATAGCTCTTCCATTATTTCTTAATTTTCATATTGCAGCTCATTATCTCAATCAGCACAGCGCAGTTGAATGCACTAATTTCTGGGGAAAATTCCAGCAGGTTTCTGAAGCTGCTGATGAGCTGTGGCTAATCGCCACAGTTAGAATGTTCTATCATTACCTGAAATGGATGATAGGAATTTGATTGGCAGGAGGGATAAAGAAAGAGGCAGCATACATCACTGAGGGAGGAGGGAGGCAGGTATCAGTGCACAGACACCACCCAGAAACAATTAAAGAATGATTTTATTTTAAACTGGGAGGAATCCTAAAACATTAGTATGTATGGAGGAGAGTGGGTGTGTGGGGCTTCGGAAGGCTGTGTCTTCTTGTCCTCTGGGAGATCTTACCAGCAACTGCATGGACCACAGCATTACAAAGGTAGAAAATAAAAAGGAATATTCCCTTTAGGAACACAGAGTTAAGTGTTGTTAGCAATGTGCTGTGTGGCTGATCACAGATGTCCAACAGAGATCTTAGAAAGGTTGAAAATGGAGAGAAACAGCCACAAGTGAGGACAGGGCTTTGAATCCCTGCTCCTCTCTGGATTAGTGCTCTACAGAAGAGCGCTATTGCTGTGTGCTCTACCTTCAGTCTCACATCGGCGAAATGAAAGAAGTAGAAATTAGTTTGCCTCCTGGGATGTTTCCAACACACAAGAGATGAAAAAGTGTTTTTTAGAAGTGTAAAAACAAAATTGTTATGGTCCATTTCAGTATGAGGGGCAGTTCGAGTCTTCTTAGAGTCATGGCTAACTATGCAGGAGGTGCTATCCTCACCTAGCAGCCAGTACCTCCTCCCATCTCTAAACTCTGAGTCAAAAAGAAGGGGAGGTGGGGATGAGGGTGGGGGTCGTGGAGGGCTGGGAGGTCAAGACGGAGGGGGACTGCGATGAGGATGTAAAGTGAATGAATAAACAAATTAAGGGGAAAAAAAGAGTTACAGGCAGTCTGCTATAGAACTGGGTCTGCATCAGAAGAGGGCACAGTCTCCAGCCCTGAGACATCCATTAGATGAGGCTTTGCTTCCTAAACCCATAGGGTAGGGAACTGGGGAAAGGTGCTATGCTAGGTGGTGAATCCCTAAAGTACTGATCTATGGGAGAAAGAGTGCAGGCAATTCTCACGGTCAGGGATTTGAGAGCCATGGTCATGTGGCCAATGAGCATGGCAGCCATTTTTATCTTTCTCTATGCTAGCAGCCCTTCCTTTCTGCACAACTGTGCTCACTAGTTTTATGCCAACTTAAGAAAAGCTAGAGTTACCACAAGCTAGAGTTACTGGAAGGGAGGGAACCTCACTTGAGAAAATGCCTCCATAAAATCTGGAGGTAGGACATTTTCCTAATTAGTGATTGATGGGGGAGGGCCCAGCCCATTGTCATTTCTGCCCTGTGTGAGTTCCTGCCCTGACTTCTTTCGTCGGACAGTCATACAGATGTAAGCCAAATAAACTCTTTTCTCCCAGCTTGCCTTTTGATCTCATCACAGCAATGGGAACCCAAACTAAGACAGCAGCTATATGTGACTTCAGTTTCACTAGTCTCTTTTATTTATTTTTACAAAGTGAGCCTCATATTTGCCATGGGAGGAGACATGAATCAGTTTGAGGACACTCTGGGAGAGGGTGAAGATCCAGGGGAGAATTAAAGTCCTTGAGGCTTTGAAATAAGAAAATGCAAACTCCTAAACCTATAGTGATTCATACCAAAAGAAGGAGAGAGAAGGAGAAAGGCATGGGGGGGGGGGAGAGAAAGGAGTGAGAGAAGAAATGAGCACTCAAACTGAAAGGGAATCTGAAAACATCTCTAGTCCCATGCCGGGAAGATCTAAGCCAATAAGCTGAAAGAGAAATGTGTGTTGTTTGCCTATGAACAGAAGCTGGATAAAAAAGTACAGATCAGGGTAGTGCGTGGGGTATATGGGATAGAAGTAGGTTTGTTTTGTTTAAAGAACAAAACAACCTAGAGTAAAAATGATAAAATAAGCTAAACCCCAACATACAACGAGCTCTTTATGTTAAAATGGCAATGAGGTGGCTTTCTGCAGATATCACCTCAAGCAGCTTTCTAAAAGGGTGGCTTCGGAGTGCATAGGATGAGATTCTCGGGAAGACCTGGTACAACTCAGTGAGTCATGGCTGAAAAGCATCCAAGTTGGCTCTAGTGGGTTCCGGAGCCACTGGGGGATGGTACTGGATTCTGGGAAAGTAACCAGAGGGCAGGTATAAACGCCAGCTCTGACCTTCCTTTTCCTGGCTTATTGGCTCTGTGTGTGTGTGTGTGTGTGTGTGTGTGTGTGTGTGTGTGTGTGTGTGTGTGAGACTTTCTATTCTAAACAAAGCAATTGCCTCCCTCCACCTATGACAACATTTTACACACACACACACACACACACACCGTGCTGAGAGATGGTTGTTGGAAACTGACCAACATCCATCCTTCTTCTCTAGGTAATATGAATGAAAAATAAATATTCAGGACAGAGCCTGACTTTGGTGATTAATTAATTGCTTGTTGTCAGATTTCCTTGGGGTTGACATCTATCCTGGCTTTCAGGCACATGGAGTGGGGTGGGGGAGGGAGAGGGGGAGGGGGAGGGAGAGAGAGAGAGAGAGATCACAGAAAGCAAAACAACCCCTACCCTTGCTTCCTGCCATCTAGAGTATTCTGTCTGGATAAACTGGCACATCCTGTACAGATGGACAGATACACCCAGTTCACCACTGCAGCAACTTGGTCCTCCCAGGCCCTTTGTGTCAGAAAGAAGAAAACTTGGTTAGCAATCAGCCTTGGATTAGGAGATTCAGAAACGGAAAACTGTCCTGGCTTCCGGTCCTAACTCAACTGAAAGTGAGAAGAAGTGGGAGGCAGAGGCACAGCCCGCCTGAGCTGGCAGTGTTCACAGCTCCGGCTCCCCAGGATGCACCACCCTTCCATCAGCAAGACAAGTCTTGAGTTCTGGAAAGTGGTTCTAGGACACGTCGTGTTACCTGTCACTAAATGCTCACATCTTCCAAAACATATGGACATTGAGTTCTGCCAATAAATCTGCTAGGCAATGAAAGGGCTGTCAGCAAACTCATTGACGAGCGGAAAGTTATGGAGACTTTCACAGTCTTCACTCTGAGAGAGAGGACTTACATTCTCTCTGGTGTAAGACCTATTACAACAGCATCTCCTAGGAAAATAGCACTGAGTGCCCACTGGGCTACACCCATGCCCCAGATGTCTACACCCACCTTCCCTCTTTATCTTGCACACAACCTCTAAGACATTGGTGCCACCTGAGATCCCTTAAGACAAAAAAATAATTATTGTGAACTTTGAACCCTTGAATTGCTAAAAATGTGCTTATAAACAGACACACGGATAGTGGTAAATCTGACTCAAGAAAACAAGCCTTGCTTCAACATAGTCCCTGAAACAGTATTTGTAGATGATGAATTCCTGTATAAAGGAACAATTTCCTGTAAATCAATGTACCTTACTTTAGGTTTCAACTTAATGCCAATGGCCCCATCCCCGTCCCTGAAAAACAAATGGCAGACAAATTGCTCATGATCTTCACTGGCAAGGGCCATGTGCTGTTTGGGGTGAGTTATTTAGACTCTCATTCATTTTTTTATTGGAAACCAGTATTTCTCAATAATGTTCCAACTATACTAATAGAGCAGAATACATCTGGCTACCTGTGTGATAGTGGGTGAAGATCAGCTGATTCTTCAGGCATTTTCTTTGCACGATGTCTCCAGGTCAACAGACAACAGCAGATGGTTTTAACGGAGTCATTGCTGTATCGTAGCATGGCTTCATTCCCTAGCTTCAGACATCATCAGAGCTGCTAGGGAGGAGAAGAAGCAACAGGGCATGGGGGATCCAGCTGCCATGAAGCCCCTTTCCAACTTCAGCCACAATACCAGATGCATCGAACTGAAGTTACCAGTCTTTTCAGATGTATTAAAACACCACACTGTAAGAGTCCTTTCTGTGAAAATTTATAAAATGTCTGTATGAATACGATCATCTTTTCAAACAGATATGGGCAACTCCCCTTTCTCTTTTGCTTCTCTCTCTCTCTCTCTCTCTCTCTCTCTCTCTCTCTCTGTGTGTGTGTGTGTGTGGTATGCATGTATGTGGGTGAACTTGTATCATGTGCATGCTGAGGCCAGAGGCTGATGCTAGTTGTCTCCTGTTGCTTTGTCTGGTGTATGCTGAGGCATGGTCTCTCACTTGAGCCCAGGATTTGCCCATTCACCTAGCCTAGCTAGCCAGCTTGCTTGGTGGATTCATTGTCTCCTCTTGTTAACAACCTGCACACGGTGCAATATGTCTTTAATTCCAACAATCAGGAGTCAGAGGCAGACATCTCTGTGAGTTAGAGGACAGCCAGGTTGTATGTAATAAATTCCACCATAGCCAGGGCTACATAGTGAGACTCTGTCTTAACAGACAAACAAACAACAAAAACTAAATAAATGGAGGTACATACTGTGTTCATAGATTGGGAATTTTGGCATAGTTAAGACCTAAATTGATCAATAGGTCAGTGCAATTTCTTCTAAAATACCAGCAGAGCATTTTAGACGAACTTATTATAAAGTTTGTATATGAAAATGCAAATGTTAGGGTTAAGTTAAAACAATACCAACAGAGAGTGGTATACAATGCTACAGTTCTCCGGTTAGCAAGACTGGCATCAATTGGGAAACAGAATATAACCAGTGTGATGGGGCAGAGAGTGGCAAGTCCACATATATAAGCTCTTGAGATGTGTGAGGAAGGTAGAGTAATGGGGGAAAGGTGTCCCTTTCAACAGGTGACACCACAGTGACTTGACATCTACAGATTAAATAAAAAACGGATCTTAAAGTGCAGATCTACAATAAACATAAGCGGGTGGTTGACTTAAGGACTCAGTGAGTAGAACAAAGACAACTGAAATGGAATGGAGTGTTGCCACACTCCACCAGGAATCTAAATATAAAGCAGGGATGGTACCTGAGCACAGAGGGGATGGGAACAGCTCAGAGATTCCTGGTGGGAATGTACAGTCACTCTGGAAAGTATCCATGTTTCCTATAAAATGAGACACTCAGTTGTCATAGGACCCGGGAAATGCAGCCCCTCTCATCCACCCGAGAGGAAAGAAAACACGTGTTCACATCCAAACCTATAAAATTAGTGCTCATAGCATCTTCATACAGAAGAGCATAGAGGAGGGAGCAGGCCAAACATCCCTCAATAGTGAAAGGTTAGACATATCTTATAGTCGCACTATGGATTACTGTTTAGCCAATGAGAGAACGTACATTGATTAACAGATGACAGTGCGATTATCTTCAGATTGCCTGTTTTCTGCGTTTGTGGCCTCATCCTGTTGTCCCTCCTACTTACCACTGGACTGTAGCTCTCACCTTCTTGCCTTCTCCTCCTTAGAACGTTTGTGATTATATTGGACCTGACTAGATAATCTTGGATATTCTCTTCTCCTTCACATCCTTAATTATACCCTCAGAGTATCTTTTGCCATATAGTACAATTTATCTGGGGGTATGGCAATAGTATTATTGCATGGATATTCTATGTAGCATCTTTATTCTGCTTATCACAACGCTGCTTTTTACATTAACAAACATCTTATAGATACAAATTATGGAAATGGAGAACAGATCAGTGGTGATAAGGGACAAGGTAGGGGTACACTGTACATGGAATTCTGAACAAGAGTGGGAGAAACCTGAGGCACTGCAAACACAGACAGAGAAATGAAGGTTTCCATCAGCAGTACTTCTCAGACAATTAACACCAGGTTTTATTTGTTGCAAGGAAGTAATAGATTAAAGAAACTTAATTGACTTTAATGTCTCATTAATAGCTAATATTTAACATGTTGATATCTAGTACGATTGTGCTAAAAGCAGTCACTTTTGACACATTGCGACTGGACTTCTTTGTATGGGAGCTGGGTGGGAGTCAACAGAAGCACACGACTTTTACAAGGTCTTTTTTTCAAGTCTCTAATGAAGAACAGTTTGATGGATGAAAGTGAGAAAAAGCATCAGATCCTATGCCAGTGAACTGTCATATACGGTCCAGAAGTGGTCTTCTGTTTCTTGGCCCTCTGAGGGTGAAACGTATTAGCTTTCTACCACAACGGAAAAGCATCCAAGACTATTGACTCTAAAAGGGGAAAGGGAGATTTTGGCTGGCAGTTGTGCTTGGTGATCACTTGATATCATTGCCTTTAATAGGTTGTCTGTGGCAAGGCAGTGCTTCATGATGAAAGTGCGCTGAGGAGCCAACTCTTCACCTGACTGTGACGAGAAAGAGGAAGGGAGCAGGCTATCAAAATCTTCTTCAAGGACCTCTCAGGAGGCCCCACTTCCTAAAGACCCCAAAGCCCCAAACCCATTCTGGAGACCACATATGAGCTTTTGTGAGACTTGAGACCCAAACCATTGCCGGGAGGAATGGTGTCTCCTCCTAGTGTGAAATGGACTTCCCAGTGGCTATCCAGTGTGGACACTTGTGATTTTAGAGAGTGGCTGTCTCTAGGAGATAGTAAGACAGCTCTCAGTTCTTGCCTATTCAGATATGTGGGCGATTTGATCCCAGAGCATCTAACTCTCTGCCCTTATGACAATCTACTCCACTCCCTTTGCTTTCTCAAACCTTTGCTGAAGCTGCATTGCTTGTCTGGTCGGCAAAGACTAAAGGTCACGGCCTCTCAAACCTTTGTGACTGGCATCATTTGAATCTCTACCTACTCTCTTGGATCTGAAGGCTTCTACGTCTTCAGACATAGACCACCCTGAACAGTGTACACGTCACACCCCATTACAATACCAGACTGAACAGTGAACCACTGATCAGGTAGTTAATAAGGGCAAAGAATTTGCTGTTTAGTGTGCTTACATTTTCCTACAGGTGAGCAACCTGCACAATACAGTACTTAAGATTCTAACACTATTCTCCCCAGGATTAAGATGCATTGGGGGAACTATGCCAGCTTTATTCTCCCATAGCTGGACTCTCATACCAAAGGATAAAAGCCACGGTTGTTCCTCTCCTGCTTATTATTCACTTTTCTCTGACTAGTTCACAGACTTTCTCCTTTGGCCCAAGAGACTTGATGCAATCTCATCACTTCCTGACCACCTGGCTATACCTGGGTATCTCACCTTCCTGAGATACCGTTGATTCAAACCAGTGGAAAAAAATGGCTATGGTCTGAACTGCTGGTGAATACAAGGATTGCACCCCACCCATCTGACCTTTTACTGTAGGATTAGCATTTTGAACTGAGGAGGGAGATCCTATGACAATGGCCGACTTCATCAGAAACACCATAATTCATTTCTCCCTGGAGACCTTTGGCTGGTAGGCACTCTGTTGTTCTGGTGACTAATACCTCAGTTATAGAGGTGGAGAATTAATGGGTTTTAAGTGACATCTCAAAGCTTCAGCTACTCCTTGCCCAAGCTTCTTATGGTTTGGTGTCACAGTGCCAGGAACCTCCCTCCACTGAGAGTTCCATGCCTTTATACTCTGAAGTTCTTTCTCAATGTCTCTGCCAGATTTCCTTCACACACGTCTTGTTCACTTTGGAATCGCCATGTGAGAGGTATTCTTGGTGGCACATGCTTTGAAAACCATTGACGACACTTCTCTGGGGCTCTAGTTGACACGAGGCACAGGTTGATGTCTGTCCTGCAAGACCTGCAGCATCAGCAGAGAGCATTGGCTTGTAGGCAGCAACACACTGTATCATCTAAGTCTACTTTCTAGGGACTTCCTCACACTCTTCCTTGCCCAGATATTCTGTGTGCCCACCCACCCATGCTTGCTTCCAGTGCCCATCCACACATGCTTGCTTCCAGTGTCCACGTGTACCCAGCCACTTTCAGTTTTCTCTTATATTATTTCATCTCCACCTTCACCCGTTCACCAACTTGAATTATAAACCTCTGATATCAACTGCTTTCTTCTGTAAACATCCAACTGAAGTTGCCACTTCCCCGAGCGCCCCCCCCCCCCCCCCGTCCATTCATTACCTGCTGGGTTTTTAGCACTCGTTGGCGAATAAACCAGTGTGCTTTGCCTGGAGTTCACAGACGATAAGTGCAGGCAAAAAAGTAGGTGAGAGAGAATGAGCGAAGTGGGAGAGTAACAATCAGAACCGATGGAAAGAAAGAGGGGACACTGAAGCTAAAATATGATAAATGAAGGTGGGGTGGGTATCCTTTGGAAATGAGATAGGGCACCTGGCAGAAGGAAAGCCTGGGATGGGCTTGGGAGCATCACTGAAAAAGTTTACTGTGGCAATGTATGGAGAAGTCACTGGAGAGAGATGGAGGATTAAGTGGGGCAGATCAGCAGATAGCCGTGGGAGTAGCCTAGGGGGAAAATACGAATAAGGCTGGCAGTAGGGAAAATGGAGAGAAGCGATGACAATGAGATGGGGTATACAGTAGGAGGGACAGAAGCTGACCACCAAGGAGAGGTCGTTCCCAGGAGTCTACCTTGGAAGTTGGGAAGAAAGGATTTCCAATGAGTTTAGGGCCCTGCTTGCCTCCTCCCAACTGCTATAGTTCATGTCTCAACTATGCCCTCCAGATGGATGTTTTGAGAATGTGGGTCGTCACTGGTTGTGCTATTTTACAGGTGCAGGAGGCCTAAGGAGATAGGATCTGTGTTGGCAGAAGTAGGTTAGAAGGGGCAGGCTTTGAAGATGACATCCACCCTGGTTCCAGACTGCCTTACCCTGCTTTCTGCCTGCAACCAGGCACAAGCCACTGCCTTGCAGGCCAGGCATGAGGATGCTCCATTGGGATTTTTCCACCAACACAGCCTGGAACTCCTTGGTACCAGGAGCCAAACAAGTCTTTTGTCCCTTAAGGTATTTCGTCGGGTATTTTGGTCACAGTCATGTGGAAAGTAAGTCACACATTAACCTAGGGCCAATCATCCGGTGAGAACTCATGAAGTATTTTTTTAATGACACGGTTCACTTTATTTACTTTTTTGTTTATTTGTCTGCTTGTTTTTTAGACAGGGTCTCACTACATAGCCCTAGCTGGTCTGGAACTCATTATGTACATTCAAGACCAGGCTGATCTTGAATCCAGAAATTTGACTGCCATTGCCTCCCGAGTGTAGAGATTAAAGCCATGGGGTCAGCAGGCCCAGATTCAGTTTACTTTATATCCGCTTACTTGTCAGTAAGTTATATACAGTCCTGAGACATTTTTTAAGTCAAAGACAACGATAAACAGTACATAAATATTTCATTCATGTAGTATTCTACTCCTGATTAAATATTCACATATTACCTATGGTAATATCATTTCTAAAGAATCAGTACTGTTGTAGCAACGTTCCTTACATACGATGTAGACCAGAGAGAAAGTGAAGTACCATCCTATACCCAAACGCCAAGGCTACATTGGAGCCATGTGTCTGGAATGTTGGCGCAAACTGACAATGGGAATTCTGGGTGGACAGACCACATGTTGCACCGCTAATTAAAGGCAAGAATCTAAACCTGCTTATCAAAAGTTGAGATGAGAGTACGTAAGTTGTAAGGAAGAAACATAGTGACATCATTTCCTGTTCTTGGTGGTCTAGATCGCATGGATGTAGCTCTCAGGTCAGAATGCACAACTGTGTGTAATTCTGATCCATGGGTTCTGAGAGTTTCTGGATGACACGAGAACTTGAATGGTACTCAGTTGGAGAGGACTGCCCTGCAGAGATCAGTCCCGGGCCTGCAGATGCTGAAGCAGAAATGTTCAGAAGGGACCTACCTAATTATGTTAGAGTATGTCAAAGTAACCTCGCGTGGAGAGAGGTGAGAAACCCCAGCTGCACATCTTCATTGTTCAGCAGGGAAATCCTTTATTAAAGAAAAGAGTCTGGGCTGGAAGAACCATCGTCTTGCATGAAAGAGGCTCGAGGTTCAATCCCCAATGATGATGATGATGATGATGATGATGATGATGATGATGATGATGATGAAATAAATTAGTCTTTGTATAAATGCTTCTATTGTATAAACATGTCCAAAAAGTTATGAAATTAACTTAGTGTTTTAACCTTCTGCTATGACTAACACAGCAAAGCAACAAACTCAGGTTATTCAGTTTTTCCACTTTGGAAAAAGGAAAACACAATCTACCCAAATCACAATTTAACCCATGATCCCCAGCTTGTTTCTATATGAGAAGAGTGGTCCAGGTTGAGGGACTATTGGCCCTCTGAGAGTCCTGCAGTCTGGTTCCTGCTGCGGGATGGACTGTCTTAATTACTGTAGCTGAATCGAGTTACAAGGGAAAAAACCCCCAGTGACTAATTAGCTGCAGCATGGCTCTTTGAGGAAGTCACAAAATTGGGACACAAACATTGGTTGGCCCTGCCACTTGTACAGCACTGGCAGATGCTTCGGTGACTCCAGCCACTGTGCCCTGTGCTGCAGTGGAGCAGAAGACACTCTTTCTGACCTTTCTAGGGAAACCATACGGAACAAAGGGTACGCACTGGGAGTGGGAATCCAGGAAGAATCGAGGCACCATGGCCTTGTCTGGGTCGAAAAGCAAGCTTCTGGGAGGATGTAGTTTGCCTTTTCTGTAGCACTTGACAGAATTTGAGCACACACACACACACACACACACAGAGAGAGAGAGAGAGAGAGAGAGAGAGAGAGAGAGAAGAGAGAGAAGAGAGAAGAGATAGGGAGAGAGAGAGAAAGAGAGAGAGAGACCTCTCCCCCCTCCCCCGCAGTGACACGCGACACTCGGTGACACTCAGACTAACCACCATTTCCTGGGTTAGCAGTTTCCTAACAGAGGCTCTCAGTTCTAAGAGTAAATCCTGTTGCTGATTTATCTGTACAGTTCCAAGTAGGCAAACATCTAAAGCGGTGACTGCCAAAAAACTTTGTCAGTGGCGTTCAGCTTCATATTCTATTTGAAGGGATTCTTGAATTTATGCTTTTTCCTTGCAAAATAACCAAATGTTGATCATCCAGATATTTTGTTTCCAAAGGAGATGCTCTTTGCCTTCTCCATGGGTTAGACGGGCCTTCCCAGGTCATCTGCTGATTCTATGCAGATGAGTCTCCGATTGATCGTCTCCATTTCTCCCAGGAGCCATGCGATCGCCTACTTCAGAGGTTTCTTTACCCATCCAGATCACGGCAAGGTTCTGGCAATAACTTCACAAAAGCAAGTTGGAGTCAGCAGTTCCTGTCATGGCAGAGCTTTCGTCTACACACGTGCATTCTTCTCAGTCCTGGGGTAGATATCAAAGCTCCAGCTGCAGTGTTCACAAAGGCACGTTTTCATCCCAAATAATCTATGGCAACTAAATTGTGGTACCACACTCGACAACAGCAATGGAAAAATCTATAGAGCTTGCTGTTGAAAAGTCCACTAACCTATGATTTTCCCCGTAGAACCAAGGGACTTGGTTTAACTCCTTGTAACAAGACTTTTTAGTAGGCATGGACTATACCAGTTATTCTGGGATGCATTTCTCTTAGACATTTATTAAATCAATTGCCAACTGAAGGCTGGGAACATTATTCATTTGATAGAGTGTTTGCCTAGCGTGCATGAAACCCTGGGTTTGACCCAAATGGTCAAGGTGGCAGACAACTGCCAGTAACCTTGGCCCTCACAGGTGCAGAGGGTCCTGACTGCATTCTCCCTTTATAGAGAGAGTTCGAGGTCAGCCTGGGACTCATACATTTCCATCTCAACACCACCCCACAAACATGTTTACCGAAGGTTAAAGAGGTAAAGGAAACAGCATATCTCTGAATCTTCTGCTGGGGTCACACGTCAGAAATCACAAGAAGCCTCGAGAAGGCCCCTGGACAGGGACCACTCTCTCCACGTGTCTACAGCTTCACCTCCAGACCCTCAGGTGGGACTGTTCTTTGGAAAGGAAACCCATACATCTGGTTCCCTCCCTTAATGGTGAGGGTTGAGAGACAAAGTAGGACCTGGCTGACTTGAGCTCCATCAAGGCCATAGTTTATTTTGGAGACAGCTTAAGCAGTATAACTTTTTTCCTGTCTGTGTCCAATTACTTGGTTAAAAATACAGAATGATGTGACCTCCATCCAAGTGTTGAATGGAGAATGACTATGTATCTGATATCGTAAATTATCAGTTGGAATGTCTACATCTAATTTTTAGAGTGGCATTTGGTTTTTAGATATGCACCATCGTCCCCTACATCTGCTCTTAGAAGATGCACATTAAGTAAATATGCATCAGAGGAGAAAAGATAAAGAGTTTTAAAGAATGACATTCTTCTCTCCTTCTCCCGGGGACTGGAGTCCCTAACTCATAGACATTTCCAGGATTTAACATTATTAGCGTGGTGGCAGGTGGGATGGAGGGAAGGTCATAGCTCTTGGGCAGTCGCTGCCTCCTTTTGTATTTGAATCATGAATCAGTTGAGTTAGTTAGGGAACGTGGTTTCTAAACAAGGCCTAGGTCCCCTGAAATAGGAAAAATATGCATTGCTCATAATGCTTGCAGAAAGCTCTGACGAAAAGTGTACAATGTTTTAGAACTTGTCCCCTCCCTGGGGACAAGCTGTAGAAAGCACAGAGAGAGCTGGGTAAAGCTGGACTCCACACCCCTATACCACCTGTATCACTACAGAATTCTGTGAGCACTGTTAAGAAAAATGTAGACATAAGTATCTATTGTGCTTATCCGATTAGTTTTCCCCCTTCAAAGTGATCTATTTCTTTCTGGGTGTCTTCTCTACCTGTTGCTCTGAGAGTTCAAGGTGGTGAAAGAGAAGCTCCTCCCAGAAGATTTAAAACATTGTCTTTTATGAAATTTAATTTTTTGTGATTAAATACAATTCAGAATAAAGGTAGCGCCATGAGTTGTTTTTCTGATGTTTGCCAAGGCCGGAGCTGAAGAAAGCTGAGAGGGGCTCGCGCACCATGAGCGCTGAAAGGATGTGGGCTAAGGGATTCCGTGTTTAGACAGATGGCTCCGTGCAGTATGTTCAGCCAGAGAAAGCAAGCATCCGCCTGGAGCCCTAGGTCACGGGGGATCAAGAGGAGACTTGTGTGCCAACCGTGTGAGGTCACGAGGAGAGCCGTCAGAAGACAGAATCTCAGTCATCTTGGACCAGAGTGTCAGCAGGGAAGGAGAGTGGTTTCCGCCGTAAGTTGGATAAATGGCTTCTTTTTCTGAATGACAAGTATTTATGAGAATGAAGTCATGTTTCGAAGGTGTCAGAATGTGAAGCAGTTGTGACAGATGAGTGGGAGGAAGCTGTGAGGGGTGTTTATCCACGCACTTCCTCTCTATCTCCTGACCAGTATGTGTTTCTTAGTCTAGACCTGGTTGACTGACTAGGCTGTGTTCAAGTGTGTCAAAGAATGTCACAATTGCTCAGTGCTGCCTGGCACAGGATCGGAAAGAGAAATGCCAGTGTTGGTGCTCCCTAGTGTAGAATTAATTCCCCCTGAGCCCACTTTCTTCATCTTGAAAACAATGCCGGCCAGAGTTATGTGAGTTATTCTAAGCGTCAGGTGTATGCGGTGAGAGTATTGTTTCGGGGTTAGCGCTGGGAACATTACATTCACTTGCTCAGACCATTCTTGGAATTCGAGTCAATGAAAGCATTCAGCTTTCTCCATTATCCATCCCAACATTCACTGTGCATTGGTATCTGGGATTATATTATTATGTTTCATTTACATAATGCCTGCTATCTGAGACAGTCTTACGGATTAGGGGCTTTTGTTACGTGACGTTTTATAGTTGAGCCTCAAACACAGACACTGCTCACGGAAAAGGAAAAAGTACACTTGAAAACGTCTCGCAGGCGTGTGATTCTGTGGACAGATCTAGTTTTTAATATGGAAGACAAGATGTAGAATCAAGTAGCCAATACCCATATTTTAAGCAGCTGCCCCCAGAGCAGAAAGAAAAGAAAAGAAAACCTGAAAAATGCCCCACAGTCAGGGGTTGGAAGACTCTGTAAGACATCCTCTAGCTTCTCAGCCACGCCTGCCATCCTCCGGGCCCCCAGGGACCACTGCCAGTCTTGTTTTGTTGCTTTGTTCTTCGCTGCTCACATGAAGCTGGCTCTCAGCCTCCACAGATGATCCTTTGAGGGTGGGTCCAAGTTCTGTGGGGACTGACACTTAGAAATTAGGGACTTCCTTTTAAAGAAAATAGATTTTTCAAGGCCTCTCAATTTTTTTCACA
The DNA here is from genome assembly GCF_000001635.26 of Mus musculus. NCBI lineage: Eukaryota > Metazoa > Chordata > Mammalia > Rodentia > Muridae > Mus > Mus musculus. Next base: position 52,926,569 of record NC_000069.6, on the reverse strand, counting down.
TTTTCCATAAGCCTAGATATAGATCACAATACGAAAACCTTCACTGGAGTTCTGGAAGGAATTTGCAAAACACCAGTAATGTCAATTACACCATTTTCTTGTTTTTAGCAGTCAGCGTTTTGTTTGTTTGTTTGTTTGGTTTTAGATTTATTTATTTATTTCATGTATGTGGGTACACTGTTGCTGTCTTCAGACACACCAGAAGAGGGTATCGGATCCCATTACAGATGGTTGTGAGCCACCATGTGGTTGCTAGTAATTGAACTCAGGACCTCTGGTAGAGCAGTCAGTGCTCTTAACTGCTGAGCCAGCTCTCTAGCACTAGTGGTCAGTGGTTACAACTCACTTTTAATCATGTTGGAGGTATGAAGGCAGCTCCAGTCTGTGTGTGACCTCAGGGCAGATAGAGAGGCAGTAAAGCCTTGGCTTCATCTATCCCATGCTATGGGGATAAGAATCCAAATCCCAAAAACATATGAGTGGGTAAATGTTTAAAGTTTGCTTACAAAACAATATGCACTCAGCTGTGGAACAGACCCCTGTAGATGAGTGCGATTACAATCGTAATAGAAAGTAGTTTCTCTCTCTCTCTCTCTCTCTCTCTCTCTCTCTCTCTCTCTCTCTCCCTCCCTCCCTCCCCCCACCCTCCCCCTCTCTCCCTTCCTTCCTTCCTTCCTTCCTTCCTTCCTTGCTTTCTTTCAGATTTATTTATCTATTATACACTGTAGCTGTCTTCAGATGATCAAAGTCTCCGTCTCTGGAAAGGGTAAAAGGTTCCACTTCGGTCCCTCCGGTCCACTCTTCCTTCCCCTTCTCCTCCCTCCTGCTTCTTCACTCCCCTAGTCACTCTTTTTTACTTTTCTTTTTTCAGACTTCCTTCCCCCAAGTCCCCCAATTCAGCTTTCTTCCCATTTTTCCTGCTTTCTACCACTTTCTTTTCATTTTCCTTCTGACATATATTAAAATTTCCAAAATATCCCAGTGATAGTGTTGACCACAGAAGACAGATCCATTATATCTGTAAATCCCATTCTTACAATAGTTACAACTTTTATTATTTATTTTTATTTTATATGTATGTTTGTCTATATGTCTGTGTGCAGTACCCAGAAAGACCAGAAGAGGGAGCCGGTGCCCTGGGACTAGACAGCTCAGATGCTTCGGAGCTGCTATGTGGATGCTGGAAACCTATCCCGGATCAGCAAATGGCTGAGCATCTGTCCAAGTCCTGTTGTTTTAACAATTTGTAAAGACTACTAGGCAAATTTGTATTTATTGTGACTTCATAAAAGGACTCCATGGCCAAGGAATGACTCAAGAAGAAACAGTATAACTGAAAATCAGGTAGTAGCTAAAGTCCCAAGGCACAGACACTAAGTGTGGACATGCTGAATAATACCCAGACTCCCACACCAGGCCGCGGTTACTAAAGCACACAGAGGAGGTACAAACTCTGTTTTCAATTTTCTTCTGGAAAGTTACCGTGTTTTGGTTTTTCTCAAACTGGGTATACAAATAGGCTCTCCAGCTTTGAGACTTTTTTTTCCCTCCCATTAAAAGTCATCTTCCCATCATGGAAACTTAGAAACGTTGTTTTGCTACAAAATTTTAAACCTGAAATACTTCAAGTCTCAGGAAACTGCCTAATAGGCACCCAGAGAGTCCTGTCAATCAAACCCAGCAGATTTGTTGTATTGTCTCTGGTCTCTAATCCTGTTAAAAGAGTTGAATGGTTTATATAAATAGTTAGGGCCCTGCTGTAGACTCCCTTGCTGTTTTTCCTCCTTACTGCAGAATTCAAGGCCTTGTTGAATTCATTTTGTGGCTTCATGGTTGTTTTCTGTGGTTGCAATTATTGTACCCTTCTTTCACTAGAAACAAATGGATAAGATGTCCGACTACTGGCCTGTTTCAGATGCAAATGTGAAGAGTATCCCAGGTTACAGAGCGAATGCTCAGAAAAGAGATTCACGACAAAGGTAATTAATCAACCACGGTTACACTCCAAAAAGATTTCCTACATACAAAGTTTCTAGTTCTTTAATATGTGGTGGAAGATGGGGGGATGGGTTTCACCGGTCTGATTCTTCTAATTCTGACACAATTTCTCTCTCTCTCTCTCTCTCTCTCTCTCTCTCTCTCTCTCTCTCTCTCTCTCTCTGCAATATTATTCATGGGCAGCAGTGGTGTGTGTGTGTGTGTAGGGGGTGGTGCTGTATGCACCAGGGTGCTTTTGGAGACTACAACTTTCAGGAACCTGTAGGTCCTGAGGGTTGATCCTGAATTGTCAGGCTTGGATGCAGGTGGCTTTACCAGCTGAGTCATCTTGCTGGCCCCATGATGTTTTTGTTAAATCACAGAATCAATGGGAACTGGGAATGAGAGCTCTGGCTCCCCAGATGTGGCTACTTGTAGAACCCAGCAGCCCCAGGTCTCTTGTAAGCATTGGAAGCTGTGAAAGAAAGACTTTCTTTATTCTGAGAGGGAACAGAAACTAATGCTAAAGAACAGAAGACAAAATGGGGAACTTCGCTGTTGAAGACGGAAATAATATCTACTTATTACTTCAATAAGATTATATACTGCATATATCACCCAAACAGAAAGAGAAACTAAAAGCTATAAATACATATTGATGCAGTTTTAGACTCTTGAGTATTAGTGGTCTTTCAGTTTTTAACAAATGTCCTAGTGGCCATGGGCTTTAGAACGGTGAATTAAAATAAGATAAAAGTGTGATCTCAAAATTGAGATGACATCACCCATGAATAAATTTCCTAGTTATTTCACCTTTGCTGCCTTGTTTCCTAGCGTGGGTAGCCTTTAAGATGCTACTCTAGGATGCGTCAGCATGCATCTGGCAGGTGGTTGCAAGCATGACCCACCTGGGAAGAGGGAACCTCAACACGGAATTGCCCCCATCAGATTGGCCTATGGACTGTCTGAGCGGGTGTGGTTTGTGATTTCTCATTAATGTAGGAGGGTCTAGACCACTGTGGGTTGTCCCGTGCAGTATAAAACACACGGGACGCAAGCCACCATGCAGAGCTCCTCCATGCTGCCTCGCTTCCTCTCCCGGGTTCCTTTCTTGAGTTCCCTCCCTGGTTTCCCTTGACGATGGGATAACTATGGGCCAAATAAACCCCTTGATCCCCCAAGTTGTTTTTGGTGAGTTTCATCCCAGCAATGGTAAAACTAACTAGGACAACACGTACACTGTGAGTGCATAGTTACTTTTTTTTTTTAAGATTTTTTAAATTTTTATTTATTTTATGTATATGAGTACACCATTGCTCTCTTCAAACACACAAGAAGAGGACATCAGACCCCATTGCAGATGTTTGTGAGCCACCATGTGGTTGCTGGGAATTGAACTCAGGACCTCTAGAAGAGCAGTCAGTGCTCTCAAGTGCTGAGCCATCTCTCCAGCCCCAGAGTTACTTTCTTTCTTTATTATTTATTGATTTTGCTAGGACTCTGCCAGGAAGAGTTTGTTTGAAACATAGTAACTCAAGATCTGATTGAAGAATTTTATTCTCCCTAATAGGATACCAAGTTATACTGGTAACGATTTGCCTCTTAAGAATTATAGTCTGTGACTCATTTTTTTAAATCTAGAACGGGGCCGAAAGTCAGATTATGTGCATCTAGCATAGATCTGCTTCTGAGCTTCATAGCTGAAATAAGGTAGACCAGGTTAAAGTTGAGAATTGTTTTAAAGACACACGCACAGGCAATGTTCTCAGAAACTCCCACTCAGACTTGCCCTTTAACAGGTTGTTATACATGACAACAAGGAGCACTACCGGGCTTTGTATGTATTGGTTGCCCAAAGGACAGAGGTATAAAGTGAGCTGTTACCGTAACAACAGTTAATAGGTCAGAGTCTCACGCGTACACTTGGCTTTGCCTCTGTTGATTTATTACACCAATCCCATTTCTTGGATATTGCCATTCACATTCTACTGACGAGAAAGTTGAGGATTGGAGAGATTAAGCAATTTTCCCAGGAGCAACCAGCTAGTGAAAAGTCTGAACTCGAATCGACTCCCGTTTCCTGAGTTCAGAGCTTGTACATCAAACCATCACATGTTTTGGGGCTATTGGCTATGGAAGCACTCTCTTGAGTGCTTCATTTCTGTGAGACAAAATATGCTGACAAAGTAATTTAGTGTGTGGGGGGGGAGCGTTTGTTTTAGCTAACAATTCCAGGAATACTTAATGTTCAGAAATGCAAATACCTTTTATTGAGGTTGTTACAATGAGAGGCATTTTTATTTGAACACTTACTCAAGTTGAAACATCACAAACGCAGCGTTAGATCATTGAGGGAAAGGGACCCCCAAGTCAGTTACAAGATGGGACTGTAATACAAGCGTTTTAAAATTAAAACATTAGTATTTGAGGATTTGTGATTAAGAGTCTGTTTAGAGCATCCCCCCAAACAATGGACAGGTAGGCATTAAAAGCTTCACTTTAGGCAATGGGTTTTTATCTTCTCTTCTTCATTGCTCCACTGTTAGACCAATGTTTACATTGTAGATAGATTTGCTTAGGAATTTAATCAGTTGATACACCTAAAACACTTGATCAGGACTCTCCATAGACTTAGCGTCCAGTGCTATCTCTTAATATTACTACTGTAAGCAACGATGACAGAAAGACCTCTCATATTCTTCTTTCCAGTTTTAAGCCCCCAAGCCTTAACTTAGAATATATCTTTACTTCCAGTTAGGATATTAGGTCTAAAACACTTAATCTCATGTTTCTATTAGGAGGGTGTGATTGTGTCAGCGAGGAGACTCATAATTTAAGAACAGTTTCAGTGAGAAAGTTAATTGACTGCCTTCTGGCTAGTGGAACTTGTCTCGAATTCTTACACTTTGGAATGAGTTAACTCCACTCTTAGAGCCCCAGACCCCAGCTGCATTACTTAGGAAAGGATCTGATGGAGATCAAGGCTAAGAGATAGTGAGGGACATCTGGGTTCTTTCCAGCTTCTGGCTATTATAAATAAGGCTGCTATGAACATACTGGAGCATGTGTCCTTCTTACCGGTTGGGACATCTTCTGGATATATGCCCAGGAGAGGTATTGCTGGATCCTCCGGTAGTACTATGTCCAATTTTCTGAGAAACCGCCAGACTGATTTCCAGAGTGGTTGTACAAGCTTGCAGTCCCACCAACAATGGAGGAGTGTTCCTCTTTCTCCACATCCTCGCCAGCATCTGCTGTCACCTGAATTTTTGATCTTAGCCATTCTGACTGGTGTGAGGTGGAATCTCAGGGTTGTTTTGATTTGCATTTCCCTGATGATTAAGGATGTTGAACATTTTTTCAGGTGCTTCTCAGCCATTCGGTATTCCTCAGGTGAGAATTCTTTGTTTAGCTCTGTGCCCCATTTTTAATGGGGTTATTTGATTTTCTGGAGTCCACCTTTTTGAGTTCTTTATATATATTGGATATTAGTCAATGGAGTACTACACAGCTATTAAAAACAATGAATGTATGAAATTCCTAGGCAAATGGATGGATCTGGAGGATATCATCCTGAGTGAGGTAACCCAATCACAAAAGGACTCATATGATATCTACTCACTGATAAGTGGATATTAGCCCAGAAACTTCGAATACCAAAGATACAATTTGCAAAACACATGAAACTCAAGAAGAACGAAGACCAAAGTGTGGACACTTCGCCCCTTCTTAGAACTGGGAACAAAACACCCATGGAAGGAGTTACAGAGACAAAGTTTGGAGCTGAGACAAAAGGATGGACCATCCAGAGACTGCCATACCCGGGGATCCATCCCATAATCAGCCACCAAACCCAGATACTATTGCACAAACCAGCAAGATTTTGCTGAAAGGATCCTGATATAGCTGTTTCTTGTGAGGCTATGCCAGTGCCTGGCAAACACAGAAGTGGATGCTCACAGTCAGCTATTGGATGGAACACAGGGCCCCCAATGGAGGAGCTAGAGAAAGTACCCAAGGAATTGAAGGGGTCTGCAACCCTATAGGTGGAACAACATTATGAACTAACCAGTACCCCGGAGCTCGTGACTCTAGCTGCATATGTATCAGAAGATGGCCTAGTCGGCCATCATTGGGAAGAGAGGCCCCTTGGTATTGCAAACATTATATGCCCCGGTACAGGGGAACACCAGGGCCAAGAAGTGTGAGTGGGTGGGTAGGGGAGCAGGGAAGGGGGGAGGGTATAGGGAACTTTCGGTATAGCATTTGAAATGTAAATGAAGAAAATATCTAATAAAAATTGGGGAAAAAAGAGAAACAATGAGGATAATGCTTAGAAGAGAATCCCAGGAAGAAAGGGAGGCAGTGCAAGCTCACTGGGGAGGAGATGAGATGAGATGAGATGAGATGAGATGAGATGAGATGAGATGAGATGAGATGAGGCAGTGCAGAGGTGGTGCAGATGGTCCTAACCTCAGATCGTCCAACCCCCAACCTGTAATATTTTCACTTTATTGTGTTGTAGAAGCAAAACAAATGAGATAGAAGTCATACTTTGGATTTTCATCCTTTCCCAGGTCAGGGATATGCTGTCCCATGTGTCTTGAGAACCTGGGCTTCCAGGGAATGTAGTTTGAAGTAAGCCTGATGGTGTGGAAGGGAAACAATGACCATTGTCTGACTGTCTTAGCTGCTAAGACTTGATGTTCAGACACCTATGAATTTTCTATTGGTAGCATTTTCAGACTACAATAGTTGTGTACAGACACAGCTTCAGGGTTAGCACAGATGTGATCCAGAAATAGTGGTTCTTCAGTATTCTGGAACTAGTAGTATGCCAGTTTTAACCACCCCAGACCTATGGTGAAGAAGCACAGAACATTATAGACACATAGCTGTATGAATCAAGGGGGTCTTCTGGAACTAGAGAAGGCAGGATGCCTGCCCTGACCCTGACCCTGACACTGCAGGAGGGAGCTGAAAGAATAACAACTCAAAGTTCTAACTCTCAACTACAGCTTTCTCATTTGCCAAACTCAGAGTATGGGGCCTATGAGCCTTCATCCTCAGTCTAATCCTTGAGGCTAATTGACCATACAAAAGGGTAGACTAGATCTACAGGGCAAATGGAAAAGAGTCATACTGGCATATTGGCAACAGCACAGGGTGACCAATAATAAATCTGTTGCCTTTTCCTTTCCTCTTCGTACTCCCTAAAGCTGAACATGGAGGAATAAGATTGCTCTTCAGAGGTTGAAATCATGTAAAAGACAATCCTACTTCTCAGAGCCAGATACACCTTTTGGGTTAACTCCATTTAAGCTATTTTCATATCTAAAGAATGAAGGTGGAGGTTGAAGAGATAACTCATCTGGTAAAGCTCATGGCCAACTCTAAGGACCTGACTGATGCCCAGGACCCAGGTAGAGAACCCATAGATTCTGGTGTGATATTATTGGATATTATTGCCCCAGTGCTGGACTGGAAGAGATGGGCAGATCCCTAGGACTTCCTCCTAGCCTAGCTTGGTTGCCAAGTTTCAGGCCAGTGATCAACTGTATCAATAAGCAAAATGGGAGGGCTCAGCAGGTAAGAACTCCTACTGCACTTGCAGAGGGCTGAAGTTCAGTTCACACCACCTATTTGGTGAGTCTATAGCTCCAGTTCCAGGCTATCCAATGTCCTCTGTTGGTCTCCACAGGCTCTTGCATATTCATAGTGAACACAAATGCATGCACACACACATATGTGCCTATATACATTAATAAGTGAATTCTAAAGATGAAACAAAGCAGACAGTTCTGGTGGGGTGGCACCTATGTTGTCTTGTGCCTTACACACTTACACAAACATACACATGCATATTTACAACACACACACACACACACACATATACGCATATGCACGTGGACATGCATATTCACTTACACAAGCATAGAGAAAAGAAAGCTGGCTACAGCTCTTGCATTTTACTTATATTAGTGATTTTAGATTCAAGCCTCTCCTGTATCTTTTACTTAGCTTTGGATCATAAAACAATAACAGGCAAATGACTCACTCCACATACCAACTTTAGCAAACTAGAGCATGTGTGTTTTCTCTCAAGAATGTCAGGATTTGACTCGAGCCCCGGGCTACCTTGCCAGCAGAGTCTTGCCCAACACCCGCAAGGGTCCACACAGGACTCCCCACGGGACCCTAAGACCTCTGGTGAGTGGATCACAGTGCCTGCCCCAATCCAATCACGCGGAACTTGAGACTGCGGTACATAGGGAAGCAGGCTACCCGGGCCTGATCTGGGGCACAAGTCCCTTCCGCTCGACTCGAGACTCGAGCCCCGGGCTACCTTGCCAGCAGAGTCTTGCCCAACACCCGCAAGGGCCCACACGGGACTCCCCACGGGACCCTAAGACCTCTGGTGAGTGGACCACAGTGCCTGCCCCAATCCAATCACGCGGAACTTGAGACTGCGGTACATAGGGAAGCAGGCTACCCGGGCCTGATCTGGGGCACAAGTCCCTTCCGCTCGACTCGAGACTCGAGCCCCGGGCTACCTTGCCAGCAGAGTCTTACCCAACACCCGCAAGGGTCCACACGGGACTCCCCACGGGACCCTAAGACCTCTGGTGAGTGGACCACAGTGCCTGCCCCAATCCAATCACGCGGAACTTGAGACTGCGGTACATAGGGAAGCAGGCTACCCGGGCCTGATCTGGGGCACAAGTCCCTTCCGCTCGACTCGAGACTCGAGCCCCGGGCTACCTTGCCAGCAGAGTCTTGCCCAACACCCGCAAGGGCCCACACGGGACTCCCCACGGGACCCTAAGACCTCTGGTGAGTGGATCACAGTGCCTGCCCCAATCCAATCACGCGGAACTTGAGACTGCGGTACATAGGGAAGCAGGCTACCCGGGCCTGATCTGGGGCACAAGTCCCTTCCGCTCGACTCGAGACTCGAGCCCCGGGCTACCTTGCCAGCAGAGTCTTGCCCAACACCCGCAAGGGTCCACACGGGACTCCCCACGGGACCCTAAGACCTCTGGTGAGTGGACCACAGTGCCTGCCCCAATCCAATCGCGCGGAACTTGAGACTGCGGTACATAGGGAAGCAGGCTACCCGGGCCTGATCTGGGGCACAAGTCCCTTCCGCTCGACTCGAGACTCGAGCCCCGGGCTACCTTGCCAGCAGAGTCTTGCCCAACACCCGCAAGGGTCCACACGGGACTCCCCACGGGACCCTAAGACCTCTGGTGAGTGGACCACAGTGCCTGCCCCAATCCAATCGCGCGGAACTTGAGACTGCGGTACATAGGGAAGCAGGCTACCCGGGCCTGATCTGGGGCACAAGTCCCTTCCGCTCGACTCGAGACTCGAGCCCCGGGCTACCTTGCCAGCAGAGTCTTGCCCAACACCCGCAAGGGTCCACACGGGACTCCCCACGGGACCCTAAGACCTCTGGTGAGTGGACCACAGTGCCTGCCCCAATCCAATCGCGCGGAACTTGAGACTGCGGTACATAGGGAAGCAGGCTACCCGGGCCTGATCTGGGGCACAAGTCCCTTCCGCTCGACTCGAGACTCGAGCCCCGGGCTACCTTGACAGCAGAGTCTTGCCCAACACCCGCAAGGGCCCACACGGGACTCCCCACGGGACCCTAAGACCTCTGGTGAGTGGAACACAGCGCCTACCCCAATCCAATCGCGTGGAACTTGAGACTGCGGTACATAGGGAAGCAGGCTACCCGGGCTTGATCTGGGGCACAAACCCCTTCCACTCCACTCGAGCCCCGGCTACCTTGCCAGCTGAGTCGCCTGACACCCGCAAGGGCCCACACAGGATTCCACAGGTGATCCTAAGACCTCTAGTGAGTGGAACACAACTTCTGCCAGGAGTCTGGTTCGAACACCAGATATCTGGGTACCTGCCTTGCAAGAAGAGAGCTTGCCTGCAGAGAATACTCTGCCCACTGAAACTAAGGAGAGTGCTACCCTCCAGGTCTGCTCATAGAGGCTAACAGAGTCACCTGAAGAACAAGCTCTTAACAGTGACAACTAAAACAGCTAGCTTCAGAGATTACCAGATGGCGAAAGGCAAACGTAAGAATCCTACTACCAGAAATCAAGACCACTCACCATCATCAGAACGCCGCACTCCCACCCCACCTAGTCCTGGGCACCCCAACACAACCGAAAATCTAGACCCAGATTTAAAAACATTTCTCATGATGATGATAGAGGACATCAAGAAGGACTTTCATAAGTCACTTAAAGATTTACAGGAGAGCACTACTAAAGAGTTACAGGCTCTTAATGAAAAGCAGGAAAACACATCCAAACAGGTGATGGAAATGAACAAAACCATACTAGAACTAAAAGGGGAAGTAGACACAATAAAGAAAACCCAAAGCGAGGCAACGCTGGAGATAGAAACCCTAGGAAAGAGATCTGGAACCATAGATGCGAGCATCAGCAACAGAATACAAGAAATGGAAGAGAGAATCTCAGGTGCAGAAGATTCCATAGAGAACATCGACACAACAGTCAAAGAAAATACAAAATGCAAAAGGATCCTAACTCAAAACATCCAGGTAATCCAGGACACAATGAGAAGACCAAACCTATGGATAATAGGAATTGATGAGAATGAAGATTTTCAACTTAAAGGGCCAGCTAATATCTTCAACAAAATAATAGAAGAAAACTTCCCAAACATAAAAAAAGAGATGCCCATGATCATACAAGAAGCATACAGAACTCCAAATAGACTGGACCAGAAAAGAAATTCCTCCCGACACATAATAATCAGAACAACAAATGCACTAAATAAAGATAGAATATTAAAAGCAGTAAGGGAGAAAGGTCAAGTAACATATAAAGGAAGGCCTATCAGAATTACACCAGACTTTTCACCAGAGACTATGAAAGCCAGAAGAGCCTGGACAGATGTTATACAGACACTAAGAGAACACAAATGCCAGCCCAGGCTACTATACCCGGCCAAACTCTCAATTACCATAGATGGAGAAACCAAAGTATTCCACGACAAAACCAAGTTCACACAATATCTTTCCACGAATCCAGCCCTTCAAAGGATAATAACAGAAAAGAAGCAATACAAGGACGGAAATCACGCCCTAGAACAACCAAGAAAGTAATCATTCAACAAACCAAAAAGAAGACAGCCACAAGAACAGAATGCCAACTCTAACAACAAAAATAAAAGGGAGCAACAATTACTTTTCCTTAATATCTCTTAATATCAATGGACTCAATTCCCCAATAAAAAGACATAGACTAACAGACTGGCTACACAAACAGGACCCAACATTCTGCTGCTTACAGGAAACCCATCTCAGGGAAAAAGACAGACACTACCTCAGAGTGAAAGGCTGGAAAACAATTTTCCAAGCAAATGGACTGAAGAAACAAGCCGGAGTAGCCATTTTAATATCGGATAAAATCGACTTCCAACCCAAAGTTATCAAAAAAGACAAGGAGGGACACTTCATACTCATCAAAGGTAAAATCCTCCAAGAGGAACTCTCAATTCTGAATATCTATGCACCAAATGCAAGGGCAGCCACATTCATTAGAGACACTTTAGTAAAGCTCAAAGCATACATTGCACCTCACACAATAATAGTGGGAGACTTCAACACACCACTTTCTTCAAAGGACAGATCGTGGAAACAGAAACTAAACAGGGACACAGTGAAACTAACAGAAGTTATGAAACAAATGGACCTGACAGATATCTACAGAACATTTTATCCTAAAACAAAAGGATATACCTTCTTCTCAGCACCTCACGGGACCTTCTCCAAAATTGACCATATAATTGGTCACAAAACAGGCCTAAATAGATACAAAAATATTGAAATTGTCCCATGTATCCTATCAGACCACCATGGCCTAAGACTGATCTTCAATAACAACATAAATAATGGAAAGCCAACATTCACGTGGAAACTGAATAACACTCTTCTCAATGATAGCTTGGTCAAGGAAGGAATAAAGAAAGAAATTAAAGACTTTTTAGAGTTTAATGAAAATGAAGCCACAACGTACCCAAACCTATGGGACACAATGAAAGCATTTCTAAGAGGGAAACTCATAGCGCTGAGTGCCTCCAAGAAGAAACGGGAGACAGCACATACTAGCAGCTTGACAACACATCTAAAAGCCCTAGAAAAAAAGGAAGCAAATTCACCCAAGAGGAGTAGACGGCAGGAAATAATCAAACTCAGGGGTGAAATCAACCAAGTGGAAACAAGAAGAACTATTCAAAGAATTAACCAAACGAGGAGTTGGTTCTTTGAGAAAATCAACAAGATAGATAAACCCTTAGCTAGACTCACTAAAGGGCACAGGGACAAAATCCTAATTAACAAAATCAGAAATGAAAAGGGAGACATAACAACAGATCCTGAAGAAATCCAAAACACCATCAGATCCTTCTACAAAAGGCTATACTCAACAAAACTGGAAAACCTGGACGAAATGGACAAATTTCTGGACAGATACCAGGTACCAAAGTTGAATCAGGATCAAGTTGACCATCTAAACAGTCCCATATCACCTAAAGAAATAGAAGCAGTTATTAATAGTCTCCCAACCAAAAAAAGCCCAGGACCAGATGGGTTTAGTGCAGAGTTTTATCAGACCTTCAAAGAAGATCTAATTCCAATTCTGCACAAACTATTTCACAAAATAGAAGTAGAAGGTACTCTACCCAACTCATTTTATGAAGCCACTATTACTCTGATACCTAAACCACAGAAAGATCCAACAAAGATAGAGAACTTCAGACCAATTTCTCTTATGAATATCGATGCAAAAATCCTCAATAAAATTCTCGCTAACCGAATCCAAGAACACATTAAAGCAATCATCCATCCTGACCAAGTAGGTTTTATTCCAGGGATGCAGGGATGGTTTAATATACGAAAATCCATCAATGTAATCCATTATATAAACAAACTCAAAGACAAAAACCACATGATCATCTCGTTAGATGCAGAAAAAGCATTTGACAAGATCCAACACCCATTCATGATAAAAGTTTTGGAAAGATCAGGAATTCAAGGCCCATACCTAAACATGATAAAAGCAATCTACAGCAAACCAGTAGCCAACATCAAAGTAAATGGAGAGAAGCTGGAAGCAATCCCACTAAAATCAGGGACTAGACAAGGCTGCCCACTTTCTCCCTACCTTTTCAACATAGTACTTGAAGTATTAGCCAGAGCAATTCGACAACAAAAGGAGATCAAGGGGATACAAATTGGAAAAGAGGAAGTCAAAATATCACTTTTTGCAGATGATATGATAGTATATATAAGTGACCCTAAAAATTCCACTAGAGAACTCCTAAACCTGATAAACAGCTTCGGTGAAGTAGCTGGATATAAAATAAACTCAAACAAGTCAATGGCCTTTCTCTACACAAAGAATAAACAGGCTGAGAAAGAAATTAGGGAAACAACACCCTTCTCAATAGTCACAAATAATATAAAATATCTTGGCGTGACTCTAACTAAGGAGGTGAAAGATCTGTATGATAAAAACTTCAAATCTCTGAAGAAAGAAATTAAAGAAGATCTCAGAAGATGGAAAGATCTCCCATGCTCATGGATTGGCAGGATCAACATTGTAAAAATGGCTATCTTGCCAAAAGCAATCTACAGATTCAATGCAATCCCCATCAAAATTCCAACTCAATTCTTCAACGAATTGGAAGGAGCAATTTGCAAATTTGTCTGGAATAACAAAAAACCTAGGATAGCAAAAAGTCTTCTCAAGGATAAAAGAACTTCTGGCGGAATCACCATGCCAGACCTAAAGCTTTACTACAGAGCAATTGTAATAAAAACTGCATGGTACTGGTATAGAGACAGACAAGTAGACCAATGGAATAGAATTGAAGATCCAGAAATGAACCCACACACCTATGGTCACTTGATCTTCGACAAGGGAGCTAAAACCATCCAGTGGAAGAAAGACAGCATTTTCAACAATTGGTGCTGGCACAACTGGTTGTTATCGTGTAGAAGAATGCGAATCGATCCATACTTATCTCCTTGTACTAAGGTCAAATCTAAGTGGATCAAGGAACTTCACATAAAACCAGAGACACTGAAACTTATAGAGGAGAAAGTGGGGAAAAGCCTTGAAGATATGGGCACAGGGGAAAAATTCCTGAACAGAACAGCAATGGCTTGTGCTGTAAGATCGAGAATCGACAAATGGGACCTAATGAAACTCCAAAGTTTCTGCAAGGCAAAAGACACCGTCAATAAGACAAAAAGACCACCAACAGATTGGGAAAGGATCTTTACCTATCCTAAATCAGATAGGGGACTAATATCCAACATATATAAAGAACTCAAGAAGGTGGACTTCAGAAAATCAAATAACCCCATTAAAAAATGGGGCTCAGAACTGAACAAAGAATTCTCACCTGAGGAATACCGAATGGCAGAGAAGCACTTGAAAAAATGTTCAACATCCTTAATCATCAGGGAAATGCAAATCAAAACAACCCTGAGATTCCACCTCACACCAGTCAGAATGGCTAAGATCAAAAATTCAGGTGACAGCAGATGCTGGCGAGGATGTGGAGAAAGAGGAACACTCCTCCATTGTTGGTGGGAGTGCAGGCTTGTACAACCACTCTGGAAATCAGTCTGGCGGTTCCTCAGAAAACTGGACATAGTACTACCGGAGGATCCAGCAATACCTCTCCTGGGCATATATCCAGAAGATGCCCCAACAGGTAAGAAGGACACATGCTCCACTATGTTCATAGCAGCCTTATTTATAATAGCCAGAAGCTGGAAAGAACCTAGATGCCCCTCAACAGAGGAATGGATACAGAAAATGTGGTACATCTACACAATGGAGTACTACTCAGCTATTAAAAAGAATGAATTTATGAAATTCCTAGCCAAATTGATGGACCTGGAGGGCATCATCCTGAGTGAGGTAACACATTCACAAAGAAACTCACACAATATGTATTCACTGATAAGTGGATATTAGCCCCAAACCTAGGATACCCAAGATATAAGATATAATTTGCTAAACACATGAAACTCAAGGAGAATGAAGACTGAAGTGTGGACACTATCCCCCTCCTTAGATTTGGGAACAAAACACCCATGGAAGGAGTTACAGAGACGGAGTTTGGAGCTGAGATGAAAGGATGGACCATGTAGAGACTGCCATAGCCAGGGATCCACCCCATAATCAGCATCCAAACGCTGACACCATTGCATACACTAGCAAGATTTTATTGAAAGGACGCAGATGTAGCTGTCTCTTGTGAGACTATGCCGGGGCCCAGCAAACACAGAAGTGGATGCTCACAGTCAGCTAATGGATGGATCATAGGGCTCCCAATGGAGGAGCTAGAGAAAGTAGCCAAGGAGCTAAAGGGATCTGCAACCCTATAGGTGGAACAACATTATGAGCTAACCAGTACCCCGGAGCTCTTGACTCTAGCTGCATATATATCA
Source organism: Mus musculus (assembly GCF_000001635.26). Taxonomy (NCBI): domain Eukaryota; kingdom Metazoa; phylum Chordata; class Mammalia; order Rodentia; family Muridae; genus Mus; species Mus musculus. The sequence continues at coordinate 52,911,076 of NC_000069.6, read as the reverse complement.
AAAGATGGCCTAGTCGGCCATCACTGGAAAGAGAGGCCCATTGGACTTGCAAACTTTATATGCCCCAGTACAGGGGAATACCAGGGCCAAAAAGGGGGAGTGGGTGGGCAGGGGAGTGGGGGTGGGTGGATATGGGGGACTTTTGATATAGCATTGGAAATGTAAATGAGTTAAATACCTAATAAAAAATGGAAAAAAAAAAAAAGAATGTCAGGATTTTGAGTCACTTTATCATAAAATTATTATAGTTTCACATATTTCTGAAAAAATTGTTCAGTAATATAAACAATGTGGTGGAAATGTTTAGTTACTTACTAACCAATACTTATCATTTCAGGACAAGGACCTAGTCTTAATGTTCTGGATCTCTTTTCTAAGCTGGATGGGCTCAAGACCGAGGCCCTTGTAGTGACGAGGTGAGTGAATGCCCAGGGCTGTGGTGACCTTGAGGTCTACCATGGGTTGTCTTTTCTACCTTTACTGTTCTGTTCAAACTGAGCAGAGTCTGACAAGACTGTCACAAACCATAGGACACATCACTGTTCTATTTGGTACCAAATGTGTCATCTGCATCTCATTTATTCTTCCTAAATCTTAGGGATCATTGAGGAAGACGGACCAGAAAGATCCTATGAGCCAGAGGTAGTGAATAACTACAGTGAAACAGTGTTTTCTGGACAATGCAGGGCAGCTGCAGATGTGAACCAAGAATGTGAACTCACAGTGGATGCGCCTGCATTCAGAAGACAGCACAAGATCAAGCCAGGTGAAAACCTAGCAATGTGAGCAGGGGTTCAGGAAGCCCCACCCAGAGTTGAGAATACTGGCAGCTGCTAACTGCTGGGGGAAGGAGAGACAGTTTTCTTCAATGATATGGCCCCTGAGAGGCTGCCCATGCTCCACTGGAGGATCTTACACCCACATACGTACTGGTAACATTAGATTGAAGTCAAAACTTCTGGTGTCTTTGGAGACTCAGTTGTGTCATGTGATGTTCTTCTGGAAGCTGTCTTAGGAGAGGATGTTTTGCTGAGGCAGACACATGAGAGGATGTTTTGCTGAGGCAGACACTTGAGAGGGCATGTGAGATTTGGAAAGCGTGGAAGTAGAACCTAACAGACAGTGAATGATGCTCTTGCATTGGTTTGCCTTGCAACATTTTGCTGGTCCTTGCTGATCTTTGCTCGTCGTGTCTTTGTAGAGAAAAATGCATCAGAGAATTTCTCATGGTATTCTGGCTGCTTCTTACCACTGCCATGGACTTGGGTGGATTTGGTGGAGCCTTGTGGTTTCTTCTGGATTGAGCCACTGCTGCTGATTCCTGCTTGGTGTTTTGGATTGGACTGCTGATATCCTAACAACAAAGATCAGAATTACCCTAAAGAACTACTTCTAAACAGGTCCACATCCCCAGTTTCCTATTAACTTTTCTTTCCCCCTACCTCTGGTAGGTGGGTTAAAAGGAAAGTTGATGTATTTAAGAACCCTTATTAAAGCAGGTTTTGAAAAATCTAAGCCTACACTAGATAGACCCAGAAAAAGCGACTTAGGGAGAAATGGAGTTATTTGGCTCACAGTTCCAGGTCATGGTTCATCATTGCAGAGAAGTCAAGAAGAAAGGACTTGAAACAGCTGCTAACATCACATTTACATCTAAGAGCAGAAATCAATATATATTATACACTAGTGATAAGATCTCTCTCTCTCTCTCTCTCTCTCTCTCTCTCTCTCTCTCTCTCTCTCTCTCTCTCTCTCTCTCTCTCTCTCTCCTATATAATCCAGGATTCACTGCCTAGAGAATGGTGACACAAGGGAGCCGGCCTTCCCTCTCATCAAACAATCCATAGGCATGCCCACAGGCCAGCCTATTCTAGATAATTCCTTATTGAGGCTTCTGCCCAGGTAATTCTAGAATCTTTCAAGTTGTCAGTTAAAAATGAAGACTCAAACCAGCTGAGCATGGGTAGCCTCACCTTCCTGCCTCCACACCTTTCCTCCCTTGAGAGATTAGCCTGTCAAGCTGCAGTCAGGTGTTTGGCCACAGCAATAAGAGGAGTAGCTAATGTGTTTATAATTTGTATAGTTCCTAAAAGGAGTGCATGAGAATTTATGAGAAAATGTATAGATATAATAGAAGATCGATCTAGTATTGTAAGTGTTAATTGTAAAGTTAAAGAAATCACATATACTACACTTTAAATATCAGCAAAATCTTATTGTTGAGAAAGCTTTTGTAAGATATACAAAATTAGATAGTACTTCATAGTTTCCCATGTTCACTAGACTATAGCATAATTTTGCTTCCGCAATATAGGAGGAGTCTAGTGGATAGTGCTTGTGTTGCATGCTGCTTTTTATCTGGACATGGTATAATTATATCTTGGGTTATCCCTAGTAGCAATGGCAACCAGAGCAGTACCATGGAAGCTGGGTCTATGGTAATGGTGACAGAACTATTGTCTCCTTAGAGAGGGGAGAAAGAAAGAGTTAGAAGACCCTCGCTTGAGAGCCCTCCCCCAGATGCAAGTGATCTTGAGAGATGCTGGAGTATATGGGAATTAAAAGGTTAACTGAAGTCTGGACTCTATGAGATCACCATCCATGGTGGAGAGGGGGTTGGTGAGGCTGCAGCTTGTTGGGGGTCACTCATACTCTTCTAAGTAACCCCTCCCCCGTGCTCTGTAACAACCCCAAGAAGCACATCAGTCTCACCTTTGACCTGTCATGGTTGTGGATGTCCATCTAGAGTGATTACACATTTGGTTTCCCCAGGAGAAGTTACCATAACCCTGCTCTTTTAGGAGTAACATGGAAGTCACTGAACCTGCCCAGTGGTCTTCCAGTCTTTGAAGTTTAAGGAAGGTTGCAGGTACAACCCCCATAGTGACTTGTTCTTTCATTCTAGACACCACCATGGAGACATCCATTGCTGTTGTTAAAGTCAGAGCTCCTGATACGCACACAGCCCTGCCTTAGCTGAGACCCTAGGGGTTTACACTTCTAACCAGCACTTGCTGCTCAATGCCATCTTGTCTCTCAGCCCCAGAGTCTTGAAACTGCACTAGCACTTGGTCAAACCATTCTTTCTTTGCACTCAATGTCAGAGCATAGATGCCCAGCCACTCTCTGTTCCATGTGCATTGCTGTCTTCTCCCAAAGCTTGGTGCCATTCACTCAGAGGCTTAAAGTACACAGTAACTGCCAACTCTCCCAAAGGCAGCAACTTCAAAACTCAGACTTTAAAAGACCTTTTGTGCTTTCTATAAGGAAATAAAGAGAGAGAGGTATGCCATTTCCAAGGGTACCTCCAACAACCATACCTGCAGTCACAACACAGAATAGCAGTTTTTATGTAAGTATCCAAGCAGTGAAGGAAGAGGGCTATTAAGCACCAGCTCCAAGTGGCCCCAAGCTCCACCACTGCTCTTGGAATAGTTCTAACCCGTCTAACCATGGCCTAAATCAGCTCTTATAAAATGGCCTTTGTGCTTTGCAGGCTGTGTGTGGGGTTAGGTTGTTTTTGTTTTGATTTGTTTGTTTATTTGATGTTTTTAATTATTTGCTTTCTAAATGAAATTTTAGAATTCTTCTTTTTGGGGGGTTGGGTGGGGCTTTACTTGTTGTTCTAGACTTTTCCTTTTCTCTTCTATTAGTGTCAAACCCAAGGGTGTATGCTCAGTTGGCAAAGTTGGCCAGGAGATATTACTGACCCCTAGTGGCTACAGCCCAAAGGGTTCATGGGGAAAGCTCTGAAAGAGTTCTTGAAGGGGTGAGTGTTTGTATACTTGGAGGAGGAGGGAGTCCAGAATGGCTAGAATAATAAATAGCCCATATATAGAAAGCGACTAAGAACTGAAGGAAGATTGAAACCCAAAAAACCCAGAGATAAAAGCCAATGATAAGTCTCAGTGGGTGAGACCCAAATTAAATTTAGAGAACTCACGTAGTGGAAGAAGAGAACCAAGGACTTAGAGACTAGCCCAGCCTGGAAGTGGAATTTTAAATATAACAGCTAAGTGGTGACAACTGGGATTCAAATGTGCCAAGATCCTCAGGCAGAGCTGGCTCAGAGCACTGGGGCTGAGAAGACTTCAATCCAGGCAGTGTGCATCATTGACAAACATCAACTACGCTGGCCTGTTTCTGCCAGTCTTCACATGGGGTGGTGTTCTCACATTAAAATAGAATATAGTGTGGATGTTGGCTATTCCATCACAGTAACTATAGCATAAGACAGCATGTAGACCTCTCTTAACAGATAATGTGAAGAAATCCAATATTATGAAGTCTATCTATGAATAAGACTATTCATATACAGATGAAAAATATGTTTTCGGTTATTTTTTCTTTACTATAATGATACATCTTTCATGTATATAATGATCTATACTGACACCTACAATCTACAGAAAGGAGGCATGAGGAAATGTAGAAGATGAAGAATTTTCATCGTAAAACATGAAATTGTATACTTTAAAAATTAAAGGATGTAGCCAAAACTTATTTATGACAATTAAAAGTCAAAGAGAGAGAGAGTGAGAGGGGGGAGGGAGGGAGGGAGGGAGGGAGGGAGGGAGGAAGGAAGGAAGGAAGGAAGGAAGGAAGGAAGGAAGGAAGGAAGGAAGGAAATCCACAGAAAATGTTAGGGTAACGTGGTTCTGTGCTTTTCCAGTCTTTATAGTCTGGAACATGAAGCACTACAAAAAGCATATGATAGTAGAGGCATCGGGTCACAAACTCAAGAGCCGGTGGCCAGGCTCAGTGCTCCATGTGAACTGATAGGAACAGCCAGTTCACTCATGAAGGCACATTTTGACTAAGCTATTATTCCTAAGTTAAAGCGCAGTGTCAGGTTAGGAAGAGCGAGAATGCATGGAAGGTCCCTGCCCTGTGGAGTTCCAGACACTAAAGGAGACAGTTGTTAGGCATGTTGCTTCCACAAGGGTTGGCAAGGGCCATGATGGATAATTCACAAGAGCCCTACACAGGCCCTGGAAAGGCTATAGGGATGGCAATCTCTGTCACACTAGGAAGAAAGGCTTTGTTAGTCTATAGGTCTGTCTCATTCAAAAGTATAAAACAAGCCAAACAAACACAAACATCCTTGATATCTGTACCCAAGGTAGGTACTGTAAACCTCGGATTTTATTCACCTGACTGGGCTTCAAGTAATTTTTGGATCTTTTAAAAGGACAAAGGTTTGCCATCACTGAGAATATGTGAAGTATTTTTAAAACCCGAAAGTGCTCTTGGAGCAAAGCGGCACCATTACGATAAATGTCAAACACCCCGAAGGGACCAAGATGAAGGGGGTGATACTCCCAGAGAGGAATCTGAGAGATGGAAATGCGTTCTCCTCTGAAGCAGCATCCCTTTTATGGAAGAGCCAGTGTGCAGAGCTGGTTAGCCAGGATTTAGGGCTTTCTGGTACTAGCGCCTTTGTTTAAACACGGAACAATAATGATTCTTCTTAAATGGCCCGCTTAGGCATGGGAACTTGGATCAGATTTGGACTTGGATTTGGGTCTCAGCCCAGCTTCAGAGCGTAATATCAGGATGGTCATTTAATCACTCTCAGCCACCCTTCTATTCCTAATCACTTTATTGTGAAGGTTCCCAAACCAAAGGAAAAGCTTTCACAATAAACATCCACAACTCTGTCACAGAGAGTTGATGGACGCTTTTTAGTTTCCCTATCCCATATTGTGGACCTGTGCATGTCTCCACAGTAACATCCATTCTGAGTCCATCTTAGTTTCTAAAAGATATCAATGTAAACTCCCCCCTCCAAGTATCAGCATACAAATAAGTAACTAGAGTTGAATAATTGCGTGTAGTTTTCTTCTTTTGATGAAAAAAAGAAGAAGAAGAAGAAGAAGAAGAAGAAGGAGGAGGAGGAGGAGGAGGAGGAGGAGGAGGAGGAGGAGGAGGAGGAGGAGGAGGAGGAGGAGAAGAAGAAGAAGAAGAAGAAGAAGAAGAAGAAGAAGAAGAAGAAGAAGAAGAAGAAGAAGAAGAAGAAGAAGAAGAAGAAGAAAAAGAAGCCATATCTGAAAACTCTGGTGGCTATGTAATTGAAAGGACCCTTGGAGGTAGCATAGATAATGTGGGCTCATTCGTAGTTGGTTATTTCATTTTATGTATTGGCCATTGCACAAGAGTTTTAGGATATTATAGTGAGCAAGAAATAATGAACAATGTGCGAAAGAGATGATTATAAATGAAAGCCAATAAAGTACTGAAGGGGGCTTGACAGAGAGGGCAGGCTGCTCGGAGACCATGTACACAAGGGAATTCAGTTGAAGACATGGAAAGTGAGTGAGTGCTGAGATTATGACAGGACCCTGATCCAAAGGAAAGGACGTTTATATGGCGCCATCCTTGAAGAAACTCGGCGAGACTGGAGAGCAGCCTGTGGAAAGGGAGATTTGTGAGTATCAAGGCGTGATGGTGTCATCCTCCTGAGGCAGAAGAGAAGATTCAGGAGGCCCTGTGGCTTCCAGAGACAGTGCGAGGAGGAAGGGAAGTCAGCCCAGCCAAAGACCTGGACATGTGAAGCTGAACCAAGATGAGGCTCAGTCTCTAGCACCGAGGAACTAAATTATGTTAATTTCCATGTGATGGACCACCCTCAGATAGAAGTTAATATCAACATTTGCAGATAAAGCTACATAAAGATAGTGTGTGCCTTCGTAGACAATTCATTGTTCTTATTTTCATTTAACAGAGTTTTGTTGAAAGCCTGGTGCAAAATAATTTTCCTCAGACTAAAGGAGGAATGACACACCCTGGGGACTGCCATCCTAGTCTACAGCTGGGCGGGGCCAGCCCTTGATTTACTCTTCTTAGCAACCAGTTCCAGGAACCTCTTAGTTTTGAACAATGACTAATGATCATAAAAAGCAGTTAATATTTATGAGTGTTTACTGTGCGCCAGCAAAGTCTTGAAGTCTTTACTTGATTGCTTCATTCAGTAGGACACATAACAACTTTACTTTTGTCCTGATTTACAGATGAGAGGACAGACACAATGAGTTTGTGGCTGATTCAAGCCATACCACAAGAGGAGGAGTCAGAGCTCCAGAGTAGCTGGTACTTACAACCATTGTCCCAACCACTATGCTATGTATTAAGTGACCAATTCATACACAGCTGTGGCCCGTGGAGAGGTGACATGCACCTGACAGTGTTAAAGTCCGTATCACCCTAGAATAGATAATGCCAACATGACCTAGTTTGTTACCATCAATATATCCAGCTGCCTGAGTATCTTAGATGAAGACACTCAATGGCCAATAATGTCAGAGCTGGGACTGTAGTTTAGATGAACTCGCAGAAGTCACCCTCTGTTTTGTAGTGGGTTTCCAGGTTTTGACGGGGTACAGTGACTTGTTTATCTGGTACCTCATAAACTCAGATTAGTTATCATTGCATATTATAAGCCATTTAAGTTCATTCTAGGTTTTAACCTAGAATTTTATGTACAGCAACAGGCAAATAAAGAAACTATCCAGTATTTTTTTTTAGCCCATTCTAGTTTTCACATTCATTCTTTATTACTTGCCTCAAACTTTTTTTCTCTCTGTGGATATTTTCTCCCCTATTTCACTCTCAACTAATGTCTTCCTTACCATTTAGTTGAGACGATTAGAAGCGGTCAACACCAAACACTCATAAGTACCTTTATGACATCTGACTGGCTTTGCGCATGAGACAGGTAGTATATGATTCCTTCTTTTAAATGGAGTGTGGGGTCTTGGCTCCTTGTCAAGATGAACCTCCGAACTCGCAGGTAGAACTTAAATTCCATTCCTGAGTTCTGTTCAAGGGCTCTGCCCTGCAGTTCTCTCTCCCCTTTCTTGAGTAGTGTATGTTTTTCCCGACCTTGGAGAGGGTTTCCTTTAGGTGCCTGTTCTGTGGCACTTCCTTGCTACCCTTCATGTCACAACTCTTAGTAGAGTTGGCTGGGTGTCTCCATTTTGCCTCCTGTTCTGTTCTTTCTCAAGCTTACTCCAATAATGTGTGTGTTTTCATCTCCTAACCTAAGGACCTCAGGGTTGCAGCAGTTCAAACATCATATCCTTTGAACTATACAGGATATAGCATACCACCTACTCCAAGCTGCCACACTCCCCATTCATCCTCCTGTCTTCTCTGAGGTTCCAACTGATGCCTCTGATCTCTATGCACTGGAATGCCCCAGGCATGCTCTCTGGCTCTTCCTTTCTTCCTCACTCAATGTCAGTGTCGTCGATATGGAGTTGTCTTCAGATTAATAACTCCAACCCCTACTGCTATCCTGAACTAAGCCCAAACAAGGGAAAGTAAGAACAGGCAAAGAATATAGGAAGGATGTGTGTGGCAGTTCCTGTTAGTTGACAGCTCAAAACCCGTTCATCTCCTGGCTCCTTGGTAGCAGGCATCCGTTTTCCAGGGAAATAAGCCTAAGCCTACTTGAAGGGTAAATTGCATACAGTATTATACAATGGAATAGTATCTAATCATTTGCTTGGATGTTATTTCTAGCTGATTAAACAGTAAGGAAAACTGGATAAAGGATTCCAACAAAGGCTTCTTTATTTATTAAAAACAAAACCACAGAGAACAGTGGCTGCTTCTTTCAGTGGTCTTTGAGGGGTCTGAGTGAGATGCCTAGAGCTGTGGCAGCCAGTCACTGCTGCGAAGTTAACTTAAAGACAAACCCGTGCTGAGCCAGGCCAAACGGAAGGAGAGAATGAGTCCCTGATACAATCAGGAGCCTTTGCACTAGCTAACTCTAAAGCTACTATACAAGTAAACTGTTATGAGCCTGCAGGTTCTCCTCATTGTTTAAGGCCGTGGAGTCCGGATGTTTTTGTTACCAGAGGTTTATACATTAAGATTAACATAGTGTGGACAATTTTAGGGGAGGACATTTCAGTGACCATATCTACATTTAACTGGAGTGATCAAGACACGATGTCCTCTGCTCTTTTATGTTCTTTGATTTCTGTTCCAGCTGCCAGTGGACACCTGACCACTGGGTGACCACTAGAATGTCTGTAGTGTGGTCCACATTTCCCTTCTGCTCATTCAGCTGAGTGGCTTGACGGAAATTTGAAGAGAAAGTTTGTGGAACAAGAGTATGGATTCCCCTCTTTATTTTCTTCCTTCTCTTTGTCCCTGTAGACCTCCTTCTCATCCTGCTCTTGTTAGTTTAAGAGCACAGAGCCTGGCCAGTCCACTGTATCTACTGTACCCAGAGTGATAATGAGTAGGCTAGCCACATCGCAGTTTTCTAAGAGCATCCTGGAGCTCAAGTATAAAGATAGAGATACTTCTATCTTCTAAGTAGTCAGTTATAGAGGGCTGACCCCAGCAGCACAAACAGGGCCTCTGAAGTTAGAGCGAGCTGGGCTTGTTGGAAGAGTCCAGAGGAAGACAGCAAGACCAGAACACCATGCAGGGTATGTGTTGAGAGAGAAAAAAAAGAAACAACAACAACAACAACAAAAACCCAAACACCAAAACAAAGCAACAAAAAACCAAAAATCAAAAAAACAAAAGCCAAACTAAACAAACAAACAACAAAAAACGTTCTAGAAGATCCTGTGAGAGCTTCATGACCATGGGAAAGTGTGATTTCACAGAAGGGCTGGGAGAAGCCAGAACAAGGTTCAAGCAGAGAGGGTTAATCTGATTTACCTTAAAACATTTTTCTTTGACTAGCTGTGGAAAACACATTGCAAAAAGTAAGCTAGAAAAGGGGGTGGGGTCAAGCTTGGAAACTGTACACTCGGCTTAGCCCAAAATGCCTGTAGTAGCAGTAGGGCAGAGGGCGCATTCAGGAACTATGTTCAGGTCAAAGCTAAAATATACTGATGATGAGTTGGAGTTGGGAGGTGAGTAGGAATGGGTGGGGAAGAAGGTAATGAAGAGAACTCAGAGTTCCTGGGGTTTTGGGAGTTTTTTGTTTTTGTTTTTGTTTGATGGTTTGTTTTTAACCTGAAGAAGCAGAAAAGAGTTGGCCCACTTACACAATCTCTTCCAACAGAACACACACAGAATATGCCCACCATCTTTCCTTTAGTGAACATTAGATAGGCAGGCAGACAGACAGACAGACAGACAGACACACATACACACACACACACAGAGAGAGAGAGAGAGAGAGAGAGAGAGAGTAACAACTAGCTTGGAGAATTTTCTCTACGAGTGGCCTATGACGAATGTAGACTTCTATCTAACATGGTATTCTCCCTGAATCTCAAAATTCTTGTCCCTGGTCTTTTATTCCATCCTGCTTAGTTTTCATGAAGTAAATATTTTGTTCAATAAGTTGACTCTTTAATCAATTAAATAACTTCATATTTCATCGAGTACTATTGCAATAGTCTGTTGCCAGCCTCAATGATTAATCTGTGCCACTTGAATCTTTGCTTCCTAGGGGCTTTGCTCTCTTGCTCAATGCAAAATGTCTAGAACAATACTTTGTGTTACTAAGCATGTAATGTTTGTTGGTTGATTGACTGAACTAATAAGATTACAGTATAAATGAGCATAAACTTGATTCTTGAGTTCGTCACAAAATAGGGTTAATGAAGAGATTTTTATCTGAAAGCCCTAGTTACCCCGACCTGCACGCCCATCCTGTTTTTCCTTAGGCTCTTTGGAAACCTGGTACATATAGGTCTCTTTACTCTGGAATAGAGTAGAGCTGTTTCACAGTGCTCGTGGGGGTTTCCCCCTTCGAATCGTACTACTACAAGCATAAGAATTAAAAGGCCTTCATCTAAGAGAAACACTACTTAATCACACTTTCCTCATTTGGGGGCCACTCTTAGAAACAATTATACTGTAACTAATTCCGAAAACTCTGAGACTGGGCAAGAGGGGACACAAAGCCAAGATATATTCCTTTCCAGTGTACCCGAAAAACAAAATAAGAGAGAATGGACATTTTGGCAAAATTGAACTTAACATACATCTCAGTATTCTCAAATTTTGCCTTGGAGCAATCAATTTAGGCTACCCAAACATCCTGATTGTTTTTGAATTGATTTTAAACATTGAAGCATTATGGCAGACATGTAAATGAGTCTCTCTGTATCAAAGGTGTATGAATTATTTATTTTTCAGATAAAATAATCAGGCTGAGTTAAGAAAAGAGAATCACCTAGGAAGATATTATGCCATTATAGAAATGAGACACACAGCATCGGTGCCAGAATCTTTTAAAAGCATAATATCTAAAAATAGAAGAGCAGAGAAAGAAAGAGGCCGGGCAGGGCCAATTGAATGCCTGGGTGTGAATAGAATAGGAAATTAATAAGAAAGCAGAAAAGGCATATGAATAAGCAGTAAAATCTTGCTATCAGAATAGAAATGCAAGAGACGCCATCATCAAAAATCATTAGGAACTTTTTATGTTAATACATTAATGTTTGCATAATCTTGGGGATAGAAAATGACTCCATAAACATGATACCTGTATTGTACACAGGTCAGAAAAAAAGAAGAATTTGTCTAAACATATTAAATAAATAAAAAATAAACATATAAATAAATTGTCTAAACATATTAAAGTCAGAGCACTAGAAAAGTATTTGTTACATATATAACAGAAGGAATATTGCAATTACATATAATAAATCTTTAAAAACCAAAGATAGATTAACACATCAGAATGAAAATAAAAATATCATGAATAGGCACTTCTCAACACAGACATGGTCATGACCAATAATATTTACTTCTACCATCATGCAAACAATTTTGAATTAAAAGCAAAAATAAGATACTGCTTCCCCTTTGTCAATTAGTAAAGATTAAAAATTGATAAAACCGGTGTCTATTGGGAACAAGCAAAAATGGTGTCAGAACTATAAATTCATCTTGCCAAGGTAAAATTTGGCAATATTGACTTTAAACACTTAATATTTATTTAAAATATATTTTTGGAAGCTAGGTGGATTACTCAGCCATAAAGAGCAAGTACTTCTCTTGCAGAGGATGCATGAGCGCCAGCATCAGGTGAGTCACAGCTGCTTGTAAAAGATCCACCTCCCAGCAGCCCTTGGGCCTGAGTGGGTTCGATGCCCCAGTGTAGGGGAATGCCAGGGTGGGAAGGCAAGAGTGGGTGAGTGGGTGGGGGAAGCAGGGGAAAGGGGGTGGCATAGGGATTTTTCAGAGGGGAAACCTGGAAAGTGGATAACATTTGAAATGTAAATAAAGAAAATATTCAATAAAAGAAAAAAAATGGGCTAGAGATCTGTGCAGAGAGTTCTCAAGAGAAGGAATAAAAATGGCTAAGAAATACCAAAAAAAAAAAAAATTCACTTCCCTCTTCTGACCTCTGAACACAGCACACTCACACTTGAGCATGTGTGCATGCGTGTGTGTGTTCACGCACACACAGTCAGTCACACACTTACACACAAAATCACTCACTCACACAATATCACTTACATACACCATTAAAAATAAAATAAAATCTTTTCTAAAATAATTCCCTTAGACACTAGAATCCTAACAATAAAAGTTAGGATGAAGTCATAAAAAAAAAATGGATGAAGTATATGGCTCTTAAAAGTCAAAATTTTATAGTAAAACGTATCGTTGAGTTAACCTTTGTTCACCATAAGTTATGTTGTGGAAGAGAATTAGTTAAGAAGAGAAAATGTTCACGTGCTATTATGTAAAATCAAGTCAGTAGATTATAATCAGTAGGTTATAGTGCCTTGTGTACCTAATTGTTGTAAAACAAAGTTGCCTGTATGTGGAGAAGTTATGGAAGAACACACAAGATGTTAATGGGACCATCTTTTGATGTGGTTGTAGATATTATTTAATAGCTGAATGTTAAAGTTCTTCATGTTTTTCCCAGTTTAGTTGTTGTACTTTAAATTAGTAATAGGACTTTGAGTCAAAAATATCTATCACAGTGACATGGAATTGAGTCAACTTAGGCAAAAACCAAATGGAAAAATGATTGGACAACGGCCTAAAACGCTCCCTGTCGTCCATGCTAAACTCCCTGAAATTGCCTCTACCTCTTGACTGCTCAGACTGCAGGACTGCTCTCCCAAGATTGTCGTCACTCTGTGAGCTTTAGCACAAAAGTTCTGGAAAAAAACCAAGAATGCATGATAAATGTGACTCAGCTGGTGACATCCATTCCTGGGACTGGGGTGATCGCCTTTGCTGGCTGTTTCTGGAGACTGTTTGCAGAATGTCCCAAGCAGCCATCTGGGAAACATCACCTCGGGGCAAGCTTGGCCCAAGAGCAAATCAGCTACAGTGAGAGACTAGGTGGCTCCAAGTTATCGTGCTGACTGTCACTCAGATGTATCTCAATACAATGCTCTCCAATTTCCTGAGTCCTGGGAAGGGAAATGGTCATGTCAAAATTCAAAGGCTAGACAGAAAAAAAAAAATCCAACTACAAGAACAACCCCCACCACCACCACCATCACTATTTTGGCAGACAGTAGAGACACCAGTAGACGTCTTTGCTTCTATTCTTGCAGAAAATAACTCCAAGGAGACAAAGGCATTCCTTCCCAAGCATTACACTATGTATTTTGCAAAAGCGAGGTAGTGTTCTTGAATCATACCATGAAGATTCTTCTCTTACGTAGGCTGACACGGAGCCGTGTGTTCCAACGGTTGTGTAGTAGGTACAGGGATTTGTGGTGCCATTTCTGAATCTCTCTCAGTAGGGAATGGCAAGAATGAAGAAATTGGGGCCTGGGGTAGTATTGAGTCCCAAATTATGTCTATATTGAACGAGTATCTCCTCTTGGTTCAACTTTTTTAAGCCTCCTTACATTATGAGTAAGACCGATTTTGTAAATCACATACATGGTAGAATCCAAAGCCCCAAACTGGTAAAGGTGGAGTTGATTGACCCGGGGAATGAAGGAGATGGTGCATAAAAAAAGTACTCTGTGTGAGTTCTTCTCTAATGGAGATCTACTGGGCTAAAAGCAAGCACCTGTGCAGCTTGCAGAGCTTCTCAGGGCAATTTGCTCCTGGTACTGTCCAAGAACTCTTCCAGGATGCTTTTCCCACCGCCTGACTTCCGGTGTCATTTCTAGCCCTTCTAAGAACTCTTCCGTGGCACTCCCATCAGAGAAAGAGGGTGCATGGCCAGAAAGAAGAGCAGAGTAGCAGTCTTAGAGTAAGATGGACCTTGGGGGCGGGGATGGGGGGGTGAGGATACAACAAGCAATATAAACTCCAGAATCAAGCTTTGTACGCCTAGACAGCCTGGCCCCTACAACCTCCACGGTGAAGCCACATTCCTCGCTAGGGTTGTAGCTCTTTAAAATACAAAGTTACCCTGACTGGACCATGGCTTTACAGTCCTCTCCCCCTGCTGTTGCTTAGCAGGGGTGATCCTGCTGGTCTTCCAAGGTCACTGTAGACCCTCTGAGAGAGCCTTTGATTTAGCACGTAAGGGAATTCCCACTGGCTGATGAAATGTTTTCATATTTTATCATCTTCCTGCAGAGAACAGTTTTTGGCACGCAGGGTATTTTTATGAATGTCATGAGTAAATATTGTGGGTCGGTCACAGAGATGAGCATGAACTTGCTAGCCTAGGAAACCTGAGAATCGCTAAGCCTCCCCCAGCAAAAAAGTGGGTATGGAAAGGGAGTTATTATTTATAATGGGAGTTTGAAAACGATCATCAGAACGTCGCAGCTGTGCATTCATAACCCAGTGTTAACAGACTCGGGTGGATACACTTGATGTCAGCTGCATATCTGGATATACATAAAAGTGTGACTGCTTTCATTTTTGAATTGGGAACATTCACTAAAAGACAGAGGCTAAGGCTAGACTTCTGCAGCAAAAGACAGAGATAGACCTTTCCACAAAACCAACAGATGTTCAATATTCCAAACTCTACTCAGAACTTCCAGAGGCCACTCTAGCTAACAAACAACAACAACAACAACAACAACAACAACAACAAAATCTTTGGAGAATGCAAAACGTAAATTCAGTGCAACCACCACCATGACTTCACAACCACTGCCCTCAAGGGGGGTGGAGGGGGGGAGTCTGGTGGAAACCGATTCCAGAGAAGCCTTCTTGACATGGTGATTCACCGCCATGATGTTGTCGTTCCTGGGAACCCAGCCCATGACCATGTGGCTGCTCCTGTCTCTGCCACAGGCTTAAACATCCCTGGGGAAATCCATGGATGATGTTACTGGTCAGCAATTCAAAAGCCCACCATCCCAAATCTGCCACAGAAGACCTGTCTCACTTGCCCCCCACCCTTCATTGTTCCTGGCCTCGGTCAGGTCAAGAAACACAGGGCAGGGATTCCTCTTATCTATTTTGCCTTGTGTGTCTTATGTCATCTCTTCCCAGAGGTGTTCTCCTTGCCCAGAGGCCACTTTAACTTTAAATTACAGGAGTCCAAATAACCTCTCAACTTTTTAATCTTTTCAAAACCACTTACTCAACACTTATTCCAAAATTTTCCTCTCCCTAAGTGTAAACAACTCAACACTATCTGCCATTGTCTCAAATTTAAGTGCTTAGCCTAAACCCAGATAATAGATAGAATATTACTGTCTGGTACACATCCAAGGTAGTCACTAAATACATCAGACAGGAAGAAAAAATCAAAAAGGAAAGAGAAGAAAGAGCTGGGGAGGAAAAGGGAGAAAGAGGGGAGGGAGGAGTTGACCTGGAGCTGATTTGGAAAATACAACAAGAAAATACAGTGCAAGCGCCACCATGACATTACAACCGACTAGCTCAATGTCTTCCAGGGGAATTCATTCATTCATTCATTCATTCATTCATTCATTCATTCATTCATCATTCTGCTATCTGAGCTCTATAGAGGTCACTATGCCAAGGTCCACAGCTCTGCCTCCATAGTCTGAAGTCTGTAGAAGAAAGTCTAGGTACCCCAGGCCCATCTACTTCCTCTTTACCTAGTGGGTGTTTCTGCAGCTTCAGGAGTAGAAGACTGTTGTTCTGGAGCCAGCTTTGTCTGTGCTGAGAGGGTTCCCACTGTCCACCCTTCCTGTGAGTAAGGCCTTTGCTATGACCTGTGAAAGTAGATCGGAGATTGTGTAATGTCACTGTAACTCTACAAACCATCTCACGTTTTTGTTTTTGTTTTTTCCACATTATTCTTTTGTGGGAGGAACCACCAAACATCAACATACCAGCAAAGCAGTCATTCCTGGAGAGGATCTAGTGGGACTTAAGGGGGACCTACAAAGAAACATGCTACATTCACTTCCAGGACATGAGGACTCCCAAGAGATCTGTCTAATGTTAAAAAAAGAACCAGGGAAGCAATCAAGAGAAGGGCACCCATTTTTAAAAGACTTGGCACATTGTGTTTAACTAAGGGTGAGGGTTATTGTGTGACTACACAACGCAGATCTGTAATGTCAACACTAGCATCTAAAGAGGAGAGAGAGGACATCCGAACTGAGGGATGCTCCCACTGTCTTCCCCGAGCAGGGGAGCTCAGCTGCCTTGCATCTGCAGGACCTATGTGCTGGGAGCCTTCAAAGGGAGCACAGGTCTTGTTTTATCCTTTCTGCGGATTGTATCATACAGTTTCCGGCCTCTGTAGAAAGAGGGTTGAACATAAAAACCCAGTCCTGGATTACAGTGTCTCCTTGGGTTCCTCCATCTGGTAGAAGCTGCTTTCAAAGTCCCTTGTCATGGAATCCGAGGAAGCTTTGCTAAGTGACAGGCAAGGCTGGCTCCAGCATAGTGTCATCTACTCCTGGTGAGGGGGTCTTACCTAGACTGCCTCAGGCCTCCCCTTCATTCAGGTGGTTTATCAAGAGTCTCATAATCCAAACTGCTCATGGTGGTGCATGCCTGCAATCCTAGCAACCAGGGGGTAGAGAAGAGAGTTGATCAGGAGTTCAATGGCAGCCTCACCTTCAATGTGAGTTGGAGACTAGCCTAAGATGTATGAGACTTTGCCTCAAAAAAAAAAAAAAAAGTGAATGAATGAATGAATGAATGAATCCCCCCATCCCCCGAGACAGGTATATTTCTTTGATTTTTAACAATTAGCATTTCTTAACTGGAATAATTGGATTTCATAGTTTGTTCCCTCTACTGGTAATTACACAGAATTCAAAGTCCCCCCTGCAAAGGGAGCCCTGGAGGTTACCCACTGTTTCCACAGTCAACGCACGCTAAAGCAATAACAAAAATGAAGCCGTTTAAATATGCCAAATCTAAAAGAAATCATTTTCACACCCAGACTCCACTATTGTGACTGTCTTTCTAGTTGATATTTTTAAATCTTATCACTTTTGGCCACACATCCACATACCACCCTGGGTTATTTATAAAGATAAATCCTGTGCTGAGATCAAAATCTACAATCATTAAAAAAAAAAAAAAGGTTTAAATTTGGTTTTGCTGCTTTAAAAAAAGATATTGAAAATATTTTCCAGTGGGTTTTATTTTATTTTATTTTATTTTTTTTAAGATCTTGGTTAAAAAAGAAACTGCTCAGACTATAAACTGTCTCTGGGTCTGTCAACTACCACATATTTGAGATAGCTTGAATTATCCAGGAACTAACAGCTCACTGTTTGGATGTCTTTGTACCTTAGGTTTGTTATAATATTTTAACACTTTCAGTGTGTCTGCCTAAAAATACATCTGCCATCGTTAGCGCCCGGCTTCTTGTAAACAAGGGCTTAGCAGTAAATTGACCTTGCATTATCCATACTTTCTGGGCCTCAGTTTCCTCATATTTGAAGTGGAATAAATAATATCAACTCTACAGAGTGAAAAATTAAAATGGATTCCCCACCATAGCCACATGAGTACATAATAATTGGGAGCTTAAAAATGTTATGCACAGAATACAGTTGAAAAGTAGTGATTGGATGGTAACAATTGCAACTCTGTGTGTGTGTGTCCTTGTGTGTACTTGTGTGTCTGTGTGTTTCTGTGTGTGTCTGTGTGTTTGTGTGTGTCTGTGTGTGTGTATGTGTGTGTCTTTGTGTCTGTGTGTGTTTATGTGTCCTTGTGTGTGCCTGTATGTGTCTGTGTCTGTCTGTGTCTGTATGTGACTGTGTCTGTATGTGTATGTATGTGTGTTTCTGTGTGTGTGTATGTGTGTGTCTGTGTGTGTTTATATGTCCTTGTGTGTGCCTGTATGTGTCTGTGTGTGTCTGTGTCTGTGTGTGTCTGTATGTGTTTCTGTGTGTGTGTGTGTGTGTGCTGTGCGCGTGCGCGCGCCCACATGTGGTTGCACGTCTTCTATCCTCCAGAGCCTGCACACTTTGGGAGAGTAGACAATGACCTCTCTTGACCTTGAGCCTGACCCTAAACAATGTAGAGAGGAAGTTCATGTATGCAGTAATTTGCCAAATCCTCGATCGCACTGAGAAGTCAAAGCTGTCTGTGTGTGGAATCTGTTCACAGTTTATAATTTGGCTCTATTTTAAAAGATTCTGGGATTTTGTTGTTATACTATTCTGGTTAGTAAAAAGCATTTGCAATTCTAATGCAAGCTTAGTAAATGACTATTAATAAGTTTATACCTACACCGAGCTAGCCTGAGAATGGTGCAGTTGGTTTTCCTGGGGAGGGGAGACACTGAGACTTCAGAAGGCCAATAGGGCCCTGGCCTATGATTTGCTTTGGAATAATGAGCTACAGTCTGGAGAGCTAGGCTACAGTTAGAAAGGATTTGATCTCATGTGTGAAGGTGCTGCCTCCGCCACAGTTAGAAAGGATTTGATCTCATGTGTGAAGGTGCTGCCTCCGCCACTGTAAGAAGGCCAGTGCCATCAGGGCCATGAACTTGAAGGGTCTGGTTGAAGTTGAGTGAGCTGCATGTAGCTTTTTGCTCTATACGGACTCTATTTCTCACTTTTATCTGGTAGACATAGTCTATTCTTTAAGTTGTATAAATAAATATAAAAATGTATCATACTAATTTACAAATTTTATCTAGTGCAGCTGCCAACTCCAAACAGATTTGGCTCAAACTGTATTCAGTTCTAAGTTTAAATGCTGCATATGCCCATGTGTAAAGAAAACTTTAAATCATAGAATTAAAAATATTCGTCTAACAGATATTCAGATTACCCAATATGTGCCAAGAAAGGTGCAAAGGGGTAAAGCCAAGCGAATGGGAGATTTAGGGTCACACTTGAGAATGTTAGGCCTTTAGCTTTGGAATTACGGTATCTTAAAGGGCAAGATTGGAAAATATGTCTACTGCCTCATTACAGTAGAGAGCGTTATACCTGCTGGGCACTTGGGAGTTGTGGTTAAAAAGGATCCAGGACCGAGGTAGCTCTGGATAAGGAGTATGCAACTGCCTATAGGCTAGATATTTTTCATCTGTGCTCTGTGGCTGAAGGTGACCTTCATCAAATCAGGCACAGAAGAGGGTGAAGTTCAGAGGGATCGGCTAGCATGCTTAAATGTCACCTCATAGATGGCTTTTTTGTAAATATAAGACCCTTTAGCTTCTCCCTTTTGATTTCTCCTGAGCACTGGAGCTTGAGGAGGACATGCTAGTTTGCTGCTGTGACAGGCCACTGTGATAAAAGATGGCTGCCCTCCACTGTCCATGGGTGAGGGGAGGAATAGTATGCATTCTTTACATTCTCTTTGCTTGTAGAAATTGAGCGGTAAATTTGTTTGTGTTTCTGATGACAAGATAATGTTTCATTAGTGTCATGTTCTGACCCTTGGGGTGATTGGTGATGACAATGAAGATATGGGTGTTTATCTCTGATGAATGCTGTAGGTTCATTCTGGAGAGTGAATTCTTGCCCCTTGAATCTGAGCAAATTACCATAGAACCAGAGGCATTTGTCTGAAGGATAAACAAAAAACAGAAAACTAAAAACTGGCTAACAACCCATTATGTCCGTTAGCAGGAAATAGAGCAAGAGTGGTCTATAGTAGTGTGTTAAGATGTTCGAGGGGTGCTGAAGGGCAATGGGCTGAAATGGGAGAAGCTGGTGATCAGGGATGGACGCTTTACTACCCCTGAATCAGAAGGGAAATGTGCCACTTCTGGGTGTCAAAGATGTTAGCTGGAGGAAGAAGTCGCCGGGAGGAAGCTGTAGCTTTTGCTGGAAAACAGCGTCAACTTGTGCACACTTTTTAGGAAGGGAATACATGGTGTTTCCTTTCCTCCTGCCGGGCTAGGCTGCTAACTGAAGCCCGAAGCCTATCAGATCACTTTGAAGAGCAGAACCTAGGACAAAGAAAGGTGACAATAGGTCCATAGGGCAGGACAAAGGGTGAAATCCCAGATCATGGGCATTAGGGAAATGACAGACCCATAAGTCCCAAACTCATTCTTTCATGATAATATAAAAAAAGAGTCTTATGATCACAGCCTCTGTTACTTGGAAGCTGAACAAGGACTAAAAATTTAAGGATAGCCCAAGTCATATAGTGAGATCCTATCTCAAAAATTAATAACTAGAAAAAAACACACACACATATAACAGCAAGGGAAATACCCAGTCAACAACAAAAATATCTTCAAAGCAGAAGGAATGTTCTGTAGACTTCTATCTACTTTGTCTTCCTTTCCAGTCTTGGTTTTGAGCGGCAGCAACCTGGTTCCTTATTCTCATCTTTGAACCAGAAAACAAATCAGACTTTACCTGAAAATTATTGTATATATCTATTCTATTGTACCTTGGAGTACTTACGGGGAGAGGCACGGATAAAAGATTTGCTGTTTTCTATCTTGTGTGACTCAGAGAGGTGGAGAACATCACCATGGGTACTTACCCTCAAACCTATCAGCGAACAATAAATCCACAGATGCTAGGGGTAAGATTCTCCCTAGAGACATTAAATAAACCACCAGAAGCCAGTAGAGAGAGCTGCTATGAAACATCTTGAGAAATCAGAGCAGCTACTAGCAACTGTTTTTAGGGTGATCTGGAAGCTACGTGCCTGTCCTAATAAAAACATCAAGTTAGCAATTTTAGGCAAATCTTAGATTTCCACCCACGTCTGTGGATCAGACTTAGTGCAAACCAAAACAGGGGAACCTTCAGTATAGACTCAAAGAGGTGCCCCCACATACTCTGTGTGTGTGTACTTGTGTGTGTGCATGTATGTAGGTGTACTCTCTTGTTTGTATGCATGAAATTGATAGAGGGAATCTGATCCCGGGTTCTCATGTTTGCCCAGCAAGAACCTTACCCGCTGAGCTGTCTCCCTGCTCCTGTATTCAAGGAATTTTGATCAAAATATTACCTGTACAAAACTTAAAAACAACAACAACAACAACAAAAACTAGACTTCAGTGAGCATACATGATAAGGAACACTTTGTAAAGATAGTATGAAAACAAATTCTCTAAACAAAAGAACTACTGTAATGTTCAACAATCAAACCAAGCACAATACACAGCAAATACTGAGGGAAGTGGAAAATATGACTTCTAGAATCATAACATTTTAATAATCAAATGATCAACGTTCAACAAGAAAAAAAATCACAAGATACAATGAGAATAAAATGTGCCCATACAGGAAACTATGACTCATTAAAGTGGACAAAAGAATCAACAGTAACTGTCCCTAAGAGATCCCAGACATCAGACTCTAAAGTAAATCTTTTAAATGTGCTCAAAGTGCTAAGATAAATATGGACAAAGAACTAGAGGAAATCAAGACTAAAAAAAATGCCATCAACAGCAGTAGCACCCTGAATGAAGGCCCAACAGTAACTCCAGGGCTAAGAGCTACAGTGACTAAGATCAGCAATGGCTGCGGTCCAGAAGCACACTAGAACTGGCCAAAGAACGAATCAGGGACATGGAAAACAAGATATTTAAATTAGAGTCTGAACAGTAAAAAGTGAAAAGAAAGCATAACACAAGTGGACTGAGTTTGAAGGACTTTCAAGACCTCATTGAGAAGAGCGACAGAAACATTATTGAAATGCCAAAAGGAAGGGGAGAGGGAAGATACCAAGGAGATTTAAAAAAACATACTATCCAAAATGTCTTCCCGTTAGTTTCATGAAAGACATGAATCAAGCAATCTTGGGAGAGTCTAAACACGGTAGAGTTGAAGAGGCTGACGTGAAGACATATTTCAATCTGCTAAAGGCCACACACACACACACACACACACACACACACACACACCAGCCAGATGACCTGTCAGTTTCTCAGCAGGAACTAGAAGGCAGGAGGCTGTGGGATGATCTGCCCAAAATTCTAAGCAGCAATGTCACCTGATAATTCTGTGCTTGGCGAAGCTATCTAAGTCAGGGTGTGTGGGAAAACTGCTAATTCAGGTTGAAGTCCACTGTGACTGGATAGCTTCTGGCCTCAGAGGTATATCGTAGACTCCATTAGTGGGGCTTCTCCTTCTCTGACCTTGTCTGAGAAATTCAAAATCCTCACACATATGACTCTACCTGAGGAATGTCCCGCAGTTTCAGTTAGACAACAGGACCAATTTCCTTTCTCCTGATAAAACCTGTTCAGCGAACACCTGAGCTTTCTGAAATGCTTGCCCATGCTAAGGAGACATTTTGGTGCCCTAAGTCATCATCCAATAACCTTAACCCATCCTGGATGTTCCTACCCTCAGTCCCCCAAAACTTTATAAGCCTCTAATCACCCTAAGTAAAGTTGATCTGCCTCCCGATAGCTGGTCCTGGTGTGGTCATTCGCTATACATACATAGTCACAGGACTTCCGAACTCCCAGGCCCTGGCCCTTGTGGACAGTACGTGCTGATGATCACAAGAACGGGGAAAGCCACAAGAGTGAAGTTGGGAAGTGCTGATCATACAAAAGCTGTAGGGTTTTTTTTACTTATTCCCAGTCTTGACTGACAGGCAATTGTAAAGGAAACCACTCCCCTACGGCACAGTAGCATATGCCTGTATTGTCAACACCCTGGAGGCTAAGGTGTGAGGTGTGCCATCTCATCTAACCCATCCTAGGACACACAGAGAGTTCAGGGTCAGCCCAAGCTACATTATGAGACTCTAATAAACAATAGAATTTAAAGGAAGTCTTTTAACCGGCGAGGGGACTGGGGGGAGAAACAGAAACCTGAAAGGGGACATGAAAATCTTTGTTAGTGGTAGATTCATGAACAAGCATGAAAGCCAATAGTTTGAAAAGCTGGTTTTAACTTTATTCTTCAGAGTTTTTTTAAAATATAAATTTTAGATGAAAGTATATAAAAAAAATTAGAAATATATTACTAAGTATATAATATATAAATATTAATATAAAATTAATAGCAAGGCAAGAGGGTAGAATTTTATGGAAATAGCTTTTGTATACTGAAGGTTAATTTGATATCAGTTAAAATTAAATTGTTATAGCCTTGGAAGAGTGTATGAAATTGACAATTGACATGGTCTCAATAAAGAAAATATCTCTAGAATAAACATAAAATTGTATAAGAACAATGTCACTATAAAAGCTCAACTAAATACAGAAGAAGGAAGTAGTGGAGGAAGTTAGAGAGCCAAAAATGTATATATGTGTATTTAAAAAATATATAGAAAGAAACAACAAAATAAAAATAATATAAGTAATTGCACTAATGTGGATGTCTTAAAGGTATACACCAGCAAAGTGGGTTTTCTTTTAAAGTTAGAACTATGAGCTGTTGACAGGACACTCACTTTAGACCTAAATATAAAACTGAGTTGAGGTTTGCGAAAATATTATATCTTTATGTTAATCAAGAGAATGACAATTGAGTAGTTACACAGAAGTATTAGACAAAATCAGTTTGAAAGGAAAAGCTGATACAAGAAACAAGACTATTATATACTGTAAAAGGGGTTGACTCATGAAGGATATATAGCAGGCATGCCTGAAGCAAATATTAACATCTTTGAGGAAAAACAATCAGGGATTCCAATAGGAAGAGATTTCAGCACCACTTAGTCAACGACTCAAACATCAAGACAAATGAGGGATTAGCATAGACTTGATGTAGATCATAGAAAATAATCTGGCAGAAATAAAGAATATTCCATCAAACCATAGCATAATACATATTTTTCTCCTTTATATATAGAACATTAAACAGAATAGTCACAAACAAATCTTAATAAGATTGAAATTATTAGAATTATATAGCTATAATTCTATATTGACCAAAGTGGAATAATCAACTAATAAATGGCAGAAGGACTCACAAGAAAAAAAATGTAAACATATAGAAACTAAACAAGAAAAATTTTACCAGTTGATCAAAAAAGACAATTTAAAGTTACTTTGAGATGAATGAAAACAAACATACAATACAATACACCAAAAATTATAGAATGCAAAAAAAAATCAGTTTTGAAAGCAAATTCTAAGCTATAAAATCACTCAAACAATAATGTAACTTTATTCTTTAAATGTGTAGAAAAAGAATAGCATCGAAACCTGTAGTTTTTGAGGGATGAATAAATTAATCAGAACAGAGATAAACAGGATACAGTATGGTATGGTGGTGCGTGCATGCCTTTAATCTCACCACCCAGGAGAGCTGAAGCAGGAGGATGACTATGAATTCAAGGCCAGCCTGGGCTACATAGTGAGCTCCAGAGTAGCTTGGGGTAAGGTGTAAGACTCTGCCTTAAACAAACCAAGAGGTTGTAGAAAAAGAAAGATGAATTAAAATAGGTAGTTCTTTGAACAGACAAGCAATGGCGATGAGTTTGTTAGCCAGGCTGACTTAAACAAAAGATAGAGGGGACTCAAAAAATAAAATTAAAACCAGTAGTTAAATTGTGGCACCACTACTGGTTTTATAAGGAGAACACATGTCAGGAGGCAGTGCTGTCAACATTTGTGAGCCAATGGAAATTCCTAGAAATACCAAGCACAGCTGCATCGTATGGAATCAGGGTCCAGGTATTCTTGTAACGAGTGAGGGTGCTGGGTTAATGGTCAAAACCCTCCCAATACAGAGAGGGCTTGGGAGAAGTGAATTAATGGGTGAACTTCGGGGCTTCCAAGATTTTCTGTCAATCTCCAGATCTTCCCCAAAAATCCTCCACAAAAGGGAAGCTGCTCCAACCCGTCCTCCAAGCCAGCATTGTCTGAGAGTGGAGCTGGCAAAGAACTCTCTCTCAAAGGCAGACCAACACTTCAATCAGATGCTACTGAGGAAGGCCTGGAGGAAGTGCTGCCAAAAGAAGTTCAGCCCCATCTTAGACATTTGGTTCTGAATGCAGAAGCAGGTGGGCTGTATTCCCAGAAGCCAGGGGTAGTTTAATACTTGAAAACCAGTCCAGGTAATATACCACATTAATTAATACAACGAATTGAAAAATTCCACATAGGTTCATTTGACAAGGTGTGCCTGTGTCAAGCACTGCACTAGGCACTTAGTAGAGAATGTTTTGAATGTATTTCCCTTTCTTTAAGATTTTTTTAAACCTGTACTGTGTGTTTTGCCAGCATATATAAATGTGCATCACATACATGCCCCTGGAGATCAGAAGAAGGCATCGGAGCCCCTGGAACAGGAGTTACAGATGGTTGTGAGCCACCATATGAGTACTAGGAATAGAACCAGGGTCCTCTGCAAGAGCAATGAGTGCTCTAAACAGCTGAGCCATCCCACTGGTCCCCTAGAGAATGTTTTGAATCTTCAAGATAACACTCAAGAATAAGTAATATTAGAAAATTGGTTCCGTATTACATATAAACTCCAGGGCACTGAAGTAATGTTTCAAGATTATACACAGTAAAGACTAACTTTAGAATATATGTTCAGAGTTTGAGATTGCAAAGTCTAGTCCATTTCTACTGTATGTGTGCCTTTTGCTTGAAGGATAATCTCAGCACCCAGGAGAAGAAGGATAACAATAAAGGTTCCAAGATGTCATTTAAAAGAAGCCACAAGACTGATGTAATAAATGAATGATCTTTGGTGTCTTTGTCGCTGTCCCCATTCCTCACTGATGAAGATGTACTACAATTTTGATTGAAAGTTTGTTTCCACTGGTGCAATGCGGGCCTGGACTGACTCACTCCAGAGCAAATTTGGACTGTCAGGGATGGACCTGCCCTTCTTCATATTATCTCCAGGAAAACAATGGTGCCTATGGAACCAGCAGCCCGATCATGTGGCATCGATGACAGTGAGAGGTACAGGGGAAAAAGTTAGTAAATGGAGAAAGCTGGAATCAATTTGTCTTTGACTCAGACTCAGGCTCTGTTTTAAAAACAAAAAACAAAAAAGACTCACTCGCATGTTCCAATGTGTGTGTGTGTGCGCGCACACACACACACTCTAAAGGTTGGTGCCAGCTTACTGAGTTCAGCTATAAATAAAAACAAGAATTATGGTTTCCAATTTGTATGAGTTTTTAATGGGTACATTGTTCAGCTTCCTGACAAACTGATGCAATGCAGGCATGCTGCGTCCCCAGAATGCCTGCTACATTTGTTTACTTGACCTGTTACAAGGAAAGAACTTTTGAGATTATGGTTTTTTCGGTAGACAGATATGAAAATGTGCTTCTGTGTACTTCTGGACTTTCGTGTTTTATACTTTTTTTTTTTTTCTTTCCATTTTTTATTAGGTATTTAGCTCATTTACATTTCCAATGCTATACCAAAAGTCCCCCTTACCCACCCACCCCCACTCCCCTACCCACCCACTCCCCCCCTTTGGCCCTGGCGTTCCCCTGTACCGGGGCACACAAAGTCTGCGTGTCCAATGGGCCTCTCTTTCCAGTGATGGCCGACTAGGCCATCTTTTGATACATATGCAGCTAGAGTCAAGAGCTCAGGGGTACTGGTTAGTTCATAATGTTGTTCCACCTATAGGGTTGCAGATCCCTTTAGCTCCTTGGGTACTTTCTCTAGCTCCTCCATTGGGAGCCCTGTGATCCATCCATTAGCTGACTGTGAGCATCCACTTCTGTGTTTGCTAGGCCCCGGCATAGTCTCACAAGAGACAGCTACATCTGGGTCCTTTCGATAAAATCTTGCTAGTATATGCAATGGTGTCAGCGTTTGGATGCTGATTATGGGGTGGATCCCTGGATATGGCAGTCTCTACATGGTCCATCCTTTCATCTCAGCTCCAAACTTTGTTTCTGTAACTCCTTCCATGGGTGTTTTGTTCCCACTTCTAAGGAGGGGCATAGTGTCCACACTTCAGTCTTCATTTTTCTTGAGTTTCATGTGTTTAGGAAATTGTATCTTATATCGTGGGTATCCTAGGTTTTGGGCTAGTATCCACTTATCAGTGAGTACATATTGTGTGAGTTCCTTTGTGATTGTGTTACCTCACTCAGGATGATGCTCTCCAGGTCCATCCATTTGGCTAGGAATTTCATAAATTCATTCTTTTTAATAGCTGAGTATGAAACTCCAAAGTTTCTGCAAGGCAAAAGACACTGTCTATAAGACAAAAAGACCACCAACAGACTGGGAAAGGATCTTTACCTATCCTAAATCAGATAGGGGACTAATATCCAACATATATAAAGAACTCAAGAAGGTGGACCTCAGAAAATCAAATAACCCCCTTAAAAAATGGGGCTCAGAACTGAACAAAGAATTCTCACCTGAGGAATACCGAATGGCAGAGAAGCACCTGAAAAAATGTTCAACATCCTTAATCATCAGGGAAATGCAAATCAAAACAACCCTGAGATTCCACCTCACACCAGTGAGAATGGCTAAGATCAAAAATTCAGGTGACAGCAGATGCTGGCGAGGATGTGGAGAAAGAGGAACACTCCTCCATTGTTGGTGGGATTGCAGGCTTGTACAACCACTCTGGAAATCAGTCTGGCGGTTCCTCAGAAAATTGGACATAGTACTACCGGAGGATCCAGCAATACCTCTCCTGGGCATATATCCAGAAGAAGCCCCAACTGGTAAGAAGGACACATGCTCCACTATGTTCATAGCAGCCTTATTTATAATAGCCAGAAACTGGAAAGAACCCAGATGCCCCTCAACAGAGGAATGGATACAGAAAATGTGGTACATCTACACAATGGAGTACTACTCAGCTATTAAAAAGAATGAATTTACGTGTTTTATACTTTTAAAGCCACTTTCCTATCTGCTACCTTCAGCACCACAGGGGCAGGAACTGATATCAGACTAGGGGTTCTCTCTTTACAGGCAGTGTGTAGAGGCTAGTAAGCAAAAACTCAGATTAAGGTCCAAATTTTGTGCCATGATCTAAGATGAAGGGCCATTAACTTTGACTAAAGGACAGACCTTTTTTTCCCTCTAAGGTAGAGATGTGGGATTTCTGGACAAGGAGTTTGTGGCACACAACCTAAATTTTATGGGCATAGTCTAGAGATGTAACTAACTAAGTTTGGTTCCTTCTTGCACTCCAATCTTTTTCAGGTTTATCACATCCTTCCTCAAGCTCTGGCCACAGTGCAGGGACCAGCAGAGTTGACAGTAATGGAGGGGCATTTAATGTTTAGCAAGCAACAGAGCCCCCTTAGAAGGCTGTGTGTCTGGTGAGTAGGATTTCACAGTATGTCGGTTTCACACTTCAGAACCTCCTGGTGCTCTCAGAACCTGAACTGATAAACCCAACCCCCTCACTGCATGCAATTCTTCAGAACCTGGATGTTTAAAACTCCTCAAAGACAAATGCTGCCCTCTGGTTTGGCAGAGTTCACCCCATCCTGTGCATCCTCCTTGCCCACAGAAGTTGGGTCTAGCCTGGAGCATCTTGCTGGGCTCGGACTCTGAATTTTGGCAGTCAGCCAACTCGGCAGTAAGCACAACCATTGCTCAAGTTCAGATATGGGATGCTCTTTCTCCTGAGCATCTGCGTCCCTTCAGGACCGCTCTAGCTCCCCTTGGAATAAGTCATAGTGGATATCAGTGTGGACTCCTGTTCTGCTGTCAGTGAGCCAGGGTGGGGCAGGCCTTTAGCAGCATAGATGTGGTATGTGTCCTCTACACCCTGAGGTCTGTGTTTAAAAATATCACAGACACCCCTCCCTGTGCTGGTGACAGTCAGGCTCACAGGGATGAATAATCATATTGACAGTCATTTTGGGGGTAAGCAAGAAAGATCAGTGAGTAAAACTCACCCCAAAGTGCAGAAATATCATGAACTTCAAAAGATGTTTACATTGTAACCAGGGGGATTTGTTTAGTTCCTGTAACATTTCTATTCTTTCTTATCCTGAACAGTTGCTCTCACTGAGAATGTATCTTGCGGGTTGCTGACATGTAATTCATTCGTTCCTGTCAGGAGCCTTAAGACGTTGCAAGCTTGCTTGGAGAGGTCTGACAGCCAAGCTGGTAGTAAATAAAGGGTGTATCAGTCCATCCCGGTCACCCAAGAGTGGGACAATTGTGAGCCATCTTTTACCTTACACATTATAAAAATAGCCCATTTTCAAGTTATGTAACATAAATTTTAGGGGAGTCTGTAAGCATTCGTTTTTCCATTGTAACTTTAGGATTTTTTAAAACTAGCAATGGGCTTGTTTTCAATGAACGAGGAAATAAATACAATAATCTCTAAACTGGGGTGAAAACAGCGCATAACTGGACTCATTTCTATTACCTGGGACTGGGCTCATTTGCCCCTTCAGTCCATTGCATGCATAAACACTGATAGATGGGGCAGTATCTTGTATTTGGGACTAGAGTGTTTTGATGATAGCAGCCGACTGAGCCCTGGAGTGGAATGTCTCAGCAGCAGTTAAAGGTTAGCAAGATGACTCCACTTGCCAGTAAATGTCTTCAAAGCAGGAACCAGTTATGCAATGTGGAGCCAAGGGTGAGGTTGTGTGGCTCTCTTAACCTCCCTCTCGAAACCTCTAGACACAACAAGTCTTGCTCCAAGATGCCTGGAGCCTAGAGGCAGAAAAACTAGGGCAGGAGTGCATTCTGCCATGGGTAACGGATGCATAAACCTGAGGCCCTTAGGACCAAAGAAGCCAACTTTCTTATACAGACTAAGGTACGAAGAAGCTGGGTGCTGTGCCCGTGGGTGACAGAAAGAAATCAGGAGGAGGCAGAACCCTGACACCCAGGCACTCTACTGTCTTTTGTGGAAATCCTGAGTGCTGAAAATGTATCCTGAGATATCCACTACTGTATCATTGTTAATTGTTTGAACTTGAAAAATATACTCTGGCTGTATAAGTTGCAAGTTATACTTGGGTAATAAGCACTGAAATATCTAGAGGTTAAAAAAAAAAAACTAAGTAACTGTCTTCAATAGATAGCTAGAGAATGGATAGATGGAAAGAAAGAAAGAAAGAAAGAGAGAGAGAGAGAGAGAGAGAGAGAGAGAGACAACGGGGAGGGGAGGGAGGAAGGAAGGAAGGAAAGAAGGAAGGAAGGAAGGAAGGAAAAGAAGAGAGAAAGAAAGAAAGAAAGAAAGAAAGAAAGAAAGAAAGAAAGAAAGAAAGAAAGAAAGAAAGAGAGAAAAGATGGATGGATAGATAGATAGATAGATAGATAGATAGATAGATAGATAGACAGACAGACAGGTTAGAAAGATAGGCAGGTGGACAGACAGGCAGATCACAAGTAAGAAAGCATATGAATAAGGGGTTGCAGGTGTGTTTGCACTAATTTTATTTAGAGTTATCTAAGTTTAAAAATATTTCCCATTTAAAAGTATTTTATTTTATTTATTAATCATTCCATTCACTTACATCTCACACAATATCCCACTTCCACAAGGTCCTCGCCCCACAACCTCCCTCTCCTCCCTTCCCTTTGCCTCTATGAGGGTGCTCCCCCACCCATGTACCCTCTCCACCCCTCCAGCATCCCCCTACACTGGGGCATCAAACTCCACAGGCCTCCCCTCCCATTGATGTAAATTAGTAATGAATAAATAAAATTCCCAGGATCACAAGAGAGGCAAGTTCCTCTAGGTCTCTGCCCTGAGCGGGGCATGTTTATCATGGAAAAACTTGTAGCCCCTCTTGGAAGAGGCAGACTCAAGAGACACGACTTTCTAAAAACCCATTTGATGAGGGGGGCTTATTGAAATGTTTTTAAAAATTACCCGAAGGAGTCTGTTCTTTTCTGTTCATATCCACGACTGAGCATGTTTCCAGAGTCAGCTATAATTCAGGGAGAAATGAGTGACTTGTCAAAATAGCCTAGCGCATGCTCAGTATGCTCAGTGGAGGGGAGCAGACAGACAGCACCTGCTGCTGAGACACAGAGCTGTTGGCTTGTCCCTGCCAGATTTAAAGTTCACCCTGCTTTGTAATTAGAGAAAGCAAGGCTCGGACCATTTCTACATCATACAGCTAAGCAGAAGTCTTCACGACTCTCCACTCTGGCCCCTTGCCATCTACAGTCAGAGCAGAGCCTCCTTCAGCCATCGGCGATCCTGCGCACACTGATGGCTTCATACCGTGAACCACTCCGATATTCATGCCCCTGCTGTATATGAGTTATTAATAAAATGATGCCATTAAGCTGAAGTGTACTTTAATTTTTCATTAAATAGAAACAAGGACCCAAAGAAGTTTGCTCTGATTTCCCTTCCCATTCAGGTTAAGAATCTATGTTAGTTTTTTTTTTTTTTTTTTTTTTCTCTGTGACAAACGTGGTACCAAATGGGAAATCATGAACATTTACTCCACCTCCTGAGGTCCCAATGATGAATGGAGGCACAATTCCACTAAGGTTTGCTTATAGGAGCCAATGAGCTTCATGGGCTTCCAGACAGAGAGTAGGTGAGGGTTTCCTTATAGGGCTGTGGGTGCTTCTCTGCCCAAGGGGAAACGTGAGGAAAGCTCTCACCCTGTAAGGAAGAGAGCTCCCCATGACTCATAGATGGAGACCATTGTCCATTGTCGTCTCCAGTCTGACTGCTTTAGCTTCTCCCTGAGACCAAAGTTTCATACAGCAGATGGTACTAGGTGGTAATACCTAGTGACCCTCCCTACCCATCCATGATGATGTCTAAACAGCTAACAAACCCAGCTGGGATACCCTAGCTCCCCAAGATGGTGGCTGCTTGGCTTCGAAGACAGTCCCACACAACAGGCAGGTACCCAGAAGGCAACCTAATTTAATGTTGTCCCATGAGAACGCTAACACCGGAAACTTCAAGAAAAAGAAAAATCACAGCGCTGGTTAAATGCTGAACCAGGACTCAGGAGCCAGATAACCGGTCATCAGCTCCATCGTTCTTCCTACAAAACAAACTGCGCTTGGTGAAGGTGTTTTAATTGTTTCATACTAATACGTTTAAAGAGCTAAGGCAGCTTTAAAGAATAAGTAGGCTACAAAGGGCCTTTTTAAAAGGTTGCACACGGTGTCACTTCTAATATAAGCATAAAAGTTTAACAATTAAGTGCATTTCTTCCCAGAGGAGAGGCAAGGAAGGGTAACCATGCCCATTCTGTAGTCTGTTGCAATTCCCCAATCAAAACCACAAAGCCATGTAACGGAACTAGAAAGAACTCCAGAGCCCTGAGTGGCTGCCAAACATGAAAATGGGTTTAGAGAACAAGAGCTGGAGGTGGGGGAGGTGACTCAGAGACCCAGTACCCTTCCTCAGTTGCAGGCCAGTTCAGCCCTTCATCAGATAAGAACGTTTTTACGCACAATGGGCCAATTTACCTCACACAGGAAAGCCTGTAGCTGGGTTCAGCCCACCACTTCCTGTGGGAGTCAGCAAAACAGCCTCAACCCTTCCATGCCTTTGACCAAAATACATCCAAGACCTCAGAGGAGGCCTCTCTGCTCATCCTGCTTATTTAGTGGGAGGAGACCACAGTCAGCCTCCTGGCAGTCATGAGGATGGGAATGTCCAATCTTCAGGTGTGCTTTTACTGTGTGCCCACACAGGAGATTATATGTGTGCATATACCCGTGTGCACCTGTGTAGGAAGACTTAAACATTTGGAGGGCGGGGTGGGGTGGGGTGGGGTGGAGAGAACTCACTGCTTTATTCATACAAGTTAATTCTTCGCAGTTACAATATTTCCTGCAGTTTAAACAGCAGCCCACAAACACTGTAGCCGATCCCCACACCCGCTGGAGCTCATCCCCCTCCTCCCTCCCTGTGGTTATCCTGGTCTCTTCTGGACTCTGCATTCTGGGATGCAGGGAAACACACTTCTTTCTAATATATTTTCCTAGGGAGAGAAAGGTGTAGGGCGGATGCTTATCAAAACTCGCTGTCTGGATTTCGTTCTAAGGCAAAGTCAAATGGCAAAGAAGGACAGATGATACAATGTCATTCGGCTTACTTGGAAGCAGCGTCCAAACAACCTAAGGCTATGATTATCTCCAGACTTGAACCCTCTCTTCCTTTCCCTGTTTCCCTCACATCCTAAACATTCCAGCATTGTTAGAAGATCTCAAAGTTTCTCTCCTAGGGGACCACTATCCCAAACTATGATGGCTAGTGTGGATTATTAGGTTGACCCAGTCTCAGAAAACCCTGGAAGAGAATAACAGTGAAGGAGTATCTAGATTTGGTTAGACTGTGGTTGTGTCTATAGATTATCTTGATTATGCTAATTGGTGTGGGAAGACTTTCACCGTGGGCGGCTCCATTCCCTAGGAAGGCTATTTTGAACTGTGTGAGAAGAGCTACCTGAGCACCAGCAAGCACGAAAGTGTGCTATGACCAGCTGCCTCAAGTACCTCTTACCTTGACCTCCTTGGCAATGGACCATAACCTGGAATTGTGAGTCAAATAGGTATTTTCTCCTTTAAGTCGATTTTTCTCAAGGTATTCTATCACAGCAACAGGAAATGAAACTGAGACACAGGCCATTAAGAAATTCTTTCATGCCATTGCCCTTTGTGTTGTCTGTACAGGTCTGCGATATGAATAGGAAAGCTGCTGTCTCCTCTCATTCAAATCCTGTATCCCAAAGCATTCTGGCATGGCTCATCACTAAATCTGTTCAGAGGGCTCCCTTGCCCCACTTAGCCCAGCACCACTGATGTGAGAACCATAGTTCTAGATGCAAAGTTTATTTGGTCAACTGAGAGCCCCCAGAGTTTTGTTCTTACAAAAAGGAAGTTCACCCCCATGGGTGATTCTAGGCCAAGTCTAAGATTATACAGAGGGATAAAGGATAAATTGTTCTAAGAATTGAGTCCTAGTGTTGAAACAGCATGCCTGTTACCCACAGTGTTGGAAAGGAAAAAAATATCTAGATCTATGGCTGCAGCTTTGTGTATAACAAAGGCAGATTAACAAGAGAAAAGCAAATACAAGTTTTATGTGACACCAGGACCATTATAAAGAAATTAAGAGCCAAAGAAACAGCTACATGTTTGCTTTTATGCTTAGCGTGGTAAAGAGTCTAAAATCTTGAAGAAATACAATTGAACAAAGGGAGTGTATGATCCAATGATAAAAAAATGGGGAATTTTAGCAACCCTGGTTTGTTTGATTTCCTACCCTTGCCTTGTGTCTTCTGAGATAAGAGCCCCTTGTTCAGAAGGAAGGGTCTGCGATCTATTTCAGGGAAGGTCAGAAAAATCCTTCCTAGGTTTTATGATCAGCTTGGGGAAGAAGGGTGGAGGGAAGGAAGGTCAGAATGACCTTCCTGCTTCTGCTGTTTTCTCAAATTCTTTCAGCTTGAAGTATTTTGGGATTGCATGTCCTGGGCCCCATCAAAAATTAGTTCAGAACCTAAAAGGCTTGAAACTTATTTTGAAACCCACGTTCTCTCAAGGTTGCAGTTCTGATAGAACCAAGCTTGAGGCCTTGGGCTGGAGGGTCAAGCTGGTCTGGCTTCTCTCTCAATGAACTCAGCTCTTTGGGTTTATTATTATTACTATATTTCTTGCTGAGCAGAGGAATTATTTATCTTTATAAGCAAAACTAGAGAAGGCCCAGAATACTGAGGGCATCATAAACTATATGGCAGACTCCCTGGGAGAGTGATATCCAAAAGAGAGAGACAGATAAAGCTAACCATTCAAGAAATTAAAGGAACCTAAAGATATTCTTCAAAAATATCAAAAATCAAGGACCCTGAAGATATACTTGCTTGACATTTTAAAACCCATATATCCATGCAACACTTTTCAATAAAGCTTTTATGCATCCTTATAGCCCAGGCTAATTTTGAATAATTTCTTTTCTTATAGTTACGGTCATGAAATTGCAGCCTTGGGCACTTATTGTGTGTCCTCACAAGGTCTAAACACCCATCTCCAATAACCACTGTGAATTCCTATCATAATCCTGCAGATAAAGAAATATTATCCTGGAGTGATTATGTAGCCAGTTAGTTCCAGCCCTAGATAAAAACTCGTGTTTCTTGTCTTCCCATCTAAAGCTTCATCCTCTATACTACTTCATGTCCCTAGAGTTCAACTCAATCAAGAATTCTAGAAGCAGTTAGACTTTTAAACTCTTCAAATTCTTCAAAACACTCAGACTATTTCCTCAGGGGGGAGTTCTTCTAGGTGACTTCTGGGGGGAAAAAAACGTGCATTGTATATCAATCGTCTGAGCCATCCTTTAGACAGAGGAGGAAACACTGATGCTAAAAGCAGAGACTGGTACCCTAGCCAAAGTTATATTGCCTTTGAACAAAGGGGACAGAAGCAAACAGGAATGAGAACCACAGAAAAGTGGCACTGGTGACCAGTTGAGTCTAATACAGTAAAAAATGGTGAATGCACACCCCAGAGCAAGATACAAGACATCATTCCTAGATTTCAATATTAAACACACACACACACACACACACACACACACACACACACACACACACACACACAAAACTAAACTAAATCAACCAAGAGAAATCAAAGGCAGTGCTTGAAAGTGCCCCAAGGAGTCTTTAGGAAACTAAGCCTTTCTCTCTAATTAATACATATGGGATTTTAATTTTCTTTTAAGGCAAGAAAAGTACAGCTGTGCAGAGAATCACAAAGGAGGAGGGAGAATTCCACCTTGAAGGATATAAAATGCATCCCCCCTGAGACTGTGACAGAAAGGTGACCTCTGGCCAGAGCAACCTGGAGGACAACAGGTGACAAGAGAGAGCAGCAGTCCCTTGAAGAAGTAGATAGGTGCAAAGATTAAAGGAAGTCGGAAGGCTTTGCAGCAAGTCTGACGGATAAGAAGTGAGAAAAAAAGATAGATTTAATGATTGATGTGACATTACTGGGGAGAGGAACTCTGTTATTGTATTATTTTTAAAAGAAGAAATACGATATAGCTTAAGGAATCTACATGCTCTCTCTGTCTCTTTGTCTATCTGTGTCTCTCTGTCTCTCTCTGTCTTTCTGTCTCTCTGTCTCTCTCTGTCTCTCTCTCTCTCTCTCTGTGTGTGTGTGTGTGTGTGTGTATTGGAAGATGCAGAATCCAAACAATTATACAGCTGCTGTACTAGATGGCTTTATTTCAACTTGAAACAAGCTAGTGTCATCAGAGAGGAGGGAGCTTAAAAAACACCTCCATAAGGTTGAGCTGTATGCAAGTTTGTAGGGCATTTTCTTAATTAGTGACTAATGAAGGAGCGCCAAGCCCATTGTGAGTGAAGCCATCCCTGGGATAGTAGTCCTGGGCTCTATAAGAAAGAAGGCTGAGTAAGCCAAGGGAAGCAAGCCAGTAAGCAGCACCCCTCCATGGCCTCTGCATCAGCTCCTGCCTCCAGGTTTCTGCCTTGTTTCAAATAAGATTAGTTCCAAACACTTATCCATGACGTTAGAAGTCAGGGAACAGAGAGCTTTGGTTGCGAGGGAAGGGAGCTCTGCAGTGATGGCAATGCTGTGTTTCTACACATGCGTGAGATAGAGCCATGTAAAGATACAATGGACTGTAGATGGTAAACCTAGCATGCCTTTTATAAAAGTATATATGTGAAACAAGAGCTCAAGAACGCAAGTATTAAAATTACAGTACTAGATAAACCAGACGCAAAGGCGAAGTGTTAATTATCCTGCGATGGAGTAGGTTTAAGACATCATCTGAGAAGTGGAGATGGACGCAGGAGCAGTCCATCAGGTTCCAAGCACATCCGACTTCTGCAGCTGACGCATCCGTATACAGACGCACAGCACATCTCTAATCTCCGGGAAACTATTTCTCATAGCAGGACTCGTACACTACCTGGAAGTCAATCACCTTACTCGAATTTTTCATCTTTTAAGTTCACGTTCCCATTGTTTTGGGATGTATCTAAGTACATAGCAAAGAATGCAGTAATGTAATCTTAGGTGACCTTTAAAGAAAGACTAACCAAGTAAAAATAATTACGATTGCTAATTATGTGGCCAGTCCAAGACTATCATTGAAAATATGGAGAAAGTGAAGTTACGAATGAATCATCTTCTCAGTGGAAGAGACTAACGCTGACTAATAGCACAAAATGTGCCATGTATGCTGCCTAGTGCTGTATGCACATCTACAGTAACATCATAGTAACAGCTTGAATGTATTGTATGTTACAGTGTGACTCTGACCATCTCCTCTCAGACATATTTTCTTTAGCACTGAAAAAAGAGAAACACTGTATTTACCAATTTTTATACATTTTTTAACTGTAGGCTTTTAATCTTATAGGAATTTCTGGTGGAGATCAATGTTAGATGTCATCTTATCGGACATTATTTGGTAATTATTCAAAGAAATAATGTTGATAACAATGAACCTTATAGCTGACACAAAGGCATGGCATTTTGTGCAAACTCTACAGGGTTTACAATAGGAGAGAGATAAGGTTAGAGACATTTTCTTGAGTTAAATGTCAGTGCCACTTGAAATCAATGGCAAAGTTAATAGGTAGAAGGGAGTAGGTCAGGAGCAAGAGCCAAGTGACATTCAGGTAACAGTGTGTACTAAAGAACACTGGAGTTGTGGCCGTGATTAGCAAGAGGTAGAGACAGTCTGTCTCTGTCTCCTCGGTAACTATTCTTGTGCTGAGCAGTAAAAAGCACCTCAGTGCCCATTCCTCAGCCTCATTTCTAACCCACACTGGTGACTCTATTAGATGTTTTCTCCCTCCATTGAATAGACTTCCAGCTGATGGTCGAACACTAAAGAGTGATCTTGAATCCATATTCTCATTCTAAGACATTTGACCTCACATGGCACAAAGGAACTTTCCCAAAAGTGCACAGTGTGTGTGTGTGTGGGGGGGGGCAGAGATTGCTGGATGAAGTTTTAAATAAAATTAATATTTATCTTAATCATGACAAATTGGCTTCATGGATTTTTGTTTTGTGTGATTTTTTTTTAATTGGATTAGTTACAAGTATAGTCTTAGGGAAAATTCCTATATGCTGTACAACGATGAGGATGCAGGCATGAGGAGACACTTTGCAAACCAGAATGCTAAGGAGCTAATATTGTCAAGGAAATATGAGCCATGGGATGCTCAGGATTTTTCTATCAAGTCTTCATTTGTGACACTATCGAAGAGAGGGATACGTTGCTATGAAATCATGGAATGCTGGCATCAGGTGCTGGGCTGTCATATTATTCAATTGTTACCCCTACCTGCACTCTGACATTTGTATGCTGAAATTCTTGGACTTTGTATTTTATCTCCAGAACATTGGTGTTCCCTGGGAAGAAATGCATCCCCGGTCTCAGGTTCTTTTGCTTCGAGTGTTTCGGGTCTTGACTTGAAGGTCTTTATACAATAAAGAGCAAAAGGCACTTCCTTTCAAAGCTGTGGTTAAAGATATTTCCTCATTTGGAGTTTGAAATAGTCTCTTCAACTCAACACTGTAACTTTGACACAGCACAATTTGTATTTAACTATACTCAAGTACTAATGGGAAGACCTGTAAACTCCTGCTTTTTCACCCAGGCCCCAGTTCCAGAATAACAACTTGGAAGCACTTTTACGTATAAATACATGTCTGGGCCATAGCTTCGGCTTGTTCACTGACTATCTAATAAATTATTTAGCTTCTTTAAATTATTTCATGTCAACCCCAAGGCTAGTAACATCTCCGCAGTTTCATGTATCCGACTTCCTTAGAGTCCAGCGTGAATCTCCCACCTCTGACTCTCTCCTAGAGTTTCAATCTCTACTGGAACTCTCTCCTATCACTTCCTGCCATTTGCTAATAGGCAATCAGATTTTTTTTTTTATTGACAGGAGATGCTTCCACACAGGACACAAGAGATTCTCTCTACAAAGACCCCAGAAAGTGACTGTCAGTAACCTTGGGGCAGCAACAAAGCAGATGGAATTCCTCATTGTCTCCCCATGAAAGAGAAAAGAGCTCTCTCATTTAGTTGGAGTTTATTGTCCTTGCTAGTAGTGGGCATTGGGTGCTTTAAAAAGTTCAACATTACATGTCACAATGCAGATTTCAACAGGCTCTGTGGGAGCTATATTTAACTCTTAATTCATGATTAACATGATTATTTTCTACTCACCACTTCTCTTTGCTTTAATTAACAACTGGTGAGATTCTTTTTTAGTTGTGATAGTAGCCTATTAATACCTTGAATCCTGAATTCGGCCTCAGAGGTTTAAGAGCCAGCTGTTAAATGGACAAGACTGTGAGTGTTCTGTGGGCTAGTGACTTTAAAGTAAATTGTTTGTAAAACTACATATATTACTGATCATAAAATAGCTATGAGTGTTTTTCCAACTGCAAATGTAACTGGAGTGAAGTAATAATAAAATCCACCATAACAAAAATGAGTTGTATTGCTCCATAAAACCTCACATAATACTTAACAAGCATCCCATTCTATAGGATGGAAGGAGAAGCCATCGCTAAGATTTTGAAAGATTAGTTCTTCATCCAGTTTATTCTCCTGCTTTGTACCTTTTTATTCCAACCAAAAGGCAGAGAAAGGATATTCAGAGACTTTAGCTAGCTCACCTCGAATATCCAAGCACTTCAACTTAGAATCTTGTTGCAAGGTGGAAAGGAATGTCTGGAGACAGCATGTTCATTGCCCAAACTCAGAAAAAAAAAAAAAAAGGAGAGGAAGAAAGAAGAGGAGGAGGAGGAGGAGGAGGAGAAAACAAAAGAAAAGAAAAGAAGGAAGAAAAAAGGAAAAAAGGAAGGAAGTGGAAAATGAAGAAAGAAAAAAGAAAAGGTATCCATAGGCATTGATAAGTAGCCTAGAAATCTTAAAGAACTTGTTGAAAGAATAAATGATATCTGAGGCAGGTAAATGCAGAGAGAACGAATGAGCAGGAAGCTGCTGCACTTGAGCTACACATGCATACTCCTTTCCCAACAAAGTGCTTAGCAACCTTCGACCCCTACCTGCATCAAACTCTACATACACCATTCTTTAAACATATGTGTATGATCACTCCAAACTACAGCTACCTAGCAACCTCTAATGGTTCCTATGGCCTGAGCCATATCTAGGAATTAGGGAAAATGAACCAGTCCAGTCTAGGCTCACTTGGGGTACATGTAGAGTAAGAAAAGTGTCTTTTTCTTCTCAAAGTTTTACTGAAAACCTCATCTTTACTGTCTTTTATCTACATAGAATTGAGCTTGCATATTGATTAAAATCAGGTGTGCCATGGAAAAAGACATACACAGTGAACAAAGGTTTATACACAAGAAGCCTGTTAATCAAAACAAGAAAGACCTATGCTTCTATCCTTGGCAACCAACTCCTTCTCCTCCTAGACCAAGAAGACCCTCAACTGGTGGCCTGATGCTTCTGAGCACACTAGCTCAAGAGGCCTGCTGCTCTCTCTCTGAGTGCAGCTGCCTATATTTTTGTTTTGCTTCTGAATGACATTCCTTATTATTTTGCTACTTTTATTTATTTATTTTTTTTATTCTTTGAGCAAGATGCTAAGAACCCAGAACCTCTCAGTTCTGAGAGATCACCAGTAACAAGCACTTTTACATTGTTCTACGGGCATCAATGGACTTCTTTTGACTCCATGAATGACTTCATTTTGAATCCTTTTTTCTTTTCTTTTCTTTCTTTGTTTTGTTTTGGTTTTTTGGTTGTTTGTTTTGTTTTTTTTTTGGTTTTTCAAGACAGGGTTTCTCTGTGTAGCCCTGGCTGTCCTGGAACTCACTCTGTAGACCAGGCTGGCCTCGAACTCAGAAATCCACCTGCCTCTGCCTCCCAAGTGCTGGGATTAAAGGCGTGTGCCACCATGCCCAGCCATTTTGAATCCTTTTATCAAGGGAAGTCTTTAACTCTTTAGAATAAAAATCCAATCTTCAATGATGTCATCAGTGCCCCTTTCTAAAACCAGGTCAGAGAACAACTTGGGAGAGGCAGATCTCTCCTTCCACCATGTGGTTCCCTAGGATTGAACTTGGGTCCTCAGACTCAGCAGCAAGGAGATTTACCTACCAACCTATTTAGCCAGCTTCTCTCCCTTCTTAAATCAATGTCCCCTGAAAGTCAGCTCTTCCCCAAGGCTGGGCAGCAGTTTTGCCCCTAACTTGAGTCTTGTGTTTCAGGCAATATGTCTGCCATCTTTTCCATATCTTACTCTTTAATTCAGAAAACCTTGCTGCTTAATAACTCAATGATAGCCTCTTTGACACACCCTTTTCTCTATTACGAGATGAAGTGGATGGCTAACCCATCCAGTTTCATGTGGATGTAATCAGGCCAGGTTCTCAGTTGAAGATGGAGGCAACCTTGGGTACCTTGAGCTGAGAGAGAATTTATTACAGGGCATCTGGAAGCTTTACGATT
The DNA here is from genome assembly GCF_000001635.26 of Mus musculus. NCBI lineage: Eukaryota > Metazoa > Chordata > Mammalia > Rodentia > Muridae > Mus > Mus musculus. Next base: position 52,869,494 of record NC_000069.6, on the reverse strand, counting down.
GTGGGTGAGGCTGGAGAGTCAACCTCAACGGCACTGTCAGGACACTTCCAGGACTTTATAGAATCACACACAGAGATGAACAAGCTGCACCAAAGGGAAACACTGGCTCTGCTGATTTGCTAGTTCACCTCTGCAGTCACTCCTGCTATGACCCTGGATTCTGCTGTCATTCTGGCTTACCTCTGTCACTTTGGCTATATTCCAGGTGCTTTGAACTGATTCTACCTGGCCACCATCTTGACAACTCAAGAAAAGTCCAGGCTAGGCGTGGTGGCACAAGCCTTTAATCCCAGCACTTGGGAGGCAGAGGCAGGCAGATTTCTGAGTTCGAGGCCAGCCTGGTTTACAAAGTGAGTTCCAGGACAGCCAGTGCTATACAGAGAAACCCTGGCTCAAAAAACCAAAAAAAAAAAAAAAAAGTCTCTAGATAAACCATTCATTGATTGATGGATCATGGTTTGAGCCATAGGAGTAGACACAGAGAGAATCTAACTAGCTCGAACAAAGAATGGCTTTCTACTCTACAGGACTAAGAATTGGATACTTAATAGCATAAGCCCTCTCCCAAAAAAGAAATATTTATCATAATACACATCTTTGAAAATCTTCAAACTCAGAGCTGGAGAGATGGCTCAGTGGTTAAGAACACTGACTGCTGAGTTCATTTCCCAGCAACCTTATGGTGGTTCACAACATGGGCTGCCATGTCCTCTTCTGGTATGTCGGAAGACAGTGACAGTGTACTCACATGCATAAAATAAATAAATCT